>NC_090952.1:7916067-8558067 GCF_040807025.1 Struthio camelus | reverse complement strand
CTCGGAGGGACCTGGGAAGCTGTTCTATTTAGAAATGGCTTTGTCTTACCTCTTTTTTTTTTTTCCCCTGTCAGAATGAAATTTCCCAAAGGGAAAAACTAAAGGTCGAGTCTGGGGAAACGTGGTCTTACAGCAACCATAGTCAGTAGGCTTTTTTCAACATAGGTGTCCTTTGGAAAGAGGCCCTGTTTGTGCATGTAGAGCCTGATGCTGGCTGAGGGCAAATCGCCTTCCTCTCTGCCATGGGCAGTCAGTGATGGAGTACAGTGTTTAGGGGAGCAAGGCCAAAACCTGTGTTTTCAAAAATCAGATCAGTTATGCACCTTCGCTTTGGCTGTTACCCTTACAGGGTTTGGGCCAGGGTGCTGAGATGCTCTGAACAGTCACAGCTGCTATTGGCCTCTGGTGGAGTTAGTGTTCAGCATCACTGAATAAAACAAAACACTGGGCACCTTCCGCTCTTTACCCTTTTCAAATATATAGGTTGAGGTAGGAGGTCAGCATGCCTCCCACTGGCGTGTATGTCCTCAGCCGACAGTGCCCGGCTGGCAGCCTGGGGCTCAGCGCCCGTGTCCCAAGCGGAGCGCTGTGAATGGCACTGCAGCTTCACACTTACTCCACCAGGCTTCTTGGTGGGGCAATAATTATTTTTAATGATTATGCTGAGGTGAATATAAATTAAAACCCCAGACCCAGACATTGCTGTAGTGTGGCCAAGTCTGAACATAGCCTGTAATGTCACCTCTTGAGCCTGTTTGGTTTTTATGTCTCCCAGCAGGTGCAAGAGCCTGTATCATTTGTGTTCGCAAGTAATTGCGGGGGGGAATGGAGTAAGAGTATCATTAAAAAAAATCAACTCATCTAAAACATCCTGCCCAAACGTTTTGTAGACAAACTAAGACAAACAGCTTTCTGCGCTGGGGCATCGCCCTTCTCCAGGGCAGCACAAACCGCTGGCCCCGTTGCCTCCTGACTTCCAGCAGCGGCACCCCCGTGGCAGGGTGCGTGCTGGGCCCGGGGCTGGCAGCGGGGATCGGCAGACTGGAGGCATGTTCAGGAGACTGCTTGGGCCCAGCTGCCGCAGGCGGCTGTGGAAGATCTCGGTGCCCGGGGCCATGCCACCCTTTAGGGTGGCCACCAGAGCCGAATGCCTGTGGCCAGTGGTGCCCTGCAGCCTTGGGGCTCCGCAGGGCAGCCGGGGTGCCCGGTGCCCTCGTCTCGTGCTGGGGGCTGCCGCGAGCTGTGCTGCGCGGGGCTGGGTTCGCTTGGCACAGTGGGGCTGTGTTGCGGGACGGGAGCTCCCAGCCAGCACTGCAAGGCCACTGGCACCTGCTGCAGATAAGGCAGAGTAATTATGGAGCCAGGAGCAGGTCTCTTGCACACGCGGGTGCAAATCTGGGCCTTTCCCTTTTCTCAAAAAGTTTGTTATTCTCTGATGCCATCGAGCCTGGAAAGCGTTCTGTGGTGTTCAGATGGACAGGGTAAATCTTGGTTTTCTGAGGCCTGAGAACAGGTTGGGTTAAACATCTGCAGGGGATAAAATCCAGCAAGCAGGTCGGTTGTCATTGCACGTGTGCTAGTCAAATGTGGCGATGCTCCTGTTGGAGGAGGATGGGAGGGTTTTGAAGGTGAACCAGGCAGCATTGGACTTCATAGTCCAGGTTTGTGTTTCTGCAGGAAGCTGTGCTCTATATTTATCTTGTTTATAAACTGTGTGACGCTAGGGCTCAAAACTTTTAAGCTGTTCTGCTACTCCTGTTGGAAGGCGATTTAAATTGCAGTTTGCAGAAAAAGAGACACAGCAGCAGCATTGTGGTTCTGTGGGAGGCAGTGTTTTTTGGAGGTTAGCACACAGGCTCCACTGATGTGCTGGCCAGCCCTGAGCCACTGTATCAACTCCCTGCCTCAATTTCCCCTCTGCAAAAACTGTAGGAGCAATGCTGCTGGGCTGTATGGGCCTCTCAGGGGGAAGAGTCACTAGTTATAGCGCACGCAGTATTTCACAGTACAGATTTATGTATTGGCTTGTATTGTCTCCCTCTTCCGAAAACCTCTTCCAGGGTGGGGATCTCCTTGCAGATGTTCCTATCGCTTTTTTCCTTTCTGAGAGAGGCAAGACTTGTTAGCCCAGTGCCTAACGTTATTCTGATAGTTTTCCTGTTATCTGTAATCAGCTGTATCTCTGTCTTAGCTTTGGATTTTCTATCACACGCATGCACAAAGTAGAAGAGCAGTGCATTCGGTTTTATTAGGTTCTGGAGATGAATTATATACTGGTTGATTGTTTACAACAGTTTTGAAGATTCAGCAACGTTTTAATGAGGTGTAGCAATCCTATATTAAGAAATGTATCTACTAAACACAGTCATTAGTAGTTGACTGGTACTTAATTGGCATGTGTTAATATTCTTCTTACATCTCAGTAAAATCCATAGTTGAAGAATTAATTTTGAGTATAAAAATTATCTTTTGAGGTAAAAATATAAACTAAAATAAAAGTACAGCTGCTCTTAATGTGAGGACTCTTATTAATAAATTTCTTACACTGCCCTAAGTAAATTTCTACAGTACTTATTTTTTAAAATAGATGAAGATGAAATAAAAGAAACAATCTGTCAGTTATTTGCTGTAAGTTTAACAGTTATCTACGGAGGTAATTTCCATCTTCTCTTGGAAAAAATTCGGACTTCATAATTTGTTTTGAAAGTTTTGAAATAGGAAAGTTTCTTTGTAAGTGCATTCTTGAAGTGGATGCTGGTGTTCTCCTCCAGGGGATGGTCTCTGGGGGTCTGCAGTTGGGCGACTGAATTTCTTTAAGCTGTGGTATGATGATGATCCATGAACGTTTCAGACTGCAGCACTCCAGCCTGCTCTTACTGCAGTCAGTGGTAGAAATCTTGACTTTGTGGAGACCAAGCTGAAACCCATAAGCAGGACAAGGTGAAGAACGTTTGGAGAAGAGGACAAAAAACTTTCCAGGGCAAGACGACTGTGGATGTGCAGATCTGGAGAGAAGACACTGCTAGGTTCCTTGCACAATCCCCCTGTCTCCCTCGATGATGAGGGGATGTCTCTGTCCCGTCTTGCCACGCTGCCATCCAGACTGATCGGTTCTTTAGGAAGGGGGCAATTGTGAGCTCTCGTTGAACGAGCTGCCATTGCTACCAGCCCCTTCCCTTCCTTGCCCTTTGCCAGGTTTGCAATACTTCACAGCGCCCCATGGCACTGGGGTGGGAAACTATTCTAAATACTTCCAGAAATTACTTGCAAATGGGGTAAACTGAGACTCAGAGCTGTTCAGTGCCTTACCCTGCAATGCAAGAAGCAGCAGGTGAGGTTGGTGGCATGGCAGGGGCTCGCCATGTGCCAGCCTCGCCGTGCTGCCAGCCCTAGGCTGTGTCACTGGCCCTGTGCGCAAACGAGCGCGCGGTGATTTCGCTGCTCGGGGGCTGGAGTTGTTCCTCTGCCACGCTCACGCTCTTGTTCGGTCTCTGCCTGGATCTCTAGATACCAGACCCACCACTGAGCAGTTGGGACCCCCTTGCTGCTGGCAGGCAGCCTGCCCGGTTCCCATCGCTATGTGTCGTTAGGTGGTTCCTATCTAACGAAGCTCCTTTCCAAGGGAGGCAGTTGACGTGCTCCAGTATCGCCAGATGGTCCCCATACCGCTCCTGCTCACGCGCTCCCTCGGATACATTAATGATCCCTAAACCTTCCTGGTGGAGGGGCTCCTTTTTGTGACAACCTCATTATTTGGGTATCGGGAGCTGCCGCTGCACGGGTTGCCACGACAACCAGCCTGATTCAGAGCTGCTTGGGAAGGTCTGAACCTCAGGCAAATAAGCAGCCCTCGGCTCCCAGCAGATGCTCAGCCCGCAGCCAATCGGCGGGCGCTGGCAAACCATGACATCATGGGCCACCACGGCCCCCAAATTTAATTGTTAGCTTTCAGTGTCCCTCCGTGTGCCTTCCCCCCCGCCCCGGTGCCCACAGCGTGGCTAAGGTGCTCCGGCCGCCTTCCCCTTGGAGCGCGCGGCGGGGCTGGCGGCCGGGCGAGGGCTGCGAACCCGCCGCGCTCGGGCTGAGCGACGCTGGCGCGGCGAGGAGCGAGAGCCCTCCGCGGCGCTGTGTGCGTGCACCCCACCGGTCCTGCGCCAGCCGAAAGCTGTGGGGCGGTATAATACCGACAGCCTTTGGGAACCAGGCTGGGGAGCTGCTCTCGTGGGGTTTTATTGTACTGGGGATGGGAGAAAGTTGTCAGTGTTAATTTTATCTGCAGGACGAGCTCTCTGGCAGCTACCACTAAGTATAGAAGATTAATGGGATCCTAACCACCCCCCCCCCAATGGAAACCTACTGACACCCAATTAACAGTCCTGCTGTACTGTTCAGATTATGTCGCGTTTGCCAGCGAGGTGTGATAAATGCTGCAGAACCAGTTCTCTCACGGATGGAGAATGCATCCACCTTACTGCCTCGCTGAAGCCAGAGAGCGATTTGTTCAGTGGCCTTCAGCCATCGCTAAGGTATGTTTGGGCGCTGGAATGATATATCCCATTAAGGCTGCATCCTGAACAGGGCTGGCCAAGGGCTCGCACAGCGCTCTGGCTGCAGGGCTTTCCTGAATTCTTGCTCTGCTTGACCATGTTGCCTGTGAAAGCAGGACTAAAGTGGGCTTCCGCCAACTCTGAGAAGGGATTCCTCTTTTTGCTCAAGAAAGACTTTTCTCTTTGCTTCCTGAACATCTCAGCTTAAGTATACATTCAGTTTCTGAAAACTGCTGGTGCTTGGCCTCTTTTATTGAGGTGTTTAGCCTTGCACACCCCCCCTTACACAGGGGAGAGTGCTGGCAGTTTCAGGCGAGCGCAGGTGAGTGTGCAGCACTGCAGTCAGTTTGGTAGAATCTATCAGATTAGATCTAAGAGGTGAAGTTACGTTGCTTTTGGCTTTAGAAGTCCTCAGGCATCTTTCAGACAAATAAAACCTAGGAGAAGACTACCTGTTGCTCAGAGTTAACACTTCTCTTTCTCTTGCTTTGCTGCGTTGGCTGCCTGACCCGACTTTCGTGGGGCTGCAGCTTCAGGGAGGAATTGTCTGTGGGCCAGTCTTGGCTGGTGATGCCCCCACCAAAGTGCTTGGGGAGCTCAGGCATGGCCCAGTGAAAAGGGACGCTTCAGTGGGGTAGTCCTGATATAGCCAATCCTGCCTTTTTTTCCCTCATGAGTAAAGAGCAGTTGGGGCTGGCCATGGTGTCACCTTGGCCAGCCTGGTCACTCCTACCTGCTTCTAGGACTCTAAAGCTTTAGGCATTGGCACTCAAGTTACAGCAGCTTCTGAGGTCACTTGGCAGGGCAATCATGGGGCTGTCACAGGCCCTGGTGCCAGGAATGGTGCTTGCCTCCGCTTTCCTCATTTTTATCACATGGCCCCTGGGAGCCTGTGGCCTGTGCTGTCCTGTGAAGTTGTGTGGCCTGGAGATCTAGCTTCTGGTTTAAAAAAAAAAAAAAAAAAAGGAGGTTCAGGGAGGCCCTGCACCCTGTGTGGCCGGCTCATACGCCTGCTGTGTTTTGGGAGACTGGGCCCCATGGACGTGCAGGCTCTGACAGCGCAACGTGCCACCTTGATGCTCAAAGTGTTTTAAACTAGCTGTGACACCCGTGTGACTGCCATGTGAGATTGACATCTAGCAGGGAATTCACCTCTTCTCCTGCCTCTGCGGGGAGGAAGCTGGTGTCCTGTCCAGCTCTGGGGCCAGATCAGGCCAAGCGAGACTCTGCAGGTCTGTCCAAGCCTAGGCCTGTCACAGGTGTCAGACCCGTGGAGCGAGTCCAACCTGCGCTGCCGAACCCCAGGGCCCCTGGGCCGTGTGGACGCCGTGGCCGTGAAGTCACTCCCTGCGAGTGAAAGGCTTTTCACCTCTGTGTGCCGTGAACAGCGCTCCCTTTGTCTGCGTACCTTGCCACATGCGGTGCGTGCACCCAGGAGCCCCTCTAGCTCAGACTGGGTCAACCTCACGTATGGCTGGCGGTGAGGGATCTTGGGAGATTTCCCCTTTCTGTCCTTTACCTTTGCTTCCTCTCTTTGTCCCCTTATCCAGGAAGGATGGTGTCAGGCAAGGGAGAGCCAGTTTCCCCTCAGAGCTTAAAGGTGGCTGGAGAATACAGGGTGACCAAAATATCACAACTTAAGCAGCAAAGGGGTTTTGTGGACTCCAAAGGCCAACTCTAATGGCAGAGACTGTTAAAAAGACTCTACACTTTTCAAGAAAAACTCCACCATGCATGGTCAATGTGTGAGTGGTTTCCTTGACACTGAAGGGATCGATAACTTTGGACCAGTCTAAGACTAGGGGATCTGATCTCTTGCTTTTTTTTTTTACTGCTTGCAGTAAAAGTCAGAGTCAGTAAGAGTCTCAGTCATGTTTGTGCTCGTTCACAGAAGACTGGAAGGTGAAACTCTTCCTTTGTGTGCTCTGGCTCAGCCTTTGACAAATTCAGCCATAATCCAAGGCATCGGGCTTTGTGTGTTGGCGGGGGGGCTATTGTTTTCTTTTCATGCTTATCGTCCAACTCCATTTTAGTTGAACTTCCTAAAATGAAGGAAAGTGATTCACCCACAGATTTGGTCCTTGTATCTCTGATTGTGTGACTTAGTGCTCTGTCTAGACCTTTTTCTTATGCTGCCTCCATCCTTCAGAAGACTTTGGAGAGGGCACGTTTCTCCCTGTGTCTGATGCTTCAGGAAATCATGGCTGGTAAATAAACCATGGTTCTATGACTGAAGTGATCATGAATACATATTCTTATTGCTCTGCAGAGATACCTGGGTACCGCTTGTCCACCTGTTTAGTTGTTTCAGCCTGCGTGGGCTGTTTTTAAACAGCACTTTTCAGGAGCAGTGTGGTTTGCAGAGCATGCTCTTTTGGTCTTGAGTGGTTGGGCTGGCCTGTGGGGGCTGGTGACAGCTTCTTAGATGGGTTCCCTTGATCACTTGCAGCCGGGGAACGTTCCCCCAACTCTTGCCATGGACTTTGAAGGGGGGAAAGCTGGGTCGATGCCCAAGCGCTGCGCAAAATACCCTGTCTTATCTGAAGAGAACAAGAGAGACCGTTTCCTCTGTCAGGTTCACTCCACTGCCAGACCTGACTGCCCTTGGTTGCAAACCATCCTGTCACTGGTGGTGGACACGGCTCTTCCAGCAGAACGTGGAAGGAGTCTCTCCTTCCCTTGTCAAGGAGTAGCCGGCTTGCAAAGTTGGGGCTAACTGTGGAGGATAGGGAGAGTCATCTATCCACGGTTGTATTTCTCTGTGGGGGATGGAAACAACACGAACTTGCTCCTCAGCCTGACGGTGATCGCTCTGGATCCAGTCAGCTAAGCAAGTGATAGATTTGACTCATACTTGTAAAGAAAACCTTTGTGAGACCTCTGTGTACCCTAGGAAGCGATGGCATGACTCAGGAGGGGCTGCTCGTCCACGTCAGCATTGATTCAGTGACTCAGCGCGCTCCTGCTTTTGGAGAACCTGTCTTTCGGACGAGCTGCGGGGCGACGACGCGGCCGCTGAAGATCAGGCGCTGCGCGGTAGGGCTGGGAGAGCTTGTGATCCCCTCTCGGGCGCCTACGCGGGACCTGCCTAAGCTTTGGCAAAAGGCGTTCTTCGTGTCTTGCCCCTAGCCTGCTGCGTGAGGTATTATTAAACCGTACTCATGCCTCTCCTTCCCCCCCCCCCGCCCCCCGGAAAAACCAAACAAAAGGTCAGAGACGGGTCCGTCTTGGGACGTGACAGGGCCGCGCGTTCTCCTGGGCGGCGGACGAGGGAGCGTCGTCGCTGGCCCGGCCTGGGCACCGCGCCGCTGCAGCCAGGCCCTGCCCTGGCTGCCTTTCCCGGGTTGTGACATCCCCCCCGTTGCCCACGGGGGTGATGTGTATGCACACACACACACACACACACACCCCTATATATATATATATACACACACACACACACACGTATATCCCCCCTCCCCCGCAGGGTCTGCTCCTGCCTTTCCAGCCCCCTGGGCTGCGTGCGGGCACGTGCCCTCCTGCGGGCCGCAGCCGGGGCCTCCGCCTCCCCGCTGCGTCGGCGGCAGAGAAGGCCCCGGCGCCGCGGCCTCGCCTCAGACGTTTTGGGGAAGAAAAGAGCGAAAGCCCCGAGCGGGCGCGGCCCGGCGGTGCCCCCCTCCCTGACAGCGGAGGGGGGGGGTGGGGACGCCAACCCCTCGCCCGCCCGCCCGCCCACCCCGGGCCGGGGGCGCGGCCGTCCCCGAACCACAAGATCCCGGTGCCGCCCCGCCTCCGCCGCGCGGCCGCAGCCAATGAGCGGCGCGCGAGGCGGTGACGGCAGGGGCTGGGCTCGGCGGCGCGCGCGGCGGCTCGGGCGGCGATTGGCGCGGCGGCGGCGCGGGGGGCCGGGCGGCAGATGGGCTGCGGCGGGCGGGCGGGCGAGCCGGGGGAGGGGGGGGGGGCGCGCGCGCGGTGCCGGCGCGAGCCCGCGGAGGGGGACGGCGGGCGCAGCATGACGGCGCGGGCTGCAGGTAATGCCTTCCCCGGGGCGCGGCGGGGGCGGGCGGGGAGCCGGGGGCGGCCCGGCGCGGCGCGGCCCGTCCGTCCGTCCGTCCCCGCGGCCGGCGGGAGCCTCGGTGGCCGCTGCGGGCAGGGCCGGGCCGGGCCGCGGCGCTGTGGGGCTCGCGGCGGTGTGCGTGGCGGCGCGTTGTGGTGGCCGCCCGCCGGCGGCACCTGCGTTACCGGGTAACGGCCGGGGGCTCTGTGAAGGGAGATGGCCGGCCGGGGCGGGGGGTGCCGCCGGGCGGGCGGGCGGCGTGGGGACCGAAGTTGTGTCAGCGCCGGCACCGGCCCTGAGCGCTGCCGCGGTGCGCGGCTCCCCGACCTCCCCGACGGAGCCGCTTTCGAGGCGGCGCCTCTGCGGGGGAGCGAGAAATTCTGGGCTATAAATAACTCCGTTTTTTTTTTTTAAATACTCTTTCTTGACAACACGCGTCTCATTGACCCCTTCAGCAGCGCTCGCTCGCCGACGCCCGGCGCGCTGGGGGAGCGGCGGTGCCGGCCCCGCGCCGGAGCCGGTCCCCGCGCCGGCTTGTCCCTTTGTCCCAGACTTGTACGGCAGCCAAGCGAGGAAGTGTTACGGCGTGCTGTCTGGCTGCTCCGGGCTTCCCTCCTCCGGCGGGCGATGCGCTCGGCGCCGGCGGCCCCCTTTCTCGGTCGCTCAGAGAGTTTTCGGACCCGGTTTCGGCGGCTGCCGGCGCCGAGCCCCGTCTAAAAAGATAGCACGGCGTTGGGTGTAAGCGGCGGAGGGGTTTGGAAGAAGGAAAGCTGTGGCTTCGAAGCGCGCAACACCCGAAAGCGAGGGCGGGCCCGGGCTGGGCAGAGCTCGGCAAGCCACCGCCGTCTCCGTCAGCCCCAAGCGCGACCCTGGGCAAAAAGCGCCGGGGGTGTGCGTGTGTGTGTTTTTGGGGGTCAGGGCGGCTTCTTGTTTCCCTGCCCCGCGCTGTGACGGATGATGTTCGGCGCGGGGAAGGGGGAGGCCGGAGGTCAAGGTCCGCTCTGCCGGGTGCCTCGAGTCGCCCCCGAGCGAGGAGCGGCAGCCGGGGCCCCGAGGGGAGGCCGCGGCGGGCCGCCCAGCCGCTACCTGCCCGCCGGAGCCGGAGGGGAGAGCAAACGCTGCGGCCTGAGGGGGATGAGGAGAGGAAATCTTCTCCCGTGGCTCCTCCTCTGCTGCGAGTCCCCCTTCTCGGGAGGACGCGGGGACGGCTGCGAGGAGGCAGTGCGGGAGCAGGCCGGGGAGGAGGCCACCATGCCGACGGCCCCTGGGGCTGGGGGGGGGGAGACGGCGGCGGGATGGGGAGCGCAGCGAGGGCCGTGGGGCTGAGGACGCCGGCTGGGCCGAGGCGGCGGTGGCCGTCGGGTTCCCTCGTTGCGGCGCCGGGGGGTTTTTAGGTGCCGTTGCCTCATGCCGCCTGACACGGGGGCACGTGGCCACGGAGGAGCCCGCGCGTCCCCGAGGGGGAGGCCGCCCCGGCTGTTGGGCCGCGGGTCGCCCGGCGGGGTGAGCAGGGGACAGAATGAAGCAGGCATTTGGGATGGTGACGGTTTCGGGCCGGAGAGAGGCCGGGTTTTCTGTGGTGGGCTGGGGCCAGCGAGGGAGAGGGGTGCTTGAGACCTTGGCCGGCGGAGAGGCGTCTCCACGCGGGACCGCGCAGAGCAGGCGCTGGGCCGGGGGGTCGCGGGTGGTGGGCTGCAGGCCGTGGAAGAGGGCTTGCTCTGAGCGGAGACCTGCGTGGCTGCCGTTCCTTCACCGAGTTGCTCTGGATAACTAAGAGCGAGTCTCAGTAGCGCTTCTACTCCTGCCTGCCCCGAGCTCCTGTTACAGGATTAAGTTTCTGGTCTCGTAGGCTACTACCACTTGCAGCAGCAGGGGTTTAGGAGGCAGCTGTGGCGGCAGCGCCGCGGGCCGGCGGGCGGCAGTGCCCGGGGCCGGCCGCTGCAACGTCGCAGGCCGTGCACCCTCTGCTCACCTCTCATCCCCCTCAGGGCTTTAGCGCGGGCCCACCGGCTTTTTACAGTGACTGTCTGACAGGGGCCTTGCACCCTTCAAACTAACAAGCCCAATGAGACCGGTAGGTGAAATCCTGGCCTTGTCAAACAGCAGTATTCTGCTGTTGGTTAGTGGCGACAGGCTCTCACCTCCAAGCAGGCTGTTCACTGGGCCATTCCTCTGTAAAGGCCTGACCAAAACTTGATGCTTAAAAGCATGTGGAAGTGCAGATCCAAATTAGCTTGCATGTCCTGAGTCTGTTTCTCTGGCATCGGTCTCCAAGGTCTAGAAAAGAAAATTCAGTACAAGAGGTCTTTCCCCTCCCCCAATATTTCTTTGTAATTCTTACACGTAGAGTTGTGAGGACAAGTGAGTCAAGTTCAGCTCTGTGGCATGATGTTCATCATGGCCTGCTTACCTCCTGAGTTAGTCATCTTCCTGGCCTGGCAGCTTTTGCTCCTGGAAGAGAGCTGGTTTGTAGTGACAGTCCCATTTCAGTCCCCGCTCCCTTTGCCTGGAGGCTTTCTCTCCTCTTTCTTTTAATAGTTTAACTGTGATGCTGGATCCAAACTTTCCCAGAGCTGCCAACGATCTGGGATCCAAAACAGCCCGGTAGTTGGAAGTCTTTTAGATCTGCCTTCTGATCCTCTGTCATTGTAGCCATGTCTGCACAGAACAGGTCACAGGGGAGACGTTGCCAGATCTGGCTTCCGATCCCAAAGTCACAGGCAGCCCAGCGGGATGTTAACACTGCTGTCAGCCTGTGCCTGCCTGGTTTGAGATCTAATTTCTGTTCTTTGCTCTGCTACAGAGTGGGCAGGCAAGAGCCACTTGTGATCTTCCTCTTTCATTATCTGCCTTAGCACCTGCAAAAGATGCTTGGAAGCTTTTTTCCCCGAGTGTTTCATGGGCAGAGGGAAGAGAGAAGGGAGTGAAGAGGGCAGTGATAGAAAGAGGAGAGAAAAAGACAAACTGATTTTTACCTACCTTTCTACTCACCAATACTATTGGGCATTTACTTAGAGCTTTCCACTTGCAGCTATCTTGTGTCTTTTACCTTTCCGACACAAATAGTTAAAGCTTATACTGCTCACAGGAAGTACTGTTAGATTAACTTTAAAAAGGGATGAGGTGAGGCATAGAATGTGAGAATACTTTCATAGGGTCACATGGCCATGTTACTAATGGAAGGAAATGCGGGGTCCAAACTTCTAGTCAGCCTGTCTTAAGCAAGACACTTTTTGCAACTTCTTGAAGTGTAACAGCAGAGCTTGAGGCACAGAGTACTGCAGTATGGTCAAGTGAAATGTTTCAGTGTAGACTTCCCAATGTTCGGCGTAGAGGATTGCTAAATCTGACTAGTACTGCCCCAATTCGGGTCAGTAGGTGGTCACTTATTCTCATTTTGGGATATAAACCCAGAGGAATCAGGAAGGAGCCCATCAGCAGATCGAGCGTTCTGCCGAAGATAAAGCCACATGGCTCCAAGAGGTGTCCTCAAAAGGTGAAGCCAAAGTGATGAACTACACTTCTAGAAGGCAAGTAGTGCAGGAGGGTTAAAGGGGCAGGAAAGTAGATTTTTGAGCTAACTTAAGCAAAGACTTCTTCAGAGGTGAAAATAAACTATTATTTCCAGTAGGTTTAAAGGAGAGAATTAAGGCTTCCCCTTGGCAGGACTGTTTTGTACCAAACTTTTCACATACAAAGTGACTCAGAAAGGTGAGCAAAACGGCATAAGGGAGTTCAAGAGACATTAGGAAGAAAGATAGCAAGTAGTTCTGTGAGCAGCAAAACTAGTGAAGCTGGTTGCCTAGGGCTCTGTGTCTTGTGCCTGGATTCTCTGTTGCCTGATCAGAGGTGAGCTTCAAAGATGCTTTTGCCGTGGATGGGACCCTGTCTAACGGCTCAGTCCCTTCGCTCGTGGATTCTTCCAAGTGGTGCTGCAGTGTTTCGTTCGGGAGGCGCTCTGGGAGAGTCCCCGTTTTCTCCCTGCCTGCCAATTGTCACGAATTTGTAAGAAGTTAGTATCTTTAAATCTTCAGCAACTTGAAAATGAAATTGGCCCATAGGTTAAGTGGTTTTAGAAGAAACACCATATAAACAGACATCAGTGTACAGTCAGACAGCAGAGTCCCTTATGCCATGTGTCTAGGACTAAACCAAACTAAAAGCAAGGTTAGAAATGGACAGCACAGCTAGTAGTTTCAAGTGTAAGAGTATTGGTGTCTCCATAAAGCCTGACAAATTCGGTATGGTACCCTGTGGATTTTATTCACACGAAAAGGTTGTGACTTCTATGAGTAGCTAGTGCCAGTGACTGTTGGAATGGGTTGAGATTATGTGGGATCAAGCCTTAAGTCTTCTGTTTCTTCTGTGTTTACTTTGATTTGCCTGATGCTAAAAAGAGAACGACGTTAGGATGGATGGTAATTGGTAGCTCTCTCTTGGCCCGGGTAAGCACAGGCGCAGATGCTGATGTGCACGTCTTGCGTCAGACCCACTGTCGTCAGTGTGTGTCCTGCTCCAAGAGGTACTTCTGTAGCGGGAAAACATGACAAAAGTGTCTGTGGTTTGTTAGTAGTTTGTCTCAGCACTATGAGCTTTGCAGATCTTTTCCTGGTGTGACTGATGACCAAGGTGAACGTTCACAGCTGTGGTTAGTGTGCAGCTGATAGCAAGCATGGGGTGTAGTCTATTGGGGGACTTTTCATTTTGTGTGTAAAATTGGACAGGTGCAGCTTAGCCCTGGCAATGTGTGAGTATCAGCTGGCCTGCTGCGTTTCCTGAGATAGCCCTCACCTCCTCGAGCAAACAGTGCAAGACGAGGCAGATGGGTACCCCCTGCTCGGGGCAAGCAGTGAGACATCCACCCGGTCGTCCGCGAAGCCTCTTACCCTGGTGGTGCTGCCTCGCGTCCCCAGCTACTGGTGCTTTTGACCCCAGGAGGTGCTGAGCAGGGGACGGGCAGGCTTCCAAGTGCTCCAGGCCTTTTGGTTCCTGGGTTGAAAGGATCTTCTTGTCAGCACGTGCTACCAGCACTACCTGCAACCTGGCTCACAGAGCACTGGGCCAGGTGCACCTCTGGGTACTCGCTCCACACTCTTCTCTTCTAGAGGCAGACTGATAAAATCACATCCCTCTTAAAACAGAGTTGCTTAGCTGAGAAAGCTCTGCCATGAACATTGCTTAGCACGAGTAGATGTTTTCTGCTCGTTTGTCTTGTTCTAATGAGCTTTGATCATGAGTGTGTGCATTAAGTATTCAAGAGTAAAATAGTATTATTATATAATCAATGTCATTTCACAACATTTTTTTATTATTATTTTCGGTTGCTTATCTAGTAACATATTGACAGATGCGACTGACGCAGAGCAAAGCACCTCCCTGCCCTAGAGTCTTTACTGTCAGCTCCACAGTTCAGGTAGCCTGCATTGCTTCCACGTGACCGTGCTGGTTTTGGTGCTCTCCGTGTAGCGCAGGTACAGGGCGCTGTGATTCAGCATGGTGTACAGGTTCTGAAGACGGGAGATGACTAAGTTAATTTTGGATGCGCCTCCTTTGCGCTATCTCTACTTCTGTACTTTTTTTATTGTCCTCAGAAGAAAATTAAGGTAGTCTGGAACCCCAAGCCTTTTCCTCCCTGTGTTCAGGGCATTAGGGGAATGTTTCAAATGTTTCTTCATAATCCTAAGGGCAAAAAAGTGTTTTCTCAGAGACGTGAAAGCAAAGGTTCGGTTATGAGCCCTTGACTCCTGGAAGGGATGCCTTACACATGGGCCAGTGATAGCTGTGCTTTGATCCAGCCTGCTGCACAATCATGTGTTAGGTTTTCCTATGAGACAGCCTACTGTAATGTCATTTTTGTCCAGCCTTAGATCCCCCATGAACTTGAAACATACTGCCATTTCAACGTTGCAGTATAGCACAGACTCTGGAGCCTGGACGTTTTCGTTTCCTTCCTAATCTTCAAGTGTTGAAAATACTCTGACACCTTAATAGGCTCACGGTTGCTTTGCAGGGTGTATGTGTGCAAGCACAGTTGGCTGCACGTGACTAGGGAAGTACAGAAACACTCTCTCCTCATGTCACCTGGAACATGCTTGTTTCACCAGGCAGAGCTGGTGGGGGGACAGCAGCCACGTGGTCCCCCTAGTCCCTGCCCTGTGCTGGCATGAGTAAATCATGCTGTTTATTTGGGAAAGGCATTGGAAAGTGCTTCTGTGTGTCTCTCTAGGGTAGAGAAAGGCCTCATGTTTTCCATTCTCTGTTTCCTCCTCCTTCTCCATTCCCTATTGTGAAGGAGAAAATCCTCCAGATCTGAAATTTTCCAGCACTTCCCTGCAGTGAATTTTGATTCAACCTGCAGTGCCCAGATGCCAACTCATATTTATCAGGCGCAAGCAGCCACAGTCCAGATGCACGCGGGGCTGCTGCTGCATGGTAGACCTGGGAGGGAAGAATGCAAGTCGCACGGTTAAAATCCTGGGCGCTTGCTAACGCTGCTTTTTCTGTCTCCTGCCCTCACATGCATTGTGGACTTGGATTTGGGATGCTCTTGTAGTGTCACCAGAAAAGCTGTCAAATATGTGTTGGCAGAAATGGAGGCTTGAAAAATGCCTTTAATTGTGATTCCACTCTGTAGAACACAGATTGTCATGCTTTGAGCTCAGGTTTGTTTGTATCAGGGACAGACATTGATACTGCAGCTCCTGTTAGGGCATGAATATTTCAACAACTGAAATGGTGTCTGCCTGCTCCAGAGAAGAGTTGCTTACATCCTCGTTTGATCTCTTTAATAAGCCAAGCCAGCTCAGGTTGACACCCTGGTTATTTATTTCCTGGAGCTATGGTCTCTGCTAGCCATGCCCTGTGTGCTCTCCCCTCCCCTCTTCGTTCCAGACCCTCTGGGAACTCAAGTTAGGAAGACGTGAGATTTTTAGAAAGAAAAAAAGACTAAAGCAGTAAGAATTTGCTCCCTGATTTGTTTTGTGCTGAGGAGTCTCCTTGGATGCCTGACCCAGAAAAAGATGCAGTAATATTGGGAACTCTCTGGAGTGGCAATTTGTGGGGGCAGTCTTCTCCTTTCATTCCTGCCCCACACCTTCTCTCTGTGCTCTTCCGCATTCGCTTTCTCTTCCCACGGTTCCCCACACTCGGGGAACGCAGAGCCCTCCTCTCTAATGACATTAATGCCTTTGGGCACTTCAGAAAGTGCGAGCTGAGAACGGAGCTGTGTCCTTGTCCACAGTGTATTGACAGTTCTGGATTGCGTCTTGGAGCCTTCTTTTTGCAGGCTGTAGTGATACTGAAATGCCAGTGCTCCTACTATCATTGTGTTTCTCCAGAGTGTCTGACGAGGGGCTTTTCCTTCCTATAGCCACGATCCATAACGCAGACAGTGGCAACTTTGGGGCAGCTTGCTCTTCAGGGCATGACCCTGTCTGCTCCTATGGGCTGTAGAGCGCTCTGGACACTTTGATTGAATGCCAGCCCTCATCATGCCATAAGGAAAGGCAGTAGGGTGCTAGGCATGAGGTGGTTTTCCCATTCTGCTTCCTTGGTGTGGTAAGCTGTCTTCCCACGTATTTAGTGAATTCCTTGAGCAACAGCATGTGGATGAAGCTTCCCCTCCACAGATGATGCCAGAGGTCAGTTACCTGCTTCATTAATGTTTTTTGAGCTGCGGTTTTGTTGTGTTTACATCACCGATCCCTAGCAGAATGACAGAGCTTGGCCTCGTGGGTACAGCTGAAGACGTGTGATGCTCTGCGTGGAGAACTGATTCTCTCTCTTGGAAGAATACATCCATTAGAGACGTTTTCCTGGATGTAGTCGCTTGTGTTCCAGGACAGAAATTATACAGAGAGTTATAGCTGTGTATGTATACCGGGAAGCAGTGTCTAGTGAGGGTAATCCCAAAGTTAGGTCACAGTAGGATTTACTTTTAGGCAAGGACAGGAAAAAATTGTGCCCTTTCATTTTACCAACTGCCTCCAAAGCAAAAGCTCTTGGTCAACTGATGAATTTTGTTGATGGGCTCATTAGCCAGAAGGTGCCTTGCACATGCTCTAATATACCCTGTGATGTTAGTGAGGCGCTACACTGTGACCCATGGAGCTGGCCGTGTCCCAAACGATGGTCCCCCATGCTGCAGAAAGGGTGGCCCAGGCTCCTTCCCAGTGCACTCGCTTGAATTTTGGATGTTGATGCCAGAAGGCTGCGAGCAGTAGGTGCACGGCTCGAGCGTTTTTCTGTGTTCGGTCAGTCCTGCTCTCTGAGGAGCCCAGAGCATGTCTGTTCTGTGAAAGTTGTTTTCAGAGGATTACCGTAAATGGCTAAAAATGAGGCATGGAGAAAAACCATAGATGTGTTAAGGCAGGGCCTGACTGCTCCAGAAGGTTAGGGTGCCTGGTTGACTAGCGTCAAATACAGCGCTAAGGACAGTCCCTGCCTGCATCAGTTCACGTGGCTGACTGGAAAAGCAGGGGTGAAGTGAAGTGCCCGAGCTCATCAGCAGGGTGTTGGCAGAGCCAGCAAGGGATGACATCAGTTAGAAGCAAACGATTGAATTTTTGCACCCTGAACGCACTGTGGGGAAGAGTATTACTGGTTTGGATTGGAGCTTGCAAACCTAGGCCTGTAGGTGCCTAAATAATAGGACCGAGGTCCACAGTGACAAATGAAGACAATTTACTGCGGAGCGTTATTTCATGTGTCCCTTTCCAAAGCAGACCCATAGTACTTCCATCCGGCAGTGCTAGCAAGAGCAGAGCCCGGCCACCCTGAGGCTGCAGGCTCGTTCGAAACGCATACGCTGCAGGAGGGGCCCGCTGAATGATGAACTGATATTTGTGATGCATTTGGTGTTAAATCCATCTGATGCAAGAAGCTTGTGAAAGAATCTGAATTCAGGATGCGCTCATGCATGTAGCAGAAATTGTGTGTTTTGGTACTGTTTTGAGCAAAAGAAGAGCCCCGTTTCTGCTCTGCCGCCATTGCCGGCGTGTTGCTGGGCTGAATGTCCTAACGTAGCTGTTAGCACCATACACAAGTGGCCACGTAAGGCAGCATGATTGATAACGGAAGATGTAGGGGCTCCTCGGGGACTGGGGATTTAAAGGCTTTTTAGAGACTTTGCATTGCATTTCACTTGTATGTGTTGGGGGGGTGTATGCATATATATCATATGCAAATATATTTTGAGTTGCTGTGTGTTTTGTCTGTATTTAGAAAAGGAGTAGTTTGGAGAAAGAATCCTCCAGGAAATGTTGATTTTGCAAGCACAGGCCTCTTGACTGTGATTCTGGGGGGGGAGAAGGGGTGGGAATGAGGAGGAGGTTCACTGAGTTTTTTTTTTTTCTTTTCCCTTGTAGCGTTTTGGGAAAACTCCAGCCAAGGCCCACATGCAGTCAAATGAATCAGCCTCCCTTTTTGCCATAAGTAATTGGCAGCTCTAGCTGCAATGCAGTTTTGATGTATGGCTAATACAGTTTTTCGTGGCTGATTGAGGGGAGACACTGCAGTAGACACATGATGTTGATTTTGCCTTTGCATGGAGTCTCGGAGCTAGTAGGGAGATACCGTAAGGTCCTTCTTGAAAGGCTGGAGTTTGCTACAGTGCACTGGACGCGCTAGTCTTCAGGCTGTCTCTGCTGTTCAGCTGCTGTAGAAAACACATCTCTTGCTGCATACAGGAGTCGAGGGCACTGTAATCTGATTGCTCGGCACAGTGTTTGCTTGGAAAAGTCTCATTTTATAACAACTTCCACAGAACATTCATGTTCCTGGAGGAGTGACTGTTCCTGTGCTGACAAATAAACCGTTTCGGCCTTTTCATAAGCCTGTAAAAAAAATGAAATTCACTTATTTTCTAAAGCATCTGGTGCCAGTTCAGTCTCAGAGCTTTCTGTGTCTGCAGTAGGATTTCCAGTGGACTTGGAAAACTTACCAGACAAGCTCAGCATTCACCGCTGGAAGTATGGGGGCAAACTGGAAGGCTTCCTTGTCCTGGAACCAGAAGTTGTAGAAGTTGCCCTTGGCAGGCCAACGTTTGCCAAATGCCTCTTATTTCCTGTTGGAAGCATAGTTTTACGTGGAAATTCTGTATTACTTACACAACTCTAGTATCCATTGGTAAACATTTACTTTAATAGCGGACGCTTTACCTTAGCAGGGTAACAGCAGCGAGGGATGGATGCCGAGCGGTGCAGTGAGCATGCTGTGCTGGAACACGTGTTCTTTACAGTAGTTTACCTGGGAAATGGCTGACATATGAATTTCATAGCATTTGAAAACTGATTAGAAACAAGTTAATTGAGGAACCTTTGGTCACACAAGTGGTTAACTCAGCCTTGGAGTTTTAGTCGTGGCCAAGGCTTCCCTGAACTAAACACTGTCTAAACAGAGAAGACAGGCCTGGCCTCGAGTTATTCCTCTACGGGATTGCCTCATCTACAGGCAGCATGTGGCCTTCCTTCCCTCCGGTTGCTCTGCAGGGGAAGCAAACCTGCAAAGAGAACCTGCCAAAAAAAAAAAAAAAAAGAACAAATGCAAAATCATCCTGGCGGGCAAATGCGGTGGGTTGGCTCTGAAGCGTGTTGGACCTGAAATGAAACACAAAATGGCTGTTTTTGCCTCATACCTTTGTAGGGGGCAGAGGGGACTCTTGGATGTTTACAGATGCAAAAGTGTAGAAAGCAGCATGGCATCTCCTTTCCGTGCCTACTTACCTGAACAACATTCCTGCTTGTTTGGGTCAATGTTTTATGTCTATCTGGAGAGAGATTATATCCAGGCCAGATGGGCTGAAGTTTGCTCTTTCTCTCTCCAGTTCACTGGACAAGTGTTTTACGTTTTCTTCAGCATAACTTAAAATGGACATTGTTTTACCCTGTTCTGGAAAGGAGCTGGTATTTCTACAACTCATGCTGTCATGTAAGTAACCTATTTCTTTTCTGAGCAAGGTCATTACATCATGATGCAGTAATCCGCTGCCTGTGGGATAAAACATCTTCTCTGTCTGTGTCTGTGTCTCTGGCTCTGTCTGCTGCTCTTATCTGTGTTTGTTCCCTCTTAAAGCGTGCATGGGGGGAGAGATGAGGGGAGAGAAAGAGTTCTGATTCTGGCCTGTTAGACTAGTCAATGTTTAGAGAGAATAATGCATGGGCTGTGAGAGGCGAAGGGCTGTTGTCTCAGAGATACTGCTTTGATACTTTATCCACAAAGAGAAGCTCCTGAGTCACAAGTCAGAGGAGCCTGGGGATGAAATTACACCTTTGCCAGGCTCTGACAGGTTAAACTTTACAGAGATGCAGGTAGCAAATTATCCACAGACTGAATAGCAAAGGAGGGATTTTGAATGGGCTTTAAAAACCTGTTGGGGAGATTGAGTGGATAAAAATAGTTAGTACTTGTATCTTTTTTTCAGCTGTAGAGCTAAAAGCAGTCTACGAAGGAAGAACCGTGTCATTCTTTTGGTCTTACCCAGAGGACCGAGCAATAGCGCTACGTGTAGGACAGGTCAGCACGAGAGCCGGCGTCAGGACCCAGCTCTCCTGCTGCCTGACCCACAGCCCAGCCGTTAGACTAAGTTGCCTCCCTGCTTTCTGCAGCTTCTAATTTGTCTTGGAGGTGTCTGTGTACTTTCTCCTGAGTCAGTTTATGCGACAGCATGTCATTCGTGGCCAGCCCGGGGTGTGCCCGATGAAGCATGGTTCATAACTTTTTTCGATTCATTTATAAAGGGATTAAGTAACATGGTTGCCTGGACAGCAGGGACTGTACTCAGTGACCCGGCAGGTCTCCCCCAGGCCTCTGCTCCTGTGTAACCTGAGGTGATGCCATCTAAGCTGCATCGAGATGCCAGTGATGTAATTTCAAACTGTCTGGCCTGAGCGCCAGCAAAGTCAGGCAGGCCGCACACGCGGAAGACGGGATTGGTTCTGATCCTGTCTCTTTTGCACAAATAACAAGTAGAAGATGGGCAGGGCTTGATTCAAAACGAAGCCGGTTATCTGAGCAGAGAAAGCAGAGCAGACATATTAGTGGCTGATTTCATCTTTCACTGCTCTGAGAGGACACAGTCTGCCATGGGTTACTGTGCAGCTCCCTGGTCCCTTGCAGTTTAAAAAGAATAACCAAGTTGAGTCATCAGGTTGTAGTGTCTCAACAGACTTCTTAGGATGATGTCAGACACCCTCATTGTGGGTGGATATTGTAGTGGAGGAGCTATCAAAGAAACAGATCTGGCATCACGTTAAGGCTTCGCTGTTACTGTCATGTCATTCTCTATGGCTGTTCAGAGCATTGCAGGGATGAGCTAGTGTCCTAAAGGCTGGACGTGATAGACTGCTCCCCTGGCTGGCAGCAGGACAGGACTATGACAGACAGCGCTTTACACGGAGAGGCCAGCGGAGAGCGGGGCACGCTGGCGTGGGTACAGGTCCGTGCTCACATGCCTGCCCAGCTAGCAAAACAGCCACGTGCATCGAGTCGCTTGGAGTGCGAGCCGAGGAGCTCGGATCAGGCTGCGGAGACAGCCGTGGCGGAGCAGCCCTTGTTCCAGTCACTAGAGAAACACCAGCAATAGCTACTGTATCCTCATGGTAACATTTCTGCCCTTCGTAATAGTCCCTGATTCATTACATCCCAAAGTCCAGGAGTCCTCTTACAGACACTGCCTTGCTGACGGCATCTTTATGCATGCTTCGGCTGTGCCGCCTCTGTCGATGAAAACAGGCCATATGTATTTTTGTCCAATGCCTGAACGTTTTAATGGGGGAGAGGAGATTTCCAAATTAGATTAATTCATTATGCTCTTTTATCGTTGCCTGTTATTAGAAAAATTCTAGCAAATGAGTTTGCACCGCTTCATTGGCGTTACTGGTTTGCATCTCTGATTCCGGCAGAATCCGTGCAGCGAGATTCCAAAGGGATGACGGCGTCGTAGGAGCAACGCGGGTGCAACACAGCTTCCCAGCTGTTAGTTAGGAGAGCTCCCGCTTCCCCGACAGGCTAAATTGCAGAGCGGCATTGATTTTATTTCTTCATGTAACTTGTGATTTGCTGAGTTATAGCTGACAGCAGCTTTTTCCTGTCCTGAAAGGGTCATTCTGTGTGTGTGTGTGTGCGCATGCATGCGCATGTGTGTGCAAACTATGGAATCGCAGTTTTAAAAAAAGCCCTCTAAGCATGCTTAGCTGAGTATAATACCTTTTCCTTTGCACTTAGTTTTAAAGCCAAATGTCATAAAAACAACTTCCAAGGCTTTGATGTGGGCTCATAATTTTCTCATTGATGCTATTAATATTGCATGCCCACTTGCTCCATAGTGGGTGTCAGCGCTTGCTAACAGCAGCCATCTGTGAGAATGGAGCTGCTTCCTGGCATGGAGTAAAATTTGGGCCAGCTGCGGCTGCTGGAACCACCTCTTGCAGGCTTCCCCTGTGGGCTCTCCCTTCTCTCTGCTTTGCCTGCGACTCTGCGCTGAGCAGAGTTGCTGGTACCTGTGATCCTGCAGCCTGTCGAGCTGCATTTCTCTGTTACATCTGTCTCTCATGCTCTGAAGGCAAGAAGCTAAAAACCAAGTTTTAGTTGCATCCAGCACACGCCATTGGTGGGTTCCAGGAAGGTGCTATCCCTCAGCTCGTTTCAGTCCTGTGGGCTGCAAAGAAGTTACCAGCAAATGAGACCCTTCCTTTAATTTGGGCAACATTTGAAACTTGGGACTCTCCCCCTGCACCCTTGCAGCATAAACCGTCTTCTGTGGGCGTAGTGAACTGAATGAAAATATGATTGCAGCTCTGGCCTGGTAGCTTGGCGAAAGCCAGCTTGCCTTGCTTTTTCTTGTGATGTTGGAAAATTGTGATAACTCTGCTCTTCAGCTTTCGTTCCTGGAAATCTGAACAGGTTAAAATTGAGGGGGAAGGGAAAAAAGAAAGAACTCCAAGCAGCATCCCAGGTAGGTCCCACACAGGGAGGATATGTGTTTTCCCACATGCTGAATCATTTTTGCAGTCAAATTTGTGCGATTTGAATGGATTTTGAAACCTGTGTCTGAGCTCAGTGATGAGATTACTTTCATCAAAAAATAATCTGCCAGTACTGCTCTCATAGTTTGGGTTAACAGTGTCACTAACGGTTTCGTGCCACACAGCTGTAGTCCCAGAGGACTGTCCTCATGAAAAATACTGGCCTCCAGTTATGCAGTCTGACCTTAAGTTTTCCATTTAATTCACAGGACTGAGGTTTATAAGATAGCTGTGTTTAATATCTGCATCAACTTTCATCTTGATGTAACACCTTTTAAATAACATTTGTTATGGGAACATGCTTTCGTGGTTTTCTGTTGTTTCCCAGCACACGTTCTTTAGTCTTCCTATAGCTCTCTTTCAAATTCCTCCCCCTTTCACAAAATTTCCTTTCTCGGAGTTCTCGGCATAGGCAGTTTGCAGGTGGCTGCAGACACAGTCCAGGCATTCAAGAAGGGGCTTTAGCAGAATGGAAACTTGTTTCTTTGAGAGCAAACAAACCTTTTGCAAAGGCTTAGGAAGTGATTCATCTGCATTTATACAATCTACAGTATCAGCTTGTCAGACTTAAGATCATATGTTGCACTTTATGATGTAATGCCCTCAAATGTGAATCAGATCAAGGCACTGTTTTACAGTTTGCAGCAGCCAAAGTTATATTAGTGATGATGAAAATCACTAAAAGAGAATAATGGTCTACCTAATTAATCATGACTCACATTTGTTATTAGTAGCAGTGAAGGCTCACTTTCTGATAAAGGTCCCAGCTCTCAACTGGGATGAAACTTTTCTGGACTTACACCATTCCCAGCTCAGCAAACAGGCACAGATTTCTGTCTTAATGGCCAGTCACTTGTGAAAGATGTGAACGTTGCGTAGGGATCAGAAGACTGATTAGCTTAGAACTGGGTTTATGCTTTTCTTCCTCAAGCTGCTTTCCCATGGAAATCCGTGAAACTACTAGGTGAAAGGCAGGGAAACTTCCCTCCTCAGATCATCAGAGGTTTGCCCTATCTAATATGAATCCTGTTCCAGACTTAAGGGAATGCAATCCCACATCCGTCACCGGCCCCTGGTGTTTCCTTTGCAAATATCAGCACCACAGCTGAACCACCCCCGTGGAAATATCTGGGCTGTAGAAGCACCAGTAACCTCCTCGTTCGTGGAAGTTGGTTCTTGATATCGAATGTTTTAGCTTTGGCCAGGTACAGAAAGTAATGTGCAGGAATATGTCTAAGTAACTCCTGTTTGGCAGATAGATAGAAGTGTTTGCTCTCCACTTGGATGGTGAGGCACTTGCAACCAGAGCTGGATTCTTGTGGGAGCTGAACAGCACTTTCTGTGTGTACCTGAAGCAGCATAGCAACTCCTGTAGCCCAGTAATTCCTCTGCTGCCTTACTGAATCCCATAATATTATTTGGAAGTGAATAAAAGAAGTTTGGCTTTGACTGGAAAGAAACTTAGGGATAAGATGTTGACAGCGCGGGAATTGTATTTCAGGAAAGCCCAGAGAGTAGATGCAGGCATGGTATTGCTTCAGGGGGAGGCCTTGGATGAAGAGCAAGCAGGCTGTGGGCTGAGGTTTGGTAGTGTTTTGTAGTGGAGTTGGCGTTTTTTTCCAAAGACTGAGATGAGCTATGTTTTGCCAAAGGGAGCTTGGAGGCTCCCTGTCTCATTGGTACATGCTTTTTGTTGTCTCCTTCATAAAATCCTTGATGGAGGAGAGACTTCTTAGGGTGTAAAGTGTGCATGCCGAGTAAAACGATAAAAGGTGATAGCTGGAAATAGAGCTGAATATTTCTAGGAGAAGCGTAAATTGTATTCTATTTTCCATGCATGCTTTAATGCCATGTCTTAGATTTTCCTTGATAGCATTTCTGTTGATAGCATTTCTAATCAGCAGGTCCTTATCCATTCTCTACTAGTATTAGCTGCAGCTTAATGGCATATTATATTGGTTCTTTATCACTCAACTCGCCAAGTCATTTATCTCTTAGAAGGAAGGGTGGAGAGGAGAATTTATTGCCTCCCTGTTTCTTGATGTTCTGCAAAGCAAATGCATATTTTGCCAGCATCTTGGGGAAGGTGCATTATCTGAAATTGCAGACGATTGCACACCTAGAAATGGAGGTGTTGTATGCTGCCTGCACTGATAATCTAGCCATGTCGTTTTAATACCCTGTTACCCTATATCCACAGAGTTTGGTAGGAAGGAGATTAGCAGATAGCTGGATGACACGTGATAATTTCTGATGTGTGCACGTACAGCGCTCACATGCACACAAACTGGATTTCTAACAGCTGTTTCCAGCAAGTTACCCAGGGGAATTTTTCCCCTGGGAGTAGATAAGGAGGCGAGTGGAGGTGCATAATTCTTGGGGCACCAAAAAAATTGCAGATTCTTCTTCCCTGGGGTAAGCTGACAGTGCAGCTAGAGGGGAGGCTGCAATTTCTCCCTGAAGTCTGCTCACCGTGACGTTTGCTGCTGAGAGGGCGTTGCATCTGGCGCTGATGTGCCTGCTGGAAAAGTGAGCTTGGGTATGTCTTTAAGAACTGCAGGCGAAGCTTTGACTGCAGCATACACAGTTCTTTGGTCTTTTGACTTACAAAGAGGTGAAGGTAATCCATCCTGCCGGCCTGGATCCTGGATGCCGGCCCCCCATCCTAGGGGAGGAAGTTCGGGGCTTGTCAGAAAAGTGGCAGTGGCTTAACTGAATCAGTTTGAAATGTTCTGCTTCAAGTGATGCAGCTGTCTAGTGTAAACGCACTTGTTCAAATTCCAGCCTTTGCTTCAATCCATTTTGTGCCGTTGGATTGCCAAATTAAGTAATACTGATTGCTGAAAGAATTAGGCCCACTTTAAATGTGTTGGCATGAAAACTTAAATTGTAATAAAATATTTTCTAAGGAGGGAGTGGCCAGTGTCTTCAGCTTGGGTGAAGAAGCTGAAGGGCAAGGCAGGTGAGTGCCAGCTGGTCTGCAGTGCAGTCTCCGGTGCTCCTGATCCTGGTAGTCTTCTCTTCCCCTTGGGTGGGAGTTACCATACTCGGAGCCAAGTTGCAGGAATGCGTGCCTCAGCCTTTGTCACTGCAAAGTTGGAAAGTTAACCCAAATCCCCGCATTAGCATCAGGCTAAGTCACCAGAGGCTGCAAAAAAGTGGTTTAGTACTGACGCGTGTTCCCTTCTGCCAGCTCTGCTGGGTGAACGGTAGCTTTTGGCAGAAGGACTTTTTCAAATAACGGCATGGGGCAGAGCCATATTTTCATGGCTTTGTTTGCTTATTAAGAAAGCGTGGTCCTGTGCCCTCCATCTGCAGAGCCCTCTTAAAAGATCCTGGGCTAAGATCATCGGCTCGCTTGTTACAGCTCACGTACAGCGCTTGGAAGAACTCGTTCATTTTGAGTCCAGCATCACAGATTCATAGGAAGGACAGATCCAAGTTGCCTGTGGCATGTTTGTCAGAGCGCCACAGTAATAATGGGAAATGACGGCAATACCTCACCTTCTACCTCGTCCAAGCACTTTCCAGCCATTAACTAATTAATAATCTGCACAGGATCCCTGGGAGGTGGCCAGCAAGCTGGTGTTTCTTGGTTGGAGGGAGGTTGAGTGGAGATCCTGACATCCTTGGACTCCTTTGAAGGTTGAGCTTGTGATATCCTGGTCACTGTGCGTACACAGCACCACTTCCAGACGAGCGGAGCCTGAGCTCTTCCCCGATGTTGCAGGTAGGAAGTAGCTTTCTCTTCTATGTCTCCATGGTACTGAGACCTTTTAAAGCTTTTCAGAAAAGAGAGGGAGTAGAAGAAATGCCCTTCAGAAGCTCTCCCAAAGGAGCAGGAAACCTGTATTCCTGGGCAATCTGGGTCCCCTACCAGGATACCCGACAGGCTGGTGCCTCTGCACCTGGTAACAGCCCCGAGTCCCCACGCTCGCTCTTCAGCTGCCCTCTAAGGGAAGGGAAATGCCATTCCCTCTCTTTCATCCAGAGGCACGTCCTTCTGATGAAGCCTTCCTGAACAGTAACGTGTTCTCAGGAAAAGATTCGATTTCAAGCTGCTGACGTGCAACTTGCTGAAAAATTCATAACCGGCTCCGGTCGGAGGCCTTGGCTCTCCCAGGAGCACGGCCTGTTCCTGTCGGATTGCGACGTGCCTGTGGGGAGGCAGAATCGTAAGTACTGCATCCGTTCCAGGTGACCGGGGATTTGTTACAGCATGACCGTAGCCACTGAGAAAGGAGGGAATTGAGGCACATCATAATTATGCTATTGGCCAGAGTTCCCGTGATAAGTCAGTTACCGAGCAGGAGAACATCAGATTCCTGGCACCTCCTGTGCTCCTGCATAGAGACAGGAGGGGAAGAGCCCTTGGCCTTCTGTATGCGATTTGGATATTGAAGACTATATTTTGAAAAGACCTTATCTCCCCTTAAGAACAGCAGAAATTGTGGGGATGCCGATAGCAGAATGAGTCAGTTTTTGAAAAAATGAGCCACTGAGTGAGGTAGCTGAATGGGACCAGAGGTGAGGCTGCAGACGTGCAGGGGGAGCATGGTCTTTGCCTCTAGCAGAAGCGCTGGGTATGCAGCAAGTGATGTGAGCAGATACACCTGCCCCTGTAGCTAGAGGCAGGTGTTTAGATGTCAAAATATCAGAGTAAACATAGCAGAGAGTGCACGCCTTTATAGGGGACAAGATAACTGTGTGGCAGGTAAGACTTGGTTTTGCAAACTGACTTATTGCTTAGGGGTAGAGGGTTGATAAGGATGATATTCCGCCGATCTTTATCTGGACTGGGCTGTTCTGGACGGTGGATAGCTAACAAGTGCAAAAATACACTAGTGCAAAAGATGATTTTGCTGTCATCCTCTTCAGCTAGCATTGCGATTGCTGTTTTCTGGAGTGCAGGAGATATTTTGTACACTTTAATTCAGAATATAGATTTGATGTTTTAGAGATGTTGTATACAAGGGGCAGAACGTAGGAACTGTGGATTCATTTCTTGGCTCAAGAGGTCACAACTACTAGTGGTGAATGCTAGACAGGGTATGGGCTCTTGGGGTGTGCGTCAGGGGCAGGTGGTGGCGTGCGTTTGTTAATTTACTTTATTTCTACATACATAGATTGGTTAGGCCAGTTTGGACTAGTAATTTAATCCCTCTGTGCATTGATTTATTAACTTGTAAGCTCTTTGCAGACTGATGTCTGTTCTGGCTAGCTCAGGTGAGCTCTGCTTAGCCCCTGACGCCGAGGGTGAGCTTTGGCTGGCTGGTGGCAGAGGACAGACTAGGTGGTGTGCAGTCCGCGCAATGTCTGGCTTCAGTGCTTTTTTCTCATTTAGCCTGTAAGGCTGAGGCTTGACTTTTGGCAGCTGAAAGCCCAGGGCTCGGGCTCGGGCTCTTCAGGCAAGTGTGTGATTTGTCTAATAACACATTGATCATTCCAGAAGTGCTTTGAGATTATTGGATTTAGGGATGGGCGTTATTGAAATTTACCTGTATGGTGTCAAGTGGTTTAATTAATTACAGCCAGTAAAGGGTGTTGTGAACCTGAGATAAATGACTCTTCAGATGTGCAGAATATTATCACTCTGTATACGTCTTTTCTGGATAACGGAAGGAAAATATTTTGAAACACAAAGTAATACAGAAACAAGTCCAGTAAAGTGTTGCATTTATCTAGGAGCAAAAGCTACTGGAGGCTGACTTGAATCTGGAGCTAATGAAATAGTAATAAACCATGATGTGATGGCCCACATTTTCCAGCAGAGGCTCGTTCAAGTGTGCGCGTTCTGCGTAGGCCCAAATTAAGATTCACAGATCCCAGGGTGAAATGGAGCAGTGCACACACTGGTGAGGCCGGACTTGTATGTGCCTGCCTTATACATAAGGTGGTATAGGGCTGCCTATGCTGAGGCTTGGCCTTTGCGCTTCCTCCTTCCCCAGGTTTGTGCGTGCATCAGCTGGCATCTTGGCGTGTGCCGGTGAGCAGCAGCCGCCTGGTTTTCGGCCTGCCGAGCCTTGGAGATGCCCTTGTGGTCAGTGGGAGCAGGGGGAACTTAGTCCTTTGCAGGGCTGAGTCGGGAGGAGCTGGCAGCCAGGGCATTTTCCTCACAAAGGCAAGGAAGTTGAGTTCATTTCGTCCTTAAAGGAGCTTTTAGCTCCTCAAATTGGAAGGGCCCATAGAAACCTGGAACAGCATTACTGGAGTCTATTCTGTGACTTCAGTGGGAATTGAATAAGACTCTAAATGTGTTAAAGTCTTTGCACTTTCAACTGTGACGATGATGCTGATAAGCAGAATTGAATTAAGGGAAAATAGAGGAAAGAGCTGTCTTCCTTGTACTGTAATCTGATTTCTCCTGGTGGAAATGTCTGCATCTAGATTATTTTAGGTTTTGTTTGTTTTCCCATACACTCTTTAATAAATAATTTGGGGGTCTTTGTGACAATTTTTTTTTCACTCCCGAAGAGAGGGGATCCAGTTTCGTATCCCTTCTAGCTCTGTGGTTTGTAGCTGCGAACAGTGTCTATGATCTCGTTTCTTCTTGGTATTTCCTCCTGTTTACAGTTGTGCCTGTACCTTGGGAAAAGTTTGCTTAATGCAAAGTAAACATTTGCTCTTTTCTGGTGCACCAAGGTTTTATTGTCTTATTTTGTTTCTGATGGCAAGTACGAGCTGTTTGAGCTGCAAGGAATGATTAATTCTGCAAAAGAGCCTTCATCTCTTAAATGTGGGAGGATGCTTTCTTTCAGGTGTGGAGACTTAAACAAACAGGATGGTCACTGCCTTTTCATAGATGCCATTAAATTTCCCTCTGAAATTTATTGCAAGGGAGGGGAAAAAACCCTGAACGTTTGCTCTAGCGTGCTGTCTTTGGCCAGTTTTGCGTTACAGCTTTGTGCTAGCCCAGGTCTGCGTGTCACGCCGTGGTGAGGGGGCTCTCTGACCAGTCTAGCAGTGCTAACAAAGACCAGGGCATAAGCAGATTTTTTTTGTTGCTGTGTCTTGCTTCCCCTGGGGCAGTGGCAGTCTAAGGAGAGGGTCTGGCAAAGGTGCACTTTATCGGCATAAGTTCTGAGGATGTTGCTGGCTGCTATATCATGACATGTAGTCTGCAAAGAGAAGGTAGTATTTTCTTCTCATGATCTGGCCAGTTTTGGAGCTGGTATTACTTCACTGCCTGCAGCACTGTGAAGCTGCCTGGAGTCTCCCATTAATGTTAGGTAATAACGTGGTATGTTAGTCTGCGGTATCTTCTCTCCCAACAAGCCACACAAGGTTTCCTTTTCAGTGCGTGTCTGCTGCCATTAGTGACCTGCCAGGAACTGCGTGTGCTGATGCTCTCTGAAGAACATGGGCAATTTTCTCTTGGATGTACTCCGCAGGGTTATTTTCATGGTGCTTTCTCCTGGCTTGTGACCCAGACCGTGCTGGTGGCTAGCAAGGTGTGGAGGGAAATGTCACATTCCCAGCAGCGCAGCCTGGTGCTCCTTTTCCGTCTGAGCAAATGTCCTTTGTGATCTCTTGGGCATCAGCTGGTGAATGGGATGGGTCACTGGCTTTTCGTAGTTGCTGCTCTGAAGTTTGCTTCTGAGGCATCTTGGTGTTGCACTGAGCTGCTCTGTAGGAGTTTGATACCTCAGGACTGAGCAGGAAAAAGCAGGTGTTTGCCAAAGGCTGCAAATTAGGGAGGAGCTGGCAAAATCATGCTAGCAGCAGAGCAACTTCTTGTATATCAGGCTCTTTGAGTGGCTCAAGACATGGGGATGGAGCTGGATGTCTAGCTCACTGACAGGCAGCCTGGGCTGTGCTACCTGAATTCCCAGCTCCTGGCCAGGATTGCCGGCAGCCTTGCCCTGCTCGGTGGAGACAGCAGGTTGATGAGCAGCCGTTCCAGCTGGCTGGGGCCTGTGGGCTGGCCATGCTCCCCGAGATGGTCCTGTTCTCACCCTCTGCTGCCGAGGACCCTTGAGCCCTTGGATGGCAGATGTCAGTCCCTTAGCCCTCCCTATCGCTGCAGCATACGCTACCTGCCTCGACCCTTTCCAGACTTTCAGAGGAGTGGTGCAGAGGCTGCAGAGCTTCACCAGCAAGATGCCCATCACCTCTTTCACTCTAAGAATTTCCTTAATGACCTCAGGGGTGAATACAGGGCCAGGAGTTAACCTCACTCGGCGGAGACTCCCTCAGCCGTGGTTCTTAAATCACAGTTAGACTTTGAGACCTGTCAGTTAATGTGGTTTTTAGTCTATTTAGCGTGCGCTGTGGTATTTTTTTGTTGTTCTAGTTTCTTAATCAAAGCCTCTTGTAGTCTCATAAGGCCTCACAGAGACGTAAGTTTCTATCACAGTGGTAATATTTCTTTATCAGATATGTTTACCATTTCATGTTTGCATGGCCCTGCTGCCAAGCAGTGACCGGTTCTCCCGTGTGTGTGTGTGTCAGCTCCTGCCGAGCTGAAGAGATAAAGCCTCTGGTTTTGTGAGTGTTTTATCAACAGCTTATACTTGCCCACTGGCCTCAGAACGGTTTTATTTTACACTTCCAACATTTGGTGGCGTTCCTCCAGTCTGAGATTGCCTCTTATCACTGCAGCTGGCTCTGCAGTCCGGCTGGAACCAAATCGGGCTTTGATTTGACGGCGGAGCGGCCACCGTAGCTGTCGAGTGGCGTCACCCTCGCGGCTCAGCGCGCCCTGCTCTTTGGAGACTCTTCTCTGGAGCTGGATCAGGAGCCCCGCAGGCTCCCCTGTGAACCAGAACCGTACCTCTCTCGGGCTCTTACCTGTTTCACCGGGGGACCTCTGCTATCCCTGGAGTTACGCGCGGGCACCGTGACGCACGGCTCTGTAACCAGAGCGTTTTTTTTTCCTCCTTTTTTCTGCTTTGTGGTTTTGGCTAAACAATAGTGCCTTTAGACAGGTTCGTTTTGTCTGAGATCAGACAATATATCAGCTGTTCTAGTTCTTAGGCACTGTCCCTGGCAACAGCCTCTTGCCCATTTCTCATACTTCTCTGCCACTTGGACAAGAAAATGGAGGTGAAATGCCTTTTTCGGTTTCCTCCTCAAGGACAGATCAGTGTACGGGCTCCGTTCTTGCCATGTGGAGGGATTTTTTTTTTCCTGGCAATCCAGCATTTCCAGAGGTTTGATTCCCCCACCTGGGACTTGCTATTTTCCCTGTTCCTAGGTGGTATTTTGTGGTATTTTGTGGGCCTGTTAGTCCCTTTCCCTTCCTCCCGAGCGCTCCGGGCCGCTGGCGCTCTGTGTGTTCTGCGCGCTGCTGGCTAACGGAGGCAGTAGCTGTCAGCTCTCTGCGACTAAATTGGCTCTTTATTAGGTTCTTTAAAGTCTGACAGATCTGGTGGAATAGAAGCAGCGGGGGAGAGAGGGCAGCGCTCCGGAGCAGGAGCAGACGCAGGCAGGCAGCGAGTGGCTTGTCCGAGGCTACCTGTGCGGACTGCGGTGGGAGCTGCTCGCTTGCACCTGGTACCGGCCCCCGTCTGGCTCGGTATTGCTGCCCGCGCAGCCAAGGAGCAGCCGCTTGCTGCGTGGGTGCGCACCGGTGAACGTGCCCCTGGCCGTTTCTAGGTCGGCCAGGGCTGCAGGTGCCGGGAGCGGGGCACGGCCTGCTGGAGGCTGCCGGGGTGCAGCCAGGAGGGAGCTGCGAGGCTCTGCAGCTCTGTGCAAAGCGGCCACGTAGACCTTCCGTCTTCTGCCTGCTCTCCAAACCGGCTGGCCGCAGGCCAGCTCTGTCCTCGGCCGTGTCCCTGCCGCAGGCGCGCTCGCTGAGACACGGCGCTGGGATGGGACGGGTGCCATGCTTCGTGGCGCTGCACTCGCGTGGGCCCACGGCGCTCATGCCTGGCTGTGAGCATGTGCCAACCCCCAAACCTCCAGACAGAGCGTAAAGACAGGCGGAGGAGCAGTAGATGCCCTTAAGATTTCCTCGGACACCTTCCGTCCTTAGATACTGCTTCCGTGTGTTTTCCTCCCCAGTTTGCAGTCTGCTTTGCTTCTTGTGCAGTTCATAACAATGCAGCTGTCATTTTATTCCTCATAAAATCCTCAATTAATTTACTTCAATTTTCTTTACAGGCCTGAAGTTGTTGTAAATAGAAAGCAGGGGGTGTCAAAACAGTAGTAGGCTTCAGCCAGTAGCAGGGTAAATATTGATCAGCTGTTTTAAGAACAAGCCTCTTTGCAGAGCTTTTATATCATAAATCTGATGGGTGCCTGGCACAACGAATCTATTTTGGGTCCTGCTGTTGTCCTCTTTCCTCTTCCCCTGCCTTTTTTTTATTTTGTTTACTTATTTCTGTGCTCTTTGATGGTTCCTTATTTTTGGTGCTTTCTTTGACCTGATAAAAGATTGCATTAGTGTCAGCTGCTACTCTGGGGGTTTGTACTTTTGCAGAGATTTGCATGAAGACCTCAGGCTGCTTTAGAAACACTTGCTCAGCAGTGGAGGCTCTGCCTTTATAAAGGAGCAGTTGCAGGCAGCTCTGCACGTTCTGCACAGAGACCTTCAGCGACAGGAGATGCCCTGATGCGGTGGTGTGAACAGACACAGCTTGGCTTCGTCTACTTGTATCAGAAATTCTCATCCTTTTGTGTCAGGGACTTGTGAACGTGCTCCCAGGTTCCTCATACGAGGTATCTTTGGCCGTGCAGAGAAGCTGGGTGGTTTGCTGTAGTGAAGAGTGGCAGGAAACGGGAAGCAAAATCCAGCAGTGTGAAGTACCCGCATGCTGCTCTAGGCATGGCTTGTAGTTTGGGCCGGTTGTCATTTCCAAAGCTCGGATGGTCCCTGCTGGCTCAGGCGCTTTCCATTACGTTGACTGAGATAGGGATGTCCTTACTCCTGGATACCTTCACCATTGTGGGGGATCATTTCATCCTGTGCTGGGCCCATGTTCTCAGCTGTGAGAGCTGCGGACTGTCTGCAAGGGGCTATGGACAGGCACAGAGGAATAGCAGTTGGTTCCCCTTCCCTCCCCTTTATTTTTTCATCTAGGTGGGAAGAGGTCTGTAAACTGTTTTCCTGTTGTTACATGGAGTCAGGCAAGCAAGCACAGAGCACTACTCTGGAGCAAAAAAAAACCTTTTATTTTTTGCGCAATCGGACATTAGTTGCTGAACGCTGGTTTTAGAAAGTAAAAAATACTGGACCCTTGTGGTAGCTGAGAAGACAACAGAGTGTGTGGCTCTTGTTATGTTTTGTGCGTGTAGGTTTAATTTCTTCCCCGACCTACTTTATTCTAAGAATAGCATTTGAACGTTTGCTTTCCTAGTCTTTCCGTCCTACTGCTCTGAAGCCAAGGTCTAGCTGGCAACTGGAAATCAGTGCACACAGCAACTGCTCCATTTCCCCCTCTGCCTGCTCCAGATCCATAATACCCCCAAGGTAGATATGCCATTACGCACGATAAGATCACTAACGTAGCAGGTGAATGTTAGATATATGAAGCTAGTCAGCTGTAAATAAAAGGCCCAGTGAAGAATAAAAGGCAAAACGTTGTCCCTGGGGAAGTAAGTGGGGGTGCAAATGCCTTCCTGCCTTAGTGCCCTAAAGAGATGCTGCTGAATCTGGAACTCGTCCACCTCCCGGGCGAAAGCACGTGACAACCTGGGCGGCTTTCTCGCTTTCCCTGGAGGCAGCAACCGTATCCTTCCAAACAGACGAGCATGCGCTGTCTGGGACCGGATCAGTGCAGCAAGCCTTGTGATGTGGTGTTGGTCTCCCTCTCCGCTTCTGGCGTTTGGAGGCTTGGAAGTCCGTCTCGTGCTCTCCAGACTGCTGCACTACTGCAGACTACGTTGTTGGTGGTGGTGGTGGTTTTTTTTTTTCCCCTCCTTTGTGGAGTGGGGTTCACCTCCCAACTCTGCCTGGAAATCCTGGGGCAGCCTTGGGTACGTCCCTTAACCGCTGCTTCACCACCCTCCTCTGTCACGGCCGTTTAAACGCTCTGGTGGTGGTTGCTACAGCAAGTTTCCCAACTCACGCTCTGGGAACTGGAGAGGCAAAATGAGCTGAACGGTGACTAGAAAGTGCTTGAAAAGCACAAACGGCTCTCGTTTGCAATTGCTAGCGTCACATTGCTGCTTCCTCGTCTCTTCCACAGCCGCCGTGATGGCTGTAGATTTAGCCTCTGTCTAGCGGGGCATGAACCGGTGCTTCAGCCACAGGGTGTTATGCTGGCCACCGGCATGCCCTCCTCTCCTGCACACAGCGCTCGAGGCACAGCCAGCTCTCCGTGTGTCCCACGGGGACAGCATGGCTGGGTGGCCACGGCCATTTCTTTGTCGGACATTGTTAGCGTTAGTTGGACCGGTACTAGGCTGGGGGGGTTTGAGCTGGTTTGTCCTGCTCGTGTTTATCATGGCACATCTGTGTGTCAAACAGAGAAGAAATTGGAAGAGCAGAGAAAGCACCAGCCCCATGGGGAGCCTGAGGAGCAGGAAGCCTGGCTCCCTCCCCACCCCCCCCCACTTCCTTCTCCTAAATTTCATTTGATTCTTTTTTATGTAAACAAAATAAAAAAAAACATAATAGACAAGATGCCAGCTGGATTATTAAAAACAGCCCTAACACACCTGGCTGGAGTTCAGTAGGAATTTAGGGTGCCCAAAGAATACAGTCAAGGATTTTTTGTATATTAAATTTTTATTACTGAATGCCCAAGCAAGCAGAGGCTCCCTTGGCTATTGCTTACGTGGCGAGTGAGAGCGTGGTGCTGAGAGCAAGCCTACATCGCCAAGCCCTGGGGTGGCGAATCCTCTGCGCAGATCGCTGGCTCTTAGCCCAGGTGTAGCTGGGGTTCAAAACTGCTTGAGAGCAGCCTAATTCAGGCTCTCATGCTGCCGATTTGTGGTGCCCTCAGCCTTTCCCCTGCTCCGACAGAGCAGAGAGCGTGAAGGGGAGCCTGGGATGGGCCCTTGGGGTGCCCAGGTCCGTTCCCAGATGGTGCGAGCGGTGGGGTTGGCAGGCAGATGTGTGCCCAAGGCAGGCCACAGCTTGCGCTCTGCGGGCAGCAGAGACTGTTTTGTGGTGCTGTGCCTGTGAGTGGGAGATGAACCCTGCCCCGAATGCATGCACTCTAAAAAAGCAAGAAAAAAGGAAGAAAACAGTTGTAAAGAGATTTGTGAGTTGCCAAAGGCCCATGGGAGAATAGGCAATTCAACCAGCCGGTCCTGAAGCCTTGTTTGCAGCAAAAAGCCATGCTTTCCTACTAGTACGAGTAGCACTGCCTCCTTTCGCGGTTCCAGGTATGTTGGCATAAGGGTGCTTTGCATCTCTTCATGTAGAAAGGAAATGTGTGATGCTAAAATAAGACACATTTATGTTGATACAATGCTGCAGCATGATTTTCCCTGGTTGTGGATGAGCCGTGAATGGTAGCCTGGCGCCTTACTGGACCTGCCTAGTTTCACCTCTAACGCATCTTAAGCAGGTGATGGGAGAAGGGCTGAAATTCCTGTGCTTAATTGCAACAATTGTCTTTCCTGACTGTACTCATGGATAATGTGTTTCCCACCATGGGAACCAATGCCACAGTGGCTTTCTTGACAACTAAGCTTTGAACGTTCACCTGTTTTCCTTATTGCCCCTTTCTCTGTTTTATTGTTTTGTTTCCGTTACCTGGCAGTGTGTGCATTAGGTGTTTTTGCAGTCATTTCACAGACCGTCTTCTGATGCTGTGGTGCTCGTGATGCTGCAAGGCGGTTGCTGTACATAACCCGTTGGAATATACTTCCCTGCCTTGCTGTGCTGTTATGACCTGGTTTAATAAAATGAATACCTAGACAAAGTTTCAATGTGGAAAGCTATTTCTCCCCCTCACAGCCTCTGTACGCACTCTTCTTCCCCTCCCAGGTCATACAACTACTGCAAAGCTCAAGTAGTTTAGTGAGCGGCTAGGATCCTGGCGTGAGCGCGGTTTGAGTGGATTGCTTTTGTTTTGATGGCATTGAAAAACACCCACAAGGAAAATATGTTGGGCCGGGGTGTGCTCCAGGCCTCAGCCCAATCCCAGCAGGGTGGAGAGTGGCTCTTCCTCGATCCAATTTTCTTTCGTGGTGGCTCATTGCTACACTCAAGCCTCAATGTCCTTGTTGGTGTTATCTCAAACATCCAAACGCTGCTTAGGCAAGGTCCTTATACATATGCTTAACTTTAAACATCACTGCTTTTAGTGAGTCTACCATAATCCCGTGCTTTACAGTATTGGGACCACAGCCTGAGGTGCCATGCCTCAGGATAGGGAGGGAGAGCTATAGGGGCTCCGATGAGCTCTGGGCAAGTCCCAAAACTTTTTGCACCTGGAAAAGTGAATGTCTGTCAGGAGCCGTAAAATTAAGAGACGCTGCGAGATGAAAACGTCAGGCACGTTTTGCAAAGTGTTGCCTATTGTTGCGTTGGCAGTTTGCAGAAGAAGAGTCTTAAGGAGCTGGGGAAAGAAATGTGGTTAGATAGGTAGATCAGCAGTTTGAAGAGGAAAGGCTTTGTTTGCAGGTTACTTTTTTAGTTTTGACAAGCTCTAATGCCTCGGTCTACTCCTGGCTTGAACAGCTGACTTGGTGACTTTTTGGGTCCAGTCAAAGGGGATAATAATTTAACTTTGAAGAACTGTGTAGTCAAATAAAACTATTAAATTCACTGTTACTGCATTCACATTCCTTCTGTGCTCATTTTCTGGTGATATTCCTGCAAATGTGCTTACTGTCAAGAGCGAATTTTAAACCAATGTTAGTAAGTCACTTAGTAAATCACTGAATGCTACAGTTCCTAAGAGAAATTTGATTCTCAGCCTCGTGTTTATCCAAAATCAGAAAAGAAACAGTTACAAATCCTTGTGACCCGGGGTAGTTTTGATTGGATACAACCTGAATTCAAAATATCCCCTACATACAGTGAGCTGCTTATGAGCAGTTAGTTCAGAGGCCAAAAGTTAATTGTAGAAAGTTTCGGAGGATGATTTTTGAATAAACGAATACACTGGAGGAAGCCATAAGCTGCTTACAGGGTGTTTGCAAGCAGAAACAGCGTGTACCTTCCTCAAAGAAATTATTCAGTTTGAGTAATTTGTGCAACTTGGAGCGTGTTTACCTGCCTGTGAGGGGAATGAGGAGGCTTCACTGGCCAATGTTTGCATTGTGCCTTGAGACAGTTGTGTGACAGTGAAGCTTTATTGTCACAGTTTCTCGGGCTATAATTCCTCGGGTAGCTTGTGTGAATGTGAACTCTGCTGCCTTTTTTCCGAGTTGTCAAAGGAAGAGGCCCAATGGTTATTTTGCAAGGCGTGAAGGTGAAGGGGGTCCCTGGAGGAAACCTTGGCTCTCCGAGGCCGGGAAGCAGCTGGAGCACAGAGGGCCCCAGCGCCGTCCTGGTCTCCTTCGGACTGGAGCATAGGTAACGTGGGGGGACAAATTCACAAGTGAATGCAACTCTCTTGGTCTTGACAGAGTTGTGTCTACTTTAGCTGATGCTGAACATGGCCCTTTTTACCAAAAGGCATTAGTGTAATATTTTAACTTAACCGAGTTTTGTGGAGAAGCCACCAGACCTCTCTCTCTTAAGTAGTGCGACCATGACTGCGCCTGTTCTGTATGAGTAACCAGCTGTACTTCCCAATGAATTTTAAGACGCCTGCAAATACACATGTGGATGCAGAAAAACAGATACAATCCTTCTGCAATTGGCCTGGAAAGTACTGTATAAATACCTTCAAATAGAGCTTAGCAAACAGAGTATCTCAATACCCAACACCGAGAAAGGATCCTTCTCAGTTACAGCACCATTGATTTCTGGGAAATGGACAAGTCTCCCTGGGAGCAGAATTTGGCCCATATAACTGAGTAATAAAATATCTTTTGGAGGAAGTATATTTATAAACAAAGAGCTCTGTGAAAAAAGAGCATTGCGTCTTCAAGTTACGATTGCAAAGCGACTGCCTGAAAATTGGCATGGCTCCTTCCAGTCAAGGGATCTTAGAAACAGTTTTGCTGCATCACAAGCTGCAATAGTATCTCTGAGGCTTTGAAAATGAACACCAGTGTCTCTGAAAACAGGATGCTCTTTGTGAGTTTTAATTGGAACCAGTCATGTCTGAATGCTGCAGTCGTGGAAATAACGTGACTAACCTAAGAAAGCTCTTCAGGATCCATCTACAAACAATATTCCCCAGATACTCACAGGTGAAGAGCTGATGGGGGTAAAGGCCGTGCATGAGCTTCTGCTCTGAATTTGAACTGAATCGAACCAATTTTTTGCATGTGTGTTGTTTTGAAGACATTTGGGCGCTTTATATATCTTCCTTCCTTTCCTTTCCCCAGCTTGGCAAGAGCTAGGTGCAAAAGTATTATAAGACAGGCTTTTGCAAAGGGGGAATTGAGTCATGGAGAAGCTGAATGCCATGTATTTAAAGTCAATGTTTGTCTTTACACTTAGGAAGTTGATGATTGGAAGATGTGAGGGGAAGGGAAGGGACATTGGACTTCTATTTCCATTTATAGGGTGTGTGTTCCATAACCCTGGGGTAGTTGGGTAGAGGCAATTGACCTGGCTGAGAAGTTACTTTTGGCTTTTGCGACTCGGCAGTGAAGCCTTAGCTGGTATACTTGAATACGCTTGTGTTGCTCTGTTTTCAGTACAACAGTCTTTTTCCTTAAATACTCCCTAAAAGCCAATGGACGTTGAAAGGAGTTTTCTCTGGGAGTAGGTATCGGGTATCTGTCCTCTTTGTTGCACACATGTTAAAGTCTTATCAGTTTATTTAAAAAGGGCTACCAGTGCAGCCTTGCCTGGGCTAATGGGATTCTGGAGGACTGAGGTGAGAAAACCCTGTGGCTGGTGCGCTCCGTCCTCATGGTGAGCCCGAGCTATCCTCTTCCAAAAGCTGTCCCCGATGACAGCCTGGGTAGCTCCACCAACGCTGACGTGGTATGGGTTTTTAGGGTGCTGCTGATAGCTGCGTTGTAGCAGTGCTCAGGAGTAGGATCAGCATATTTCACACTTCAGCAGTGCGGGGTTTTCCCGCTTCTGGCCTCTGCCGCAGAGTTGTGCTCCGCGATCTCAGGTCTCCTTTTTTTAATGTACTCTCTAGTCCTCTGGGCTGCAGAAAGATTCTAAAAAACGTGACATGAGTGTAAAGCAATACCCTGCTGTCTCCCTGAGTCTGCAAAAGTTGTGGAGGATTAGCTCCAAGATCCTGGAGCTGCTCCCTTCCCTTCTGTCAGGGGCCTATGGACTCGGCCAGTCCTTTGGCCACGGGATGTGCTGCTTTTCTCAAACTCAGCATCGCTCTTCTAGGATTTGCAGTGATGATGCAGGTGGGAGTTCAGCTTGTTTTTTCTTTGTCTTGTTGAGGAATCGGTGGCCTCCTTAGAAGGCCTTCACTGGGTTATGTGCTTCTTGCAGTATCATGTAGAAAACTAGCCAGCGTGGAGGTAGAAGCTTGGGAGTTTGCCTTGCACATAGGAGCGGAGGTTTTGCAACTCTTTCTCTCCAGGAAAGAACGCAGCCATCAGCACCTCGCTCCCTGAGTTGGGTCGCTGGACAGGAGTGAGGCCCTCTGGCAGCCTGCCAGGAGGCCTAGCAAAAACTCGGGAAACCAATGCATATTTGAGTGGAGAGATTTTCCACTCCAACTCATATTTATATATATTATTATTATTATTATATATAATTATATATTCATATCTAATCTTGTCAGTATCTCTTAAAAAAAAAAGAGAGAGAGAACCTGAATTTGAGTGAATATGCGGATACGTCAGAATCGCTTGCAATAGACAGGAGGGGGTTTGGGATGGTGGCGCCGTGTGCAGAAAAAGGCGTGCAGGACAAGGACTCATTATTGTCACAGGAAAGAGCGGCCCCGGGATAGAGTTTAACGTGGGTTATCATGCTGTTGACACTTCTCTGCAATATAAATCTAAAGTGTTTGAGAACTGAATATGTTTCATTGGCCCTCCGCTATTTGCAGGTTTTGTCCAAGTTAAAATTGGAGTGAATCAGTGCAAAGCACTAAAGTCTAAAGTTATAAGTGACAGTGAATGTTCCTTTGTCATTATGCAGTAGAAATGCTCAAAATTGGAGTGAATAGGAGCGCAGATGGGCTCTGAGCAGGAAAACCGTAAATTGCAAGTCTCTCAGTGTGTATTGCCTTGCGGTTTGCTTTAGTTTTCCTTTAGACCAGTTTTAGGAAGCTAATATCAACCGTTAAACCTTTTAGGCTATCTCCTCCCCCCCCCCCCCCCCCGGCCTTTTTTTTTTTTTTGGCTTAGAAGTGAATAAAAGAGCTTTGTACAGTTCTTGAAACTGAGCCTGAAACAGCCCTGAACAAAATCTAATGTTCTTTTCAAGATCGTGGAAATAATTACATCATAGGCAAATTGGGCCAGAAACCGTTAATAGTATTCTTTGTGGAGCGAAGTGCCGGGGAGGCCTATCGCAGCGCACGTCGATGCCGCGGGAGCTGCCGGCGGAGGGACGGCTGGACCCTCCTGCTGCAGAAGCGGCCGCGCCGAGTCACCACCCTCCTGCTTTTGACAACTGGCCGTAAGACGGGCCGCGAGGCTCCTGTGACCGCCCTCGCCCTCCCGGCCGCCTCGGGGGGCCAAGGCTGTCGCTGGCCCTCAGGGAAGGATTTGTAGGTGGGTTAAAGAGAAAATAAAAAAAATAAAAAAAACCCTGGGGCCCGAAGCTCCTGGTCGGTGGGAAGCGCTTGGTGCGGCGAGAGTCGTCCCGCGGGGTGGGCGACCCTCGCGCCGCCCGGCAGCCACCCCTCGTGCGTCTCTCCCCTTGGCCCGTGGGACGCCTGCGGTTCGCGCTGGGAACTTGCAGTATTTCCCGGCTCTGACTCTTTTTTTTTTTTTTTTTCCCCCTCTCTCTCCCCTCATTACTGGGAAACCTCCTCCATTTGATGCTAGAAATCACAGAGATTATTAACGTTAACTGTTTGACCTAAATCTACAGAAAGCATTTAGTTCTCCAGGTAAGTAGGGTAGCCTAGACTCGAAAGCTGCATCAGCACTTAGCCCCGCCACGGTGATCGCTATTCCCTTATGAAAAAGCATCTTATTGCCTACGTGTGTGCCCCCCAGCGCCCGGCTCGCCCGTGCCAGCCCAGCGCCGTGCCGCGTCGGCAGGGCCCGCTGGCGGGCAGGCGCGGGAGCGCCGCCGCGCTCGCCCAAGTGCCGTCTTCCAAAGGAACAAAAGCAGCTTTCTGTGCGACAGCTGCCCCGCTACCCGACGGGGCTAGCAAAGAGAGCGTGAGTTTTTGCACGCTGCCGAGCTGTGCGGCGCGCCTGGCCCTAGCTGCCTGAGGCCAGCTGCGCCCGGGCTGCAGGGGAGCAGCCCTGCGGCGTCGGCAGGGGCTGGTAGCTCGCGTAGGGCTCAAGACTGTGAGTAGACGTCCCCTTTGGCTGGGGGACGCCCTCTTGATCTGCCGGTGGAGCCATCACGTGAGCTCTCCCTAACATGCTGCAGGCAAAACCTGCCAGATGAGCTCCAGTCAGCCGTGTAACACAAGCCGGCTGAAGACGTTGGGGGGAAGCGCTTGTACCACTGTTGCCCCAGTGGAGATGAGCAGCTAGGGGGCTGGAAACTTCTTTAGGTTTGGGTTTGTGCATTGGGAGCTCCAGGATCCCAGCTTCATGCTGTAAGTAGTGGGGAGAGGGCTGTGGCCGGCCGTGGCCAGGGTTTCTCATTTCTGCGTGACCCTGGAGCAGGTCCCTGTAGAGGCTCCCAGGTGTGCCGTGCCGTTAGGGTTTGCTTGGGGAATCTGCATTCCTGTGGGATGTTTGGGAGCCCTCCAAGCACGGCTGAGGGCTTGTGGTGGTCCCAGTGACCAAAAAGCCCTTCCTGGTGCTGCTGGAAGGGTTCCCACCTCGTTGTCCTGGGAAGGCAGGCTAGGCTGGGGCTGCTCATAGGGGTCAGGTCTGGGGATCAAGAGGAGCCTGGTTTTGCAGACCTGGGCACCAGTGCAAGACCAAGCTGTGATGGTGTATTTCAAGTATTGTTCTTACTGCGAGGCGGATGCTTTGAATCTCAAACCTGTCGTTCTGGGACCTCATTAAGATTAAATTAAAAACATAAATACAGTCATCAAAAGAGGAAATGGTCATTTTTTTTGTGTGGTGATTTTAAAACAGTAACAAAGGCTAAAATGCCCGTGTCATGAAAAATTTAGTCTAGAGTGAACATTCTAAATTTTGCAATGGGTCATTTAGTTTCTCCATGGAAAGTGTTCTCAATTAAGGCAATGCGGATTTGGTTATCCCCTAATAATATATCAGCTGGAAATCCTGGCAAAATTTCAGCTATTTCAAAGTAAATGCAACTCTTGGAAGCTTTAACCTCAGCCAGCAAACATACACATGGCAGCTTTACCTAACCTAAGTGAGTGCAGCAGTGCTCCTACTAGCAGAGCTTCAGGACCTTATTGCGTAAATGACAGTCACCAGTTTTGGCTCGTACTTCTGAAGGAAATTATGACTTTCACAGCTAAAAAAACAAGTTCTTTCATTGTAAATTTGAGAGAGCAGCTGATGGCTGTAATAACTTGTGTTATCTCTGAATCAGCACGAGGAGAGATCCGTAACGCACGCATAGTGGTCTGCGTATGCCTTCCATAAAGGGAGCTGCATTCTTTGCAGAGGGGTAGGAAGGAAAGGTGCTTGTAGAATTGTAACCTTTAAAAATATGTAATATAGCCCACATCGCATCTGATCTGTTTGAAATCATACTCTATTTTCAGGTCTTAAATCAGTCGGAGTTCATTTTCCCAAGCTTTGCTTATTTGTTATACCAGCTGGATAATCCAGACTTGAATTTTAATATTTAAGATACGCTAGAGAGGTTGGGAGTTTCAAAAGGCTTACCCCACTTACTTAGGCAAGTTGTATAAGAATTCTAGGTAATTTTTTCCTTTAGATCAATACTACTGTTCTCATCACTGGAAGAATATCATAAGAATAACTCATAATTGTCACTGCTGCTGTAGGGAGGCCAACCAGAAGACTATTCATGTCCATCCCTAGGTAATATACCATATTCAGGACTTTACAGTGCCAACCCATTACTCAAAGCTGTGCCACAAGCAGCCCTATGGTAACAAACCTGTACAGTAACAGAACAGGAAGAGGAAGACTGGAATTGTTTTGAGGATATGATTATTTTCCTGATTTGGTTTGGATTGATTTTGAAGCAAACAATATTGCTCATTTTTTATATGCAAAAAAAGTTGTAGTTGGTACTTCGGAATAAATTTCCTGTGGGAAGCTGGTTCCTTTTGAAGCCCCACACTCCCTGGGTAAACCATCTGCAAGCACAAAGCAGGGAAGGGACAGAGATCCTAATGCTTGCTGTATCCCAACCTGGAGTGTGTCTTACATCGTAAAGATGGTACATTAGGGTACCCGGTGGTTTTAGTAAATCATTTAAGTTTTGCTTTGGAAGTCTGGTGTTGGTTTTAGAGGAAGATCTGATTTATAAACAGCTACAGGAAAAACCAGTTGCAAATATAATTTTTAAAAGCCTTTTTGGGGGGGGGGATAAAAAGCCCTTTATTTTAATAGGGCTTTTATATTTAATCAGTGATTTTTAGGAATTATTTATAGCACCCAGCAGTACCTTATTCAAAGCAAACTCCTAATACATAGGCCTCCTTATTCCACCAGAAGGCTTTTCTTGCCCTCTCTTTCCTCTCCCTGTCAGGACACCAGCCTTGGTGGCCTTAGTTGACAGGCATGCTTTCTGTTCTGCTTTTTGCAGGAGGGTGTGAGGGCTGCTGAAGATGTCCGATAGTCTGGATATTGAAGAGAAACCTCCAGCCCCACCGTTGAGAATGAACAGCAACAATCGCGATTCTTCAGCACTAAACCACAGTTCAAAACCGCTCCCCATGGCCCCGGAGGAGAAGAACAAGAAAGCCAGGCTTCGCTCCATCTTCCCAGGAGGAGGGGATAAAAGTAACGTATCAGCAGTGCAAATACATCCTTGTCATGTTTTCTGTCGGTTGTTGGTTGCTGTGTTTACTTTCTGCCTCTGTTTTCTTTCTGTTTCAGTTGCTGAACGTGGTAATTAAAGTCCTTCCAAAGCCTTCTGTTCCAATTACCCTAGTGCCATATTTTTAAAAGAAGAGGAGATGTTTAGTCAGTTACTGTCTTGTAGTTGAGAAGCCAGTAAGACTTGCGCACACTTTGTGTGACTTGCATTTTTAAAATACCTTTACAGTTAAGATGCGGTATCCTTTTCTTTGGATTTGGCTTTGCGTTTGCAGTGAAACCAGAGAGATGCACCTGCTTACTTTTGGAATTGCAGTTGCAGAACTGAGAAAGTGACATGCCTGACCCTTTTTTAATGCATTTGCATCCCAGGAATGGGAGCAAGGCTCTTCTCTCTTGTTGCTTTTACAGTGATGGTGGACACAAAATAGCTTGTTTTAAAACCTGTTGCATGTGATTACAGCAAAAGAGTCTTGGACTTTTACACATGCAGGAAACAGCAATTCAGTTGCATTCTTTGAAATGCATTTGCAGAAAGGAGTGTGTCTTAATTAGGACATTTGCAGAATTAAGGGAACTGTAGCTGTCTTTCTTTTTTTAATGCCATGGGACTTAATGGGATTGCGTGCATGAGTGCTGAGGGGGCTGGCCACTGTCACTGTGAGGCCACTTTTAATTGTCTTTGAAAAGTCATGGTAATCAGGGGATGTTGCTGAGGACTGGAAGAGAGCCAGGGAGCTACAGGCTGGTCAGGCTCACCTCAGTCCCTGAGAAGTTGATAGAGTAAATCTTCCTGGAAACCAGTTCCAAACACATGAAGGACAAGAAAGGGATTGGGAGTAGTCAGCATGAATTTATGAAGGGAAATTGTGCTTAACCAACCTGATAGCCTTCTACAATGAGATGACTAGCTTGGTGGATAGGGATCTGTCTTTATCTTGACTTTAGCAAGGTGCTTGACACTTTCTCCCGTAACATCTCATAGACCAACTGATAAAGTATGGGCTAGATAAGTGGACAAGCCGAGTGGATTGAAAACTGCCTGAACTGCTGAGCTCATAGGGTTCTGATCGGCAGCATGATGTCCAGCTGGAGGCCAGTCACCAGTGGAGCACCCCAGGCATTGATACTGGGTCCAGTACTGTTCAGCATCTTCATTGATGACCTAGGTGATGGGGCAGAGTCTACCCTTGGCAAGTTTTCAGATGATACAAAACTGGGAGGAGCGGCTGATACATCAGAGGGGGACCATTAAGAACCACCATTAAGAGCCCCACCATTAAGAGGGACCTTGACAGTCTGGAGAGATGGGCCAACAGGAACCTCATGAAGTTCAACAAAGAGAAGTGCAAAGTCTTTCAGCTGAGGAGGAATAATCCCATGCATCAGGACAGGCTAGGGGCCAACTGGCTGGAAAACGGCTTTTCAGAAAAAGACCTGGGGATCCTGTTGGACAAGGTGACCACGAGCCAGCAATGTGCCCCTGTGGCAAAGAAAGCCAACAGCATCCTGGGCTACATTAGGCAGAGCATTACCAGCAGGTCGGGGGAGATGATCCCTCCCCTCTGCTCGGCCCTGATGAGACACATGTGGAGTGCTATGTCCAGTTCTGGGCCCCCCAGTACAAGAGAGACAAGGAAATACTGGAGCAAGCCCAGTGAAGGGCCACTAAGGTGATTAAGGGATTGGAGCATCTGTCATACAAGGAGAGGCTGAGAGAACTGGGATTGTTTAGCCTGGAGAAGAGAAGGCTCAGTGGGGATCTTTCTAACGTGCATTGATACCTGATGGGAGTGTGTAAAGAAGACAGAACCAGATTCTTCTTGTGGTACTCAGTGACAGGACAAAGGGCAATGGGCACAAACTGAAAAGCAGGAAATTTTATTTAAACCTAAGAAAAACCTTTTTTACTTCAAGGGTGATCAAGCACTGGAATAGGCTGCCCAGAGAGGTTGTGGAGACTCCATCCATGGAGATACTCAAAATCTAACTGGGCATCGTCCTGGACAACCTGCTCTAGCTTGCTCTAGCTCCTGCTTTGAGCAGGGGAGTTGGAGTAGATGATCTCCAGATGTTTCTGCCAACCTCAACTATTTTGTGATTCTGTAGCAGTTAGCACAGGAAGCAGTGTTGTCTTATTGGAGCTGTACTCACAGTTGCGGATGAAGGTAGAGGTCAATCTTGCACTAAGGCAGAGCAGGAAATGGGGTATATTTGTGTGAGACGACTGTGTCAGAGGAATTTTTGTATCAGGACTGGAAGAAAACAAGTGTTCTTGTACTTGTGCCAAAAGTTCCCTGACATGTTTAGCACTGAATTACGGAAAGGTAGAGAAATTACTTTCCTTGGAGTCTTGCAAAATAATCGCGGCAATTCTTCCTTCTCTGGAGGAGCTGTTATTTGGAAAACCTTATTAAGCCTGGTGACGCATGTTAGAAAAGGTCAGAGATGCTTGGGGTAACGCTGGGTTGACTGGGGAGCAGATAAGGAAACACTGCCTGTTGTGGAGGGCATGCAGGCACTCGGAGGTAATTGCTGGGTCTCAGGAAAGATTTGAATCAAGTGTTTGGGCTGAGGGATGGTAAGAGGAGCACATGAGGGACCCTGAGCGTGTCCTGGTGAGGGCAGGTACAGCACTGGAAACCCTTTTGCCTGTACTTCCTGATGCTTTTTCCCCTCTGGAGCTCACATCCTTGCTACTGTGGTCCAAGGGCTTGGACTGCAGCTCCAGGCTTTTCTACCTAGCCTCTTGTCTCTGAGGAAAGGACAGTGGGCTTGGGCTTGATCTTGTGAGGAAGCAGCAATGAAGCAGGAAGGACACAGGATTAAAATATTGTAAACATTAAAATGATCTTTCAGGGAGAAGCTAGAGAAGCAAGCCTGGGAGAGGAGGAGCAGGAGGCTCTAGGAGATAAGAAATAAAAAAAAAAAAAAAAACAGGAATAAGAAGGGAAGGAGAGATCAGCAGGAAGAAGGGAGATGGAAGTGCAGCACACCGGCAAAATCCTCATCCCATCCTCTCTTGTAACGAAGACAGTATCTATCCTGCTGCTGCCTTCTGTGTGCATCGGTGCCTCTCCAAGGAGGGGTTGGGAACGTGGCCCATCCCTCTGAGCTCTGGCTCACCCTGTGCTGCTTGGCCAGCCGGGTCAGGAATCTCTTTCATAGGGCATATGGAGATGTTAGAGAGCATTTGGCGCTCAGAACTTCTCACCAGCAGTAGAAGGCACAGTTTCAGTCCTAGTCCTCTTCTCAGCTGGCAGCAGTCCTGATAGCTTCTCTCATGGAAAGGCTGTGACTGGATAGGCCCATCCCTCAGGCAGATCTCGCTGGGTGACTCTGTGGAGTGCTTCCCCAAATGTTCCCTTCTGGGAACTAAATTAATTTTCAATTGATTCTTTTTAAAGGCCAAAATTTAAAAACTCTCCCAGCTTGTTTAATTCCTAGAATGACTTGGGTCACTACTTCCTCTGACTGACGGCAAAATGGTATTATCCGTCTCTAGGGAACGTTTCTGAAGCAGGAGGTGCTGTATGAAACACATATGCAGAAACAGGGAGATCCAGAAACAACCCCTCCTGGAAATGATCAGTGACATTAAAAATAGATGTAATTTGACTATCAGTCAGAGCAAACTCAGAGTCATAGAAATATCATGATTTTAAATGTGACTGTGAGGGAAAGTAAGCTAAGGTTTATAACTTAATTTTGTTGGGTGAAATAATAAATGGAGGAAATTTAGCTTGGCTGGCCACGTCCCCTGAGGTGGATTCATCGCATGGTTCATTGTAGGTCAGGGTATCAGCTGGCTTGTGCATGCTTCACAGACTCAGTGACACCTTTTTGAGAGTCCTGCTTATAAAAACAAAAGATGATTAATATGGCTGCTCTCGTCTAGTGCAATGCTTTGCAGCCTCACAGATTTATTTTAGTAGTCCAGTGCTGGAGCAAGTAAACAGATTGTGAAGAAAACAGCATGACAGGGTGTTTTTGCCCCAAACTGCAGCAATTTTATTCTTTCATTTCTTCACCTGCTGCAAGGTGTGCAAGGATGGATATGTCCTCTCAAAAGCAGGGTGTATGCTGGAGCAGCTGCTCTCAGGGACCAGGACTGTTTTGCAGCGCTCCCCTATCTAAGTGTAGTTTCTTGGTTTTCAGGTAGGGCTTGAGTACTTCTGTGTTTAAGACCCTACTTTGGTAGGCCACTCATGACCGTGTAGGGTCCATCCGTGCCTCTATAGTCCAAACAAGCGACTTCAGGCATTAGTGTCCTACTCTTTCCCACAGTACCTGGCCTCCTCACATTCCTTGGTGCACTTCCTCTCACACCAGTTCCCTGGGGTAAGGTAGCCCATTTCATGATGGCCAGGAGCCAAGACAGAAGTACTGAAACGCTTGTTCAGTGTCACATGGGAAATCAGTGCAGAACGAGGAGCTGAACCAGTTCTCCCATATCCCATGCTGTAGCTGTAAAATTGGCCATCCTTCCTCTGAGGTGATGATGGTGATGGTAGCCACAGTGGAGCTCGTAGCATCATTATTTCTTTTAAGCAGAGCACTGCTACCTCAGGAGAATTTGGAGCAGGAAGAAATGACTTGGATTCTTCCAGTTGTTTGGATACAGCGTTGCTCTTCTTTCATTGAACTGCCTGTAATTACTGTGCGGTAAAATAAATTAGTATTGTGTGTGAACTGGTGGCTCTGCAGAGGTGCTGTAGAACATTCAACCTAAAGAAGTGAGAGGGGAGCTGGCCCCTGGGGTCAGATGCTCCTTTCAGTGAAGGGCTACGTCCGTATTCAGGTTATGGGTGTGGTACTATTAACCCAAATGAAGTTGCTTTAGATTTAGCTGTAGATGGGAGCAGACTCTGACCTCTAGTCATCTGATTGCCTCCTGTACATAAAACCAAGAAAAGAGGGATGGCGAAAATCCTGAGGGGTTAAGGAATGTGGAGGAGAAAGAAAAGAACTGAATGGTGGGGCAGGGCAGGAGGGACAGTGCAGGAAGGAGGACAGGAGGAGAACCAGATGAGTGCCAGCAGGGGAAGTGAGGGGACAGAGGAATGAGTGGGATGAGATGAGAGGAGGACAGCAAGCAGGAGAACACAAGCTGGAGGTCAAATCACTCCTTCTCGGGGCAGGGCGGGGGGAAGAAGTTGCCACTTGCTGAGTCACACTTTTCTGCCAAACAACTGCTCTCTTAGCATAATAGGAATAATGATGATGATGCAGTCGAGAAGACAGAACACACTTTCCTTCTCTTTCAGTCTAATAGCTGTTGCTGAGGTGGTGTGGGTGGGCCCTCACGGCTAACTTGTATGGCAGGGAGTGTAGTGCCTGGTTGTAAAGTGCCTTTTATTAAAAAAAAAAAAAAAATTCAAATAGAAATATCCTGTATAAAAGCATTAAATCCAGTCATTCCCTGCTTCGGAGGAGTTAGGTCTTCACATTATTTTGCCAGTTTACATAAACCAGAAGTGATTTGAGTTGCAGGGCATAGACAGAAATGTCAAAGTATTTGGATGGAGGAGTGGTACAAAGAGATGTTTGATATCGTATTTGATTTACATTTTATTAGCGTGTTTGGCTGTAGGTATTACATAGGCAGGCTGGTGGCAGAGATCCATGAAGCAGAAGGGCCGAGTCTTGAGGAGTGAGCTAGAAGGCTTGTCCTCTGGCAGGAACGGCCTGGGAAGGACAAGTGCCATTTTTGATGGAACATTTTATGTAGCACCTTATTTCACTTACAGATTTAACTGTTGCTTTAAATTGCATTTGATGACCCTTTAAATCTAATTTTCACTGCATTTGCTCACAAGTGACAAGGTAGGAGAAGCCAGTTTTGTTATCTACAATAAAAAGTGATATTTGCTGAAAGGAGATGACATCTTCCTACTGGCAGCATCTATCCTGAAAATTAAAGCAACAGCACATTAGAGGAAAAAGCCCTTGCATTCATATTTAACATATTGCTACTGTCTATATCAAATGCCCAGTGAAAATAATTCATCAGTTAACATCGTGTAGGGGTTTGGGGTACAGACAAAGGTGACAGTTAATTATTTAATGAGGATAAATGCAACGAAGCAGAGAAAGGATTAGGAGCATCCAAAATACTCTGGACTTTAATTATGAAGGGCAGAGCATCTTGCAACTAAAGGAAGCTGTAAGATGGAAGAAGAAAAACATGCAGAGAGGCTTTCCTCTAAAACAACATAAAGCACTACTTAGAGTGACTTGCCTCATGGAGCTGCTGTCTGTGAAGAAAGAGCCAGGCTGTGAGGGATGCAGGTACATACAGTAAGTTCAGCCTTTGCATGAGTCCCCTAGATAAACTCATGAAGTTGGCAAACATAACACTAAAACACCTAATGAAAATATTAATTATTAATTAAGTCCATGGGCAAAGTGCTGTATGTAAGAAGGCTGATGTGCTAGAAAATGGATTTCGCTGCGCTCCACCCTGGCTGGTACTGGTAGAACGAGCAGCTTGCATGTGGAAAGAAACACACAAAAAATTGTCTCCATCCAGTCATTTTTAATGAGCCTAGCAGTCTTTAATGCTGCAGCTAGGGAATGCAGAAGGCAAAAACAGAAACCGAGCTATTGCTCTTTACTCTCCTACTGAGGTGTAATGATAACGTGTATTCATTTTCCTATTATTATTGATAAATGGTAATACACTCACAGCTTGAGATCCTGATTTGGGGCCCTGCTGTGATAGGCACAGTGCAAAGCTCTCATGTATCTCTGGAGCTCTCACAGCTATTAATGTGAAGCTATGTCACATCAGATCTGCAGAGCCAGCCTCCTTAGGACCATGATGAGGATGTGTAAATCAAATTCACATTAAACTGGTAGGAAAGGGAACAGGGGAGAGATGGGACCCTGAGGCGCAGAGCACTCAGTTAAAGACTGGCAGTGATATGATTGTGGATGTTCCACAGGAGTGTTTTATGCATGCCTTATTTCTTGAATTTGTGGTAACAACTTTTACATACTGCAAATGGGCACTGTAATATTTATTCTTTTCATTAGCGTGTAATTTTTCCACTGAAATGACAAATGTATTTGGTAGAATGGCAGTTCCCTCTCTCAGCAGTTACAGATAGGCCACTCGCATTAAAGAAGATCCTACAAATAGCTCTGCACAGTGTTATTCAGCCACGTGACAGTTTTTCCTGGAGCATGCTGGTTCTCCAGGGAGGCCGAATGCTTGAGGTACCTGCTGGTAGGATGGATATTTGAACGTGGTGGGCGTGTGTGTGTTATATGCTACGTTTATCTGTGTGTTTGGGAGTAGTCCAGAGCTGACGTTACCGTCACTGTGTTTTAGAAAAATCTCACTGAACATGGATTCTTGATGCATCAGGGTGAAGGCAGCAGCTATCAGCCTTGCTTCCATTCATTCTTTGTCACGTCAATAAAACTGAACTGCAGCGAGGTTTGTCAGTGGCGAAAACCACGGGAGATGGATGACCACAAAAGATGTTTCAAAAGCTGTTAGAGGAGAAACGTATGCAGCTTGACTGACTTTCAAGTCTTTCTCCTTCAATAAGATATTCCAAACTCTGTGAATACGGACTGAGAGATTTAAAAACAAGGAATTCCTTGCGACTAATAAAGCCAGTTTTTATGGATTTAGCTCTCTTAGTTAATCGTGGGCTCAAATGAAGCTTTTCCAATGGCGTTTATGGGATTTCGTTGCTGTGCAGATTCTCTGGTTTCTCATAAAGACAGAGCTGCTGGTTCAGCCTTTTGCCCAGCGAAAAGGCAGGAATAGGATCTTTGTCTTCTCCCCAGCTGCCTCTTTTCATAGGACTTGTAGGAACCTGGTTATTTATAAAACTTCTCCCCTCTATCTGATGTGGCTGAGTTTGACCACAGCTTCAAAACAGCTGGAGGAAAGAGGGGCATGTGAACAGGCATGCGTATGCACGTGATGGATGCAAAGTCAAACAGGAGTTAGTAGCTGGGTATGAAAACTTGATGGAAAAAACAACTGATAATAGAAATAATAGTGGTTAGAGATGGCCTAAGGCGGCTGTTTCATGAACCTAGGGATTCATGAATGAATCTCTGTTTTTTGGCCACTGTGACATTGATTGGAAGAAAATCAAAATCAAGTGTCACCTTCCAGACCTTCTCAAAACAGGGATAATAGGCTCATCTTGTGGAAACTTGGGTCTGTTTGTGAAGTAAGATTCACTTTGATTTGCTCTCCAGTTTTAAAGTACTGTTTTGACCACAAGTGATTGTGAAAACTTCTGAATGAAAAGCTGTGCAGAAAATAAGTGCATGTTAATGTTTTGCCTCTAGCCAATAAGAAGAAAGAGAAAGAACGTCCTGAGATCTCTCTTCCTTCAGACTTTGAACATACGATTCATGTGGGGTTTGATGCCGTCACTGGAGAATTCACAGTAAGTAACCTCTGTACTGCACGCTTACTAAAACTTCTATTTCACAATGTTAAGAAAGCCTTCTGTTGCCAGAAGCTTCAGATGACAGCAGCCAGGCTGTGAAGAAAGAGACTTTTATTTGGTGGGCTTAGGATTTGGCATGTTTTACTTCTGATTCAGGCTGCTTTTTTTTTTTTTTTTTCCTCTAAGGATTATCAGCAGAGTGTCTGTGGAAAATGAAAACTAGGAGGAACGTTAGGTGTATGCTTTTATCAGTCCTATAAGCTGCTACAGGTTTTGGTTTTTCACTGTCTTTGGAAAAGCATACAGACCTGCACACATGTGCACGGTGTATGGTTTACTCTAGACAATGAGCCCCAAAGTGCAAAGTCCAGCTGCTCTGCAGACAGCTCTTGGAGATGCTCAGAACGCTGCAGCATCGGGAAAGTCCGTTCATTTGAATTCAATAACTTCCAAAATATTTCCCTAGACTAGGTGATCTGACACATTTCTAGGCCGTACGCAACAGTAAAGTAGCAGTCAGTCACAAAGTATATGAAGTGTTGGGGAAAATGAGTCTTGATAGAAGCTCCTTGAAGTCTGCAGGGCACTTCAAAGCAATTTCTATCAGGCTACTGGTTCGGTGTTAAAACCATTAATCAGTAAAGTTTAGGTGACAGGCAGCTTGCATTTGGTTAAACCGTGAAGATGAGAAGGAGCGTGAGTAACTCTCCGAACCGTCAGTACCCTGTGAGCTAAGTGGTCAGACTGTGTTACCACCATACGTCAAACTGTAGAGTGTGCTAGCGTTGACTGGCTGCATAAACCAAACAGCCAGGACGGGACAAATCATATGCCTGGACAAAGGATGGGTAGTTTGCAGAATGTGAGCCCCAAATGTGATTTCTTTCTTATTTTTACTTCGATTGCTACTTTTTTTTTTTCTCAAAAACTTTCAGAAAGCTGTAAAAGCTAGAGTAGGAATAGCAGTAGTAGTCATAATAATAAAAGCAAGAAGACACTTGTTGGATGGCAGCATGTCTTCAAAGGAGAACTGAAATTGAAACATCCTTAGTAGCTGTGAAATAGAATTTTGCTTAAAATATGTAGGTTAGTTTATTAGCTTTTTAAAACTAGATGACACTTAGGAAATCTACTTTTAAAAATTATTCAGTGCCAAACACCAAGGCTTGATTAAATGGTCATTTAGAATGTCCAGATATGCTCATCTTTGTTCAGAAACTTACCATAAATCTGCTATTTCAGAGCTTTCTGAATTGTTTTTTCCGTACTATTCTAATTTTTCTCCTTTTTCCTCTGTCTCTCCCTGTAGCTGCTTCATTGTCCAATTTAATTGTCTGTGCCATTCTCTGTATCTGGGTATCACATTATGTTCTGTTACTTTCTGGTTTTTTATTTTTATTTCTGTTTTATGTTTGCATCCCTTACTTCTTTCCATCCTTTCTTGTTACACTGTTCTCCCCACCGCATGTTCATTTACTATTCATCCTTTTTTGTTTTCTTTCTTCCTTTCAATCTTCTGCCTTGATCTCTGCCCCTCGCTTCAGACCCTTTTCTTCCAGCTCTGTGCAAACCAGATGGATCCCAATCATGCTCTTTGGCACACCAGTTGGGGGGTGCTGGTCCCAGTTAATTTTGTGTCCCTGCCAGCTGGAACAGACAGGAGGGAAGCAGAGGTTAATGCATCCCAGTTCTTCCAAGACTGCTATTTGAATCAGTTTTAATATTACTGTTATCATCCACCATGTCAAAACAGTTTACAGCATCAGATTTTTTTGATTTTTGTGACAGATGCCACATGCACAGGTCCCGGCCTTTTGTAGAATGAAAGACTTGTTCTTGGCTAAATATATATAACTTTACTCCTGTAGCAGCAATTTCTTTTTAATATGTTTTTCCCTTTCAAAACAGTGGGCTTCAGCTGGCTGCTGTTGTACAGGTACACTGTGTTGGGTAATCGTTGCTACAGTAGTACTTGTTCCTAAAGCGTGGAAGTGCAGTGTTGCAGTCTGAGAAGGCTCCTACCAGTTTAAAACAACCACAGAGACGCGTGACCCCCCCCCCCCCCCCCCCCCCTTGCAGGTTGGTAGGACAGGACTTGACTTGCAGGCTTAGTGGAGCAAAACGTCAGTCAGACCAATGGAATTTTTGCAGCATTAAAGACTAGCCATCACCCCCCTAATAACGCCCAGATTTGTATCTGGGCGTTATGTTTGGCACGTCTGATTTGTCCCAACCTGGATGCAACTAGTATATCAGCCAGGCAGTCGTGTGGTAAGTATGTTTTGCTGAAGGGTTTTTGCTGCCGCTAGCCGTGTCACATAAAAATATTCCCACTGTCTAGTGATCCCACTGTCTGTCTCCTTCAAAAGTTTGGAAGCGCCATGGGAATGTGCAATTAATGTGCAAATACCTATTTTTAATTTCAAATAATTGCAGTTTTCATGCCAATGGTGTCTGCTTTACTGGTTACGTGCAATGCATTGAATAATTTTCTAACACCTAACAATCATCCCCTTGGCTGTATTACCTGATTGCTGTTAGTTGCATCTCAAATCAAAGTTGGGAATACCTGCATGGGCTCCTGATATTTGGCTTTCAGGCTTGAGCACCAAACTGTATTGTTACTCATGAACGTATGTTATATCTCCATTTCACTGTGCTTGGAGCAACCACACTTGCTAAGAAGTAGAGCTTAAAGTGCAAAATAAAATTGTTTGGAAACTGTTTGGTGGGAACATGCTTCTAGAGCTTTATATTGATTTATTTTGAAGAAAAAGTTGAATTTTCTGAATGAAGGAAGAAGCGTGGTTTGCGGGATGTTGAAGTGGATTTTGTAGAGCATGTTTTTTTGAAACAGTTTCCTGATCCCCAGTCTAGAATAAAACCTGGTCACCCACCAAACTTTTCAAGTTTCAACTTTATGATATTAGCAAGTGGGAGAAAGTTGTGGGTATGGATCCAAGGAAGTTGCACATTATTAATCTAAACAAGCATCTCTTTAGAGTTGTCCTGGTTTTCGGTCTGGCACATGTAGGTTATTTGGATTGTAACAACACAACCTCCGAGCATGAAATCTGAGCTTGACAGCTACTTTCTCCATTGCACTTTGTTGACTCATGTGCTGGCCAGTTGTGATCTTGGGGCTGGAGAACCACTGGAAAAATGTGTGTAGAGCCATTCAAAACTGCTAACCTGACTTTAAAAGCTAGACAAACAAACGGCTGAAGCCCAGATCTTTCTTTTTCTTTTTATTTTTTTAATTAAAAAGAGGAATCACGAGTAATTTTTCCAGTCACTTGCCGTTAATCCTCAGTAGTGTATTTTTATGAGGGAGAGAAAAAATGGTTTATAAAGAAAGGAGGGGGAATGATGCTTCCAAACTTTGGAACAGTTGTGATTTTTCTGTTTTCCTAAAGCTGCCTCCCTGTAGCCTGTCCACCACCTAATCTGTTTGGTGTACCTACCTCATAACTCCCATTTTAGATGGGATTTTCCCCATTTTGGCCCATTGGTTTCACCTCCTACCACCATCTAAGTTGTCCCACATTCTGTTTTAACTTTCTTTTCTTTCTTTATTTACGTCCATTACAGCCAGATCTCTATGGCTCACAGATGTGCACAGGGAAGCTCCCAGAGGTGCGTCACAGGCCCAAAAGAAGCTTGCATCAAAGTGCTTCTTTGAGATGTCATAGCACTGCAGCAGCAGGTTGATGTGTGTGCCGTAGATTTGTTGCTTGGCTTATCCCACTTTTTTTTCATTGATCTGAAACTCTGGAGGCCCATGTCACACATTGTTTTGCAGAGAACTTCTTAGGAAGAAGCCATATTAAAATGTTTATCTAGATTGGGGTGGCACCAAGGGTAAACTTCAGGTGTAGTTTTTTTATTCCGTAAGCCCTATGATTCGCTAGTAGATGTTGGCTGTGCAGTAAATGGGGAAAATTACAGGCTCTCAAATTTAGGAAATTATACTGGATATTTAAAGCAGTTTCTCATCAATGTAGTTTCAACGCAGAGTTGCGGCTTTCAGCGATTGGATCGCATGTCAAATGCCACCCTTGCTCTTAAGATATTTGAGAGTTCGTGCAACGCTTTGGCACTGTCAGCCTGTTTTCTGACTCCCTGCTTTTTGTATGTTTACAGCAGAGAATCTAGAGAGCTGCAGGAGCTCTAAAAAGAGGCATCCTTAGCAGCAGCTGTGTTACAACAGAGTGCTACAATTTTGAGAATTTAAATTCAGATTCTTAACCTCTCGGTGCTCCCCTGATATGCTGAAAACTATTATATCAAGGTGGGGTTTACCTTTTAATCAGACAGCAGCGATCATTTCAGCAACGTGTATTTGCATTATTAAGCATTAAAAATCCAGTGTAAAGCTCCTAAAATACACTGTGTTGTCCACAAATATAGAGTAGTCTTGTTATGTCTGCACTGAATCACCAGGAAAACAAGCTAAGCCTTAAGTCATTATTCCATGGAAGAGCAGAATTGATTTAAAGATGAGTTTCATGCACTTTTTTTCCTGTCACAGTCATAACTTTCTTTTCTTTTTAAAGTTGGATCCTGGTTTTAGCTCTGTATTTTGATAGAGAAGAGAATGATTGCATCTACTGTATAAGCTTCTAATTTTAAATGTAAGGTGTCAATCAAAATTTCTGGAAGTAATCTTACAGGTAGCATGGGATCTTGGTAAAGAACTGTACTGCTGTGACTGCTGGATAATCTAAATTAGTATTCTTTCCGCTTGACGTCTTACAGGGCATTCCAGAGCAGTGGGCCAGGCTACTACAGACCTCCAACATAACAAAACTAGAGCAGAAGAAGAACCCACAAGCAGTTTTAGATGTCCTCAAATTTTACGATTCCAAAGAAACAGTTAACAACCAGAAATATATGAGCTTTACTTCAGGAGGTAAGTCAACATCTCACGGCGAAAAAGGGAGTATCAGGCCCAAAATGAGTCAAACTGAAGCTTAAGAAAGTTCAGTGGTCAGGGAGCAACCTTAGAAAGATTCCACTCGGGGAGAAAGATTGAGCGCTGTTGGAATGAGTTGTTTCCCCTTTTGTTCCCGAAATGTAATTGAAACTGACTTTCTTTGTCAGTTTGCTTTCAGAGCTAGATAAGATACTAGGTGGAACAGTCACTGCCATTTATATTCAGAAGCTACAGGTATTGGTAGCCAAAAATGTTTACTTTCCTTTGACTGCTTCTTTGCATTCTTGTTGCTTCAGAGTGTTCAGACTGAGATACAAGGTGTATCTGTTTTGTCCGTTTTATGCGTAACTCTTGGCTCCTAAAAGCAATAGGTTACAGACTGTGAGGATTTTTGTGATGCTTTTTGATGGAGAAGAATTTTTAAGGAATTTTGTACATAAGCTGTAGCAAAGATTAGGTTGCTGCATATAAATGCACAAATAAATACAAAACAGCTGCTGTTGTGGGGTCCTAAAAAGGGATCTGGCTACAGCGGGTGATGAGGAAGGTGGCAATGTCCAGAGTAATCTCCACAGCACGTTCATTCCATGAAGTTCCTTGTGATCCGGGAATTACCATTCAAGAGCCTGTGAATGTGATGCTGCTGTCATTTTTTCCCTTGGTTGTGAACAGTCTGCAAAACTGGAGGGGAGCATTACCAAAGTGACAAAGCAAGTCTCCACTGTAGTTTGCGTTCTGTGTCTTTGGTCCGCAGTTTCTTTTTCGCTAAACAAACTCTGCTGGCTGGTGATAATTCACATCTAGCAAGAAAGCGGAGGCTTTTGACTAGATGCAGCGTATCTGGTTTTTTGTACTGATGTGTTCTTTTGCTGATCCATAATAACTGAGTTGGTTTTAAAACAAAAACGCCGTTAAGGCACAGTTACTTTTGTAAAGCCCATGTCAACAGCTTCAGCTAATAAGGGGGTGTCCACATCCAGCAGGGTGCAGACAACGTTTGTGGTTCAGTTCCTAGACGTGACAGTCTGTGGCAGCGGAGTCTGTCGTTCCCTCAGTTTGCTGGTTCAACCAACACGACTTCCAAAGTGTAGGCTGGGACTGCTCCACAGAGGTCCCTCTACAAACTGTGGAGATGATTTCCAGAGTTGCCTTGGTCTTTTTTTTAAATGAAAGCATCTTTTTCTGAGGTCCATAATTAAAAGATGTGACTGTTTGACTTGAAACTTAACGTCCGCTAAAATAACAGTTAACTTTGGGATGAAATACAGAGTTGAAAGCAGTTAGTGTACGTTGCTGAACTCAACACGTGCACTACCAGAAGTTGGAGAGGTGGATGCATTCCTGCCCAGCATAAGAAGGAAAAGGGTATAGCATCTTAATGGAGTTGTTACTGTGCTCTGTCAGAGCAGAACTGTCACAGCTGAGGGGAATTCTGGGGAAGCTTTTATGGAGAGACTTTTTCAGCAAATGAGGGAGAATCAGTGCAGGCAATTTATGAGGAAACATTAAAGCTACCTTAGCTCTTGGGCGGAACAGAAGCGTTGGATGTTAAAGAACAACTTGCATTTTCGTAACCGTTTTGCCTTGCGTTTTATTTACTGGCAAAACCGGGCAGACGACAGATGCGAGAAGCTATAGAAAAAGAGTAACCTAGTATATCATCCTGTCATCTTGCTCCCTGTGTAAAATAACTGTTTCTGCTGAAGGGACGTTGTGAAAGAAAAACAATTGTCGATTTGGATTCACTTGTTCTGTGGGATTCCCCACAACAGGCACTGTTCTAACAAGCATCTGGTTCATTTTCCCTTGCGTGTTGCAGATAAGAGCGCCCATGGATACATAGCAGCCCATCCTTCGGTGAGTGTGGAAGTTACCTTTTACTTTCCTAGTGTTTAAGGATCGTGCTGTAAACTGTCAGCTTTGAATTTCGTGAAAGAACGCCAACCTCTTAGGCTGAAAGGAAGTACGTTTTAGTGTCTTCACAGCAGCAGGAAAGGAATCACTGGCTGTTTTCTAATTTTCTGTATAAGAACTTTTAAAAACAGATGAAAGTCTGGTCTGCAGACAGAGGATAGCTCACTGTTCTTAGCCATGATGGAATATATAATTTGCAACAATAAGCGGTACTGTCTAATTAGCTCATTTTAATATAGTTTTAACAACTTAAAATCCATTTCTATTAAATTTTATGCTTTTTCCTTAGTACAGCTGGATATGTAGCTGAATCTAAATAAGGTTATAATTGATATGTAACTCACTGGAGCCACTGAAAGAAAGTTTTAAATAGTGATCCACTCTAATTAATACGGAATTGCCATAGAAATCTCAAAAGATGTGCTCATGACATCCACATTAATATTGACCAAATTTATCAGTGTTAATGTTAGTGCATTAAATAGCAAATGATTGAATGGGGATTTGGCCTTTATTTGCAAATGTTAAGCAACTTAATTTTAGGGTTTGTGATTACACAGCAGAGAGCATATATAACGAAATGAAAATCACCACGGAGTATTCACACTTGCAGTTTTAAATTGATGGCACTTCCATTATCTGTAATAAAACACACTTTTAAAAGGAAGTTTGAATTTCACAGGAGCATCGTAAGGCTTCCAAATAGCCTCTTCCAGTGGGGATGGAGACACTGGCTGCCGCTGTGATGTTTTGTTCTAGTGGACGCAGCCAGCAGTGAGACAGTCGGGATGTCAGCTTCCAAAAGTTACCTACGCGCAGGATGCTGGTTAAACGTTACAATATCGAGAAAACAGCTCTCTGACCGGACTTAGAAAGCACTGGAACAATTTTAATTCCATTTCACTCCTTAATGGTATATATTCTAGCTGCCCAATTTAACGCTATCAGACCAAGCGTGGAGCCCAGTGGAAAAAATAGTTGTAAGAATTTGACATAACAGAAGCGTGGCTATTGCCCTTCTTTATTTTTCAAAGTTTCATTGTACATCTTCAATGTAGGCAAAGTGCTAAGGCTGAATAGAAAACGATGCACCGATGCAATGTGCTACGGAGTCGCATATACCTTCCCGTGAGGACACCCCTTGCTTGTCAGAGTTGCCGCATAAACCTAGTGTTTAGAATATCTCGCCTGTCCTTCTCTCCTTCGGCCGTACTAGTAGCCTGTTTCACCCGTTATCTTTAAAAGTTGAGCGATAGAAATGATTCTTCCGGAAAATACAGTATAAGTGAATGTATATGCCAGCGTGTTGAAGTACAGGTGAGTTAAAGCCGAAGAGCAGCGATATGTTCAGTAAAGCAGAGGGGTGAAGGTTAGGCCCGTTCTCCCCGCCACCTCCAGTGGACCTTCCCTCGCTGGTACTTAACACTGGCCTAAACGATGCCGTTTTAAAGATAGTCCCAAAGAGGTGCAAATACGTAGAACAGCATCTTTGATTTGTTTAAATTCTCAAAGTGCCTCGGTGTAGGCCACCTTTAAAGCAGCGGGTAGAGGCTTAGCAGGACACCTTTTCGGTTTCCCGTTTCACCAGCACGTTCGTGACGATGTGATAACCCTCCTGCCGCAGCAGCAGCTGCCGGGTGGCCTCCGACTCACCTGACTTTACAAATCTGCACTGTAGACTTTTGTTTATGTACAGATATCCATGTCTAAACGGATGGGCCAGCCTCCCCTCGCATGCCCCGTATTTGCAGTCTGCCTGAAGGTGGACTGCAGCCTGGCAGTGGCTTTTTCCCTCTGCTGATGGACGATAACAGGCGCCCGGATGAGTAGCTGGGAGGTCGACAGCGCGGCCGCGTACAGTCCGGGGGGACGCGTGCCTTCCCTGCCGCGTCAGTGACATGCGCTTGGTGTTACTGTTGGGATAAAAAACAGACAAATAGCAAAAATATCATTGTGTCAGCTTATGATTAGGTAAAGATGAGGACAGTGGTGAAAAAGAAGCTCCTAAGCAGGGAAATTCAACGCGGTGAAAACATGCACTGTGATTACCCCGAGGGTAAAATAGTATAGAAACCAATAGCCTTTCTCTCCAAAACCAAATTCCCAGTAAGACAATGAAGGAGGCTTTGTGCTTTGAAGTACGTTAATTAATGTAGCCGGTAGACACCTGTTAGCATAATTAACTGTTACCATTCCTGCAAGCACAATGCCCAAGCAATTAACCAGAAACCGGAGGTGATTTCTAATGATATATTCAGGTTTTACTCTTTGTGAAAATAGTCTTTAACGAAGTATGGGAAGAAATGATTTAGTTGTTTTATTTAATTTATTGCTCCAGTAATGTGTACAGGACAGAGTTCAGTAGGCCACGTGTAGTAGTTTGCTGTAAATAAACAAAAAGCAAAAATGAAAAACACTGAGATGGATTAACAAAACAGCATGGTAATTTGTAACTGTAAAACTGTATTTTGCCATGTGTAACCTACAACTGGGGCCTCTAGGACTACGGGGAAGTGTAGACTGGTGTGTCCTGTCCAAGCAGATTGAAGTTGCATGTAATTGTCAAACCTCCCAGGTGCCCAACGCAAGAATTGTCACTCATGCTACCATCTATCCGCAGAGCACAAAGACGGCATCAGAGCCCCCGTTAGCTCCCCCTGTTTCTGAAGAAGAGGATGAAGAGGATGAGGAAGAAGAAGATGACAATGAACCCCCACCTGTTATTGCACCACGGCCAGAGCATACAAAATCAGTGAGTCCTAGCTTTGGTTAGTGCTGTTTGTTGTATAACTCAGAGCTGAGTGTTTGTGATCAGACAAAACATGCCGTTTTTGGATGAAGACCGTGAGGTTGTTGCTTCACCCAAGCCACTGACGCCAGGAAAATTTGAACTTTCACATTTAATTCTGAGTTTCCCACGATGTTAATAGGAACTATGAATTTTATTTTCGTACCAGATAAGAGGTAGCATTCTGTATCTTAATACTAATACTACTGGTGTAAAAGTGAACAACTTTGTGTAAAGTATCTGTGCAGGCTCCCTCAGTCATCCGTGGAGAGAGAGGCCATCAGAGGCAGTTCATGTCGTATATAGGAGAAACTGTCCTCTGGCGGTACCCATCTCTCTCCGCTGACTATAAAAGGAGCTAAATATACAGCTTAGACTATACTCCTAAGTTTTATAAACTGAAGTATAGACTTAATTTGGTTAGAAGAATCCAAGGCAGCTGTGCACATCTGAAAGCCTGGAATGAAGTTCCTAACTGCTGCTCCCTAAAGTCTGGAATACTGATGAAAAGTCGGTTCAGCAGTTATGATCAGAAAAGAGATATTCTCTCTGCTTCTATTCAGCTGTGTATCTTAACTTATAAAATGAGTTTTACTGCTCATTATTTTTGTTTGGTCTGCAAAATCTCGGAGCTTCGGGAGGGTGAGTGGCTGCTGGTGCCATCCATAGAATTTTTGACAAAGTTCCAATTAAAGAGTCCTTTTATTACATGTGAAAACACATGAGCACAGGGGTCAAGGCTGCCAGGCCCTGAGCAGATTTGCTCCTGAATCCCTGAAACACAGTAAATTCATTATCTCAGTCACCTTTCAGAAAATCAACGAAAATGAAAATTGAAAATAAACTGGCCACGAACACGTGTAAAACTGGCCTTCATTTTTGCTCATTCAATTTGAGCAGTGCACATGAAAACAAATATGTTAAGAACGCTGCATGACCAAGAAACATGATATGGACTTAATTTTTTACAGTGTGATTTTTAGGCCAACAGCGTCGTCTTCAAGATTTGTGTTTGAAATACAATCTCAGGGGCATCTCTGCAGGCCTCCTTTCTGACACCAAATAATTTCTTGTCTCAGATCTACACACGCTCTGTAATTGAACCTGTCGCTGCACCAGCACCAGCTAAAGAAGCCACCACTCCCCAACCTGAAAACTCGAACACAAACACTTTATACAGAAATACGGACCGGCAGCGAAAAAAATCCAAGATGACAGATGAGGAGATCCTAGAGAAACTGAGTAAGTATTCAGTATGCCTTGTTTGATATGGCAGTATAGTGTATGCGTGTCTCAGGACCATGTGTACCAAACGTTTATCCTCATTGTAGCGTCACAGGGGCACTGACAACTCCTTATCCAAACTGTTATTGTGCTTAGAGGAAGGGAGAGAGCACTCTGGGTATTCCTTCTCCCTCTGAGGCCCTCTGTGATAGGGTTGGATTTGTCTGAGCTGCCTTCTACGCTAAAGGCAAAATAAGAGATTATTTCTGGTTGAGCAGAAGGCTGTGTCCTAGTGAATAGCCTAATGAACTCCTTTCTGCTGATGCCCAAATTTAACAAAGTACTTGGGTTCCTAGATTACGTTTAGACTCCAGCTTCTTATCAGTTATCAGAGCCAAAATACAATTACTACTACTATCATTGCTACCACTACTACTGTACTGGAGTTCTTTTTTTATGAGAGTTCTCCATTTTTGTCAGAGAGAACTCCTTTTGAAGAACTTCAGTTGATACCATGGATAGAAAAGGACACGGGTTTTCAACGTGCCCAGAAAAGAAAAATTACTTTATAATAACCTTTATTTTGTTCTTTAGCTTTGTGCTCATAAAGATGTGTCAAAGGGAATGCACGCACGCCAATTCCGTGTGGCATGATCACATAAGATTGCACGGCAAGCATTTCTCAGGAGCTAGCCTCCAGCACATCCGCTGCCTATTCCCCAGATACATGGCACTTTCTCATAACTAATTCCCAGCCAGCTGATACTAACCATTGGCCCCAAACCCCTGCACGGATCGTATTCTAGGAAAACACATCAAGCTGACATGTGACTGCTGGTTCTACAGTATAATCAGTTTAATAGACTTCTTATACATAATAGCTGCCAGTGCTGTATTCTCAGATAATAAATCCTTGGGTTCATAACATAGGCCAGCTCGGTTTGTGTCTAACTATGAGGACAAAAAGTGGATTACCTACATTTCCTTGCGTTTGATCTCAAAGCCAGTAATGTTATGTCCTTAATGGGGACAACCCCTTGTAGAGGGGTGCTGTCTGGCTGTTGCTTCGTCACAGTGGTGTGCCTGTGGCTCGTTCTTGTGCTAAGCTAACCTCTCTATCGTAACTGCCCTGCCACTGATGGTTGGTGTGACTGCAGATGCTGAAGCGTCAGGTGTGAGATTTCAGGTGCTTGTGTAGAGTTTTCTGCGCCCTTGCTCAGTTGACTAGGCTATGAAGAACTGATTCTCCAAGGCGTCCAAGCAATAATAAGTTCAGTGGCTTTCGTTGAAGAGAGAAGGAAATACATGAATTTATTTATTCCAGAGCTGGTAGTTACCTGCAGGTATATCAGCTTATAAAGAGAAGACTTATGGCTCTTTCAGCTGAGGCTAAATGTTTGAGACAGGTTTCTAAAGTGAGATCTGCAGGTACGCTGCATACATGAACATAAGCATGTGTAGCATTTGTTCAAGCTTCTGTGTATCTCAGATTAGGACTGAGCCATGAGTTATTGCAGGTTGTATCTCTGAAGGTTACATGCTTATGTGCGTTTTCTTTCTTAAGACTTTGATACCCAGTGAGCCAGGTCTGAAGGTTTGGCTTGGGCAAATTGCAGCATGGACACTGAAAATCTTATCCTTCCACGAAGCCATCTGAAAACTGGGCGATGCCCTTTTATTATAGTCCTGGGGTAATTATATTTAAGCACCTATGATTTTTTTTTTTTAACCCATATGACTGCTGCACCTTGCTTTCTTCCCCCACAATTGATTTTATTCTACTTTTAGGAAGACATTCTCTATCCTCTTTTATCTTAAATTGCTTTCATAATTCTTTTCTGCTTGAAATAACTTGTATTTTTTTAGAGCCACTTTCATTACAATTTTTACTAGGGAGTAAAAACTGTAATACTGAGATAAGATCAAATGAAATTCTGCCTGTAATGAAATGATGAATATGTTCCACTGTAATTATAGAACATAAGTGGCCCAAATCTGCTTTCTTAAGCACTGAACTTAGGACTTGATAAAGTGCTTAAAGACATGAAAATAGTTTATGTGTTTATCTTTTGTCCAGAATGGGAAGTGCTTTCCTGAACAGGGGCCACGCTCCAGTCTGTTGGTTTCAGTGCTGTCGCATTTGATATGCGCAAGAAACCAGCCACAGACAACTACCCTTCAAAAGCAGCTGCTCAGGTTCTGAAATCTGAGCTGCAAAATCACTGGCAAATTTGGACAATCCTTACTAAAAGTATTTGTTGTTCAGTCTCTTTTTCTGCTCTCTTATAGCATGAATTTTCTTCACTGTGAGGGTGACAGAGCATTGGAGCAGGTTGCCCAGAGGGGTAGTGGAGTCTCCTTCCCTGGAGATATTCAAAACCCGTCTGGATGTGATCCTGGGCAATATGCTCTAGAGGAGCCTGCTTGAGCAGGGAGGTTGGACTAGATGATCTCCAGAGGTCCCTTCCAACCTAAACGATTCTGTGATTCTGTGAATTACCATGAATTTCTGATATTTGTCCTGATAGCTACCCAGTGCCATTAAGTAGCTGAAAATAGCACCGATCCAGACCCTGACAACACAGTATTTTGTACTGTTACCCAGCCCGGCACAAGATTACGGCAGCGTTTGCTTTAGTGCTACAAAGACTCGTGGACCCGACTGTCTGGGGATGATGAAGCCCAGCAGTGCGAGCTTCCTTCCGGATGAGCTTTCTCTTGGTCACATCCTTGGCCTTCACTCGGTTTAAAGGGAGTCCCAGATTCCTCTGGTCTCATTCCTCTCGGCTGAAGGATTAGTTTATAGTGAAATAGAAAGAAAACTTCATCTTACAGTATGCATGTCAAGGAGTTCCCACTTTGGCTGCGAAGCCGTCCTTGTTCTGCTCCAAGAGGATTGCGCTGCAGGACTCTCCTGGCGCTCAGCAACAGCCACCTTCAAGGCAACCCGTTTTAGCTATGGATTTGGAAGCGGAGCTGGAAATGGTGCGTCCTGTTCTCTGCCTCGTGCTGAGCAGCGTTCAGCGTTGGTTCAGCCGCTCTGGTGCCAGTCAGGCTGCAAAGCATTGCCGTGGGCGCTGACCCTGCGCAGGCGCAAAAGGCAGCGTAGCTCTTGCTGCGTGGGTTACTAGCTGGGGACGGAGGTACAGCCTGGGTCAGCGGCCAGTGCCTCTTTGCAGGAGAAGGGAGCGGATCGGGACTTTGTTGGTAAAGAGCAACAGGTCGTGCGTGGAGCGGCGCATCCCTGTGGCAGCGGAGCTTTGCTTGCAGCAAAGTACTTGGGTGCGAGAGGGCTCCCTGCTCCCTGTGTGAAGCAGCGTTATTCCCTGCAGACGTGGTTAATGGGTAGGCAGGCCTCACTGCCTTCTCCTACGGCACAAGTAACAGCTTTGTTCTTCTTGCAAGAAACCTTTTGGCTGGAGCAGGTAACAGCACTGAGACGTTGTGATTGAAATACTGATGCAGAATTCCTTCCAAATTGCTCAGGCTCCACTGTTTGCTGTCTTAATTACGAAGAAAAACCCCCATCATTTACAGTTGTGTGGCCTAGGTGCTATTTATATTTTGCTTTTCACTTTGAAGCACCTTTTCAGAGCCACTAATGGGCCGTGCGCAGACAGCTGGGCAGAAAGCAGTGGCTCTTGCTGTAGCTCAAGTGGACTGAGACCAGCGTCATTTCAGCACCATTCTCCCTGACTGGGGCAAATCCTCCCTTGGCAGGCAGCATCGTTCTGTCTTTAAAGAGTTTTGCCGCTGAGCAGCAACTATGACATTTGCATCTCAGTGCTAGCTAGTTCTCATCCCTTGACTAGAGGAAAATACAAAAAGTTAACCAGCTCCTGAAAATGTTTTGTCTTTGGCTTGGACTCAAGATACTGATAGTATAATTCTCACAGGTCGGGACAGCAGGGCAGGATCACTTCAGGCTGCTTGAGACTGTGTTGGCATCCTCGGCCAGCAAGCTCTTACGCTCCTGGCAGCAGCAGGCACTGGCTGCTGTTCCCAGGGTGCTGGGCGAGGGGAGCGGGTCCTGCCGAGCAAAGGAAACCTCTTCCCCTGCAGCTCCCCGTTAGCGACCTTGCCGTAGCCAGCGAAACTCTTTTAGCAGGGAGCGTACCAGATGGTATCGATGCCTCTTCTTGCTGTGCCGGCAGGCAGGATTCCTGGCTAGGTATCCCGTCAGATGCCCGTTTGGATGCTGAAAGCCCTCTGCTCCGGAGAAACGGCCTGCGCAGAAGAGAGAAATGTGTCTGTTGCTACTTAGAGCGAGTGGCACATCACCTAGTTTTGATTTGGAAGCACAGGTGAATAAATAGGTGTGTGTTAGTCTTTGCGATGTGGGAATAGTGCTGGATCACTCAAACAAAATATGTGGTCATGTGTTGGAAGTTTTTTCTCCTGAGCTAATCTTCCCTGAGTGTTTCAGTGATGTGCGTCCTAAGCTGAATCTTCAGAAGTGATTCGCATTACCATTAAGCCATCAGCTTTTGCTTCCCCTCGTTGTTTGTATTTTACCTAGGAAGCTACTGGACCAGAAAAAACAATATGATGTTTTAATTATTCCTTTGGATTTGTTTGAGCTTATCAGATTTTGGCTCTTTTCATTTCTTACGGACTATCCTATTTACTGCTTTCCTTCCTTCCCGTTCAGACTGCCTACGCCTCTGAGTGGGCAAGAAACCCCCTGCTGTGCATGTTTTAATTTTAACACAGAGTGGCCCATGTGCTCCATATCCGCTTGGGGACGTGGCGTGCCCCATGCCCTTGTGTGGGGCCTGTGTGCCGAAGGGGCCAGTCCCTTCCCCGGTGCTACAGCGACGAGCCACCGGGAGATGGCAGCACCCCATCTCGCCTGGCCTGCACATCACATCATGAGCGCGCAGGAGATTATCAACATCTCACTTGTGCGGTGATCTTAATAACAGTCGTTCCTGAGGAGCATTGCTGTTCTCGCTGTCCATCACAGGTCCCTTTGGGTTGTGAGGATTGGCACGTGGAGACTGCAAGTCTCCTGCTGCTTGCTGATCCAAGGCAGGCTGAAGACAAGCAGCGTGGTTCTTCAAATGACACAAGCAAGGTCTTCTTCATAGCTTAGCCTTTGTAGTGAATTGTAAGGGTCATAGTTCTTAAAACCTCATAATTAATTATTATGATGTCAGGTGCTCTGCTTTAAAAAGGCAAAACCATTCTTTTAGTGAGCTACTGGAAGGTTGACAAGATCCCTTCCTGGAAACACTTTATGTTCTTCCTGTTCTTTAAATCGCATCCGCTTATAAAAATTGATTCTAAAACTCAGGTTGCATTTAATCTTTGAAAGTATTAAACCCCTTGTAAAATCACAGAGTATTTATTCCTAAGAAAAAAAGAAGGCTCCATTAGCCCAGCTCTTGTTAACGTTTAAGCAACAAACCCTTGCATTGGTATTTGTTCTTCATTCATATCCGTCTTCCGTGAATGTTTCTCCATGCTCTCGGTTTCCTGTCAAGCTCCGCAGACACGGAGCTGCCAGTCTTATTAGCTGGCTGAACACAAGCGGCTCAGAAGCCCAGGCAGAGTGGCTTCTGGGGTTTCTGGGGTTTTGGTAGCATCTCCATTTTCAAGTGAGCATCTTTAATTTTGTTTCTTTCAGGAAGCATTGTGAGCGTGGGAGACCCTAAGAAGAAATATACTCGATTTGAAAAAATCGGCCAAGGGTAAGTCCAGACATAGTTACTTACGCAAAAAACACAGGGCGGATACTTTGCTGGTTTAGTAGCAAGTGTGAAGTTAGGAAGTTAGTTCAGATGCTGGCTTTAGATCCTCCTGTGCTCTCAGTATTGATCAGTATTTTTGTAGTAACTGAATTGAATCATAAAAAGACACCTTGCTGCTGTCAGTGCCTTGTCTGCCGAAATTACTAGCACTTGGAAGATCTACGGTGCCTCACGTATGCAGTACTTGTATGCTTATTTTAATAGAAGAAATCACTTTTATATGTCTCAGAATAATATGGCTGCATTAAAGAAAGGAGAAGAAACGTCTGCTTTTCTAAAAGAGAGAGCAACCTGACAGGTATCAGGTAAATGACAGCTCAGAATAACATTTTTTTTTAAAATATTTTGCTAAAAAATTATTTCAGTGATCAGGATTATAACAGCATAGTTTAGAAATGTAAACTAGAGGTTAATTATCTCTGTTTTCTAGCATAGGCAGTAAAAAACCTCACCAAATATCAGTAATGAAGATAGTTTAGAAACACAAAGTACTCGATGAGAAAATAAATCTTCTGCCTGATAGTAGAACACTCTGGGATCCTGCAAGTTTTAGGAGTTTGCTGCAAATTCATCTGCCAAGCTATTCCATTTTGAAACCCTACTTACTTACTATAAATAGGATTGTTTTGATATTTTATATATGAGGAGGCACAAACAAGGGAAATAACATCAAAATTAAATATTTGACTTGCATTTTAAATATTATCCGAGCCTCCCTGCTCAGTCAAAGCTTCCTAGGCTGTGTTGTAATCCCAGGAAGGCCAGCTCCATTTGTGTAAGACCGGCATCACGCTGCTGTCAGCGTATGACAGAATGCAGTTCCCTGACGTTGGTAGATATTTTTCTGCCTTAACTGTTTTGTCAGATTTGAACTCAGGGTAAAATGTTGCTGACCTACAAATGATATATACTGAAGGCGGCCAGACACGCTCATGCTCTTTCTCTGGTAGGCTTTATAGTAGAAATATTTTATTTGATAGGGCACTCATGGGAAGATGATTGTGTGCCCTTCATTGTATAACTCTTTCTCAGACTCCAGCTTGCTTTCTGCCCCAAGCTTTGGTTCTTGTAATATATCAGTGGACGCTTAAAGCTGTGCCAGTCTCTCAAAAGATGGGTGTTAGCTGAAGAAGTGAGATTCAGAATAAATGTGTGTGAAGCAGGTTATTGCTGTCACCATGAGGAAATGGCCCTCATCCTCACGATCTTTTGTGTTGACACTCCTAGGAGTGAGGTTGTGCAAATGAGCGCCACTAACTGATGGAAAGGCAAGTGGCTAATATCTGGCTGAAAAGAGCCTCTCAGCTGATCTCCTTCAGCTTGTAGTACAGCCTGAAGATGGTGTACCCTTGTTGCAGAGGAGTGAGCGTGCCAGTGTAACCAGCTCATGACTGTAATGCAGCAGGTCAGCTTACAGAGCTGGGGGTCAGATCCTGGTGGACAAAAATCATCTTGGGGGATGCCGTATTGGATATCTTTTGGATCTGAGTTGCTATTGCAGTGAACGGTTGAACGTGAGACTGTTTGACACCTTCACGTGGGTTTCAAATACATGCAGAGCTCTTTGTTTTGTGTGAGACTTGCTCTGGCTTTCATTATCTAAATTACAATAATTTTTCCTCTCAAATGCTAAAACAGCAAGTGCACTCACTAATGTACTTCAGACCAGTTCATCCCACAAGACGTCCATGAGGAATGGTGCCACTTAGGCTCTCGGTTTAATGCTGTGGGGAAGGCTAGTCTGTTGCAGGTCTTTGTTGACCCATCTTCCCCGCCGATGGCGGGGTGGAAGTTCGCAGAAAGGCATGCCCTCGCGCCACAACTTATAATCTGACTGTTTCAGGAAAGTAGGTGTGAATTTAGTTAACCAGGCCTGATTTATTCCCTCTAACCGCAGACACCTGAGTGAGGTGCCTGTGTGAGGTACCTCGTTGTGCCTGGTTGGCCTTGGCTGTCTCTTGTAGACATGTCCCTCTGGAGGCCCGTCATGGCTGCAGAGGCCTCCCTCGGCGCACGCTCCTCGCGGGGTCTCAGCCGAGCGTCCAGAGTTGGAGAGCTGGTTCTTGACCTCTGAGACGGCGCCCTGGCAGCAGAAACACAAGAGGCTAAATAGCGGTGGCAGCTTTATCTGTGAGCAGGTGGTGGCCCTGGGATTTGCTTGGGTATCCACGGGCAGCCCGGCGGGCTCCCGCCGGGGACGGGGGCTGCACGGGCAGAGCGAGGCAGGCGTCCGCCCCGCAGCGGCTGGCGCCGCGCAGCTTCGCGGCGTGGCCCTGCTGCAAACTCCCGCGGCCCCGAGGGGCGGCAGCGCCCTGCAGAGGCAGCGTGGCCTGTGCCCGGCGGAGCCATCCGTGCGGTCCTCTGAGGAGAGGAATGAGCGTTAATGCGGCATGCCACTCTAAGTACCCTTACTCCAGCCACGGATAATTGCATACCGCAGCACTGGCTTGCCAGGACTGATGATCATCCTGAAATCGTACGGGAGACGGGACTGGGAACGTGAACAATGCATTATCCTTGCAAAAGCAGCCGTCCCTCCAGGAGGCAAGGGAGGTGCTAGTAACCGTTATTGTTACAAGGTACGCGTTATTAGAGTTAATTCAGGCCTCCAGAGTTAGAAAGATTATGGATTTGGGCTAAACTTCTTTCAAATTACAAATGGATTGAGCAGTATTCAAGCATATTAGACAGTATTAGGAACAAGGAAGTGAAGAAAAAAGCCGTTTATTACTGCTGGGGTTGTGACTTTGCAGTTACACAGAGTGTGCTGCTTAAGCTGAGCATGGAAGAATTGCTTACGCGTGTGACAGGCTGCCCGCGAGGGGTGTTCTTTGCCTTTAGCACTTCACAGGGCGGCGGGTGCAAGTGGCGAGCGGGGATAGAGCCGAAAGAGAGTCCCTGCCCAGACCTTTACCTCCGGGATAGAGATAGTGCCAGTATGTGTCTAATATCTGTCACCCTCGGTAACAAATACTGCCCTTCAGTAGTGCTAATAAGAAAATAACGTCCGGTCATGGCAAGTACTTGGTTTCAAAATGTGGATAGGTAAAGAAGAGCTGATCGAATAAGAATTACTGGGAATTCCTGCACAGAACAAGGTTGAAAAAAGTCAGAAACATCTTTGGTGTCTCATTAACTGGTGTGAGATATGAAGCAGTGCAGTAAGGTTGCAAAGCTCAGAAGTTTCCAAAAATTCCCAATCTGGGAAATGTGAGATTTAGGAGCCCTAATTTACCCCTTATGAGAAGATGTTATGAGTGAGTGTGACTGCAGGAGGCCTTCGTAGTCTGTGCTAGGAGGACTGCAAAAGGCACGTCGTAGAGGCCGCTGTTGGCTGTCAAATCACCTGCTAAGAACGGCAGAGAGTTCCTCAGGAGAGTCCTTGGCCCTAAGCTTTGTGATTTCACGGACAGAAAACCAGTACAAGACTTGGTTCTGGCTGGGTTTCGTAGGTGCTCAGCAGCGCGATGTGCAGGGCCTTTCTCAGCCTCCAGAGAGAACCAGCTCTGCTGAGAAATCCTGCCCGCTTGCATGGCCTGAAGGGTTCAAATTGCCATGAGAAACGGTCCACGCTACCCCTACGTGGTGCTTGGGGGGGGGGGACTTTTCTATCGCATCGCTGCTAAAAAGTAGGAAGTCTAACAAACTGCTGCACAGTCTGGCGCTTAAGGGAAAAAAGCGTGTACAAACAACCGCTTCATTTTTTTCCGACGTGTGGCTAGGGCAGCAGCTTAATTTTGCAGCTGCCCTGGAAGTCTTGTTTGACTGTCAAGATGTCCCAGGTCCATGCACATAGCTCAGCGTCCAGCCGCGGGTACCGGCGCGGCCAGCGGGTGCTGCGTGCCGGTCCACCGAAGGGCCACGTGGCTGGGGCTAGCGCCCGACGGGAAGGTGGACCGGAGTCGAGGCTGCTAAGAGAAGGGAAGTTAGAGAGTGACTTTATACTCACGGAAAGCGAATTGTCCAGGCAGTGACACCTCATTGCTCCATCCGGTGGGTGAAGTTAATAAACAGTGTGATGGTTACACGGCTACTTAGCAGCGACCAGGAGTCAGCGGGTCGGGGCCGAAGAACAGGTCAGCCTGAGTGCTGAGTCTCTTGTTTGTAATTTGGCTCCAGTTTAGGACCGAAAGTGCTGCTGACCCTGGAGGAAACTTAGTTAACTAGCGCTTGATAAAGAGCCTGTGCTGGCTCAAGCAGTGCTTAGCTCCTGCTAGAAAGATAAATCAGTATGGAGACAAGAGCAGCCTGGGTTCAGCCTTTTTTTTTTTTTTTTTAACTTGTACTGCACTGCATCACGGTGACACAGATCTAATTGCAGGCTCTGGTACTTGCCTAACTGCGTTAAAACCAAGATATTACAGAAGAGTTTAGAAGTTAGATACAGATCAGAAATTATAGCTGCTTAGAAATAAAAGTCCCTACTGCAGAATCACAGAGCCCTTGCAATTAATTCGCAGCTTTACTTAAATTGCTCACCTTTATCTAAACTCTTCACAGATGGCCCAGAGCATACCGAAAAGCGTCCTAATTTAAGTAGCTGTTTTTAAATAAACCCTGACAGGACTTTGCTCAGGAGGTACAGCACATGTTAGCGACTCTGAATAAATGATGTTGGCTTTTTATGAGAGCAAATTGGATTAATCTCAACAATTAGTCATAGGAAAATGCATTTGCATTTATATTAAAAGAATACATAGCGTGCCCAATGATAACATTGTTCTCCGCACAGGCACACGGTCTCTGGTGCCTGTTGAATTAAAATGCTGTGGAAATATTTCAGCCTGCAGGTAAACAGAAACAAACAGGGTGATCGTGTAAAACTGAGCGAACGAACCGATGTTGGTATTTTCGCTCCGTGGAGCGCTTGCTAGATGAGCGTTCCTGCTTTCCCCAATTCCCGCCCCGGCTCTCTGTTTCCCAGGGGCTCATTATTCCCGCGCCTTAGATGATGGCAGCATAAACCTGTGGTTTTCTTCAGCAAGAAAAACCCCAATCAGGTTAACAAGCCTACGGGGGTCCCTTGCTTTTAAAGCCGAAAGGATTTCCGCTGGGCGTTGCCTTTCCAGCCCTTTGCAGCACTGCAGGGAAGAAACCTCTTCCAAAGAGCGGCGGGCGGCAGGCGAAACCCCGCGCTGTCGAGTCTGCCTGTGAGTGTTGCTTTTTTTTTTTTTTTTCTGGTGGCCCTACCATGCAACCCCCAGCTGCCACAGAAAGCAAGCACAGATGCCCTGAGGAGCCCTTCGCACGTCCGAGGCACCGAAAGCAAGCTGCTGCCGAGCGGCTCTTGCCACGCGGAGGAACCCGAGGCTTCTTGTTTGTTTTGAGTCAGTCTCGGTTTTGTCGTGAAACATCATAGGATGCCTTAACGTGTGACCTGTCAGGATAGTTGGAGAACTGCACTCTGGAGAAGGCCATGTCTAGCTTCTTCCTTCAAAGGCCTGTTATGTGTATTTGGGATTCCCAGAATGGCTGTAGGATGTTGGCTAATTTTTGCCTAGTCCAAATAAGAGGTCTGAGAAGGTTCGGCTAAGGTTGGCCAGGCTACATGTTGCATTTCCTGGAGAGAGAAAAAAAACAAGCAAAACTGAAGAAAAGGAAAAAAAAAAACATTTTCCAGGTTTTTATGGACAAAAAAAAGGTAAAAACAACTTCCTCACCCCTTGCTCTAAGTTTGGAACTAGAATAATTTCGGGCGCACGCGTGGGATCTGCGTGAGCCCTCTCTGTCTGCGTTGGGCATGAGGGTTTTCTCTTGGGCTCTGCGGGCGGCGGAGGGCCGGGGACCTCGTGCGCGGCTGGCTGGGGACGGGCTGCGCCCCCGAGCGCCCTCAGAAGCCCAGGGACAGCAGAGACTAGGCTTTCGCCCAAAGGTACTAGGCTGCTTCTCATTTCTTGGCTGCTGTTTTTTTTTTCTAGGGCATCGGGTACAGTATATACAGCAATAGACATCGCCACCGGACAGGAGGTAAGTGCCAGCAGCCCTGCACGTTTTGCGCTCAGATTTTGTATTCACACGGAATACAAAATCCCCCCGCTCTAGCCGTGGACGGGATCCTGGGTCGCCAGCAGATGTTTAGCGCAAAGGCAGCTCTTGCTAAGCATGGGCTAGCAGCAGCCTGCAAAACGCATCATCTGCTACCTTCGGCTTTCCGGTGAAAGCTCGCTAAGGGCAACGCGGCTCTGTGCCTCAGCCGCCGAACGCCAGCGGTGGCAGCGGGCTTTCTTTTATGGCCAATTGTAAGAGCAGCATTTCTTCGACCTACGCTTTCCCCAGAACGGGCCTGTGCCCTCCACAGCCCGCTGCCCCGTGATGTCGTCCCTGAATGTGTGTTTTAGTGGAGAGAGATCTGTAAATAAATCTCAGCAAGCTTTCAGGCCGGATAAAGACTATATAATTGTTATTGCCAGTGTAAAGGTATTGGTTTAGAAATTGTCGTATCTGCTGTTCCCCAGTACGGATAAAGTTATGCTCTTACAGAGCATGTTTGTTGAGTATAATTTAACTCTGTAAATTCACAGCACTAAAACTGTCTGTGCCTAGGCTGATTAGCAATACAAATTGTCGAATCTAAAGACTGTCATAACTACAGGCCTCGGGAGAAACCCAGGGCTTGTCGCAGTTTCCCTCACTGGTGTGAGGAATGAGCGGCTGCGTTACGTTGATTGTTGTTGGACAGACTTCATCCCTCCGAAGAATTGCTGCAAGGAGCGCAAGGAGGGAAGCACGCACCACCTCTGTCCCAGCTACTGAGCATACTAATGCAGCAACTAGCTGATGGAGGCTGCCGTCATTCAGGCCCAATTAATCTTAATCACTGATTCAGGATAGTAATACTATTTTTAGCGTTTTCTTCCATAGTGTGTTTCATCTTCAAAGTATAGTATAAGTACTAGTTGAGAACAATCATGTTTCGGAAGTAATTTTGTGCTTTAGTCTTGTTGAAGCGGATCGACACAGACACTGAAAAGTGCGATGACTCAGAACAAGGGCAAAGATCTCTCTGAAAAGATACAGGCGCATTGAGGTCCGGTGTCAGGGACAGCGCATGATGCTACGCGGTGATGTCAGCCTAACCCTCGCAATACCCCGTCGAAATGAAACAGGCACCTGGGGATGAGGAACAAATCTTGAAGGAAAACAGTGTTACCTCTGACAGTCCCAGTTATGGTTGATTTGCCACAGCTTCTTAACATTCACTCCTTTCTCAAGCCAGAGTTTTTGAAAACGATACACAAATCCTACCCGAAACTCTGGCGGGACAGCAGAGATGAGAGCGCAGGGGCGGTCTCTCTTGGGCCACGTCAAGAGCAGGACTAGACAGCGGGGAAGTTCGTGGAGGGAGCAAGGGGCGGGCTTTAGATGGCCAAGGGGCCGCGTGCCTCGGAGGCTGCGGGATGGGAAGGATGCTGAGGCTATTGGGGACAATGTTGAATTTATTGGGGAAAATAACTGCCTGTGCAGGAGCTGCAGGGGCCAGGGATGGGCGCTGAGGTGATGAAGGAGACCACGGCTGGCCGGGACTGGGCTGAGGAGCCAGGAGGAGGTAGAGGCGAGATGAGTACGATGTTACAGGGCAAAAACAATCATGTTAATAACAAATAGACAAGCTGATGTGTTAGAGAGGCCTTTTGCTGCTTGGGTGTGCAACTTAAGATTTCTGACTTACCATTTCTGACTGTCCGCAAGTATATCTGAGTCTTGCCGGCAGGGTCTCATCCAGCCCCGGCGCTGCTCTGTGCAGGAGGACGCTTCATAACTGCTCTCGACCTGCGAGCCCCACACCCTGCCCTCACCCTGGGCACCCTCACCCGTGCCCATAAAATACCCCAGAATGGATCATTTGTTAACGCAGGAAATCATTGCAACTACAAACTATGTTAAAAGAACGTTATTAGAGTTGCAAAATCAAAATGCAGAAAGTTAGGAAGTTCCAAGACTGCACGTAACTGCGAACCCTGTCGCCCAGCTTTTTGTGCCTGATGTGCGTGCGCCTTTTCTTTCAGTTAGGTCACCGAGTCAAGAATAGGAGCAGCTGCTGAAATAGTCATCAAAGTCATGTAATTGCTGATGTGTTACCAGCCGGTTTTATATTTTTTCACGGTAACAAAATCATTTCCTGCTTGCAAAACATGATTGAATAACGACTGTGGTAATAAACTGAGGCCGTTTTGGAAGAATGTAGGTACGCAGAGCGTTGTTAGAGATTTCTGGTTGATTATTTTAAAGACCGTTTTTACGTATTTTACAAGGCAGGATGTATATGGCCCTGTATCCTGTAACTGGCACCCACACAAACAGAAAAATAAGGTTGTTGTAATGTCAGTTACTGAGCTCTGATGCCTAGAAGCGCAGCAGTCTGGCACAGCTCTGATACGTCCTTCCCAAAACCCTTACTCCGTGTTCGTGCTGATCTGGGGCGGTTCAGGCTGTTCGAGGTAGTAATTTTCAATGTCATTCTAGGTGGCCATAAAGCAAATGAATCTCCAACAACAGCCCAAAAAGGAATTAATTATTAATGAAATCCTGGTCATGAGGGAAAATAAGAACCCCAATATTGTTAACTATTTAGACAGGTAAGTAGTGCTGGTGTTATCATTTGAAAGTTAATTTACACACTGCAGGCCAAAGGTTCAGGAGGATCGTGAGCCTTTGGTCTCTGGCAGAAAGATGACCTGTTTATTTTTGATATATGCATATATGTATATACATATATATGTATTCATGCACATACATATATTGGAGGAGATTGCTCTTCATCTGCATTAATTTTTCTTGCGTGTGCAGTTCAAAGACTGTTTTTGAAAATCTGGATCGGCCATATCTTACTAACAACTGCTTGTGACTCCGCTAGCTCCAAAATTTTTTAGTTGGACATGTTTTCTGTGTATTATGATAAATGCTGATAAATCCTCATAGAAATTATTTCCCTTGGAATATTCCCATTATTTTCCACTGCTGTGGATGCCAGGAGGACAGGGTTCTTGTTTCCAGACACAAATAATTTTTCAGTTTTTAAATTGTTTTTTGTTTTTGTGAATGCACTTCGTGTAAGATTTTTCAAACTGTTGACCAATTTCTGCCCTCAGTGGTGCCCACCCTTCCCGCCCTGGACAGTTATGAAAGCTTTGTCCTCATGTTCCTGGAGTTAATCGTGGCATTTCTGTGTATGTTAAGATGCTGAATGAGATGATGTGCTATGAACATTTATCTTTGCCTTTGCTAAACTGCGTTTTTCACTTGCTTGCCACATAACATCTCTGCGTTTCACTCATAACGCCTGTCTCGTTTGCACTGCCCAGATTCTTTCTAAGGACTGTACAGCCTAGAAGGCACGTCTGTTCGCTTTACGCTGTCTTCATTTAAAAATGATCAGAAAGCAAAAATCAAGCGTGGTCTTTGTCACAAGATAACTTAGCCCTGCACTTTCGTCTCTGTCGCTGTTTTCTTGTTCCAGCTACCTGGTGGGCGATGAACTTTGGGTAGTTATGGAATACTTGGCAGGAGGCTCTTTAACTGACGTTGTTACAGAGACCTGTATGGACGAAGGACAGATAGCAGCTGTCTGCAGGGAGGTAAGCGATGCTGTGTGTGCTTGTGATCACACAGATAGTATAGGACTGGTAAACAGGTGGCAAGAGTATGAGTGATTTCATATTCAGATCTTCATTTCTGTGTTGCTTTTTTAATACAAATTGCCTGCCTGTATCACTGCACTTACTGTGCTCTGTTAGTGTACTCTATTATACTTGCTCTTTTCTTTGAGTTTTATTATGCTCAAATTTGCCTCTTTAAACATTTGCTTGGGGCATGTCTGTATGTTATTCCTTGCCTGTAAAAGCAAGCATGCTTGTAGCAGAATTTTAAAATAATAGCAACAAAAAATAGAGGTTCATTTGTCACAGTCTTCTGCTTAAAAGGATAGCATTCCACCCAAAATGTCGTTTGCTTCTGAAAAATGACTAAAATGCTATTTCCAAATTTACTCTAGAGCCTAACAATAAAGTCTTTGTCATAAACCTTCCACCCAAAAGTGATCCACTTCATAATGAAGGAAGCGAGTTTTCTTCTTTTTTGGCAAATAGTAGTTTGTCATATGGACAGAGGTAGCAAATTCATTGTAGCTGCAGTCATTCTGTCTGTGCTTTCAGAGGATAGTCTGTAACAATAATTGACATTTCTCATTCAAAAGCTAATGCGCCTTCATTTAGAAAGTTATTATTCTAATAGTGTTGCAGCGGTGAGCTATTCCTCTTGACAGCACAGTTTTTGCCTTTACTCACAATTCATCTAGAAATTAAATCTTTTAGAGACATCCCTTCTCGTGTGATGACATCAGGCCGTTAATTTTTTACCGGTGTGTTCCTTTTTTCTGTATCAGTGCCTGCAAGCGCTGGATTTCCTGCATTCAAACCAAGTGATCCACAGAGACATCAAGAGCGACAACATCCTTCTCGGGATGGATGGATCTGTCAAATTGAGTAGGTATCCTTGGGCAGGCAGCAGTGTTCACAGGACGGGCTGTGGGGCTGCTTCTCACTGACTGCCAGTACCCAAAAGTGGTGCGTGTCATAGTGCCCTGACCACTGCTGCAAGCCAAGTGTGCAATTCCAGTACACGAAGAGGTAGAGAAAAGAAAAAGCTATAAAGACTGGCTTTTACTTGCTTGTGTCTCTCCCGGAGACCACAGTTAACGATTTAAAGCTTCAAGTGAAGCATTTGCTGCATGAAACTTTTTATTTTTTTTTAAGTGGCTAGTTCAATATTTACTTGTTTACACCATCAACTAAAGAGAGTGTGGCCGCTTTTCCAGTTAGATTCCACACTGCGCTCTTGGGCATAAAGTGAGGGGTTGCTATTGCTTGGTTTCATACTTCAAGCTGGCTTCGATGACGCTTGTTTTCTCCGCAGCTGATTTTGGGTTCTGCGCTCAGATCACGCCTGAACAGAGTAAACGGAGCACAATGGTGGGGACTCCTTACTGGATGGCACCAGAAGTGGTGACGAGAAAAGCGTACGGCCCCAAAGTTGACATCTGGTCACTCGGGATCATGGCAATAGAAATGGTGGAAGGAGAACCTCCTTACCTTAATGAAAATCCTCTCAGGGTAAGGTGCAAATAGAATGAGATACCACTGTCTTTTTAATCTGGCCCATGTTTAGAGACAAAATCCTCGTCACTAGTTGTAGGAAGGACTGTTTCTAAAAATGCCGTTGCCGCATATCAGCATATACTGTAGCTTTAGGGGCATAAATGGGAGACCCTCAAAAGAGAAGTGGCATGGAGCTAAGTCAGAAGTGTGTCATTTTTGCCTTCAGCGATGCTTAAAATTTCTCTCTCGGGCAGTTTTGGAAGTCTCTTTCAGCAGTATCTCTGATGACAGGAATATTTCAGTGGCAAGTTTCTCCAGTTGATGAATTTTAAACTTATCTGCAGGGAAAAATGTATTTTCAGACTCAAATCAGTGTTGATCTGTTATCTTGTCCTTTTGGGAAGTATCCTTGGGTTATAGTAATGCCGTAGTTATTTATTACCAAAATATTCCTAAAATTACATTTTAGCAGAGATACCTGTGCTAAACAGGTAGTAAACTGATGCATTTTTAATGTTTTGAAGTTTTCCTTGTTATACTAAGTGCTTAAAATGAAATGATCAGTTCTTACACCAAATGACTGTGTATTCGTGGAGGAATGTATACCAAGGTAAAAACTCATGACTGATGGCCGAAACAACCAGTTAAAGGCTTCACAGTTAATTCCTGATAGGCTGCAGGAATCTATGAGGAAATTAATTTTGTACCTACGGATGGAAATACATATATACTTTTTGGTAAGGCTACAGTTAAAATACAGCATTACCTTTAGCTTTTCTCATAGTGGTAAGGCTGGGCCCCCTAGGCTGGTACGCAGCCTGCTTACTGCAGACCCGAGAGCTGAAGCCTCTTGAAGAACAGACAACAGCACGGTCAGAAAATACCTCCTTGGCCGTGCTATTTAGGAAAGGAATATGACAGGGCTTTACGTAAACTTCTGCCTTCTCTTTTTGAAAAAGGTTGCTGGGTCTTCTCGGAAGCCCCCTTTTGGTTTGGCAGGTGCCTGGGATTTTTGGTTCCTGCGCACACAGATGGGGTGGTGTGCGCTGTGCCACCATGCGAGGGGAGTTAAGAGGGACATGGGTTTGGATTCAAGTAGATGCTGGACTTAGCAGAGCACTCCACAGCTGGGCAGGGTGGCAGCAGGCCTGTGTCACGGCAGCCCAGTTTTACCAGCAGCAACTGCTGCACGTCACCAGTTTTGCTTTAGTTTCCTGCAAAGAGAGGATCCCTTATTCCAACTGCTCCCTTGGGGGGTGCTTGCAAAAAACGTATTTTCCTTGTATTAGGCACCAAAAACCAAAGAACAGAAATAGAATTACTGGTCTGGATGCTGAAAAGTCCTGCTCCCTTAATCTCAAACATTGGTTAAGGGTCATCTAGAAGCTTCAGGTCAAGTCCTGCAAAGATTTTCTTATCTTTTCTTATCGCAAAGTATTTCTATCTCTGGCTACATTCACATTCAGTTATTCCCACCCCTGCCCAGATTAATTTGGAGAGATGCTCTTTTTCTCTGTACATGCCTCACCTCCTGCTAGAGTTGAGACCGACTCGAACACTCACAGCTTCAAGGTATCTTCAAGGGGTCTGAGTGAAACCGCACCAGATAAAAACAAGACATCTGAAGCTGGTAGCATCTGCGGTAGCCTTCTTGCCTCCTTTGCAGAGGTTGTTGCCCCTGGGCTAGGAACAATGAGCAGCTTGCGAAGCACTGCCTGAAGCACCCCAGGTATCAGCTAGTTTTATTAAGGTAAATCAGCCCCAATGGGGACAGGATCCTTGTCTGCTGTTGTGTGTGCAATCAGTCAGAGGCTCCAAGGAAAGGTCTCAGCTGTCTCCAGACAGCAGAGCTTAAAGGCAAGGCCTGCTTTTACAGCAAACTTTTTTAGCTGATAGACCATGGTAATTGTTGGGTTTAATAGTCGCATTTTGCCTGCATTCGGGGAATTCTGCAGAGCTTGAAAGCAAAAGGCTGCTAGTTTACTTTTATGAATGATTGTTTTAATAATGTAAGGCACCCAGGTGCTTCAGTTACCAGCACTAATTTAAATGTATAAATAAATTATAAAGGCATTAAAGGATCATTAATCATAGAGTTAATAGCAGTCTTAATGTATAGATGCATTTGTTGTTTTCCAGCCGTGGAGCTGGAACGCATTGCATGTTGCTCGGTTCCTTCTGGCCTTTGCAGTACTCTCAGGCAATCTGGGAGGCAGGAACCGTTTTCCAGCCAGGAGAGAGTCCTTGCATACTCCTACGATGGTATTCACCTTCTCTCACTGCGATTTCCTTCCATAAGGCATAGGCCTAGGCCCTGAGGGACAACCACTGGTGCAGTCAATATCCTTTGAAATGCAGGTTGGACCTCCTCAGTTTCTCAGTGTAAAAAGCAAAACAAAACAAAACAAAACACATTTCTGTTTCCTTTTTCATCTGTTAACTACAGTGCATCAATTTTCATACAAACTGCACTGCAACATAGTTTCCAAACGCTGTGGACCCTCTGTGGTTTCGGGCTTCTAAATTGTCCGTATGTTGTTCCTGTCGTGTGTCGGGGTGGCCTGGATAACTCTGGGATATCATTTTCACAGACTGCAGCTATAATTATGTGCTGCGTCCTTTCTATTTTCTGGGTATGTTAAATAAATTAATGAGCTTATTGCCCCTTTGCAGCTACTGCAAACACTCTTTTCCTTTGTACTGGATGTTTTTCCTTGCCGGCTGCATCATAGGAAACCAAAAGATACATAAGAAGAAGGTACTTCAGCTTCCCATAAACCTTTTTCTCTTGCTGTAGAAATATTTAAAAGGTGCAATTCCTAGCAAAAGATGACTCTTCCTCATGACTCCTATGTTGTGAAGAAATGAGCAAATAAAGGAGCTTCATCTGACCGGGCACTCCTGTTTCACAATCAGGTGAATGTAGCTGGAATACAAATTTTCGAGGACGATGTCAGTGCCATTTCCCTTTACGTCAGGAGAGCTGACGTGCCTCAGACACCACGAGCTAAACACGGTGAAAAGAGGCTCTTCAGCTCCCCACTGTGCCCGGTTGCTGAGGTCAGCTGCAGATGGACAGGATAAGATTGACTTTGTAAAGTTTGTGTTGTGCTAAAAGTAAAGAAACTTACTTTTATTGTTTTTATTTTAGAATAGTTCATTTGCCATTTTAGGCTTGGAAAATCTCCCTCTGTATTTAAGAGGATGACAGAGTCGACTGGGTCATGGTCTGCTTGAATGCTGGTACTGCAGAGCTGTTATTACCGTGGCAGACATTTTTTATGGAAGATTCCTGGGCCTATTCTTATTAATAGTAGTGTATATTTTAGACGTATTCTGCAAGTTAAAGGTAAAATAGTTCAAAATGTTTGTCGTAAGTTTCTAATAACATCTTGCAATAGCAGAATTAACTTCTCCCCAGCTTCTCGGCGTGTTAGACCTCAGTTACAAGTGAACGACGTCTGATAATGTTCAAGCCACGTTTTGCAAAATTGCATTATAATGAAGAGCTGACAAAGAGTATCAGGAAGACTTGCTAAGCTGCATGAACGCTCTCAGACACCTAGAAATGAGCTTCCTTGCCGTAGACTAGGAAACTTAAGCTCAGCTTAGGCTGGATGCTATTGAGGAGTAAAAAGGGTGGGGTTTTGAGGTGTTTGGCCGGGACTGTGTGCGGAGACGGACTGTGTGTTCAGCAGGGCAGGTGGACGTTCATGCAAGTCACGGAAGGGAATTCGCAAAAAACTCGGCCCTTAGCACAGCGTAACGCTCCCCGAGCTCAGGTTATGCTTTGCTTTTTTTTTTTTAATTGTTCCTCACTCTGCTGTCTGTTAAGATGACCCTGAAAACATGAAACACATGTAACATTATCTTTCCAGCTTGGCTTTGAGAGGTGAAGCTACCTCATTCTTCTCAATGGAAAGCTAGCGTCAAACATGAAGATCATAGTTTAAAGTCAACATAATCTATTCTGCTTCTTATCCGTTTTGCTGAAATACCAGCTAACGTATTTCTTTCGTAGCCCCAAGCCACTTTCCGCATGTCACCGTGCAGGAGCTTTCAGAAACGCAGCTGCCAGAACCTCACAGTCCTTCCCTGGCAGTTTCTGGGATGAGGACATCATTAAACGTATTTACTTGAATATGAAAATTAGCATAGGGTTACCATAGGGATGGAATTACTCATTTTTCTAATTAAGCCATTAAAAGTTTTTTCTTTTACCACATAAACAAAGCTAATCTGGAATTTGGAGACTGCTGGAAAACAGAGCTCCAGGTGGCTCCTGTCTGCCCAATTATCCATTTTCCTCCTAATATAACAGTGCATGTGACTTGTGTGTCTGGGTTGCAAATGAAGTTCTGAATGTTTCTGTTTCTTTATCCAAGGCAGAAGCTCGTGGATTTCACTTTTTCTATCCAGTTACCATTTTTATCAAGAAGGGAGTAAAAAATTTGACTACCTTTCTCTGTTTTATGGAAGTGCAGTGCTTTAGGGACCAGTGAGCCCTGCAGAGATGCAGTTTATATAATAATCCTTTGAAACACTATAGTTAGGCCTAATTCACCCCTTAAAATAGCCTGTAAAGCTAGTGTCAATACTTATAGAAGCAAAATGTGCTTTTGCTGGTGTAGCTCATATTAACTAGGTCAGGCAATGAAATCAGCTATCAAGGCAAAATCATTTTGATGTTGGAATAGCTGTGTCTAGATGAGGCTTTTTGTCAGGATAGAAAAATTGTTTCTATCCCTCTGTCAGGGAAAAAATTGCCAGCGGAGAACTGATCTTAAAAAAACAGGGTCTGGCTGAGCGCTCGAGCGGCCGCAAGCCACAGGTGGAGCCTGGTGTTTCCGTCTTCCCTAGGCGTTGTATCTGATAGCCACCAACGGGACGCCGGAGCTGCAGAACCCGGAGCGGCTCTCCGCCGTCTTCCGCGACTTCCTGAACCGCTGCCTGGAGATGGACGTGGACCGGCGAGGCTCTGCCAAGGAGCTGCTGCAGGTAAAACGGCTGCGAGTGACGACACTGTTGTATGTCACGGCGCTCTCAGTGGTTAAACGTGCAGGCGACGGATTCATCCCCTTATATTAGTCTCCAGTCTTGGTGCTTTTCAAACTAAATATAAGAATTTTGGTTTTTACTCAGTTTTACTTGGTGGCAAAATAGCTGAACTGGAGTGGCAGCAGGTGCAGAGGCCTGACATGGGGTTGGTCACTTCTGTACACAGAGATTATAAGCGGGAGGAACCCAATGAAATGGGCCAGCGCAACGGAGACGAGTTTGGGCTGTGGGGAGAAGCGGTTTGGGGAGGCTACAAGCATCGAGGGACTGGAAGAGGGGTCGCCCCAGCTCGCCCGTCCTGCCCCACTCCGAAGTTTCTGCCACCGAAACCGGGGCAGGCGAGTGGGACTAGCAGCGGCTCCGTTTGCTGCCTGGCACGGCGGAGCAAAGGAGAACCCGTACTGGCTTATTGCCAGGTTTAGTGGCAGGCGCAAACTGCGGTAGCTGGGGAGTTGCGGCACATGCCACCGGCTCGCCCTGCTGCGAAGGTGTCACCCTGCACAAGACGGGCAGGGGACAGCGAGAAACAGCTCTTGCTGACACCCGGAGCCGTGGCTGTCGGCGCTCAGTCGCCCATCTCCCTCCTGCTGTCCTGGTGCCCAAAAAACCTGCACCTCGGTAGCCTCCAAAACAGCATGTGGGCCCAGATACTATGGGGCTAAACTCTTCCTAGAGGTATTGGAGGTGCCCCAGGAACGGCTTATGCCTTTGGTCGTCTTTGACAGCTAAAATAGGCTGCGTCTTTGGAAGACTGGAACGTACATAAGTATTTGACGTTTGCATGTATATAAGTTTCCTGAAAGGAGTAAGGCTCTGGGACAGCAAGCAGCTTTCCAAGAGAGCAGGCAGGGCAAAAATCCCAGCAAGCTGAAGGCACCTTGATAAATGGATTAATAGGATTATGGGCTATGTTTGCCTGCAGCAAGGGACTGGACGTGAAGATCCAGATGGTCCCCTCAGTCCTATTTCTGCATATTCCTAGTAACCAGAAGAATAATGCTTGCGCCTGTGAGTAAGCGATTCTGGAAAGTAATGATTTCTTTCTTTCCTTTGGGTAGCATCCATTTTTAAAACTAGCCAAGCCTCTCTCCAGCCTGACTCCTCTGATCATTGCAGCAAAGGAAGCGATTAAGAACAGCAGCCGCTAGCACGCCAGGCTGGCCTTCTCCCACGCCAGCTCCCTCCGGAGCAGGACTGAGCAAAAACTCTGTAAAACCTCAACTCTTGTGCTGCAGGACAGATGGATGGATGGACAGACAAACGGTCACAGTCATGGTGGTAGCAGGGAGGAGGGGAGAACAACTGTTCTCCGGTCCCTCGAGGAACAGAAACTTATCACCTGTCTTCTTCCTGCTTTCTGGCTCCTTAATTTATTTCTAAGATGAAACAGGGCTTAAGGCAGAGAGGTAATGACAGAAAATGCTTTGCTGTCTCAGCCATTTCCAAGGTAAAGCCAATTCAGTTGGAAGAGTCCCTTCCGTCTCACTCTGTGAATAAGCTGTACATTCACTTTTAAATTGTCAGTTGTTTCTTAAAGATGCAAAGTCCCTTTTCTGGGTTTTTTTGGTATGGTTTGGAATTGGAGAAGGGTCCTCCTTCATTCATAAACTCCAGACTGCGTCGCCTTTTGAATACAGCCCCGCTGGCTGGTATTTGCTCATTTGCGGTACGTCTACGTCTAGCTGAGGAAGAAAGTGAAATTGCATTTCCAACCAAAAATGAATCAAGAGTGGAGCAGACAAAACGTCCTGTTGCAATACAGGCTTTCAACTGTGAATATATAGTGTTTCGGTTCTTGACAGTTTGATTTGTATAACTAATTGTAATATGTTTGCCTGGGTGAGAGTCTTATTAAAACAAACAAACAAAAAAAAAAGCAAAAAGATCAGCCAGTGTGCTCAGAAAGGGCTCGTCCGATGTGGAGCTGTACGAGCGCTGTTAGGTGGCCGCGGGCCCGGTCTGGCCAGGGGCCGAGTGCCGGCAGCGGCCCTGCAGAGCACCCCGCAGCCTCCTGGCCTTGGGCGCCGTGTCCGTAGCAGAGAGCCGAAGCAGACTGGCAGCGGGTGCTCGCGCTTCTTGGGACGGGACCGATCCTCCAGCGTCGGAGCCGGACGGGCAGGGGCTAGTCCCCACGGTGTATCGTACCCACCCTCCGAAAGGAGCAGCCCCTTGGATTAGCCTTCTGGGGCTCGTGCAGGAGCAGGGCAGGGCGAAACCGGTTCCCGGCCCTTCGGAGATCGCCGGCTCTCGCGGGCTCCTCGTAGCCGCTGCAGGAGCGGCGTGGTCTCCGTGGCCCTCGGCACGCGGCGGGGAGGGCAGCCCGGCCCCGGAGGCGCGTGTGTGGCCATCGCCCGAGTCCCGCCGGGGAAACCGCGAGGCCGATGGCAGGGAGTGGCGGCTTCTCGCCTTTCGCTCTGCCTCAGCCCGCGCAGCAAACACGTCTAAACGCGGAGCTTTGCACCGAGCGAGAGCAACGGTGCGAAATGCGGAGTCGAGTGCAGAAACGTGCTTAGAGCCATAAAACCGGCCGGTTTCTTGCTCTCCTGGGAGCAGGAAGCAGCACCGCCCGCAGCCGCGGGTTGCTGGAGAGGGGCTCCGGGGCACGGCTCGGGGCTGCGCTGGCTAGCCAGCTGCTTTGTCAGCGAGCCGAGTAGTTGAAGTACGCCACTGGTGTTTTATTTATTCTTTTTTTTGGAAAGAAAGAGAGATGCAGTGTGGCTTCACTCAGAGAAAGCATTTGTATGGAATATTTGTTGCTGTATTTTAGTAGTGCAACTAAGGAAAAAAAAAAATCAAAGACCTTCAAAACAGCATTTGGATCATGGCTGTTCTAACCTAAAAAACACCCACCCACCCACCACCTTTACGGTACTGAGGCCCTTCATGTTTTGCTGGTACGAATGAAGGATGCTTGGGCTGTTCTTGAATGAGGTCGTTGGCTCGTTTGGTTTTGGCTCCTTACTTGGTTACGGGCCTGGCGTGGTGACTGTCGTGGCTGCTGCCGCCTGACCCGCCGCCGCGCGCTCGCCCTCCGGCCCAGGGGCTCTGGCTGCGGCCGCAGCCCGAGGCAGCGCTCGCCGGGTTACTACAGCTAAGCCTGACTTAACCTGTCCGGATTCCCCGGGGAGCGAAACAGGTTTGATTTCCCCCTATGCCCAAATAGGACAAAACTCCCGTTTCTTCTGTGAGGCCACGTTGTTCTCCGGCGGCTCAAGCGAGTTGGCTGGGCGAGAGCCTTTCTTGGCGGGGGGGGAAGGCGAGAAAGAGGGATTCAGACTTGAGGCGGGCTGCCCGCGATCTGTAAAGCAGCAATCGGAGTGAAACGTGTTTGTATTCCACGCGCGAAGTAAAGAAACAAGTGACAGTTTCTGTTTTCCGGTAAAGCTTTTGGTTGTTCCTGCCCTCAGCGGCACAGACAGACAGCCGTCCTCTAAAAGGAAAGCGCTTTGTTGTGGCCCACGTTTGCTGGACATGTGATAGAAATGCTTACGCTGGTAGAGTACGCTATCGGCTTTATTGTTTTCCCCCCTATTTTTTTTTTTCTCTAGCTATAACTATTTCAGCATTTTCCCTGTCTCTACTTTTTCAAAAAAACTTCCCGAAATATAACAGATATGAAAAATAGGAAATCAAATAGAAGCATCATTTTTTCCCCTGATTAGTGTATGCTCCAGCATGCAAAATAGTGTTGGCTCTGGCTTTTTAAACACAGCTGCTTTTAAAAGAGGCCTTAATTTTTATTTTATTAAATAGTATATTTATTTTTCTTTGCATCAGCAAATAGATATTTTTTCTTTAAAAAAAAAAATTCTTTTAAAAATGTTGGAAAAGATTCAACAGAAATAATCTCTGCCAGTGGCTGTTTAACCTGTACTGTAATTGCCCAGCGGAGACCAACGGGGTCCGACCGTTTTACATCCCGTAAAATGGCCCTGTCGCAGCCCTGTTGCCCTTCGCTTGGGACGGTCTCTGGCATTAAATTCTCAGTCACTAGATCCTGGAAGGTGGCAGCTGCTTTTTTTTATCCTCCCCAATTTGAAGGGAAATGTGGAAGAGGAATATTAACGTCAAAAAAAAAAAAAATCAGTCCCGTGCGGGACACGTCGTGTACTTCATCGACAGGAGCAAACGTTAGGCTAGGCATCACCCTTGCAGAAAGAAAGAAGGTACAACTGACACTATAAAATTTCTGCAGCCTTCTTGGGACTTTTTTTTTTTTTGAGTGCTATCCCTGGATGAAACAATTAGCTACGTATATTTTTGGAAGTATTAGAAATTGGCTGTTTCTGTTGCCAAACGCGTAGGTGAATGTTGTATATGTTTCAAACACGGTCATTCCAAAGTTTTAAGAGAGTGGTTAATTGCGTTTCTCTGGTTTATTTTTAAATCCATTAAACAGTGGGGAAAAAAACCCCGAAAGCACGTAGCCAGAGCTTGCCCGATTGCCATCCCCGCAGGGCCGCTGGGGGGGAGCGGCCCGCTGGCGAGCGGCGGCCAGACCCCAGCGCAGCGCGGCAGCGGCGAGGGCAGGAGGCGCGAGGAGCACGGAGCAGCTTATTTATACACGGACAAGGGGAAAAAAAGGAGGGGGCGGACGAGCTGCCGGCGGCGCTGCCAGGGCTGTCGGGTCCGGTCTGGGCAGCGCCGCGCTCCCCCTCGTTGGGGCCGTTGGTTCTGGGGCGCCGCGCGGGGGTCCCGGGCCTTTGCTCGGTGGGAAGGGCAGCGCCTCGCTCGCGGCCCCTCGGCCTGGGGGGGGGTCGCCGTCCCCGCTCGCCCGAACGGCTGCCGCTTCCAGGCCGGAGCCGCCGGGTCGGCTGCGGAGGAAACGCTCGGGGCGCCGGGGCGTGAGCTCGCGGGCTTTTGGTTGCGCTGCTTAGTGGTGCTGCCACGCAGGCGCCAGCGTCAGCCCCGACTGAGGAAACCGTGGGCCAAGGAAGGTGTTAACGTTGCTAATGTGGAAAACGACTACATCTGTAATAACCCGTGGGGCGCAGTGCCCCCAGAGGAGCGCTCGGCGGTCTCCCAGCAGACCGCGCATCAGCTCTAGCGTCCGCCGGGAGCTTCGCGCGCTCGTTGAGCGGCTCCCGGGGGGCCGCAGGGCTCGCCAGCGAGCTCTGCCCCGGCCAGCGCCATCGCGCGGAGGCGAAGCAGCTGAGCCGCGGCCTGGCCTGGCCGGCTGCGACGGCGGGGCGGGTGAGCCCGTGGCCGCGCGCGCTGGCCCGTGCTTGGGTCGCAGCGCTGAGGGAGGGAGCGCACGAGCTGAGCCCCCGGGCCTTGCGCTGCTCGATTGCGCGTTTCCCTCTTCCCGCTGCTGCGGCGCGCCGTGGCCGCGACCCTGTCAGCGGCTGAGGCAGCGCGCTCGCACGCCTCCCTCCTCGGAACCGCCTGGTTGCAGCAGCAGTTCGCAGCCGACAGCTCGGTCGGCAGCGCGAGTCATCACCGCCCTTTTGTGCACCCCAGGGCTGTGGCTGCCAGCGCGGCGCTAGCGCGAGCTTTCGCTCAACGCCGACGCCGCCGGCCCCGTTGCTCGCCCCGCGGGTGCTGGCGGTGCCCCGCGTGCCGGGGCCGGGGGCGGCCCTGGCTGCCTAAGCAGGCGGCAGGAGGTTGGCCATCATTTTTGTTTTTTTCCTCCACCATGCCATACTGTCCAGGTCAGAAGCAGGTCAATGTAGCAAATCCGAAGCGCGCAAGTCTCTTAGGTCCGTGCCTGCTGAGATTTTTTTTTAAACCTTTGAGCTATGGATACCCAAAGGCAATTGCTTTTTGTCACACTGTTTCTATTAGTATTAAGCAATGCTGCTAAATGGCTCTGTAGCCCATCCGCAAGAAAAAGCCCGTCAGCTCCTGGCTTGGCAGGGGAGCGAGCGGGCGGCAGGCGCCCTGCCGGCGGTCAGAACCGGTAGCCAGGTCCTCACCCACCGTAGCCCCCGGGGAGGAGAAAACCCGGCTCCTTGCGCGGCCGCGCTGGGAGCCCCTGTGGTGCGCCCGTTTCGTCCGCGCGGCCGGTGCAGCGCCCGCAGACCCGGGCGCACGAGTCGGGAGGATCTGCAAACAAAGTCTGCAACTCTTGACTGGATCGGGCCATAACCAACGCTGAACTCCGGTTTAGGCTGAAGCGACCGGCTTACACCTACGCTGGTGCCTGCTAGTTGTTTTCCGTCAGGGTATCCAGACACAAGTAAACAGAGGAGGAGCCTACGTTCTCATTGTTTATCAGAAATGTATCTCATTTTGCTGTACATTCCTTTTTTAGGACGTGTTATCTGTTTAAAAAAAAAAAAGCAAAAAGAAAAAAAGAAAGAAAAAGCAGAAAAAAAGAAAAAGATAAAAGATTAAAAAACAAATGTGTAGTGAAATTCTTCTGTAACTTTGGATTAAGAGGTAATTATGATCTTTTTAAAAAGAGAACTAAGTTATTTACTTTGTAAATGTGCTGATGGCATGGATCCATCTTACTGACCTCAGCATCCTTTTTTTTTTAAGATTTTGGGTTTTGTTTCCAATATTAAGTTATTTTAAATTGTGGTTGAAGCAATAGAAAATTGAAATATGGATTGTGCATGACTGTGTCTTGAGTGTAAAAATATTGCAGTTTGAAACTTGGACCTAAAGTATTGCAAATAAAAGTTATAAATACCAATGGATTGTGTGAGTGCAGCTTTTCCTCTAGGATTTGCAGGTGCTGCGTGACAAAATGGCATCAAGGGTGGCTGAAAAAACACTAGCTTGGGTCAGCTGCAGCGTCAGAAAGAGTTTGGCGGTTTGGCTCTGGGTGCTTTTAGCTTTGACCAATGCCACTAGACTATAGCGTCCAAGGCAAATGAAACAGGACTTACCTGCTATGAGCCCTCATTTGTCTGTTGCTGCTGGACATCCTTGTATCGCGCTTCTGCAGAGGAGCCTGACTCCTTCTCACTGCTCCCCAGTTGGGAAAAAGCCGCTGAGCACTGTGATTTTTTCCATGTGTTTTGTCTGTGTTGCTCCATACTTATCAAAAAAACCCACACTCCTCTCCAGCTGCATATGGTAAACGACGGAGATGGAGATTAGGCACACTTCCTGCCCTTCCTGGCGACTCGTGAACCTTTAAAACTGCTTCTTCGTGAACTCCAGCCACTAGCTGTTGTACTGCGGCTCGCAGAAAGCTGTGGTAAATCCCTTGGCCGACGGCTCAGACATGACGAGACGCCCGAAGCCAAGGCGCGTGGGAAACATGAGCCCCATCGCGTCTCTGAGTCCAGCACGACCTGCCATACTGCCTACACGGCCGGCCATGCTGCTGCCTACTGAAGACTCTGCCTTAGAGGAGGTCACTGGTATTTGCTAACAGCAGAGGAAGGGCAGGAACTGGGGCTCCAGCCATGCTGTGCAGGTCACCGCATGCCGCCGTGCCTGGCTCCCTCACGTGTGAACGTCCCAATGGGAGGGAGACTGACTGGCTCCCGTGTTGAGTCACCTTGTCGCAGCCCCTTTGAGAGTAGCAGCTACCTGCAAGCCAGGCTCAGATGCCACCTGCAGCCCCGCCGTGGCTCGTGCTGTCCCAGTTGGCTGCTGCGTGCCCTCCCCACGCAGCCATGGTCCTGCCTCCTCACCGCACGGTGGCCACAGCTCCCCCCCCCCCCCCCCCCGGGCCACAGGCAGTGGACACAGCTTGCATGCCCTTGAGCTGTGTTGTCCTGGCATGGCCAGCAGCTGACACAGCAAGTGCATGGCTGTGGCACCTGGGCTCACTAATGCCTGTGGCTCAGCAGCCAGCCCCCCCAGGGTTGCAGGAAAAGCCACAGAAGGACCTGCCTACACAGACTTTATAGAGGTTTCGCTGCTAAAAGTTATTAAAAAAAAAAGAAGAAGAAGAAGAAGAAGGAGGAGGAGGCGCTTGGACCACACTCTAGCAAAAGTTTGGGTTTGTACCGTGGTCACATTATTAGTCTGTATTACCATATATAAAAATATATGCATGTAACTGTATTTGTTTCTCTGCTACACACTTTCCCGTGGGTTAATGTGCTCATGAATCACGCCCAAACACACCACAGTGCCAGGCACTGTGGGGCCCTGGGTGGCTGTGACCCCAGGTGGCCTTGTGCTGAGCCTCACTGGTGTTTGTTAGGGGGCCTACAGCCCTGCTGCTCATTAGGGCATTGCAAAGTGCTTCACCCACTGCCTGGTGCATAGCTACAGTAGTGAAGCTGCAGCTTTCCAGCCCTTCAGAGCCATCCCTCCCTGGCGTGGCTCTTCTCTGGCCCTGGAGAAACCCACGCTGACCAGTGGCAGTGCTCACGTCCAGGAGGCTGGTACCAAGCTGCTCGTGGTGCATGCTCCTCTGAGCGGCAGCTGCCTGCCAGGACGCTGGGCAAAACAGCCTTGGGCACCTGGCGGGTCTTAGCCACCCTGCAGCATGCCGGGTGGCTCAAGGGCACGTAGGGCTGCTGCACCTGGCTTGGTGCTCATCAGAGCTGCTTGTTCCTGCACCGCCGTCCTGCAGCTTCCCGGGCTGCGGGCCAGGCTTGGGCTTCGTTATATGGCCTCCTTCGGCTGGCAAAGGCCCTCGCTGGCCCTGCTGGGCTGCAAGCAATGCCTCAGCCTGCCCGGGCACATGTCAGCAGGGGGCAAAGGCGCAGGTGAGGGCCATCAAAGCAAAGCAAATGCACCTGCAGGTGTTTAACAGCTCTGCACACGCTGCAGGGCGTCAGGGCAGCCGAGAGCCCCAATGAAGCCAACAGCGGGGGGGGGGGGGGGATCCAAATCCTTGCAGCCCTCCCTGCTGCCGCACACTCCTCAGGGCCAATGTAGTGCTGCCAGCCCCTGTTGCCCCGGTGGCCGCTGTGGCGCTCCCAGCCCCGCGCGGTCACAGCCCCGTGGCGACGCGCCGAGCCCCACCAGCGCCGCTGCGAGAAGCCGCATTAGCTCCTCACCAGTCTAGGACTGAGTCTAGGCTTTGGTTTTGTACTGGCCCTCCCGGGGTGGGGGGGGGGTGGGGGGGGGGGCAGCATGTGCTGCCAGGCATGGCGCCACAGGCACAAATGCCAAGGCCTCCCTTCAGGGCATCAGCTGGGCCCCAGCTGGGGCCACGAAAGCAGTGCCAGGGCCTGAACACCGCACCCGCTGGCCGTGACCGCCAGCTCTTCAGTGGCGCAGCACAAGGTCTCCTACTGCCACGCGCCACCTCGCACCCTTTGCACGCCTGCACCGTTATGAGGTTGCCCCCCGCCCCCCCCCCCCCCCCCCCCCCCGGTAAGCAGGGATGTCCCTTACCGCCCACGAGGGTTGCACTCTCTGGGGGAGCAGCCAGCAGCAGCCGAAGACCCAACTCCGCTGCGGGACCCTTTCTGCAGTGCAGCATTTCCCGTGTTCTGAGCTGCTGCAAGGGCCACGGTCCAGGGACGGGGAGGAGAACTGCAAAGCGACATGCTGTGCGCCCTAGGCTTAATACTAACTTCTTTCTTTGGCGTAAACAAGACTTTTGGCCTGTTCAAACTGGCGTAGTTACATTACAGCCAGCGTGAGCAATGCTGATGTGGCACAGGCGAGGAGCCGGTTGCTTTCCCCGGAAGCCGGGGGAGATGAGAACACAATTCCCAGAGGACCAATGCTCACTGGCGTCTGCAGCGCCATTAACATTTGGGAAACAGCCTCTGCCCCACGTTTCCCAATCAATAGGTGATACTCCGGCAGTCAGGCTCTCTGTTTACCCTGCAGCCGTCCTAGAGTAGATCTCTTCTAGCCCTGACAATCTATGATTGTCCCCAAAAGTGAGCGGTGTGGTGTGCCAGAGGCTGCACATCAGCTTCAGCCTAAGACTGACTGGGGAAGGGTCATTTGACTTCTCAGCGCCCCTCCAGGTAGAGGGAGAAGGGAGAGCTGTGGCAGGCAAGGGGACTGGGAATGCAGAAGTGAGGAGAAAAGCTGGGTTTTGCTGGACTAACCAGCAGAAGCCTGGTGGGGGGGGGGGGGAGATGGCTTGATAGCAGGGACGATTACACCATAAAAGACCTATGGCTACCTTATTCTCTAAGCCACCGTGGCTGGTTCCCTCAGTTGCAGGATGCAAATGAAGACCTATGAGAAAAATGGATGATTAAAGTGGTCAAGAGACCAGAACTGTGTCCTGGCTGTGCCTCATGCTCACCGCTGGCCAGGTCTGGCTCCCTGCGCTAGCTGCGACCCCTGCCATCTCCTGCCTCACCCGCTACCACTGCGGCAGAGATGCCCAGCTAACACACACACGACTCCTAAAAAGCTGCTGCTGTCCAGCCCAGAGACAGGACGAGTCTCCTGGTCTGCGTCAGCGTGGAGGACGCCGAGGAAGGGCACAGCCAGAGGGAGCACGCGCAAGGCTGGGAACTGGGTCGGGGGGAGCGGGCAGCAGCGGTGAAGTAAAAAAGGGGCAGGGGCAAGAGCTCTTCGATAGACAAACCAAGCTACATCACTTAGTGTGTCCTTTGGCGAGCTGAAAAAGCCATGGGGGGGGGGGGGGGTCACCCTGAAATGTTTGTCTTTGGACTGAAACCAAATGCTTCATTTCAGAAATTACTGAACCCGTTTATTTTTTTGTTACCCTTTTATTTAGCTCACTTTAGAATGAAAAATAAAGGTTTGAAATGAAACATTTTCAGACCGTTTCCCTCTGCTTTCATTTGTTTTGGCCGGAACTCCCTGCTCAGTGCCGCCCATGTATGTAAATAACTGCAAAAAAAAGCAACCCTCTTAATTTTCCCACAAATTATCATTAACTGTAGAAAAAATAATGCCCAGCTAGAGGTAGCACTTCTAAACGCCTGAGTCCGTCTGGAAAGGCAATTACGTTACCTCCACCGTGTCCTTTACCTAGGAGGTGAGCCAGGAACCCAGGGAGCGTGGCAGGCGCCACCGCTGCCCGGCCGGGCTCCCTCCCGGGGCACAGGCGGCACCGCAAGCCCCCGGGAACCTGCTCTTGGCCGCTCTGCGCTTGGGATTGCTCCGTGCGCCGGGGCCGAGGGAGCCGCCAGCTGCCCCGGGGCCCAGCAGAGCCGGCTCGCGGTTGGCTCAGCCCCTGCTGACAGGCAAACCCTGCCTGCTCTAACGCCTTCCAAAAATGAACACACGCGTACGTAGAGGAACCCTCCGTGGCCTCAGCGTGGCCTGGGCCTTCAACAGGGCAGCGCCGAGAGAGGACCGCGTTACCTGCGCCCGCCGTCCCGCCGCCATGGGCTCCCACCTAAGTAGTAACAGACAGGCAAGGGATGCCCCCGCTGGGCAGGCGAGGTGGCCGCGGGCCCCAGCCGAGCCGAGGCAAACGCCACGGCGGGGAGGCATACGCCACCAGCCTCCCGTAGACCCGGCCGCTCCTCGGAGGCGAAAGCGGCCCGGCCGCGCTTGGCTGCTCGCTCGCGCTGGCAGGAGCCGTCTTCAGGCTAAACGCTGACCCAAATCAACCAGCTGGTCCAGCCAAGCCCACCGCATGAGGAAGAGCCCCTGGAGACAAGTGTGCGCGAGAAGGGGGCTGCACCACACAGCCATCTCGGCTCGGCCTCGGCGCGCGCTCCCACGCGGGCTGCCTTGCCCTCCTACAGCGGGCGACGGGTACGGGAGCAGCGCGTGCGACAAGCCGGGCACTCGCTGGGATAAGGTGGCCTCGGCGGGTCCCTGCGTGGCTTGCTCAGGCTCTCCGGACTGTATGGGAAACCTGAGGCTTTTTTTTTTTTTAAATGCACTTTACAATCATATCTGCGAGCGAGCAGCTCGGGTGCTATGAGTTTTCAGAGAACAAAATTCCACTTGCCTGTGGGGCTGCCAACGGTGTGCCGGTCACATCTGACAAACGCTCCGCGTGCAGAAATGGCTCAAGCCCAAGCTCCCTCCCGAGAGAGCCGGATGTAAGCCCTCGGCACACACAGCTAACCCGGTGGCAGTACAGTATCGTGCACAGCCTCGCGTTCCAGCCTCCAGATGTCAGGAATCATTTTTCTCCCTCAGCAGTGATGTTTTTGGAGCCCTAAGAAAACTTCAAAACCCTTTGTGAAAACGTTAATTCTACTGAGGGGCATTTTATAAACTATAAAACATGCACAAAATGGCTGAAGTGGTGACCAGGTACAAAGAAAGCCAAATTTTCTGGTTGAATGAAAGGCAAAACGGTCAGCTCCTAGCTTCGCACTCAAAAATCAGAATTTGCAACTACAGAAAATGCCACTTCTGAGGGCTCTAACACTGTGAGCCTCTCACACTACCAGAATCACTACACCTTGACAACACAGAAACGTCTGCTACGAGGAAACCCTACCACTGGGCTATGTGCAAAGGTTAGAAGGAAGTTTGTACCTGACCCCTGCCCTGCAGGAAGTCTGAAACAATGCCTGCCTTCATCACACCCAAGTTAAACCTTATCGAACACTTCAGCTCTATCAATCAGCTATAAACTGATGCAAAACTTGCAGACAGAAAACCTAACGTAAGGCAAGGCACAGCACCTTTGTTTTACGAACCCGTCCCTACCATGTGGCGTTTGTGTCCTCTTTCAGTCTGGTGCTACCCACCACATCTAATAAGGCCAAGTGACTGTTACTCCATTTGAGCACCAAGTGGTTTAAAGAAAGCTTCCTTGGGCGGGGGGGGGGGGGTGTCCCATCACTGAGTCTGTCTTCTCAGCAAAGCCACAGATGAATTGTGAGGTGCCCTTTTCCTGGCCAGAGACACCAATTTGTGAGTCACCAGCTTGGGGTGGGCAATAACATAATCTGAAAGTTAATCTGAGAGCGGTTAACGTTGGCAAAGCTCTCACTGGCTGTCGTGTTCTAACAGGGAGTACAAGAGCTGCCCCTCTCTTTTAACGTTGCCATGGCATACCTGGTCTTATGATTACGAATTACTGAACTACTCAGGTAATGACATTTTAGCTAGGCACAAAAAAGTCTAATCTGCAGCAGCAACAGTGACATTCATCAAAATGGTTATAGCAATATATGGAAGAAGAATTCATATCAAAGCTCAAAGAAATCCCTCTCATAGGTGCAGTCCGGCAGTGGACAAGGACTGAGCCACCCAAGTCCACTGTGTGCCCTCCACCCCACCAACCTGCTGGTCTGTCACCCTGGAGATGCACCCATCCTGCCTGCCTCCACTCCTGCTGCTGAGAAACGATAGCCGTGTGCGGGGAACCTGCGAGAACAGTCACGCGCGTGTCCAGCTTCTGTTGAGAGCTATCTATGAAAGATGGTCATGTTTTAACGAACTTGGCTGCTGACGTTTAGTTTGGCCCATCTTCTACTGTGCTTGCTGCATCAAGTGTGTGTGTGTGTATATATATATATATCTATCTCTATCTATGTGTGTGTGCGTTTATATCTGTGTGTATATATATACACATATATATTTGTCCCCCCCCTTAAAAACCTCTCTTCCCATTATCCATGATAATATGGAGAGTTAGTTTTTTAAAGCGATTACGATTATGTGCAACCTTTGCTCCCGAGTCATTCACACAGAAAGCACAGACAAGCCCCCCTGCTGCGAGGTGACAGTTCTGTCTGGCTCTGCGGGGCTCTGGTATTCATAGCTCCACGAGGTCATCGCTGGAAAAAACCTTGACAGTGATGCGACCTGGCACCTCGGCTGCTTCTCGGCTGCCTCTCCCTCGGAGCTGCAGAGTCTGCTGTTCTCTGGGGTCACCGGGTGAAGCTGCCAGCAGCGCCTGTCCGAGGAACTGGTCACACAAGACATTGCTGTTCCACACCTAGAGACAAGGGAGCAGAAATAACTGCAGCTGAAGCAGCACTTCTCTTTCACACTCCACTTGAAAGGGTTATAGCGGAGGAGGTTCACTCCCATTAACCCCTTGCAACGGCAGTGAGGAGGGGGCACGTGAGGAGGGGGCACACATCTAAATGCGGCTAATTGTCTAGAGCACATGAGGGTGAGTCTAGATTTGCATGCTCATTTGCATACACTATGCAAATAAGGAGCTAAATGCAGCTTTTTGCTTTCTAGGTCACAGTCTACCTAGAAGAGGAATAAAAATTACCTGTATGAGCTCATCAGCAGTAAAAGCCTACTTGCAATCAGCCTGTCTGTGCCACTCTGCCTGCTTCATACAGGTTTTGCACTCACCTCTGCAGCGTCTTCAGCACTTTTCCTCTGGCTGCGTTAGAGCCAGGCCTGCTCTGCCACAGCCAGGGACAGCAGTGGCTTTGGAGTCCTTGGATACGTCCTTCCTCACTACTCAGGGATGGGGGAAGATAGCAGCCTCAACTGAAATGGTGTTAGGAGTTTTTTGCTGCTAGTGTCACAGGCCAGTCTTTGATTGTTTGGTCTGTGAAGCTCGTTAGTATCTAACCTTCAATTAGCCTGGAAAAGTGAAAGTGTTTGAGCTGCACACTACAGTGAGATGGGGTGAGGTCCCACCTGTAAATCCAATCTTTACTATGGATTAAGCAGTAGGGTAAATCCTGCACATGCCAAGGAGACAGACTGCCCTCCAACAGCTGTTGTATCAGCTCCCTCTAACCCACAACTGCAATTTGTGGTTTGGGGGATAACACTGCTATCATCCTCCTCCTGTTTATAACATCTGTAGACTATACTATTAATTCAGACGAGTATTATGGCACAGAAATTCCTGATACTGCATCAGGCAATGAACCGTCAGAAATGTACCTCCTCTTACAACACAGTGCTATAAAACTACTTCAATTTCTATCGCTTATGGGCCACAGTGAATTGACTCAGAGCTTCACTGTAATATCTTCCCACACTGATGAAGAAGACATAGTTCTTATATTTGTCTGAGGCTGAACAACCGTGCGCATCAAACTGAAACGCCATCCCACTCACTCAAAGTTTTCTTGGATTTTCTTGGTCAAAAACTTCTCAGTAGTAGCTTTAACTTTGGTTTCATTTCAAAGAATGACTCAGGATAAAACTTGGCTTTTCTTTGTCCCTGTTTTCTCAGGTAGCAATTGAGGCAAAAGGTAATTCTGGAAATTCCTTCCAAGTGTAGAAATGGAATATGCTTTCTGATCCCTAAGTGTCATCACTTGCTATCCTGTGGAGAAGATCTGGACTAGAGAATTGGTAAGGCTGCTGAATAGCTTCAGCCATAGCCTGGCAAGGGGAACAGTAATTCTCACACTTTTATCCTGGCTATCAGTCTTGTGAAGGAAAAGTTAATACGTTAGCCATTCAGACCAGGGATGCCTTGTGCTCCCTCACCTGTCTTTGGCAGCCCGCCCAGCGCCGCCCTTCTCACCTGGACAATGATGGGACTGTCGATGTTCTTTCGGTAGAAAATCGCTTGTGTGTCGAAGACAGCGCTGGTAGTATCTTGTTGAACCGTGGAGCGCACTTTTTGGTTCTCACACTTGATAAGCACATAGGGATCTGCTCCTAAAACACAGTCCGTGGCACAGCCATTAGGAGATAGAATGACAGCTGGGAAACCCAGCGGGGACAATCCCCTGGTGTTCCCGGCAGGGCCACTGCTGAGGACCAGACCAGGGAACACAGGAACAGGGCACTGGGGCACTGCATATCTGCTGCCAGCTTCCCACCTGCTGCAGAGGTGAAACACCTCACTCTTGTTAGTGCTGGCTGGTTGCTCAGTGGTGGAAGCTGAGCGCTGTCTGCTGTGAAACCAGCCTGATGCCAACCCTGCCCATGGCGCTCACTACAAGTGCATAATCCACATAGGGCTATGTATGTTTGCACCTAGAAGGATCTCAGCACACGTTGCAGGAAGCACACGGCAATCCCTGCAGCAAACTTCACTCCCAGAGAGCACTTTGGTGCCAAGAAGATTACAGAAAAGATGCAGATGCCAGGAACACCCAGCACCTGAGCTAATGGCGATATCTAATACTGCTCAACAGACCGCCATGGGGCCTCCCTCCATGCCTTGATGAGGAGTCACTATCTCTCCATGTCCTCTTGCTGTGCATCCTCCTGGTTTATGTAATAGAAAGGCTTTGAAGTGAAACTGTACGGTCCTGACACTGCTCTACTCTCAGAAGCCAAAATGCATCTGTGTGTGTAGGTGATCAGGTAGTTCTCGGCTCCTGGGTCAAAACGGAAGGTCAGAAGAGTTCATCATCCCCAATTCCTACAGAAGACAGGCAGGAAGGGCACAAAAGTGCTTTTAGATCACTGAACGCACACCTGGGGGCCCACGTGTAGGCTTTCTAGCTGGAAAGTGTATTCTGATATGAGTATTAGTGTTAGGAGGATAATTTTCAACAGGCAGAAGCATCTGAAGGCCAGAAAATAAAATACTACCAAAACGTAAAACATTCTGTAGAAGTACATTGGTTTCAACAACATTTTCTGTGGGAAACTGTCAAAGCAAATCCTCACGAGTTTCTCATTTCATTCCCATGAACATGAGACAATTTCTTTGATTCTATCATTTTGATTCATGCCATTTAAAGTTTATATTATCATAACACATTTGTATCTATTATAGGTCCTAGTTAATATTTTAGATTACACTTTAATCATATGTAAATGAAATGCTTTGTACCCACTGATTCAACATTCTAGAAATGTTTTCTTGTTTTCAGACTGAACATTTTCAGTTCGTGATAAATGTTGAAAGTTTCTTTCCATACCAATAGAGCAAGAGCCACTTTGGAAACAGCTGCCTTCAGCTTGGAATGGAATGGATCATTCCATTTTCTGAGTAACTTTTAATTAAACACAGGCAGTACCATTTCATATTTCAATGCAGCTATTTCTGTCCATCCCTGTGGTTAATGACAGCAACCCTAGTAAAGATAGCTCTCTCTCTCTCGTCTACCCCCTTCCACTTTTTATATGAAAATTTTAAATAAATCCACTGAATCCGCCTAAGTGTTAAGTCAGACTCATGAGATCGTTTCTTATACCTGTTTTGTCATCCTCTACTTGAAAATGCCACCACTGGAATGACAGCCATAAGATAGCATAATTTTAAGGCAGCTTTCATTTTTTCAGCAGTTCATGCTCCACAAGATTTTCCTGAAACACCTCACACAGTTACAGGAACCGATACCAACATTTCACACAAACAAATCCCTTAACAGCTACATCCAAAGCCGGAGCCACTTCCACTTATGAGAAAGAAACAGATTTTTCCATCTGCTGCCCTGTGATTAGACCTGGCCAGACACCCAATAAGCCTGTTACCCTGACAACGTATCACACTTTCTACAGCAGGTAGCAAAGTATTGGCTTTTCTGGTAGACGATTACTTTCTGTGTCACTGAACGTGTGGATTTAGCTCTGGGGCACGAGGCTGCACCAGGCTGTGTAATAAGTGATGGAAGAGCTCCTCCCTCTGCAAAGAGATTTGGAAAACGGACCCCAATAAAATGGGGTCTTGCATGAAATGGTGTCAACTACTTTGGCCTTAGGCAAACAGCAAAGCAACATCCGATCATTAGCAGTAATCAAGAGACATGGGGCACGAGAAGGGGTGGGGAAAGGACACTGAGCTTTCGGTGTTAACAGACATATCAGCCGGACCAGGGAGCTGTTGACGAAGGAGGCTTGCCGAGTCATAGGAAAGGAAGGCTAGCACTTGAAAGAATCAGATTCAAATTCTCAGAAAGGGGGAGAAAAAAACCCAGGAAGATTCAGGAGGAAGATGAAAGGTGCCCGCACAGCGTGATTTCACAATGGCATTGCTGAAGGGTGAGTTATGTTGGGAGGACCGTCTCCCAGCTCCAGAAGCAAAGGAGGAAACGGGAGAGCTGCCTATGTGGGATGAGACGAGAGGCTCTCTCCACTGCAGTCAGCCCAGTTCTTTGCAGTTTTGTGCCTGGTTTATTTACACCTGTACAAAGACAACGCAGGCAGGGCTACTAACATGGAAAACCAGCACCTTAGCCCTCACCATAAGCTGGGAATGAAAACACTGGGAGTTGCTGCTCTGGCAGTGGAAGAAAAACAGCAGCTCACATGGAAGACAAGCTCCCATCAAGCTTCGCACCAGAAGTTGAGTAACCTGTGGATGAAGTCCTCTGCTTAGCAGCACATGAACACAGCTACCTAATCTACCTATTTTCTCCATGAATAAACGTATCGACTCTGCCTAGCCTAAGAGGAAACCTCTGCTTGTCACTCCAGATGGGAATTGCTGTGTAGCCTCTTCCCTCATCTCACAGTATTGATCAGACAGGAGGCTGCTGCTGACTTTTAAGCTTAATTCACACCAATAAACGCTGGGTAAGCAGCAGGTAAGGCTGGTATTTTGGTAACTGCCCATGAGACGTTGAGGTCTAAACTCACCACTTCTGAGAAAGCTGGTTTGAGATCCCCACAGAAACCAGTCTTTTCCAAATGCCTGGCCCCTATTTCTCCTTGAGATAAATGTGGGAGAGGGTCCTGCTGGGCATCCAGAGAAGCCAGAAAGGAGAGACCAACAAGGAGCTGCAGCCTTTCACAGCAGTCTTAGGGAACGATCTCAGAATATGGGATATTTAATGTCTCTGTACACATTTACTTCTAGTGTACCTTCATGAACCAATCATATGGTGCACTCAGGAAATTTTTATAGCAGGCCTTTTAATCTACCCAAAAAACAAAGGCAAGAAACATGTGCCATATGCAGCTTTTTATGTTAGCAAAAATGGACTGTAGCATCAATCAGGAGCTTGGCCAAACGTCCCACCGAGGCGCCCTCGGAAGGCAGAGCGCCACTTCATGGGCATTGCCCTTGTCACTGCACAGCTGGATTTGATTCTGTAGCACAAATCTCAGCAGTGCACATTTGGCTTCGTGTTTTTTTTTTATTTATGCACTCTCCCTTCTTGATGTGTCTCAGGCTGCTATAAGATGTGGTTTTCTGTAAGACAATCTACGGCTGTGCCCTGTGAGCTGGAGATACATACAGGAAAAGAAATGACCAAAAAAAAAAAAATCAAACAGGGATTTCACACCAGAATTCAAGATAATAGTGAAGATACTCGTGTGAGATAAGTCAGCTTTCCTTCAGTGCTGGAAAGGAAAATATTTTAACTTTTTTTGGTGAAGTTTTATTCAAAGTCAAGTCACAAGATTCACTCAGGCTGCGTGTTCAGATCCCTTTACATTTCTGATAAATTTAAAAATGGCACGTTGTTTCACAAAGGAAAATGGAACCACTTCAAAAAAGACTGACGTTGATAATTAGACTGAATGTTTTAAATATTTCTTCAGCCACTTGATGAATACAAATTCACAAATAGTATCACTTTATCCCTTGACTCAAATCTGCATTTTTCAGCAGATAAAATATTCAAGCAGAAATTTTGCTTAGCTTTATAAACAGAAAATCTGCGTGCCCATTTCCCATAGACGGTTCTTCTCACAATAGGGTACCTTTTCATTTTTTTTCAGGGTAATCATCAGCCCAATACCAAACGCTGAAGTCAGAATGGAGGCATTTGCTATTCAACCTGAGTATGCCACATTAGCATGGGTGTCCTAAAGGTATTTTGGGCTATGTTATTGGAGGAATCCTTATTACTCATTGGTTTTAAGTCCCATGTGTATAGTCCTGATGGTCTGTGTCACAACACACCAAATCCCACAACGCTTTCTGAGCTGGACCTGCTCTTTGGCCGCTGCAGGCAACTGTTTCAAAGGATCCTGTCATGACTGCAATTGTGTTAAGGGTTGTGAAATGCTAAGGGTGAATAATTGGCTTTTACTGTTTTGCTGCAGGGAATGTTGGAGGACAATGTTTAAGGAATTTTAAATGGGAACAAAAAACTTAAAAATGAAAATGTTCTTCACAGGGATAACAAGAACATACTGCCTCTTTTCAAATCACTGCTCTGCTCCTCTAGTCATGAATTCCCCCTTCAGGCTCACCCATTCATCCTGCCTTTCTGAGAACATGGAGCCATACTACTTGTTTGACTGAGGTGTATGCAGTCACTGTTGTTAAAGAAAAGCGCCAAGAAAAACGAGCTGAAACAATTTCCTGCGTGTCTTCCCTCCAACATTCCTGTCCCCTGAAGAGACGACCAGAGTTAACAGAAAGTGCCCTGCACAGTGAAAAGTACATTCAGTCTCCACTCTATGGGTGCCAGGAATAACTATGAAAAGGGGACCGGAACAAAACTGTAACCAGCTGGTGGGAGATATTTTGCAGCTGTTTCTTGAGACTGACTGTATTATAAGTCTAAGTCTAATGACTTCTCTACCACAAGGAGTTAATGCAGTGGAGTTCTGCATCTTGAACTAAGGAGCGCTGCAGAGTTATCTGGAGCAAATACAGATGTTTCAGCAGTCTCTTTAGTTTCCTGTTCCAAGTTCACCAAAGTGTCTCTGCTCCTTTGCTTTCTCCCTACCAACCACTCGGTGCGGGATGCGACTGCCTCCTTCTGTTCCATTGGCCATGGGAAGTGAAGGATGATGAAGGAAGATGGAGAGCAGGCGTAGAAAAGGATGGAGCAAATGACAACAGCTGGACAAGTTTATTAATTAACTGTCAACATCGGGAACTAAAGGACATTTTAGTGTTCTTCAGGACTCTTCCTTTGACCTGTAGACACATAGTCCTGTGTAAGTCATTTAGCCTCTCCCTGTATCAGTCTACCCGGCTGAAAATGGTTGCTTGAATACAGCAATTTCCTCTCTGAAGTGCCACTAAGCCTGTGGTAATGAAGAGCAAAGTGCTCTGAAGGCCTTGAATGACATTGCTGAGGTAAGGGTAACACACTAAGGGAGTGCGTGCTATTCACCTGTCTCCCTCGCCTTTTTCCTTTTAGAAAACAGATAACCCTGAGAGGTGAATTTCTTACTAATCCCCACAAAAAGGTTTTCAGGAAGGCCTGGCTGTACTGCCCATGTGGACCAGCACAGATGACACATGACTCTTGCTTGACACATGACTTTGCATCATCATATTCATCTCAGCTCTCCTTTTCAGTAGATTTTACAAAGTGCTGCAAAAAACTCCCACAAACCTTCAAGCTGTTTGGGTAATTTCTGACTGCTTGAATATTAACTCTGCCCAGCTTTAGAGGACTGAGGAAGCCCTTCCCACCCTTCCAGGTTGGCTTTACACTTACCACCTGATCTGTCTTGCTTCTGTAAGCCCTCTGCAGAGTGAATTTTGATTTGGGTGACTCTACGTGGATAGCCACAAAGAAGACTCCAACATGTCATTTTGGGCTTATCTGCCTTCAGCTCTCTGAAAAATCAAGGCAAAGAATTGAAGTGATGAAAGCCAAGCAAACAATCAGCAGCGGTGGAAGCTAGGCCCTTTACAGAACATCAAGATTTGTACTCTCTCCCCACCTGTCATCTTGGACGTTTGTGGTATAGGAATGACATGCTTAAGGAAATAAAAGCAAACTATAACAAACCCGTGTCATCCCTTGCATGACAGGGACACAAAAAACTTTAAACTATGGAAAACGGTATCAAAGCAAGACAAAAATTTGGTGGGCTCAATTTCACCGTGCACTAGTTTTACACTCAGATATCCACTTGTTTCAAGGGAGACAGTCCGAGAAGTAAACAGCATCAACTGTACCTGCAAGCACCAGTGCTCAGGGGGTTCAGGTCTAGAACCAGAGGCAACTACAAAAGCCTAACTAAAGGGTTAAATGACCCAAACTCAGTCGCCTGCTCCTAGGTCCCTAAATAAACGTGTCCTAGGCATGCACAAATCCCAGTGAGCCCTCTGGAGATTCTTGGAGGTGACCACGACTACCTCAAGGCCTAGTTCTGGACTGAGGTGTGTCAGTGAGCAAAGGACGTTTGGTGGCGACCCTTTCCAAGGAGTTGCAGCCAATACGGGCAAGGGAAGATCCCGCACAGCTGTGATGTTCCAAGTACCTGAGTTTTGATGGCACATCTGTGAAGAGTCTCAGGATAAACTTTGTAATGATGCCAGGATGGTACGTAGTTGGGATAAGGACGTAGCGGCCTTGCTTAAGGACCCTCTTCAAGAACACAGTGCGGGTATTGATGTACATAGATGTGGCCACTCTCTCCTGCACAGTCAGCTTGTGTAGCCGATAGCTTCTGTTATCCTCCACCTACAGCCACAGAGCAGTAGAGAAATTGATGCAATGAGGGATATTAGGGGGGAGGGCTAGCAGGCAAAACTTTCCCTGCAGATTTCAGAGACTTTTATGAGCAGAAGAGATGATGTTCTGTAAAGGCAAATGGTTTGGCACAGTTGACCTGCTGAAGATGGGGCAGAGACATGGTCTTGATGGTCAACCGAGCGCTCAAAGCACTAGCCCGCGCTGCCTCCCAAGCAGCGCTGTTCTGCACTTCACTACATTGGTACACACACGTACACCCCTAAGGTCGGGGTGACCTGGCAAAGACATGCACCCACTGACAGAGTTATAATACCGCAACGGCAGAATTAGGAACATAAAAGCCCTTCAGACATGCCAAGGACTCCATCCACTAAGCTACACCGCCATCTTAGAAGAGACAGAAATTCATCTTCCTCCCTTTTCCAGCAGCCAGTACTAAGCGCACGAGCGCGTCTAACAGCAGGCTCTCAATCCAGAGCATCCAGATGTCCACAGCTGTACTTTCATTGTCCTTTCCTGAATACAAAAACCACAGAATAACTATTTATGTTTTGTTCTAAGCCTTGAAGCTGTGCTCAACTATTAATATCCTTTTCTGGGAGCTGATGTTTGCCACAGCCTACTTAAGATACAAACTTATTTCTTCAGCAAATGAGGGCAAAGACAGCCCTATATTCTTTTCTGGTAGCTCTCAATTGTCTTCAGATAATTTAGGCCATGGTCTTCCAAAGGCCCTTAGTCATAGTAATGCATTTGGAAGGCGAGAATACTTCTGAAATAGAAAATATTAACAAAAATAAAAGAGAGCACTGACACTTTTCTGCGGGTGTGATTTTCTTTTCCAAGCCTTTCTACTAATTAGCTGTACTGACTAGCCATGAGCAAGGTATAGAGAGATTACGCCACTTTCCATAATGACACTTTTCAATATGTCTGGTTAACAGGTGATTGTCAAATGTGCAGGTGTGATACAAACGTCAATAGCTCTATAGGGCACCATTATTTACTGTTTTTTGGGGTAGGGCCATAGTCTCAGTATAGCCCCACCAGCTATAGCAATAGGTAATAAAATAAGCTTGATCCCTAGTGAAAAGCCAGATCCACAGCTGTTTCTCTTGCTTCCTCCTCCTTCTTCTCTTGGTTCTTGTGTTTTCATTTTAATCAATTTAGTCAATTTGTCCTGGGACTGCAATTAAATTATTGTTTGGGATCCCTTTGCTTCCTTTTCACATTTGTTCATTTCCTTTTCATTACTCCAGCTTAAACACTCCTGACTCTTCTGGCCTTTCTAAGTGGCAAAAGAAAAATTGTAAACTTTTCAACTCATTTGGCTGTATTTGCTGATAAAATGGAGGCAGGAACAGAGAAAATCCAGTGAGAAGGGGAAAGAGAAAGAGCAAATGAAAAACTAAATAAAACCTCCAAGTTTCAAGCATTAATGTTTTTTGTAGGGGAAAAAAAAAATTCTCTCTTCCAAACTTGGGAAGGAAAAGTACTTAAAATTCTTTTACAAGAAGGAAAAATTACTCATGCTCTTTTAGTTCAACTGGAGTTTGAATGGAACTAAATTGATTTTAGTTCAAACAGATAGTCTAATGACAGCTCTGGTAGCTGAATGCAGTATGCACGGGAAGCTCATGTTGAGCAGAGAGCCAGACCCCTCTGTGGGAACTGTGCCCCTCCCTGCCAGAGATCTCGCGGCCAGGACGCAGCAGGCTGGTGGGCAAGCTCCGAACCCAGAAGCGCAGATGGCTGCCTACCTTGAATATTTCAAAGCCAATGGGGATGCTCTCTCCTCTCCCCTCTTTCTTGTACCTGCGTCGATCCTCCTGTTGTAACGAGACCAACACTTTGTCCTCGGTCTTCTTAACATCAAAGATGTACTAGCACAAGAGAGAAGAGGATGAGTTGTTAAAAATGCCTTAGGATACGAATATAAAGCCATTACTAAAGAAATATATACATCCAAGGGAGGTACCTGAAAAGACATTTGTGGGTGGGAGGAGAGTTCTGTATGAGAGAGATATTCTCAGAAATTCAAAAATGAAAATTAATGCTAATTATAAAAGTCTTTAAACTAGAAGTATCAGAGATACTGAAAGAGGTAATTCACCTAGAGGACAGCAGGAGACAGTATTACAAAATAACTGTTGAGGCAGCAGAAGAGAATATGTGCTCGAAAAGCAGAAGATGAAAGATTAAGTTGTATTTAGATTTATATAAATCAGGACAGCGATTAAAAAAAAATTAAACCAACAGACTCCAGATGGGGTATTTGATCATTTTAGATTCTTTTTTTGTTTTTGTTTTGGATATCTAAACAGGGCCTGTGAACTTTGAACATCATCTTTACACATGACCTGCAAATGAAGGAATCTTCTGAATGTTAGTTCAAAACCAAAACCAAAACAACAACAACAACAATAACAAAAACTCCACTTTGCTCTATGCTTACAATTTCTATTTAACATAAGAATGACAGAAATGCCAATTTTGGTCTTTCTTGGTTTTCCTGAAAGTCTTAGCAATACCCCGGTGAAAAGGGCTAAGAAGGACTTCTGTGTCTTTCAAATGCAAATCTTTTATCCAAACTGTTAAAAGTCAACTTGAATTGACTTGGATTTTAGAACCAATCAAACTATTTCAAGTTTAGACAGCAATTCCCATCTCAAAAAAACCAGATTTGGATTGCTTGCATTATTAAAATACTGCTATCACAGAAGTCCCCCAGTATATACAAAGGCTTTCAATAGGCAAAAGTCAGATGGGTGTTTCCTTGTATGACAAAAATTTAACGCTCAAACTCTTTCACACTTAGAGATGCCTTTAAATTCTGTTTCTTCTTTGCATACAGAGGGCAAATATAATCTGTAGGAATGAATGGAGGGGAAGAAGATGCTACTTTGCAAAGTTTAGGCAGATGTTGCATTCTCCCATCCTTAAAGACCTCTAAACGTGAAGTAAACGTATAACAGCATAAAACTGCAGTGGTATCCAGCTGGCTACTATATGCATCACACATCCCAATTAAAGCAGAACCAGAAAACTTTGACTAGCATGGAGAGAAATATCATCAGGGGTTCAACTCCCCGCTCCCTGCTTCTCCAAGAGCTGCTGAAAAGCAAATTCTCACAGAGTTTTTACTCTGAGGTGGATACTGAGATTGCCTTGGTTACTGCTGTGGAACAATCTCCTGCAATGACTACAGATCCCTCTGTGGCTAGAGCTCTGCAGAATAAGGCATCGTCCCATTCCTCACCCCCGACCCTCACTCTCTCAGGCAGTGTCACACACACAGGGAGGAAATACCAACTTCTGGCAGAGTTGGCTGAAGCACAGCGGTATTGCAAAGAAAAGCAATTCCTTCCCAAGCCTCTGGGCTTCATTAGTTATTCCCAGTATTTACAGTCCAGATCAGGCAGAACTACTGTCTGCTGTTCTGGGCTGGTTCTTTCTTGGTACAAAAATCAGTGCTTCTTTGCACCCCTACTTGTGTGTTATACCAACGCTGGGGCAGAAAAAGCACAGATCCTAAGGACTGTGAAGAGCCTCTGCGAAGAGAGTCTAAAACGAGAGACAAATATGCAGCAACACGTATTGGGGCGCATTCGAATTCTTGTCCCTGTTACACCACATGCAGTGTTATTTTGTCAGATAGCCTGGGATGTCCCAGGGCAAATGGAGCTGCAGAAAGGGAACTGTGAGAGCTCCAGAGTCTCGGTCTGATGAGAGGTGTGACTGTTAGGACCTTTGATCTGATGACATTTCAGCTGTCCTAATGGGTAACGACTTGGAAATCAGCAGGAGGCTGTGGGAATACGTTTACACTTGGCTTCAATTCCCTTATTTTAATGGAACCCAAAGTGTCACAATCCCTCTCTGAATAGACAAACATCACAGGAGGCCTCAGAGTCAAGTAGTTGACTTTGGGAGACCAGACAGAGATCATCTCTAGACTACGGTAGTATATGCTACAGTAATTTCTAATGGCCCTAAGCTAACATAAATATGTTCCAGCACTGCTATTAAGAGCCTTCTAATCAACCAGCCTTGAGACAAAACTGGAATAAAAGGAACTCCTTCCACTGCACCAGGCATTGTACTCAACCACAACAGCTATGTATTTTGTTCTCCATGGCAGCTAAACACTTACAAATAAGACCCACACAAGCACTTGGAATATATCCAGAATCACACAGAGGAACATCTGAATAAAATCACCCTTTGGAAAGGAGGCGCTGGCACAAGACAGAGCAGTGAAGAACAACTTCTCCGTCTACACCTAAATGACAGAATGAGCAGGGAGTTTCAGATCACTCCTAGTCTGAATAGCAAAGGCTACAGTTCCCCAGTATCCTGGGGGTGCTGACAGAAACCTCCCACATAAGTGCAGAGAAGCAGACACAGGAATATCTTTAACAATGTGAAGTATGTGGGGAGTTATAAAAGAGCAGAAAGGGCAATTTTCAAAGTAATACCTAAAGCAGTAAGTGCCCAGCAGTCATTGACAGTAATGGCAGTTTTATGCCTGAATTTGCATACACTGGGCTGAAAATGTACAATCCTGAGAGGCAAAGGAAGGTGTGAAATGGAGGAAGAATAATGGATGAGCAGATAACCAGAACAGCTTAAGAGCTACCAGCTAGGATGAGACAAGGCGAGTCCTGTAATACTGAAGAGAGGGTCAGCTTGGGGCACGAACTGGATACTTTCTGAAACTTAAGATCAGAACAAAGGGATACGAACTAATTACAGTGGACCAAATCCTCCTGATGTTTAAGGGTGTTAAGTGAACGGATTTCTGTCACTAGAAAAGCAACCTGCTGTTTTTCTACAATCGGGAAACTAAACAAAGTTTAGGCAGGACTTCACTCACCCATGTGTCCCTGACTCATTAGTCCTAAATAGGATCAATCCTAAATAAATAGCTAAATTCTTCTGAAAGGTTTCACAGACATCACTGAAACATGCAGTGAACCAACACACTCCCAGAGGACAGACACTTGCAATGAGATTTCTATCAAGCAGTCATTGCTGAGCCCTAAATAAAGTGGATACTTCAGAAGCCCTAATTAAGGTGGACACACTTTAATACTGTGCAAAGTACAGAAGTTCCCACCTGGGGGTTTTGCAGGAAGGTGTCTCTGTTATCGAAGCATCCACCAGAGCGATTTAGAAGGGGCTCTGAATTCTTTGTCCAAGCCCCATGCATCATTTTCTTCTCCCAGGTCTTGTGGATACTGAAGTAGGAGGTATTCACTATCCGGCAGATATCCACATCAGTGAAATTTTTACACCAATCCTCAAATGTCATCCTGTACCAGGGGATACCAAGAAATTTGTGGTTTATTTAAAAATAAACAGTGCTTCTCACCCAAAGAGCCAAAATAACACATGAAATCATCTAGTAATATAAGAGAAGGTGCTGCTCAGCTTTTCAGATTAAGTCAAGGGCAAACCGATTCACTAGAAACCTCTCCATGCAGAAACGCTTATGAAGCCATAATCACACTTTGAACTTACTGTGGATAAAGACAACCTCACTGTGTTTGGTCAGCTCTGGATTTGCTCAGTTGGAGGGCCTAAGCCTAAAGGATAGGTTGTATCTATCAGCACAGATTTGGCACCATTTATTTCGTAAAGGCAAAGTGATCACCTGTGACCAAAGTACTGTCCACTCCTCAAGAATAACATTAATAAGGTGCTTGCTGTAAACAGCTGCTCCTAAGCATGATTCAAACGTGTGTACTCAGGACATAGCTCCTGACAGCATCTCCATGCTATAACCTGTGTCTACTAAGGTGACAGACTGGCCTGAATGGCAGTTAAAAAACACTCACATCATATTGGTAAGAGAGAACAGCATGGCATCTCTGGACTAACATCATGTCCTGGCTTATTAACAGCCTAGGACCAAACCCTATGGCTGGCTCCCGGTTGGCAGTTCTGACAAAGCCATGCAAATATAAGATTTTCAGCTCTTAGATGCAGTATTGATGGTCTACTGCAGAAATTGCTGGATTGCCTCTGAACAACAGTGCTCAACTTGATGGATCTAAGGTTTAAGCAGGGGGAAACGATTAAGAGTTCTAGAGATCCTGTAGGGAATGAATGCTTCTCCTCCCCCACATCCTGCAAAACACTGACCAAATTCTTTGGCTGCAATTGTATTTACAGATACCTCAGCCCTGGTTGACACAGAAATCCTACAGACACTGTAGTCAGTAAACAGGATCGACAGCACGTTCAATATTTGGTATTCTGTCGTATGCACAACAGCACATGTGTTATCCTGAATCATAAATCGATGTCCTAAATACAGGTGATAGATTTTGAGGGTGTTTGAAACTTGTATTTACTCAGAGCTCATCTTGTTCTACTGGTTTCTAACTCATTTTTTCCTGTTCTCCTCTGTCATTCCCTGAGAGTCTAAAAGAAACAGACCTTGTGCCAGGACTGGATAACTGGATGTTCTTATCCATTTGGGGAAGTTGTTTTTGAAGCTGTTAAAAGGCAGAATTAATGTCAATTACTCAGTGTCGCCATCATCTCCAAACCCTCCACATGACTCCCACTCACCAGAACTCTCCATCATTCTCAACAGTGAGTCCCAACCTTTTACGTTCTGAATTACTGACTTTCTTCCACTCTTCAGAACTAGAAGGGAAAAAAACCCCATAAAGATGATTTAGTAAATTAAATTAAATATTATTACCTGGAAAAAAATAATTGCAAGTAAAATTCTCTCATGATCCCTTTTATAAAGGTAACATCAGGGTACTGAAAGGGTAGATGATATTCTAGAAGAACACGTGTGGCTCATGGGAGGATACAGTTTTAAAACATGCACTGATTTGAAAGCTACCAAAACAAAAGATAGGTGGTGAATAGCAAATTGGCACAACTAGAGCAGAACTTCATTGATTTCTTCTGTCACACCCTCCCTTAGGACAGCTGGTTTGGAAGGTCCTATCAGATTGACTCCACTCTCTAAAGGTCCTTCAAAAGTACACGAAAAGAAACTTGCACTCCCTCCTCAGGAGCTGATTGAAGCTTAGACCTTCACTTGGATAAGAGCATTTTCTTTGTCTTTCAATCTCCTTAAATAAAAAAGGGATGAGAGCTTCCTAGATTTCCCCAGAGAGCCTCTGAGAAGAAACTGTTGCAGTACAATCTTAGCGTCCAGTTTTCAGAGTAACACTAGACTACATACACACTGCATTGCCTGCATCAATATGCGACTTAGGGACTTAGGTATGCATTGTTGCCTGGAGGCAGCTGCCTCTTCCACTGACTGCAGGGGAGCACAGGATCCTACTTCAAGTGGTCTGATGCTTAAATCATCTGATAGGAGACAGCAGATGATTTATGCCTTTCCCTATGTGTTACAGGAGGCAAATGAAACCACGATTCCTTATCCCCCTTTCCAAAAAGTACTTGTTGGATAAAGTTGAAAGGTGGTTGGCAGGGGGGAAGAGATTGCTTGTCATAACAGACTTTTTCTTAACCAATTTGGAAATTCTCTGTTTAATTCTATTAGGCCAAAATCATGGTCCAGTCTCAGAGTCCTTTCTCAGTGTTTTCACCAGAGTGAGCGGCAGCTTTGCCACGGTAAGTCCTACCTGAGAACCACACGGGCGTAAGTTAAACAACACACGCTCACTCTTCTTTGCATCCTGCCACCTCAGCATTTCATCCAGCCAAAGTCATGTTTGAAAGGTTCCTTTGCCAGGTAAACTATGGAAGACAGGAACTTAACACACTGTTACTAAGAACATTGTATTATTAAGTGCTAACAGCTCTGAATAAGTGATTGTGAAGCACAGTGTTGAACTGCAATGTCCTAATTAAAAGTTTCTTATGCGTAAGCTGTCAGCAACGGAATTTATCACCTCCAGCAGTCATTTCCATCTTTGTTGGGCGGGTCTGCTAAGCCCATGGCCCACACTGAAACTCATTACAAAATAATTCAAGAAATTACAAATGTGGCAATTTTACAGCATTTTTCCTCAGTCTCTTACTTTATTTTAGAATGAAGGACTCATACCATCCCTGGCAATTACAGATGGGAAACTGAGTCATAGACAGATTCTGTGGTGAAGCTGGGAGCAGACCTCCTGTTCTTGACTCATCGCCTTAATTGTGGGCTATTTTTCTACCCATGTGCCAGTGTGCCAGAAGACTGATGCATGCAGTAAAGTAAGGCCCAGGAAGTCATCTCCCTTCTTGCTGTTTCAGGATGTGATGCTCATTTGCTCACAGAATGCTATACTTATGAAGGGATGGAACAACGTCTCAGCCACCAGTGAGTACTGCAAACTGACGTTGTGTCTCACAGGGTTTAATCATGCATCTAAGCTTCCAGTGGCCCCAAAACGCAGTTTCATTCATTTGATGCTGGAGTTTCCAGCACTTACTTGTCGCTCCAGGCACCGTTCCACTCCCTCTTTCCCCAGGGATTCCTCAGTCTGATCATGAAGAGCTTTTCTGCCTTAAAAGAGAGTATGAGTCTTTCTCCAAGGCGCACTTTCCGAATTGCAGTCACTGAGTAGGCATGACCGATGACGAGACCCATCTCTGTCTCCATCTCATTGGCACTGCCATTGGAAGCCTTTCGTACCAAGAAATGACAATTAAAAAAAAAAAAAAAAGAGAGGGCAAGAACTCACGCTTGTGAGAGAGAGCACCTGACGTACACATTCACTGGGGACATGGCTTGCTTTCTTTAGCAGAGTTATACGTTCCCTTGCCAAGTGCTTTGACTATGCAGGAAAATAGCAGCAAAAAATTTGCACTGGGGCTCAAAGCTAGTGGCTGACTAGTCTGGCTTTGCATGTGATAGTGCCAGATAAGTCCTAGCAGACAGAGACCCGGAGCAGAGAACACTGCCTGCTGTGCTCATTCTGTCTCCTCCTGGGCACACACAGTGAAAGGCTGGCTGATAGATAACCTTAATCAGCCCTTTCAAAATCTTGTCAACTTTACAAATGACCATTCTAGATACTGATGATTGCACAGAGACATAGCACTGTCTGGTGCTGTCTTTAACTGGAGGTTGGATTTAGCTGGTGATTCTAACGGAGGTTTCTCTGTTGGGGTAGATTTAATACCCAGAAAAAAACTACTTGCAGTGGCTAAAAATAAGTGGCACAACCAAGAAAGCTTTTTATCTGTTTGTCAAACCTGCCTTGTACCTCACTCCTGCCCTGGCAGGTCCCTCTCGTTTGGCAACTGGCAGCTCTGCGGGCTTTGATAGGAACTTGGTTTGTTCCTCATAGAATTCACTTAAGAAGCCTAGTTTCCAGCAGTGACCAGGCAGTGAACTGTCCTGCTGGGTGACCTAGGCCTGATCTGGCACTAATCTAAGAATATGTGACAATTGGCAAGCTACCAAAAAGATCCCAATTTCATTTAACGGAACAGGCTCGAGATCTTATAGGCGCATCTAAAAACAGAAAAGCCATGTCATATAAAGATGCTAGAGTGGCTCTGAATGACCTGATCCCTTTACTTATTTCAAAATTTCTCTGGTCTGAGTAGATGGGGTCCTCCTAAAGGCAGGTGTTGCACTGATACAACAGTGCTCAGTCCCCCAAAAAAAGAAATCATAAAAAAAAAAAAAGGGTAAAAGAGAAAGTTCTACCAAATCAGAACTGACGGATACTCTAGCAAGTGTGAGCCTCTTGCCAACACCTCTGTGCTTTTCACCAACAAAAGCTTCTACAGAATCAGCTCATGTGCTATATCAAGACTGGTTGACGTTTCTAATGGGTTTGGGCTTTCTCCAACATAACGCTTTCACTTACATTTTTCACAACTAAAAGCAAACAAGAGCCTCTCTCCCTGACAGCGCAGAAGTATGCAGTCGCTCCTGCTGCCTTTATTATCCCCCAGGCTTTTCTTACTGCTGGGCTGCCTCTGCCACTTCTTTCTGAAGCCATTTATTTATTTATTTTAGTAAGATATTTAAACATCTACTGTCTGTTCGAATTTCCAAATGCTGAAGCTCAGGGCTATTTTATAATCTAAGAAAAATGTTGGCATGTTTGTAAGTCAGCGATGAAACCACTTGGGTATTACATATTCTACATCTAGGAAGCTTTGTTGTGTGTGTAATACGTCTATCACAAAGTGATGAATAGCAAACGAGTCACACCAAATCAACAGAAGCAGCCTCTCTTCATGTTTAGAAGCATTAATTTGACAAGCAGAAATATAATGCCAGAAAGAAGTGAAGGGATTCCAATTGTCTAATTAATTAATTACCTTTTTTAATACAACTCCCCATACTTTGGTTGTCCCTTCACACGATTCATGTTAAGAAATAGAACCCGCTTTAGTGTTTGGGAACAACCTATTCTTACATCCCTGAAACACCGTCCACAGGATTCGCACCAGCAAGCAGTCACTTAGCCTGGTCTGAGCAAACTTAGATGAACAATTTTTAAGTAAAAATTCAGACCTTGTGAAAAAAGTAAAACAAACACCAAAGATCTAAAAGAATTTGTTTCTGAGATGTTGCCTGATGCCCCTGGGAGGGACAGTTTGGGATGCCTGTTCTATGCTCACTGAGTTCTCAAGGTTCGGACTCGCGTCCCACAAGGTACCTCTTTGGTACTGTGGCCCTGGCACAGGTCAGTGCATGGTCAGGCCTAGCTAGACAGATGATTTTCTGAGCCATCTGCAAACATGGTTGATTTCCTGTTGTTCTGGACAACTGCACAACTACCATCATATTGCAAGAGTCTCTGAACGAACCTGCACTGGAGGATTCAGCAGGTCACTGTGGATTTCAGCACTTACGCTGCTGACTGCAAGGTAGGAAACAGTTAAGCGTTGGGGTAATATGATCTTCATCTCACAGAATGGGAAATTAAAGCAGAGAGTTTAAGTGATTTAACTAAGCCCACAGAGATTAGCCTTAGCTAAGGTCTACAAAACTGGAAGCAGAGGGCACAGCAGTAAGAGGCAAAAGAGCACCTACATGCCAGCTCTGCTATTTCTAGAGAACAAACCCTTCCCCACAGGCTCCACTTTAAAAATAATTTAAAAGTAAACTTTTAGGCACTATTCGGCTGCCATGGCAGCTGGTTAGCCCTAGGGCCATGTGCAGTAACAGCTTCAGGAAAGATGAACATTTCCGTGCTGCCCAGACGTGGCCTGACATTGCAGACTGACGGAAGGAGAGCTAGCCCAGTTGTCACAGCTTTGCACTGCCCCTTCCGTGGCAAGGGGCTGCATAAGGCCCTTGTCTGTCTGTGAAGCAGGTAGCACCCTCTGCAAGCTGCTTTCTAGGCCCTCAAGTGAATGGAGAGAGGTAAAGCTCCCACAGAAGGCAACCCTGAATCACCTGCGGGGAAGGCAGCCCTTCTCTACTGACTAAGAGAACCTCAGGCCCATGATCTCCAAACGTAAGCATTTGTGTTAGCTACCTCGCGGTAGCTGGAGTAGGTAAGTTATGCTGCTCAGCTTTGATGGGGAGTCTTATTAACAAATAGTACTGCCTGAACACCTAAGTGAGCTCAACCTTTCAGCTCAGCTCCTGACGAGATGACTCCATCATCACAACCAAGAGTCAAGAAGCCTCAGCAGCTTAGCACCAGGAGAACTGTTTTCTGTAAATGGATTTCCATAAGAAATAAACAAACTGAACGTTGCCGTTTGGACTGCAAATTAGGGCATTCTAGGTGGATTAACCTTGGGTCAATACACACTGTGGCCATTCAGAAAGAATGGCGTTACAGATCCACAGTAAAGTGGCAAGCAGCACAAACAGCTTTGTGGTTTTGTGATTGTGTTTGGTGGGTCTGAGAGTTGTACTTGGCTGACAGCACTGCCAGCTTGCTAGCTTTTTCCACACAAAGCTTTTCCAAAGCACACAAATGAAGGACAAACTCAATATACTTATACTGATAGCAGTATTTTTTTCCAGATAAGAATATTCATTGAAATAAATACTTAAAGTCCTGCTCTCCATACATACCGTGATGGAACAGCTGATCAACCCGCCTCTCGTATGCACTTTCAGCAAGTCTTCAAACAGCTTTATCTGTTCAGAAATAATCTCTCTGTATTTGCCTTGTATCAGATCAACAGATTCCGCCACTGCTCCAGTGAAATCCACAATTGCATCTGCAGCGCTGCCTCCATCTAGAGCTTCATAAGATCCAGCCAGCCTAGAGGTAACCCAGAACATTCTCACTCACCCAGTGGTCATTAGAAGGGCCCTGATTTAGCCTGAATGTAGGTAATGTATTTGTGGCACACCAGATAAGAAAAGAAACAGAAGAGCGAATTATAGATGAAGCTTTGCTGGGCTTCTAGGAAAGGAGTGGAAAGATCCTTAAGGGTTTTGGGCTGCGGAAGTTGAGTGCAATGCACTGCTTTACGGTGCACCTCCACCTTGCAGATTAAAGGAGGAATTTTCAATTATTTTAGGTTTTCTGTTGGCAGCAAACCTAAAACCTATGGAAAATATGGTAAGGCTGAGAGACAAAACGAGCAGATGGACAGGAGGGACAGCACTGAAGACTAAAAAGACAATGAAATAGCTCATACTTTGCATAAGCTTTCTCCAACAGTGCGCTCCAGAATTCATTTTTCACATTGGAATGGCAATAGATCAACTTCCCATCCATTGTTGGCAGCAGATCATCAACAACCACCTCTGTCCATTCTCCAAAACACCAGAACCGGAAATGGAAAATCCCAGCATATTTCTCCGGTTTTTTAGGGTCCCATTCTTGTTCTTTAAAGTCTGGAATCACCTGAGAAACCATGCAAGGCAAAGTTCACCAAATGCAGTATGTCAGCTTTTATTCAGAGGGCAGACTGCCCTGGAGCGTGTACTACGCCGGCATTCAGTTTCATGAGCAGCTGAGCTTAAATAGCTGAGGCAGTGAAAATGATGGTGAATTTGGTACAAAGCCAAACATAGTCCCATTTGAAATAATCGTTTAGGAATGCAAAATTCAGAATTATCTGCAGAGAATGACCAACAGAACCATTATAGATACTCCCTGCATTCGCTACATCTCTTCTTTGGCATTGAATGAGATTATGGGCTGGAGAGGGGGGACTCATAGCATGAAATATGAACTTCTAAAGAAATGGAAGATTTGAATCCTCCAAAACTCACCACTTATCAGCTGCATATTAGTCCCAGAGGGAAAATCACTGGCTGATAGGTAGGGAAACAGCCAGGTTTTATTAGCTTTATTTCACACACCGAGCAGATTATAGCCAACCTTCTGCCAGAGGGTCTCCTGCAGAGCCAAGCAGGAGCACGCAGCCACAAACCAGCAGTTGCCCAGGATGCCTTGGTGCAAGTCATGGGAACTGATTCCATTCACAAACAGGTGAGGATCTTCACAGAGCTCCTGTCAAAACAAATCAGAAGTTGTTGGAAACTTCACAGCAGAAGTGAGCATCCCTCCACTAGCTATCGCTCTCCACATCATATTCACATTTGCTGTTTTCCCACCATCAAAGCATGAAGTTTCTACATCAGGAAGTTCAAAAGCCCTCTGGCACTGAGTATCTTTGAAAGCCAAGATACATAGTCTTATTTAAGTTCTCACACATACATTGTGTTGCCTATCTAAACCACCAGCATTTGCCGCTTTTTTGGACGTGTTCCTAGCTCTGCTCTCAGCTGAAGGTGAATGCTAGCAGGAATGCAGCACTCAGAAGACTTATTTGACATTGGGGCAGTTGATGAGGAGCTGAAAATAAATGGAAGGAAAAGGAGGAAGCATTACAGCGAAAGGCTTTACCAGAACAAAGCTGTCAAGAGGAAAGTAGCAGGAAATGACACTACTGATGCCAGAACCCCGAGATCCTCTTCTGTCACTGCCATTGCCTGGGTTGGCGCACTGGAAACCTTCCTCCAGTGACAGCTTGAGTTACTGCAATGCCCCCTGCCACCCAAGAACCAATGCAGAGAATGCACTGGTCTCTGAAATCACCTCTGTATCTCTGGTCTCTTTGCTTGGCTCTTAGTAGAACCACTTTCTCCCTCTCTCCCATTGCTTTCCTAGCTCCATCTCTATTTACATGTAGATTCTCAAAGTACAGTTGGCTCTTGCTGTAATTTGTCTCCCTGCTCTTCCCCAGCTTCTCCCTTCCAAGGGGTACAATGACAGCCTGGGGATCAAGGTGCTAAAATAAGCACCTTTAAAGTATCATCCAACAGACACGGGGGTACATTTTGCAGCAAATATTGTGTTAGTTATCAATAAATCCTTAGCAGAATGGGCTTTCTTGTCCAGATACGTACGTGGCCTCACAGTCCCAGATATATCCTCTCAAACACCACTATGGAAAATAGGTAATCTTAACATCCCATAATTACTGTGGTACCTACTGGTTTCAACCCAGGGATTGCTCATAATGCTCTAGAATGAATCACTGCTCTTCCCGACAGTTTGAGAAGACGGAAGAGCAGACAGTGGTGAAAAATTTTGCTGCTTCATAGGATGAGAATAACCCTAAATTTCAACACTGTGGAAAGGAAATGATCTGATGACCTGCCATCAGAGGTACAGAACAAATAACTCCCTCTCACCCCAAAATGGCAGGAGATTCCAAATTTACTGCAGTCCATCCAGCTCGTTATCAGCCGTGGAACGAGAAGCTGTGCTGCTTACCTCATGCGTTCTCACTGCCCTTTCAAAATTATAGATGATGACCCCACAATAAAGATTTCAATTCAAGCCTGGCTAAAGACCACAGGCTTCTCAAAACCTCTAAGCCTTCCCTCTGATGGGACAGTGACAAATCAGTGCTAGCTGAACTCATTCGCAGAGAGAAAGGAACCTTGGTGCGGAGCTAAAAGCCCGTTTTCCTGGGCTGATTTAGGAGCTGGCAGCCTGGAGTAGGCTCACTGTATCTAATTCGTGGGGCTGCTGTTTTCTTAAAGAATACGGTAATATTTTGGCATGAAACCTTACTTATTAACTAACAATTATTTACAAAATAGAAATTTTAAATGTCTCTTAGGAAACAAGTGACTGATCATTATATGACACACTGCTCTTTTGTCAGTATTTCTTAAACGTGGCTTCGCTTAGAAAATTTTAAAAGCTTATTAACAGACCTTACTAAAAATTCTGCATAACAAAACGGTGAGTACAAGGAAAATCAACCACGCACAAGATACTTATCTGCATAACACAAAGAAAAACTCAATTTGCTTGGGTGCTTTGATATGGAATGGCAACAGCAACGTCGGGCCAGCACTTTAGCCCATGTCAATCAATGCAGCTGCCTGCCCCAGAGGTTGTCATCAGTTCACTACCTGGCCTTTACTTCACAGTGGTAATAAATAATCCAAACCCAGCGTGGGTTGACTCAAGTTTCACATCCCTTTTCCATGCATCACTGGCAATAATATTTTCCAGTTTGTTTTTCCCTTCAAAGTGTTGTTTTATTGGCATAATAAATAGGGGATGAATTGATCCACCAAGGTTAAAATAATCCAAACTTTTCCATCAATATAGGAAGCCAAAACTTTTACTGTTTTTGCAAGAAATTCAATACTACCATGTATTACAAAAATCTCATCTAATTTGGTTTCCTTTGCCAAAAATAACCACATTAAACTATCATTTTTAATTGAAGTATGTCTCGTATCTCATACAGTCCTCAGAGAAAAAACAGAGAGCATCATTTGTCAGATGCCAAACATATGGATGAGATTAGCACTCACCGACCGCTAGTGTCCAAAGTAAACACAAGAAATAGACTTAGAAACACCACCTCTCTGTTTCCACAATAGACACTTAATTCTTCAGGATCTTGCCTGGTAGACCCTTTCTTATTAAACTGCCTAGGAGGCCTGGACATCTGAGACTAAAGAACAGTGAAAGAAAATGACATTATCTCTGTTTCTCTTGCCATTAATTACAGGCATTATGACAGCTTCTATGACGACTGTCACTGTACGGCATGATGAGATATACAATAACATCCAGGTGCAAGCTACAGTTTATTTCAACTCTTCGGCTTCTTCTGGGTTTTTTGTTTTTCACCATTTACGCCATATAGAAAATTCTACGGAATACTTCCTAGGTGGAACTAGCCATCTAAGCCACAACCCCCCTGAACAGTTAGAAATCTGCTATTTAAATACGCTATTCTGCAGACCTTGTGAGGCTCTTTAAGCACTTTTGATTGCCCCCAGCATGTCAGAAAAAAAGCAAACACTTTTCCAATAATGGTCCATGTGATGATAATTTAGGAAGGCTGAGGAAAAGTCAGCTAACATCAGTGGAATCACAAGGAAAAATGTGAGACGAAAAGGTGGCCAAGGCATTTTCAGGAGCCCTGACGCCTGCTATACCTTTCCCTGCAGGTGCAGCCTGTGCACTGATGCTTAGGTTCTGAGTTTCACTAGGAGTATCTCCTTTGCAAACATAGCTGTTTATCCCAAACTCCTTTTCTCAGGGTCAGTCTGCAGTGTCTAAGCTGTAAACAAGAGAAATATCTTCACATTTCCAGGGAAAAATTCAAAGGAGATTACAGGGTCTTATTATACAACACTAATGAACGTCACACTATTTCTGACACAACAATGCTAATAAAAACAGCTTGCTGTTATTATTCTGCCATCCAAGATGCAGAGCTCTCCCCAGTTCTTCTCTTATGCATGTGCATACTAAAATAAACACCATCCGCAGAACTATAATTAGGCTGTGTAGGGTCTGAAAGGGAGGCAAGAGGTTACACAGGCTTGGGGTTCTGCTGAAAACCATGACATTCTTATTTTCATGCCAGACTTTCATTTGCATGCCAGAAGTCCACTTGTGCCACTTGCTATCCTTGCTGCACTGGAGATGGGCTCAAAATATCTGATATTTAATATTACTCAGCCTCTGATGCTGTGAGAAATAAAGTGGCTCACTAACCCCTTTGCCTGACTTTAATTGCCTCATTTCTTTCCAATGGAGCTAGTAAATGAACTGGTTAATGAGCAGACCGAGAGAACACTGAGCAGCCTGGAGGGGAGAAACACACTGAACGTGGGATCACAGGAAATGACATTGGGAAAGGCTTTGAATAGGTTGGGCAGTCTCAACAGCTGCCTCAAGTCCGAATCAGCTAGCCCTTAAACCCCTCGTGACAGATGTTGCTCTAACCTGCGTTCAGTGCAACGAGCAAGGGAATGCCCACACACCTCCTCCGCTGGTCTCCTTCAGCAAAGCACGGCGCTGCTGGTCTGCAGTTTAAGGCCAAGACTTCAATGGATGGGTTACTTCAGTAAACTTCCCTCTCTGCAGCATCCTTCATATAATTGCAAACCTTCAACATGTCATTTTTCTCTAGTCTTAATAGCTGTTTTTCCTGGTCTACATCATTAGTGAGATGTGGCACCCAAACCCAAACACTATCCTCCATATGAGGTCCAGTGCCAGTGCTGAGCAGAGCTCGATGCTATTGTTTACCGAAGCTAGGGTGCCATTTTTCCATCTTTTTCACCTCAACTTCACAGCTTTGACATATGTTCTGCCCTTGATCCACTCTCTGATTCTATTCTGTGGACCTCCTGCCTAGTCATTCTTCCTCCCTACCTTAGCCATAGAGTTGCTTAACGCCAAAGGACTGTACTTGGTTGTGCTGATTAACTGATATTAAATTGCATCCTATTTTACACTATTTTCCTGAGACATCAAGACAACTTTGAATTCTAAATCCTGTCGGTGTGCTTATGATCCTATCCCGATCAGGATCATATGCCATTCTAGGGCAGGTTCTAGCCCCTCATCCAACTAGCAATGAAAATACTGAACAGTACCAGACCAAGAAAGATCAGTGTAGGATCCCCACTAGTATAATCCCAGCTTGAAAGCGCTCCAAAAAATTTATTTCAGCACCACTTTACTTCAGCATCCACTTTACTGAAGTTTCAATTAGTCCAAGTTTTCATACTTTACTTTGGAGGGACACATCAGACGTTGCCAAAAACTTACGAAAATCAAACTACATCAGATCTGCTGCTTCTTATCTAGTCAAAAGATCTGTCCCACCCTGTGCTGGAAGGCAACCAAGCTGGCACACATTACTGTATTTGACACAATACATTTTTATAATACAATCTATGCTATTAGATAACAGCATTGGTCGTCTTCTGCTTCGGACTGATAAATTGCAGTCTGGGATTTCACTGACAGATAGAAAAATGTTTGGACTGTAGTACAACTACAAAAGAGAGCAGCTTTTCTTTTCTTTGCGACAAGAAACCTTTCTTAAGAATTTTCAAAATATGGCATGAACTGTGGGAGACAGTAGACACCAGTTTCACCACTGCAGCTATGAAACGGTTTGTATGTTGCTCAGTTTTGTCCCTCCAAAATAAATAAATAAACAAACAAACAAATAAGATTTTTAATAAAAGATACGTATATACTTTTTTTCTGAGGCCACACATACATCTGCACCAACTTCAAGCTGCTCTAGGTGTTTTGAATCTTACAGGAATTTAGCTAAAGAAAAAAAGTTCCCCTTAGCTCTGCAGACGCATCTCTTGGCATAAGTACTACAAATATCCATGAACTAAGAAATATGTGACAGTGGTTATAAATAGGGAGAAGGACAGTCAGAGGATTAATTAATTAATTCCCTCTGTGTTTTCAGAGAAATCAGCTGAGCCTGCACTGTAAAACACTTCAAGAGATCTCTGGTATCTGAGAAAAAGGGAAGATTACTTTCAACAGATTAGGGTCTCTCAGCTAGCTCAGATAGAAAAAACAGATTCCACAAAACGGAAAAGGAAAAAAGCAATAACGATGTTTGCAGCTGAGATTTTCAAAGGATCCAGTAACTTTTGGAACTTACTTTCCTCCACACCCTTTCAAGATCACATAAAAATAAGCCATTGTTGCTTGTTCACAAGACCTACGGAGCAAAGTACCGTCCTTGATTCTAGCAGACTGTTCTACTGAGTCTGGTACCTGCACCATGCCCTTCTTTACTCAAAACAGTTCAAGAATTCTGTCCGCTTTCTTCTCCTTTCCTGTCATACTGAGCCAACGCCTATACACAGTGAGGTCAGTATGGGGAAGCAAGGGGAGAGAGGTGTGAATGGCAGTTCCTCCTGAGCATGGATGCAAAAAATTCAGCGTTGGCTACAGCTGACTACAAACCAACCACATCAAAATGAAGGTAGCAAAGGCAGCACTTATTTTGAGGTCATGTAGCTGAAGCGGTAGAAAAGATTGCCTGTCTCATAATATACACCAGCTGTGCTGGGGCATTTATAGAAACCCTCTCCAGATCAGGCTGTTTGCCAAGGCAATTGCCTTTAGTCCTAAAAAGAAAAATAAACTGAGTCCAACCGTGCTAGACACTTCATCACATGCAAAAAAGCCTTTGGAAACCTTGTTATTTCTGAGAAAACTTCGCCCGTGGAATGACAGAAGTGTTAAGTAATAATTGTGCTCTCTATGGGTATAGTTCAAACCCCTAAGAGCACAGAGTACTCAGAGCACCTTCCACCAAAAGGAAACTGGGGTACAGTCATGACCCTGCTTACCGTGACCGAAACGGAGTCCTTACTGAGATCAGGAAGTGACTATTATAATCAGTGCTGTTACCCCATATAAATCACCAAAAGGGAGAATTAGCTCTCAAGTTTCTCTTTGTGCGCCCTGAGCTCAGGACAGATAATCTGCTGCAACTTTCACACCCATTCTCCAGCAACACCAGGGCCCTGAGAGTAATGCCCAGTACTGCTAAGAATAGAAACCGAACTGTACATACACGCGATAATCCAAGCAGAAAGAGTACACCAGTTTGCTCCAGCCTTATGTACAAGAAAACTCAGTTATGTGGAGATTGAGAAATGCCTTCCTCCCCCTCCTCCATCTCCAGTAAATCATGTTACAAAACCAAACTCATTACAAGCATTTTTATAGCATTCTTCTTTTTTCCATTTTCAGTTTGGGGCTAGCAGTGACTAATACTCAGTGAAGGCCACGGGTTTCAGTCTTGCCCTGTCTACAGGACAGACGTATTTGGGGAGGATCTGAATCCATGTTCGGGAAGAAAAAAAACACAAACATTGGGCAACATGTTGTGTGTCTTGGCTGCTACTAGATTTCACCTGACCCTTGGCGTGCTAGAGCTGCTCTCATCCAGAATGCTGACAGTTGCTGGAAAGGGTACAGATGACTTGCTGTAGCGATGACCTTCTCCTGAACCTCACTAACAAACACAATGTTTATCGCAGGTCTTAGAGCCCTCTGCCACTTATACCCAGAAATTGCTCGAGACTGTGAGGAAGGACTTTCTGGCCTCTGAGCATCCTCTTAGAAATATATCCTACAATCTTTTGTTCCACTGTCTTAGTTTGCGATGGTTTAGAGCAATGTGCTAGAGAACTGCAAGATATTTAAATACTTTATTTTTAGAAAAAAGAGGCCGTGTTTGGGGATAATGTTTTTACTCACAGAACGTACATGACAAAGCCTTTAGTTTTTCCGCCGCCTTCCCTAAAGGTCTGTTTTCCCTTCTCCAACATCCATTTTACAGTTTGTGTTACTTTTCTTCAAGCACCAGCAATCAGAGATGCCACTTGTAGGATTAGATGCACATCAGGTAACAGTTAGCCACGCCTTCTCAGCCAGGTGTCTAGACTCCACTGCCAAGATGCAAACACCTTCAAGGTTTAGAGCCTCTAGCGTAAACACTTCTCTCACAGAGGGATAACATTGGAGAGAGGCCTATCGCTCTCCCTTGACCACATAAAACAAGGTAAATAGGTCAGAACAGACCCCTACCTTTTAAACACTTCCTACACAAAACGCTATCCTTGGTGTCTATGATTACTATATCATCAAATAACACCAGTAATACACATCAGGAAAGTAGGTGCAGATAGTTACAGGAAATGCATTCAAAGTAGCAGAGATCAAAACACAAAATATAACTATTCATTAGGTTATTTTCTCCAAAATATTTAAAAATGTATTAACTGGTCTGAAGCTAACTCCCTCCCCACCAAAGATTTTGATCATTGTTGGTTTGGCCAACAAGGATGCTGGGCAGTTTTTCAGCACTGAGACAACCACTTTTGGTTGTGTAATATTGCTGCCTACTGTGGAATATATAGTTTCCTCTATGTCTCACTCATGAATGAGCCCTACCTCTATGGAACTTCATTCTCTGGCATTCCAAAACTACTAGAAGTGTGACATTATTTGGGGGAAAGGGTTTAACCACAGTATCACTTCAGTTGGCTTAAATTTTATATATTACAATTACTTGAAAAAAAAAAAAAAAATCAGTGTTTTCCATCAGAAAAGACACCATTTTCTGGCTGCTGACCCAAGGGTTGCTTGTAAAATGCTTTCTCCACTGTGATTTTAGATGGTGATGCTCCATGAAAAACAGGTGTCCTCTTAGTACATATTGCTTAGGGCTAGAGGCTGTTCAACATAGTGTTGTGAAAGAAAACGTTAAAAGAGCTTTTGTTGGATGAGCTGCCCACCAGCAGGAATAGGGAAGTTATAAGTCTTGCCCTTGGTATTAAATAAAAACAATCACAAATGTGTGCAAAATCATTAGAGATTAGAATTTGTAAAGCTGAAAGCAGCGAGCTCAAAATGTTCCTCTTTCCATGCCACTCACCTGCAAAGTCAAACAACTCAAAATCTGAGATGCCTGTGAGTCAGGCAGAAAAGTTGCATGCTGCACAGCTGCAGCTGTCTCACACGGTCATTTTTAAGTGAAGGTCCTCTGCTTCGGACTGGGAAATCAACCCCAAAATATAAGCATACACTCTGCATGACGGTAAGGGGATACACAGCAAATAGGGAGGGCCTCAGCCAAGTCAGACTTGCTGCATGCAAGCTATGCAGTCAGTCTGCATTTGTGCCATAACTATTTGTTTGGGATTGCTAGCTACCAAGCTGTAACTGCTCCAAATGGGCTGCTAGCAGTCCAGGGATCTCAGACCCATGGGCCTTTTTTTCCAGTGGAAAAATTTGAGGGCATAAAAATAGAGGGTATTTTCAGGAAAAAATGAGTGTACAGTAGTTTTGAGAAGCAGGTGGTACAAAGCAGCCTAACTATTTCTGCCAAGAGTAACGTACCAAAGCAGTGGAAATGCCTCTGCATTAAGTGCAAATCACAGAGAGAAAGCCAACCTCAAAGGCTGTCAACCTGGAGCACCTCCACTGACGTCACTGCCAGGCACACGCTTGTCTGGCTGAGGTCAGATGTGGGCTACATCTTTGTCCATCAGACTAAGAGGCCACCTATTCTCTAGCGATAGGTTTTTACTGCTTCTTCAAAACATGTTTTTCAATCAAGTTCTTGAACTAGTTTCCTAAAGACAGGAAAGTAAAAACAATAAGAAAAACGGAGGCTGGAAATCTTCATGCACAATCTTTCACAACACTGAAATATTCAGCACCAGACCAATGCAGAAGGAACAACTCCTGAGTCTGGATGCTGGACCACGCATCTCTGGCTGAGGCAGCAGTTGTTCTTTTTGCCTGCTAATAAGCACCATTTTGGCTCAGCAGCCATGACCTTTCCAGGCTCGTCTAGTCTGAGCTTATGCTCTGTCTCAAGGGGCTGGTAACTGATGCAGACTGAGTTCTTGGTCACTGTCTTTTATGAGGAAGTGAATTAGCTGTTTACAAAAGGCTATTAGGTATATTTGAGGAAAATCTGACTTTTTCAGTAATTACATACCGGATGGGCATCATCTGGCAAAAACACAGTAAAGTCATCTAAGAAACATTATCTAGAGTAGAAATTCAGAAATGGAGATGGTTTGCTCTATTTGAAAGGAAAGCTATTCTGTTAGTCCAATGGCAACATACAGACCATAAAGGTTAAAAAGCGTAAGTCTAAACCGGTTAAGAAGAATTAACCTCATTAGCAACAAGTTCCTGCTGCCCTCCTTTCCCCATGCCTTTTCAAGTAGAATTTCATTTCAGCCTAAATATCAGTATCTACTAATAGTGGTATTTATCCCAGATGCATTCCTTGAAAGTAAAAATCTTTATCCTCTTCTCCCAATCTCGGTGTTCCTGTCCGTCATCTTTATTAAACAGTAGCTTGAGGTATCTCCCCTACTTTATTTACTTAAAGCAAAAATTTTAAAAGCCTTGGACAAGAGTGCATAAAGTAGCACTAAAGTATTCTAACATATCAGATATACTTCTGGAGTTGTAAGATATTCCATACCACTCTGGACTACGTATTTGCTGCATGATATAGAACTTTGTATATGGAATCCTGATTATCAGACACAAGCTCCTTATACTATTAAATGACTTTAAATAAATTTAATTTTAGAATTTGAAATTAATATATTTTTCTTTAAATAGAAGTTTTGTACTAACTAGTATAGCTCAACTTTTTTGAGCCTATGTAAGTCAGTAAAAGCCTTGCATTAGTTTTAAGGGGACATGGATCAGACACTTAAAATTCTAGTCTGCACATCCTTTCGGGCAAAGGTCAGTCTACGATCACGTAAAATAGAGAGCACTTGTCTCTTATTAATACAGAGATAGGCCAGATGCATTGCAGAGAACTGTAGTTAGTGCTATTGGGCCATCAGAACCTTATTAGATCACTCAACTACAAGCTCAAAAAAAAGCTTTTCCCACCAGTCCATTGCCTGGACCTTTCATTCATTGCCATCCCTTTCATTCATTGCCAAGACCGGGTGTGAGCTGCAGCCAGGAGAGCGACACCAGTGTCTAGTCCAGCCTCCAGCCTGAGTGTAAGCAAATATCATGGCAGCAAGGCGTTACTGGGTGACGATAAACACCAGCAACCAACACAGTGGTCAGAAAGCTCATCAGTGTTGCCAATTTGCAGCCAAAGGGAGGAACACATAGAAAATGTTGCTAAGGAACAAAAACAAGTAGACCAGTGGAGAGAGAAACTGCAAATGCATGATGCCAATTTGCCTGACGGTCTGTACAACCACCTTTCTACTTTAAGAAAAGTTATTGCTTGCCTAGAAGTTCAAATTCTGAGTTAATAAAAAAATGTTGCATCAAAAATGACACAGTTACATTAGTTTTATTTCTTACTACTGAAAGCACTTTTATGACTCAGCCAAATCTAGTAACTGCAGATCATCTCCATGAATTCACAGAAACTACCAAAAATAATTTTATTTATACATCTTGAAAATAAGCAGCAGCTTCTATTTCTAAAACATCTTTTAAACTTCATCTTAGAAAGTTATTCTTTTAACAGCAACAAAATTATCAGCACATGACTTATGTATCTGTAGTTTTGAATAACGAAACTGAACAACTCACACCAGCAGTGATTTCTAAAGCAGGATACTTAGAAACATCACAGTTGCCTTGTCTGTCTGCCAATCAAGCACATACTTTTCCCTCTGTGTATGTTAGGTTATTTTACCTAGGACAGATCACTGTTAGAGGACTGAAATGGATTAAAGGGATTGAAATGAATAAAACATTTTGGATAAGCCCTTTTCCCCTCAAGTTACATCAAAACTTCAGAAAGTTTTGGAAATTTGGGGAACAATATCAGTTGCTGAAGGATAAAATTTTTAAGGGTAGTTGTGCAACTAATATGCCATCTCTGCAGCTGATGAGAGAATTACCAGTGTGCCAAATGGTGGCCAGCGTTGTCATTATATCCATAATTTCACTTAGATTCATGCATTAGCCAGCTACCTTTCTAGTTCTGCCTCCTTCACTACATTTTCATATTCCCTTCTCTTCCCCATTCTCTGTTATGAACTCATCAAGTTGCAGAAGGAATTAATAAAGATGACTACTCCACTAGCTCACAAACCTGTTTATAAAGCTTGCTTTCTGCTATCTCCCTTATGGGCACTCTGATGTCTAGTAAAGGGTCAGCCTTTCCTGGGGCATCCTGCTGCCACTCAGCTGCCTGTTTTCACAGAATAAGTAGTGTCCCTGAGACACCTAACCATTTACCAAACTGGGTTGAAATGGGTCAATAGGGTCAAACATTGCTGGAGGAAGAGGAGAACAGCCAGACACAGGCTCAGAGACAATACACCTGCATAATTTTGCTTCCCATGGGAAACAAAGGCTGAAAAGAAGAGAGCTTGCTGATGTAATGTGCTAACTGCTTGCTGTTCCCCATCAGCACTAGTCAACCTTGCCAACCATGCAGTACCCCCTTAAATCAGGCCAAAGAGACTAAAACTGCACAGCAACTTTATGTCGAGGCTGGAGATGCCCCTTCTTCCTACCTATTTCTGTCTAGGAGGCCTCTGCTTACCTTGATGCCAACTGCAAGCAACTCAAAACCTCCTGATCACTGTCAAGGTGTTTTCTATCATGACCCAAGATTTTCCTCTGTTTCAACCCAAAACAAAAACTAGAGCATATTCAGTCAGACAGAAACACCAACTCAGGCCCTAGCTTCACTGGGAAAGTCAGCCTGCAAATAGTTTTGTCAGAATGTTTACTCAGTCGTGATTTTTTTTTTTTTAATGGTTTTCCCAATGTGATATAAATTGACCGGATTTTAGTGCTTCATTTCAAACAAATTCCTTTAATAAATACTAACACTATGTCTATCTGATGTTGGCCTTGCACGAAGAACGTTATTCAGCTGTCAGAAGACAGAGAAAATCAATATGGCAAACAAGAGACACATAATCATTTTGTCACAAAATTCACTACCAAGAGCCCTGCGTCTTCATCAGTTTAAATAAAGTTAGTACAAGGTGCATATCAGAATGGATGGTAGTTCATTAGGGATCACATGGGATTCCTTATCTTCAAGGACGACATCATATATTGTGGACAAGAAAAAACAGGAACCATGGAATTGTCTGTTTAGAAAATCATTAAGTAAGCAGGAATTGAGCAAAGGTCAAGGATGACCAACAGATGAGTCAGTACCATCACTCAGGAATTACCCTCCTTGCTCCTCCTTGCCAGCTGAGGCAAAACACTAAGAGAAATACTGACAACCTCAATATGAAGCCAGCTCCCATTTATCTTAGGCAATGACTACTAGTGGCCATGGGAAGATTCACAGTGGTCAGTCCCATAAGAGTTGTGCGGAAAATATAAGCCGTTAGATTTGAAGTTATGGGTTTGAAGCTATGTTCCAGGTAAAACAGAAGGGATCCAGACCTCTGGTTCCTATTAAAATATGTTCAAAGCAGCAAAAAATTTCCCTTAAAGATGGTAACTCTGTGTGAATGTTTAGGAAGTGTTGTGAAAATTTCAAGCCTCCCAACATTTCCACCATCTGAAAAGACACAATTTCTGAAATATTTAATTATTTTGAGAAACAGTCTCCCAGCAAGACAAACATGAACTCTGACCAAAAGTCAGTCTCACCAAACTCCAGCTAGACTTAGAGCACAAAGTTCGACCTTTAAGTGCTGGAGAACCACTCCAGTCCCAGCATTGCTCCTCTCCTGTCGAGTTTAATTTCTTTAAGATGTGCCATGAGGACCATCTGAGCCAGCTGGAACTCTAAACCCCATCAGGGACACTGAAATCATTCTGGCTCATTTGTATCTCCAGCAAGATCTCTGCTAGTGCTCACCACACAGACTCCTTTCAAGAGAAAAGTTAGGAGTCACCTTTTAGCCTCACCCTCACACTAGCAATCTCATCAGTTATTTTATGCTATCAGGGTCCCACAGCCAAAGAAAAGTTAGTGGAAAACCCTAAGGAAACATTTCTTGACTCTCAAAAGCCAAGGGAAATGGTCTGTTGTTAATAACGTTGAGATTTGCCAATACCGTTTTTACTTGTCTTACAATTAAAGTATTTACAGTGCAGCCACTATTTTCGACAAACTTTTTTTTCTTCCGCTTTTGGAATGTCTGCAGAAGTAACTTAGCACGGTGTCCCCATCTCTGCCAAGCAGATCATCCCACCTAGTGTCCATAGTTTTTACTCTATTCAAATGTAGAGACGCATGCCAGATCCTCAGCTGTAAATGAGAAATACTTTAGCGGAGCCAATGGGCTGCTTCATGTCAGCAGAGGTGCCAGGCCTCTCAGTCCCTCTCCATCCATAGATACATCCCGCTTCATTTCTAATTTGCCTCTGCATTAAGAGATTCATAATGCTTTTAGAATCAGAAAAAGACCAGTAAAAACAGGGATGAGAAATGCCATGTCTAGGTTACAAGTTGGCTTTGAAATATTCCTCTTATAGTCCAGACATTGGCTATTTTACCAGTTAGATCATGTGTTAAAATATAAAATAGTTTGTAGGCAACTATCCCTTCTAAGAACTTTCATTTGAGGAGAGCAGAGGCAGTGAGTGAGAAAGAGAGAAGGCAAGATGAGAGAGGAGGGGGGAGAGGCCAGAGAACGAGGTACTGGATTCACAGTTCCAGTTAGAGAGAAAAATGGGATGACCAAGGCTCAAACATCCCTTATCTGATGGGAAGGGAAAAGGGACAACAGTGACCACGAACAAAAACTATAGCAAACGAAGCTTGCCACAAAGTCTTTGCAGAAAGATCCAATTATCTATGGGGTTAGCCCAGTGATCAAGGGAGAGCAAAGCCCTGCGTTCAGGCTCTTCCTCTGAGGAGCTGAAACAGCAATAAAACCCTAAACTTACAGACCAAAACTCAGCCCACAGCTGGCTCATTGCTAACTGAGATCTAATAAACATACAGTTTTGTTTAGTTTTAAAAATAGAATTAAACTTGAAGGAAATATGCATTTAAATCAGAGGGAAACAGCATGAAACTCAAAATGATTTTGCACATCTCAGACATAATAGCTTAGAAGACCTCAAATTCCAGAACTCTGGTCATCCTAAATACTCTTTAAATGTGGAAATAAACTGAGAAGGGTTTAAAGCTCTTAACATACACTACATTCTTTTAAATTCATTCCTAAATATGCTCCACGTTCGGGGAAAGTGTTGACAGAATAGTACCTTCATTTCCCTGGCAGTTGGCATGTCTGGGCTATAATTTGCCTTCAGTGAAGCCAGACGTTTAATTCTTTAGGTAGAATTAATCAATGCACTAACAATTACTGTAAGAAGGCTAGCTGAGGATCTGATCTCCAGTCTTTGTTTTACAGGCTCAAAATAAATTCTACCGTGTCATTCTTAAAGTCATCACATTGCCTTAGGACAAAAATAAGTTGACTCTCTGACAAACCTATTTTTGTTTAATAGCTGTTAAACCAACTAAACAAAACTGGACATTTTAAACTTTAAAGAAACATTCAGAATCTTAGAATTGTAGCGTTTATGCTCTAGATGTGACATTGAGGTCTTATCACTTTTTTTCTTTAGTGGTAACAACAGCAACAACATAAGAAAGCCTCCATCCAGTCTGAAGGAGGGGAATATAAACTGGAAAAACTGCCAAGAGAGAAGATAACAAAATGCTGGCATCTGGAGAGCTGTCTGCTTGGCAAGCATGTATGTCATTTACAAATGTTTGCTCATAATTATACCCCTGCAAGATTTGGGTGAATAATACTGTGGAGAAAGCTGCCACTTCTAAAACACGGCTTCTCCTACATATGTAAATAAATGCAACACCCATTGAAGGGCAAATGTATTTGAGGCTACAGCCACAGAAAAGGGAGCCCATGCCCGACACTGCCCTTGTACCTGCGAGGCAGGATGAAGGAAGGATGAAGCTGGGTGTTAGGGCATCCACTGAACTCCCTGCTCCATCGCAGGCTTTTCGGAGGAGTGAGGGCGGGGATACTGGCAAGATGCCAGCGTTTATTGCTTCCTCTCACAAGGTGGCCAACAGAGAAGAGCGTAACTAAGAACAAGGACTTTTCTGAAGTGACACCAGAAACAGGATTGAGCAGCCAAGTTCAGGTCACACCAGGTCCAGAAAGCCACCAGATGGTAATGCAGAGATCAAACACGGGGTATTTGCTGACAGCAGAAGGCTTTACAGATCCATGCTCATCTCCTCTCCTGGGTAAGCTCCATCTTAACAAGATCTTCCATGGAAAATAAAAATAAAATTACAGAATTAATAGAATAAGGGTGAGCAACAGCTCCATTCTGGAAACACTTCAGCAATTCCAGTAAAAAAAAAAAAAAAGTCATAACTTCCCCAGAAAAAAACATTAAAGATGAAATATTCTGGGAAGAATGGTCTATCCAGTCAGAAAACAAGACGGAAGCATGCCAAACAATGTTTTCACAATGTCTCCTGTACTCTGACCACTGACGACAGGCAAGGTGATAGGCTGGTCTGCAGCAAAAGTTCCCAGGCTTTGAAAGGGGTCAGGATTTCACCCAAAAAAACATGTTAATAATATTGAACCACACTACCTTATACCACTGATGGGGATGAGAGTGAATTTAACAAAGCTCATAAATCCCTGCTCTTTGGAAAAGGGTGTTATTTTAAAATAACATCCTTAGGAGAATAAAATCGTATCCATTTCAGTCCTTATAATACTTCTTAAATTAGACATTCGAGACAAAAAAAGAGCGATCCCCTACAGTTCTGGAGCTAGGTTCTCCCATGAGGAGAGTTTTTACCTTGCTTAATGCTAGGAAGCACAATCGAGGCCTCTCCAGGCAATCAGTCTGTTGGAGAAAGGTGAGGAGAAACAAGAAACCCTGAGGCGAAGCAAGTTTCTATTCCTATTCCTGCTGAACCTTCTCAAATACAGAAATAGAGCCCACCTGAAGTATTACATAACATTTGCAGAGCTTCTTATTCAGAGCATGGCTGAGCCACAACACACTGACCTTCCTGGTATACCTCCTCTCATCATGCTGTGTAGGATGCATTTCAGCCTTGATTTGAAAAGTAAATTCTGGTCTAGAAAAATGGGACACGGCTGAGGGTCACACAGTTGTACATACCCCTCTGAGACTTGAATTGTGGCCACTGCCAGCAATAACTGCTGGAAAGGATTAAGGGAGTTAAGAGATCCCAACTTGTTTGTTTGGCTATGTGAGACGAGTCCTCAGGGCACTGGACATAGCTCTGCTCACTTCCTCACTGCAGGAACAAAACATTTGTGGATGAAAGCACTCAACAACACATCTGTGACTAGCAGCAACCATTTGCATTTGAGCACTGTGCTTGCCCTGCTGTCTCCAATAACTTCTTTGTATTTCCATAACCCATCTTCTAGAAAAGCAGATGGTTGTACTGTCCATCTGGAATACTACTATTTTCCCATCACTCTTCTTAGCAGATGCAAATACTGACTCATCTCAAAAGGAAGATTAAAAAAAAAAAAAAAAAGCTCTTACAAAGCTAAACGCTGGTCAATCTTTACAGGACAGACTCTGGGTCTCATTCTGCTTTCAAAATACAATGGGCTTACCCTGGTGTAACAACGCGCATCCAAAGCACAGCTTCATCTTTCTTTCCACTGCACAACTCTCCCTCCCAACTTCCTGTCAACTACCCCTATATCCAAACACCCATGCCTGCCTGCTCTGGGTGGGAACCTGCGAGTGTGAAGCACTTACAGTTCATACCAGTCACTGGGACTGGACACAAGCCTTTTCAGTGCTTAGTGACCCTTGCACCCACAGCCCTTCATGCTTGACATTTATATCAGAAATTAGGCTGGTGTTGTCTCTGGGGCAGGGGGTGCTACTGCAAGTGAACTAAGGTATCAAGGTGGCTCCTGAGGTTTATACTGCTGAAATATGGCCTTCACCTTTAAAACTCTCTTGCAAAATGCAATCAAATGCAAAATATTTGCTGTTCACAGGGTTCTGGCAGGGTCTAATGCACAATAAACTCCCAGAGATAGGCCTGTTAATTATTATTCTGGTGTTTTGGTGACAGAGGTTACTGTAGAAGAGCAACAGGCTAAATCTGCAGACCATGTCCACATACACTGTCAAGCTCAAACCTCTGACAATAAACCCTAATTAGAGCAGCTGGTGAAAGATGAGGCAGGACTTGCAGCAGAGCCTATCACAGCCACTGTAAAGGAACAGTGTCATGCTCAACACAAACTAGCTAGGTGGGCAAGGCCCGGTACTTTGCTCCAGGATGGTCTCCCAGCCAAGCTACTCTTCTTTTACTGTGATCAGCGTAATGCGCCCTCAAGTGCTGGAGGAGGGATACCCTGTGGCAGCTCTCTCTTCTACTTAGGCAATAAACGCCTTTCCTCTCTCTTTAAAGGAAAGTTTACTCCCTAGGAGACTAGCTAACAACAGGAACAGATGAATAATAAAGTTAATCTTAAACACAGGAAAATAAATTGAATAGTCTTCAGTGCCTCTTTCGGAGTCTCCCAATTTCTCCAGGCTGCTCTCAGATGTTGCAAGCTGTCAGCCACAGTTTACACAGCTAGCATGAGATTTGCTCTCTTAAATGCTGCTTTGACGTGGAAGTTTAGCCAGCTGCGTTTGCAAAGACCTCCACAGCTCCATGCTCAAACCCCTCATGGAGCTACTGGCAGGATGAGGTGGGGAGAGGCACACGGGCCAGAATCTGTCTCAGTACACAGAAACCCTGATTTTTGTTGTTGTTTGTGCTTTTTAAAAGCATTTGACCCTTGCTGTCCACCCAACTGCATTGTTTTACAGTAAGGTAAAGTTGCTGAAACACACTTTAATTTGCTGAGAGCGCCCCTCCCATAGGAGCTCCACCCTGGGCTGCCCCAGTAGTGCCCTGTTTCCCAGTATCGCTCGAGAATGCATTACGCTGTAAATTAGTTCATTATCCGCAGGCTGAGGCAAAGTTCCAAGCCCAAAATGCCGCAAAGAAAAGCATCCTGTTCAAATTCAAGCTAAACAAAATGATCCTAATTGGAAGAGGGAACACTAAAAATCTAGCAAGGATACATTTCTGCCTCAAATTGACCTGAGTTAGCAGGATCTTATAGGGTTCCTTCCTCAGCCTCCACGGCCAGACAAAAATCTTCCTGTTCGTTTCTTCTCTTTCCAGCTACCTGGAAAAAGCTCCTCTTAGATGTGAGATTCTCCCTTCGCTCACCCTCCTCCTCCCAAAAAATAAACAAAAAACCCAACCCCCCCAAAACAGCTGTGTCATTTCCAGGCAGGGTAAGCACAATGGACTGTATGAATGCAGCACAGCAATGTAGCTCTCTACCTCCATCTGCCAGGATGCAATAGGGGCATCATTCAGGTTCTGGTCTCCTCCTTCTGCTCTTAACACAGTTTTGGCTGCCAGCTCCGTGTGCCTTATTTCTGAGGCAACAGGACACAGCACATCCCAAGCAACTGCATCTTCCATGACCCAGTGGGATGCGGCAAGTCATCAGTACCCAGAGTCTGAGCACCCTGCTGTCAAACAAGGATGACACTCATTTGGTATTCATCTTTCCTCCTCAGGGAGGTACCCCTTCCCCCCAAACTCAAAGCATCTTATCACCTTAAGAAGAGCTAGAGACAAAGAAAATGCTTAGTGCTTAAGGTAATTATGGTGATAAAGTCCTAAAAATAGGCTCTAAAACAGAAAGACTAGAAGAAAAAGGCTGTAAGAGCCCAGCATGACTCCTCTCAGAATATCTAGATCATCGGCTAAGACATCACAAACAGAGGTTTGTGGATGATTTGCCTGGACATTTTGCTTCCTTTATTTCTGTACATAATGTGAGCACAGAAATGTCATACCAGGAGAGCAGACAGGGAGGGAGCACATAAAGGCATGTTTCCTTGCAAAGGCAGAAGGCATTTTCTTTTCAAGACACATTCACTGAGAAAAACTCAGAACCTTAGGAGAAAATAATAATGGGAGAAAAGAAACAAAACAAAGCCCACAGTGTTTTCAGGGAATTACTTGGCTGGACACCATCAGAACATGCCATTCCAACTACCTTAGAAGATTAGCTGAGGGAAGTCCCTTTCCAGCTGGAAATGTTTCCTTGCCTTCAAGCAAAATTTCAAGAAGCATTTCATTTTTATTAGTGTATCTGGGGGAAAGTTGCAAAAGTCATTAAAAAAAAAAAACTTTGATTTCAACTGAGTGTTCCTAACCCTGAAAAAAAAAAAACCCTGCCAAATTCCTTCCACACCCCCAAAAGTGTTTGCTTGAAAAGACCGATTAGTTGGAATGGCAAGGACAATTACTAATTTTAACATGATTACAGGACCATTTTAGGGTATCAGTAATAATGACAATGCTCTTCTATTATCACCTTCTTTATGAGACCCAGTTGCAAGAACAAGAACTCAAGTTCCAGTGGATTCCTGTTACTTGCCTGCTCTGTGTACATCAGTATATAATACATGCATTTACGTTATCACCATTGCCATCATTGGCAATAAAAGAGAATAGGAAAGTGAATTATAAAGTAATAACTCACTTTTTTCTTCAGTCATGCTTGAAAGAGTCTATATTTTTCTACTCACTTCACTTAGAAAGACTATTTCTCAAAGGCATCAGCTCCTCTCGATACATCAGAAGCAACAGGAACTTTAAAGGTAGAACTATCTGAGGTAAACTGATAAAACTTTGCAGTGGGAAGGAGAAGACACTTTCAGAGTAGTATGGGTTTTTGCCATTATTTCCTCCAGTAAGGTTTCTCTGGCCCACATTACTCTTTATCGTAAATTCCAGTATTTCCATCCCTTTATAACCAATATTCTGGCACTAAGACAATTCCCATGAATGCATGAGAAGCAATGACGTGAAGACCTGGTCCCTAAGATCCCATATGATATTTTAAATCGCTGGGCTATGGTGAAACAGAGACAGTTGCTTTTCTGCTCGTCCTCACATGCTCCTCCAACCTCCCACTGAAAAATATCAACAGGTCCCTTTTCATTCAGAATGGTGCTCAGAAAACACCATCACAATTGCATGTATTTATTTCCCAGCCAATCAACCTAAATATGAAGTGTTCACTTAAACAGGAGAGCATATGCAGAAGCATACTTACTTACCCTTCACATTGTTTCGCTAAGTTCATCTGTGTGAGCACAAAGTACCTGTACTTTAGTATGAAATACTCTCAGATACGTAAACTGAAATCTCTTCAGATATAAATCACTAGATAAAATGATTAATATCTAAACTAAATGCTAGGAGCTTGACCATCCTCAAACCTTAATATTTCCAGAATATGTAGATCTGAATTCCCTCTTCAGATCTGCCTTCTTCAGGCAGATGGTTTAGTTTTTTTTGCTTTTTCCAGAAGCAGAAAAAACAACTCATATAGCACAGCACTTTCTGAGTCTATTTCTCTTTTACCACTCCTTACGTCCTGTTCGTTCATATCAGTGAAATCCCACGGAGAGAGGGCTTTACCACCTAGACTTTTCATGAACGTTGAGTTGACTTGAAAAACATTTTCTGAAGAGGAACTAAAGTCAAGATCAGGACCTCATAACTGATACTGAATAAAAACAGCTCCGGGAGCCATTTTAACCAAGGAGAGAATGATTGGTTAAATGCTGTTGCCATTGATTAAATTTGGCTTTAAAACATAGGAAATGTTAATCTAAATATACTGAAGCCATGCCAGGATGCTGCTAAGTATTTTATAATGCTCTTAATGCTTTTTGTAATGCTTTTTTTTTTTTTTAGTGGATTCACATGTATTGCTGCCATGCGCCAAACTGTTGACCACCTCTGTTTCAGTACTCCAGGGTAAAACTAAGTGGCAATTCCTACAGCGGGATAACACACAAGCCACCTCACCTGAGCGCTGTAACATTACATTTCCCACTGCTGGTGAAAATTACCTGAATCAAATGATTTCACTGAATCAGACACAAAGACAACAGATTCTGAATCCACCTGGTCCAGAACTACAGGTATAGACTTAGGATAAGACTTGTTCTGACCCGAATTTGAATGACCTTCCCCCCCATTTTTGGATACCTCCTCTTAGGAGCCCAGCTCCTCTGGATCCTTGCAAACCCTTCTGCTCCAATCTGTGGACTCACCAGCACATAAGAAAAGGGACGGCTGATGGGTATGGAAGATCACTAACTTCACTAAATCCCTTCTCAGCTTCATTAAAATGTCTAACAAACTCTAGAGCTCGAGGCAAATTTTTTAGTCTCTCCAACAACAAAACAAGGCTCAGAACCCAACTGCTAGTACTAATTTTAACCTTAAAGAATATACAGTGCGATGCGACTCCTGCTTATGCCAGTATCTCAGATGGGTGGCAGTTCATTGTTAGTACCACTAAGGTTCACCCATCCCCACTGCCTTTCCCCTGCCCCCCTCACCTCCTCCAGCTCAAAATTAAATCCAACAACCTGAAGACAATTTGACTTAATTGCAACTGCACAGTCATCTGCAGGATGTGGCTGCCAATCCCCACCATTTGAATGCGCAGTTGCTAGGGGAACGCGGGTGAAGAGCATGCTTTTGTGTTGCCACATGCATCTTTGGGAGCTGTGCCAACCTGCGAGCTCCCACAGCTGGGATGGATTTAACGCCTTCCTCGCCAGGAGCCGCCTGTCCTTGCTTCCAGTGCTGGGGGCTGCCGCAGCCAGCCCTTGGCAAGTGGCTGCTCCTCCTCAGCAGATTGACACCTGCATTACAATGACAGATGGCCGCAACCAAGCTCGGTATAATCAGACACCAAGGACACTGTGACGCTTTATCAAATCAAACATTCAGCAGTGCTAGACTTCATTTGCAGGAGGTTATGGAGTACCCAGTTCATTGTATACATAGCTAACAAGGAAGGGAAAGATCATTTACCGTCATTTAAAAACAATTTTTTACTGATGGTTTCCCATCTACTTCTTGTTGTCCCCTCCCCACCTCCTCCACCCTTGCAAATGGTCGCGTCATATCCAGCTGACTACGCTGTCTTCTCCCTGCCTCCACAATTTCAACCTAAACGACACAATTGGTGTTTGTACATAAACCTTCCAATCAGCCTCTCTGATTATCTTCCAGGTCCTGCAGATTTCTTCCTCGAGGTTAGCTCTTAATTTATTTAATATGCCTTAAGCAAGGAAAGGTTTAGACCACTTAGATTAGAGCCTATTTTGTGTGCGACCTTTTGTACCTCTTTCCTAGGAGAGCCTTCAGGCTCTAAGGCTTATGCTCTACTATAAAGATGAGGGTGCACTCCAAGCCTTCCCTTTACATATGCATACATGTACTTTTAGGGAAGAAACAGACCTGACCTAATCTTACTGGTCCTGGGGGGCCAGAGGTTCCTATATGGAGCTCAAGGTCATAAGCCAAATCCACTTTTAATGGCAAGTAAAATTGTTGGTAACAATGGCAAATAGCTGTGATTACACATCGGGGCAATAACAGGGAGACTAACTACAGCATACAAAAGTGAGTGTTAAAATTAAAATGATCGTAATCTAGGAAATCCTATCATCCCCTACGAGGCCCATAGAGCGCTAGTAACGGAGTGCAGTGTCTGAAAGTCACACACAGAAGGTTACAGTGGGTACCTCAGACTCACTCGGTCTGCCTGTGGAGGAGAGCAGCCATGCTGCTACAATATAAGGGTGCGAAAGAAGGAAAAGGAAAAAGACGTCTGTTAAGCTTTCATGTTAGTGCAAGGCCAAGTCTTCCACTGCCCCTTTTGCCTACAAACACATCCCAGGGAAGCAAAACAAAGAAACAAGCTGCAAGACATCAGTGCGTAGCTCACAATACACCCACGATGCAAAGCCACCTTTCGTATTTGTTTCTTTCACACATACACTCTTCTGTATGTTCAAGGCTAGGAAGCACATAAAAGAATTCCTGACCTCCTTTAAAGCTCCATGGAGGCTCATAACCATGCTTTGAAACACATTTCTTCATCTCTCAGACATGGGCATTTCATGTGTGCTTGCATTTCAAATACAAATGCAAATGTCACAGCATACGGGGCTTTGCAACTTGTGTTCACTTGCACTTCCCAAGAGTCAATAACCACTGACAACAGAGAAACGGAGACAGTTCTAGGCATAAGATGGAGAGGGGATGGGGGGAGGAGAAAAAAAAAGGGAGGAAAAAAAAGGACTTTTGCTGGTTGAGGATGTGCAGCAGGCTTTACAGACTAGGGGAAGGGAGGGACCTCTATTCTGATCGAGCAAGAGCCCCGGTCCTTCCCAATATTCTTAAACAGAAAGACACCAAAGGGAGAAGGAAGTATGTTCAGCTCTACAAAGGTGATTCCTAAATAAAGAGCTACAGCCCCCAGGGGGCTTGGGGGGGTCTGACAAACCAGTAAAGTGTGACTGTTCACATGGGTTGTTACAATCTAATTAATTTGTCACACAGAGGGCAGCAATGTAACTATACTGAACTGTAGAGAGTTCACACCACTTTGTCACACCAGCTTATGGTATTTCCCTGTAATCCCCTCCCGCCCCCCCGGCTCTGATCCTGGCTGGATTGCCCCCAGGCTCTATCCTGGCAGATATCCGAGGATGCAATGAGCTGTCACTCAGCTCTCCTCCCTGAAATCGTTCTTGCAGTGCACTGTGGGACAATCTCCCAAACCCAGATGCAGTATGCCAGGATACATCCCTCTCCAGTGCCTTTCTTGCGTGCATTACTGAACGCAGAGAGGCAGTCTCAAATACAAACAGATGTCTCCAGTCTTGTTGACAGCCAAATGGGAAAACAGATTTAGACTGAAGTGATACAGCTTATGGAAGAGACAGAGGGATCGAATGATGAAGCTAACCCATTATCTCTGGGAGCGTTTAGCACAGGTGTGGTTACACCTGACAGCCTGGTGCCAGGCAATACCATCCAAGTCTTTCACAGCACTTACTCTACAAAATTGATGAATTAGGATACTATTAAGCCTCCTGGAGGACTGCTTCCTGTGACCCCAAATCCTCTTCCTGGGAACAAACATGGGACAAAAGACATTAAGGCAAAAGAAATAAAATTAACCTGGGCTAAATGCCCAGGCAGGCGTACCCTAAGCCTCCCGTCTCTTCCAAAGGAGTAGCAAGGTCTTCTAAAGGCAGGTATAGAGGCAGGGGAGGTTTCCAAGGCTCAAATCAGCACTTGCAAATACAAAGATGTTCTAGCTGCTCAGACAACCGACCCCTTTCCCACCGGTCAGAAGCAAAGGCCAATGCTGCCTTGAAGAAATGGGTGCAGGTGCAGAAGCCAGAGCTGCCGAGTTCTCCAGCACCTCACCCGCCTGCACTGCCCTGAACAAGCCACTGATCTGCTCATCCCACACTCCCCAGTTTGCAGACTTGGGAGACACCTAGTTAACTTATTCTCATCGCTGTATTGTTCCTGAACACACAGTGCCTTACTTCCTAGTCCTTTTCACTTATGTGGTGATAACAGTCCTTGAAAGCATTGGAAAATTGGTGAGAGAGTGCAGAACGGGGGCCACGGCATACAGTGTTTTCAGGAGCATGGGGCAGTCAGTGGGCCATGAGCATGCAATTCCCCCTTGCAGTCAGATATCTGACTTTCAGCACCAGTGACTTAATAGGAATTTGATCAAACACCAGTGCAGTGATTTAATCAAACACTGTAGTAATCCTTCATGCGGTCTGGGACACCAGAGGGGTTTCCTGGAAAACAGCTCAACAGTATTCTCAGAAAATGTCTTTCTGTGTTGTCTCACCGAAGAGAACCAACTCAAGTCTTTCCAGAATACCAGGGTACAATCACGTGCCTTTCATAAAGAAAAGCTGCAGATAAAAGAGAAAACGGAATTGATAAAACAAAGGGTCAGGCAAGGAATCCAGGAAAGCACATAAGGCTCTCACTCTGTCTGATCAAACCATTATTTTCCTTTATGAATAACTAAAGAGTATGCAACTGATCTCATCCACTCTTTCCCCACATGGATGCCTGCCCTGGTTGGGGGAAATCACTGCTATTTTTTGTTTAACACTGACAAAGATGTCCTTGAGATTTAACACCTTCTTCTAGGATGGCACCAAGTGACAACATTGAGACAATCCCAGGTATTAGTTAAAAGTAAGAAAAACAAAACATCTTTCCCCAGAGTAACTGCAATTCTATGGTGTTTTCACTAGAGCTGCTTGCTGCTTAAAGCCGGCACTGACCAGACCGCCACACAGAGGCAGTGTTTGCCCTCAGTAAGGGGTTAACCAGGACAGGTGGCTGAGGACATCCCAGGACCAGCAAAATGGCAGGGAAAGAGAGGCTTCTCCTACCTCCTTGCAGAGAACAGTGGCCCCCATGTCCCCAGCGCCAAGCCAGCCTGGCAGAGGGGATGAAGGCTCCAGGGAATCCCAGGGAAGGAGCAGGATGGACTGAGATGCTACTCCCAATGGGTGGAAAAAACGTCCACCAATGTGTATGTGTAGGGGGGAGGGGGGGACTCTTTTTCCCTCTTTTTCTAAAAAATCAGCAGAAAGTTTCTGGTGCTTTTGTCTGTATCATACATTATCGCTTTTGATTTAAAAGTTTTGGTGTCAGCTCCAAAAAGGAGAGCCCCCTCAACTCTGCATTAGGTTCTAAAAAGCACTTCTTGAAAATGACACAAATTCCTCTGGAGCCATTCTTCAAAAAGCCCTCCTCATACACCCTCGCGCACAGGCAAGCCCCTCTGCCTGGGGGACCGCTCCGAGCAGCCGCTGCGCGGCAGCCCACACAACAGGGAGACACTGTCCCCACCTGACAGCGTGGGCCACGCAGAAGAGGAAAGGACACGCCTCAGTTCTCATGGGATCCAAAGGGAGCACGTGTAGGTGCCGCAACGGGAAGGTGGGAATACGCCGACTCCGTTGTCCCTCAGTGGCAGCCTGGAACAGCGCAGGAGCAGTACAAACACCTCTCTGTCTACGGGGTGTGGGGGGTGAAGGAGAGAGAAAAACGTACCTCACAAAGACATGTCACTGCAAAGAGGCTTCTTGCACAGTGATGAGCTCTGGAAGATGCTGCACCTCTGAGAAGCTCATGCACGCTCATGTTGCTACCGCCAAAACCCGAGTTTGCCCTCTGAACTCCTGGTCAGCAGAGACCAGGCATTTGCAGGGTACGCTCCATCTCAGCCTGCAGCTGAGATCTCAAGGTCAGCTGAATCCCACCCTAAATCCACTGATTCCTCTCTGCTGCCTACAATGGGAGCTGGTGGCAGCTGGCTGATATCAGATATTCACTATCAGCATCTAAATTTTAGGCAAGGTAAGTCCTGCCTGAAGAGCCCATAAACTCCCCTGGGCTGGGCAATGAAACGGCTGTGATCCCTGCTGGCAGGGACAGCCCTCCCTTCGCTGACGCTGCAGCGGGCATTACGGGGATTACGGGCATTACGGGGCATTAGCGGGCAGGGGGCGAGACGCCGACTGCCTGGGAAAGCGTAGCCAGGAGTCTGACGCCAGAGTCGTCTGTCAACAATTCTCTCAGTAAACGTCACTCTGACAAAGGTGACTTTTTCTACGAAATTGAATCCAACACCTCCAAATATTTTTTTCCAGAAGTGAAAAAACAATCTTCTTACACTATTTTTATATTTCATAACACACCACTGATGTGGAGAGTGTCATGAAGCAAAAAGACATGGAAACAAAGCAAAATGCGATCTGAAATAATTTTTAGGCAAATTTTCTGGCGCATTCAGGCCAGAACGTGCCATTTAGAATTCTTTCCCCTATTTAGAATAAAATATGAAATTTCAGACTACTGTTTTCTACAACATACCAATTCCGTGTTTCAGCCAGCTCTAGCAGATGTCCTGGGTAATCAGACCTTTTGAATTCCTTTACTTCCCAGCACTAAAATACATCAGCATCGGCAAACCAAAAAGCTCCTGTGTACAATCATAACCTGGCAGCCTGGGCTGCCAACTGCGTACCATGTCGCGTTGCACCCAAAGAAACCAAGGCTCAGTACTGCACATGAGCTGTGAGCATCCCTCTTATTTGCTGGGTGATCCTTCCATTAGGAAATGCCAAGCTGCCTTTCTCCTTGGAAAGTCTCGTCATGCGAGAGAGACTGCACTGTAATTTGGCAGAGCCTTTTGTGTTCTCTAGTATCTTAACACTGGGGTGCCATAAAAGTTACACCACCTTGGCTTTGTTCCCTCACCCAAAGGGATTTAAAAATACATAACACCTAATTAATGTCAGATTATTAATGACCTATTGCTGCGAATCTGACTGGAACCAGCAAACAAAACATATTTGCATTGCAGGTGCAGAAGCAAGGAGGAAAACAGAGAGTGAAGAAACTCTCTAACCTCTTCCTCTTTTCTCCCTCTCACTCGCACACTCCTTTCTTCACCAGGGCAGAGTATAACCTTTTGAATATACAGACACAGCTTCCTAAGCATTTGTTCTGTCTGGCCAACACCCAACCACTTAGGGGTTGAACAAACTGTGAATATATTTGCAAGCTGAAACTAGGATACCAGCTTTCACCTCTCCTCAGCTTTGGATTCCCAGATCCCAACGTACTTGTTCGGATAGCATCAGTGACAGCAACTGCAGCAGCAGCTCTCAGCTCTGCGTGCACTGGGCAGCATTCCTCAGCTGCTCAGACAGCCTCACAGGTGGCTTTTCAAAGCAAAAAACTGCTTGCGTGTACTGGCACACAAGTACGAGCATCTGGCAAGGCTACACAAGTACCACTGCATAACTAGACAGAAGCAGGATAGGACTAACGGTTTCATCATTTAGCTCCTTCACACTGAAGGTGTTGCACACACATCCAGGGAGGTGGAGGCAGGGAACAACAGCAGTAGCTCTTGGATGAATTGGGGAGGTAGGATGGCCAAGTGATCTGCTCAGCATCTGTCTCAGCAGTTGACAGCTCTGGCCCCTGTCTTTCTCTCATCTTGCCAGGCCATTTTTCTCTCCAGAAAAGAAACGCTCTGGGAAATCCATCAGTCCAAAAGGACAGTTAGGCATTCAGCATCTTTAAGTACAATATTGTTCCACATGGCAGAGAGGACATAATCCACGAACAGATGCTGGCGAGCCAGATCCTCACCTCTGCTCTACTCCATAAAGATAAGCCCCTTATCTTTATAAGGGGCTTCCAGGCCCGCCATGAGAGCACAGGCAGTGGTCCACCACCTCCTGTCATCTACTCCCTTTCCCACTCCAGAAGGGCAAGGTTGGGGTACTCTAGCTATTCTCTACAGAAGTGCAGGAGCAGCTCCGGGTGGGCCCTGAGGGCAGCTATGCCCTGGAGCAAGGAAGGAGAACAAGAAAAGCACAGCTTTGGGGTAGCACAAAAGAATGGCTTAAAATGGCATCCTTGCCTTGAGTCTGGATCTTGTTTCACATCTCTTAGGAGGTACAAAGCCTTTCCGTGACCTGATTATGAATGGTTTCATGGTATTTGCCATTCTGGGAAGGGAGAAAAGACTCCAGTAAACAGGAAAGCACTAAAGAAATAAAATAAACCCAAAGACTTCGGAATGCCTGCATTTATTCCAAATTTGTTTTGGGGTTATTTTCACTCTCCCTGTTCTTCAGTCTCACCTCTTACTTGGAAAATTAAAAACAGAAGCAGAAAAGCATCTTTTCCTCTGCTAACTAAAATTGCAGTATTCAAGCTGCTATGAGAAATCCACACCACCAAGAAAAGAGTCTAACACCATCCTGGCAAGTACAGAGCAGCCTTGGTCAGCCTCATCTGCCTCCCCTTATCACAGACGACAAGGGACAGTTGCAGCTGTGTGTGAAGTAGATCATGTTGTCATTGGCACTGAGTCTTCTAGGAAAAGCCACCCAGGTTTGTGCTTCCAGAAGATTAAGCCTAATCCCAACAGTGGATATGGATAAGGTTGAGGCCAAATTCATCACGATTAAGGATAAAGATACTGTGTGCCTCTGGCTAAGAGGCTTTCATTCTCCTCTTCACTACACTTGTCCGAGCATGAAAACAGATTACACTCTCTGATGGAAAACCACATGGTCAGAGTTGAGAATGATTTTATGTTCCTCTAAATTATTTGCTCATGGCTATGAATTGTTTTAGAAATACAAGATAAGTGATGCATAAAACCTCAGAGCAAACTAATTAACAGATCCCAAACACAAGTAACATTTACAGTTTGAAATGTGCAGTACATTAGTCACAATCAGACAGGAATGACATGATATTTGGTTCCTGTTAAGATGCTAATAAAGATGACAAATAGACATGAGCATTATTGGCTGTGTGCAGACAATAGCTGTTAACTTTGAGTATGAAGTTGGTGGTGGTGAAAGGCAGGTTTTACAGAAATCAATGTCAAAATGCAGTGTAACTTCAGCATAGCCATGCAGAGACCAGAGCTGATGTCAATCACTAAAGGAAAACTCTCCAATCACTCCAGACAACCCTTGCTGTTAAGGTGTTACCAGAACCTCTCTGAAATACAGCAGAGGATGAGGGATTCAGTGTAAACTCAGTTCACTACAGAATGAAGGATTTCATACATACACACCGCCTGGGGACAGCACCTTCTCTTCTCTGGATCAGCTGGATCTGTTCCATCCTGAAGGTGCCCGAAGCACATCCATGCAGTAGAGTACTCCCCAGGAGTAGCCTGGGAGCCCAGTGTCAGGTCTTCTGCCTTATACTGCAGAAGCCATCCAAACCCACTACAGACTGTATGTAGCTAGGCTTTGTAGTTCCAGCATAGTTGATACACAAAGCAGATTTGGGAGACAAAACCAACTGCACACACATGATTTTCTCTTATTTTTTGCACTGTGTAGAGCAGAACAGGCAGATTCTGGAAGCACAGGTTAGTTCTCCATGAAAGGAAACAAAGCCATTTGCTCTGAGCCAAAAGTGGGTATGTGCTGATAATGAGGGTTCTCAACTTCTGTTGGTGGCAGTTAGCAATACTCAACGAGATTTTTGGTGCAGGGAGACCACTCCATTGATGGTACCCGGCTATTTGCTGGATCAGATAGCCCTCTCACTGGGCAGACTGTGGCTCTTCTCTTTCCTACTCTCTCCCTCTAAGAAAAATTCCTAACCATATGTTTCAATGTATAAACAACATAGCCAGCTATCTGCAATTGGAGGAACTTCCCCTTGCTACTAAAAGGTTTGTGTTCCCCATATATTTTAATAAAGCACAAGTTATCTGAGTTGTCTCTAGCATTTCAGGTAGGAAGATTGCATCTGTTCAGCTGATGAGATCTAATTTCCTATAGTATTTTTTGCATGAGTTATATCTTCTTTTTAAAAAAAAAAGGAGCTATACTTGACATTAGACATATTTGGAGAAAAATACATTAGATAGGATAGTTAAAGTTCATATCTTATATTGTAATTACTGTGCCTACACAATAGGGCTCTCAGAAGTGATGAATATTGAACAGAAACTTCAGTTAAGAAATCTTAACACATTACTGAAATGCTTCTGTCAACACAGCAACCTAGACAGGTATGACCCAGCGAATTAAGAATTTAGTCCCACATTATATTCCTGCATTGACTGATCTATTACAGATAAGTATTTTCAATTAAATAGAGAGGGCTGATTTAAACGGCGCTAAGACCGGAGTCACCTCACGTTGTCGCTTGTTAGTAGAGAGCTGTCAACAGTAAAAAGCATGAGTACGCCATGCAGAACGCTTCCTTTCTTTCTATCTTTATGCAGTAAAGCATGACTTTCATTTTGGACAGCAATGTGACACTGAGGGGCTGCTGTCTGAATCAAATACTGATGAGAAATGAATGGGGAAAGGGAGGGGGAATAGACTCACAAGCTGTGTCTTAGCACTGAGAAGACAGTAGGAGTGGAGCAATACGAACAGCACCTCATCACAAGGAGAGTGTCAATTACCTTTGGGCGCTTCCACTCAACTCTCCTTGGTGGGGCCCTCGTATAGAAAAGGGACTCATCTGACGCTGGAAACTCAGGATCTTCAAAGAGCCGTCTCTGTTCGATACACTGCCCTTTAAGCTCCTGGTACTTCTGATCTTTGAAGAGTTGCACTGATGAAGACATATCCCTCTGTCTAGACAAGATGAACATTGGCTTGTGTAAATTATAAAGTCTCTTTAAAGCGCACAGGTAATACTACTCACTACCCTTTCACAACAGAGCACAAAACTAGTTGTTCTAAACAGAATTAACTATTGATCTCAAGTAAACATAGGATTATAAATTAGATTATGCTAAGGGCTAGACTAGAAAACCTTAAAAAACAAGAAGATTATATATATTAGCATGACATTAGGGTGATATTTTTGGCTGGAGAGAACTCTAACCATAAAAAAACAGTAGAGAGTCTAGACCAGGTACAAGGACAAAATTTTGCCTAGTCTAATGGTAACTAGTCTAAAGGTAACCTAGAAAACAGAGTGAGGCTTGGCTCTCAGTTTGTGCTTTCTGTGAAGGACAGGACCGTCTTTCTGTCCTCATTGAACTGTAGTACCTTCTTCTTCTGGCGACTGAAGCTCTCATTATCTACTTCAGCTCTTACGCCCAAAGAATGGAAAATGGGAGAAAAACAGAAAACAGATTTCCACAGCTATCCATCTTAATTTAAGTGACAATGCTTTGGCTGGTATTACTGTTTTTGATCTTTATGTTATGTTCCAGGGAGTTGCATTCGCAGAAGCAGCAAATATTTGCAAATATTGATGGGAACTAAAAAAATTTGTTTCCAGTCCCTGATTCCAAGAATCATGACTGTCTAGTCTGGCAAGTTTACGGTCACAGCCGCAGGGCTCAAATAAATTGCTGAAGAACATGCTACAAATCAGAAATTAACTACAGAAATCATTTAGGATAGTTTGAAGTCTGGGGAACGCGAGAGATGCTCCCATCTTTGTAAAGTGCTAGAAGAGAGGGAACGAAGGGAGTATCTGAACTTACTGCTTGGAACACTCTTGTACATCAATTTCTCTTCTCTTCCGTCCTACCACTGGTTAGGGATGTATATCTCCTTCCTTGAGTTACCTACAATAATAGGGACTAAAATAAGAATAACGTAATAAAGGCAGGTTATCCTACTCCATGCAATGGAGCATGGTATCATGCTGTCCTGGCAGCCTACTTGTTGTGTCCTGGTGCAGGGGTCTCAGCCTGTGCTCCAGGAGCTGCTAGCAGAACAAATCACATGAGATTCCACAGCCTTGTAGAAAATTGAGCCAGGCTAGGCACAAGCCTTTCTATGCAGCCAAGCAGGCAAAAAATGGGGGAGTACAGAAGAGTATTGAGGAACACATGGAAATGTGGAATTTATCATGGTGTTTGTTCTTTGAGGGAAAGCTACTGTGGCCAATAGAATCAAGCGATGGTTTTAACATCCTCCCTCTTTCTCTCCCTCTCCCCTCCCCACCAAAAAATGTTAGATGGTCCTTCAAGGATGAAAAATGCTGCTTTAGTGCCTTCACTCACAGGAACGGGGTGAGTATTCAGGACTGTCCTTCTACGTTGTTGCAGCTCTTGCACCCATTCCAAAGTCCCGTAGTTACATTTAAAGTAACGTACAACGACCAGCTGGTTACCTCCCTGTAAGAAGTTCCTGATTTCTACCAGTTAATTCTTCACACTTCAGTGAGCCAGATCCTTAACTGCCAGCCTAGCAGATTCCCCTCCTTCCTCAGGGCAAAACTCCAGCAATAAATTTTGCACACCTCAAACTCTAATGACTTTTGAGTCAAGTCCTGATATTGCTGGAATCAGTGGAAAAATTCCCATGCCTTCAGTGAGGCCAGGGCTTCCCCTTTCAGAACCAGGGCAGAGAATCCCTCATTGACTGTGTTATCCAGCTTCAACAGACCAAAACTGCACATAAAGGAATTGTTCAGAAGCACAATGGCTCACTGCTAGTGGGCCATTTCTAACAATTTCCTTTTTCTGAAAGGCCATTTCTTGTTAATTATCCTGAAAAAGTCACACCAGGCATCTCATTTGGCAGATGGCCTCCCAAGACAAGGCAAAATAAATAGACTTGTTTCCCCCCTCCCACCATTCAGTTCTTCAAAGTCAAGTGCATAACAACTTGTCGAATATACCAAGATAGCTGAGGGCCAAAAAAAAAAGTCTAATTTGGGTGGAAGATAGATTATCTCACGATAACTGGCATTCTTGCTTATTAAAAATTCCCCACCAGCTAACACAGATTCTAAACTGAGCCTATTTGCAAGATATGCTTGTTTTTAAAATAGCCCCAGGGTGATAAGGTTTTCAGCTGTCATTGCCTAATTCACAGAGATAGGTCTTTAGTGACCTCATTCCCCCACCCTTTCCCCCTTTCTATCTGCTGGATTGCAACGTGAGACCTTCCAGGATTAACTCCCCCCCCAGCCAGGACACAATGGCTAGTCTTGCAACAACGCACAGAACACGGACATAAAACACAGCACGCGAAACCAAGCTGCTGTCTGCCTCACCACCCTCGGCTCCACAAGACAGCACTCACCAGGGGGAACGCTGGCAAGGAAGGAGGCTTCTCTAATGAGGTTGTTATGAGGTTGTTAACACGCCCCTCTCCAGGCTCTCTATGCCACCCTGTGCAAACAGCGAATTCATGTCTTAAAAAGGGACTTTGGCTTCCACTGCTGCCCAGCCTGGCTGTTAACTGCTTTTAATCTACCCATTAAACATGGAGCATCACAGCTGAATCGAAATCCCAACGCTGTCTGGTGCACTGGTAGGAACCCACCTTGGCAGGACCTCAAAAACACTCTTTTAAACATAACAAAGGTCTCTCTTCTTGTTGAAAAGTACACAGTAAAGGAAGTTAGTCCAGTTTCTATATTAACAGCTTAGCAATTAGAGCACAGAGATTGAGGAAACCACAGCTGTGCCCTTCCTCTCCCGAGGTGTTCACCTACCAGCAAACTGCCTAACTTGGCTGAGACTGAGAGCAGGCACCTGGCTCCAGGGTTCGTTTTTGAAAGAGATCCCAGTTTTTGACTCTCAGCTGAATGAACAAGCTCCCAAAATACAGAACCATGTTCCCTCCTCCTGTCTTGAGTTCACAGTACGCAGTAGCACAGCTTCCCCCGCTCTTCAGTGCAACAGATTTACCTTTGGTTCTGCTGACACTCATAATGTACAGCTGCACTGGAGAAAACACGAAGCAAGGCTTGGCAGCCTCTCTTTAGAGGGCTCCCAATGCCGTCATGTGATACAGAGCAAGCTGTGCACAGCATAACAAGGGCTAAGAAGTACTGTCCTAAAAATACTGTGCCGCACTTTGGAGAGCCTCTACTGCTCTATAGCAATACACAGAGAAAGGGACGACTCCTGGGGCAGGGGGATCAAGCAGCCCTACAGCTCAGTCATTTCTCTGTTTTTGGTCATGGTGTCCCTCCTTTACCATATTCAATTGCAGTTTGGCTCCTTTGAGCTTTTCAGACTCTGAGCTGAGCTCCTGAGCGCATTGTTTCTCTGGGTAGCCCTACACCTCCGCAGACGACCCCAAAGTTTTACTGAGCCACGACAGGTCCCCTTGATGTCAGCAGCCGTAGAGGAGGTCCTGCATCTCTCAGCTTTCAAATACTGAGCTTTCAAGTCTTTCTCTAATCCTCTCTTTCCAGGGAGATTCCTATTTTGACCGGAAAAAGGATTTCAGCAGAACAGGCAGCAACAACAAGTTAGCGCAGGTCCCCTTCTCAGTAAGGCTCTGCTCACACAGTCCCCTCCTCAGCCTGACCACAGAAGCATTTTTGCATTCATACTTACAGTTAACACTTAGAGATGCTTCCCCCTGTCGGAACAAGCACGAGCACAGCTAAATCACATCCAACATAGTTGCAAATGCCAGCTCCTGGCACTATTAACAGTCTTAAATTAAAGAGACATCCACTTGAAATCCAATTCTTCCCAAGAGCATTAAAATGAGCTTCAAGTATCGTTCCCGCTCTGGAGAGCCGCCCCCAGATAGTGTTTCTTTACACTCGCGTTTTCCTTTCTCCAGCTGCAGCACAGAAGACCCACAACAAACAAGGGTGACTAACTGCCCAGACAAGCGTGTAAGTGAAAATTACAGCCCAGTTGCTATTAAATTCACAGAATAAGCACACCAAAACTAACAGAGAAAGTTACCACCTCTCAGCCCATTTTTGTTACTCGGCATTACTAAGCATCACGCACCGCAGAAAGTTGGAGAGAGAAGTGCAACTGTTAAGCTCACTGCACTCCTCAGCGCTGCACTCCCGTTGCCAGCCTGTCCTAGCCCATACACAAAAGCCTCCCTCCCGCGGACTGCGGGAAGGGTGCAGGGATGGCACCGAGCTGGGTTGGCCTTACAAAAACCAGCACTTTCGGTTCCAAAGACATTCCGAGACATTGCCAAGTGACTGCAGTAAACCTTGCGTTCTAGATGAAACCACTCTTCAAGGAAGAGCCTTGGCATGCTATAACACAGTCATTTTAACGCATCCAGCTTTTCTGTTCCAGTTGCAGGACTCAAAGGAATTTCTGTACATAGCACCAAGACTAAAAGGGTAAAGCGCATTTCTAGCCTGTATTCATCTCCACAGTTGAACACAGCTATGAACAAGATGATGCTTCTTCCAGCAGGCGGATCCTGGGATGAAACTGCCTAAGCTCAGGCACACCCCAACCTTGGGACCACACTCCTGATTTCTAGAAGCCCCAGCTGAGATGGTCAGGGAGAGGCTGGAACGGATGAACACAGTGTATGCCATGCTCTGGGGTAGCACCTTGATTTTAAGATTATCCATTAGTTAGTATCAAGCTTGCATTTGCTTCATTCATACAATAACAGCACCAATACTAATAATAACCTTGTTCTTGGGTTTCTCTTTTGTAACTGCAGTTGCGTGCCTGCCTTGACAATATGTAAGGCAGGCCCAACGCTAAACTCTGTTCTTTTATTACCTATTTATCACGCACCCTTAGAGCCACTGTTTGGACCATGACAGCAAAACAGAGACTCAAGTATTTGACTGTTTGCAAACATAGCTGTTTGATATTTTTGCAAACATCTCCTCCTCTGAGCTCATAGCTCGCTTCCAAGCAATTAAATTATGAGTGCTTCCAAAAAAGCAACCCTGTGGCCAAAAGATTTAAATTACTGTCCCTCTGAATTGTTTCCCTTTGAAACTCCTAATTGAAGACACTTCCAGGACTCCATCTGGAAAAGGTTATTGCTTTGTCATTCTGTGACTTTGCAAATTTGTATTACGGGTGCAGGGGAATTCAAAGTAGTTGCAAAACTTCCCCTTCACACACTGTGCCTTGGTGATCTTGGTGTTACGCTCCTGCTGATACATCAGAAGTGTCACTGCCCACAACACAAAGCATTGCAACTGGAGACGTTTACTCATTCAAATTCTTCAAAAAGTTTAACACACTAACTGCACTGGGAGTCTTTATGCTGCATTGCATATGTCTGTTCTTCTGCATAAGTCAACATAAAAGCATAAAGTCAGCATTAAATCCATTTGTGTGGACATGCAATTACACTAGCAAGAGCATGTTTAATTCAGATCAAATTTGCTGCACAGGATAATTTAATAGCACCTAGATCCAGTATTAATGCCTGCAGAACTAGGGCTTCTCAGTTGTTTTGGACGGCAAAACTCTCCTTGCTCATAGGAAATACCAAGTTTTATTACATGGTTTAGGCTCTGGGGATAGCACGATTGTGCCGCGTTAGCCCTTCGTCTCTCATCCAGCTTTTGGATTTTTCATCAAAACAAGGTTAATTTGACTATTTTATGATCTCTGTAATCCGGTACTTTAATGGACATATGAAGGTTTTTCTGTTTAACTCAGCCCAAGAATTTGCTAAGGGAGAGAGACATAAGAGTTTGTCTCCTCAAACAAGTAAAAAGGTTCCAACGTTGCTCTGCTGTGCAGTTTTGCCATACTTACTTAGCGTTATAACTGAGAGAGGAAAATTCACATATATTTTCTAGTGAGAATATCCATCCATATTCTATTATTTCTGAGCACAAATGGTGGGGAGACTTAACTAGACACCAGGAAATGGTGGGGAGACTAACTAGACACCAGGAACAGGACTGGCCACCACTTGTTCACATTCGTGGATGGTATCAAGGTCCAGCAGAATCAGCTGGCTACAAACCAAAGCTTTGCTGGAATTTAAAAAAAAAAAAAAATCACAGCATGCGTTCCTGCTCTGATACTGCAACAGGATGGTGTTTAATCAGGCTTTTCCTTCAGGTCTCACCAGGACAGAGAGACTTCATATAGCACCTCAGCTGGAAGCCAGAATGCGGCTTGTACTGCAAAGTCTGCGTCCAGCCAGCCAGCTCAGGAGAGAAGGTGAAGGTTCAAGAATCAAGCCTGCCTTCAGAGTAGGCCCAGGAACTGAACAGGAGCTCTACCAGCAATCCTGCCATTTATTTTCATAGTCTGCAGTCCACACACTGTCCCTGTTAAACATGAGCCCTGCACGGAGCTGCCTGACCCCCTGCTAGTATGTGTGCGTGCTGATGGTGGTGAGGTGACAAGAACTCTTAAGTCACTGAGCAGTGGCATGTGGCAGCAGTAATTTGTGGCAAGTACTGACCAGCAGCGTAGTAATAATCTCGCAGATGCATAGAAAGTGAGAGAGAAATTGCACATGTAGGGGTGAAGCACCATCCTGCTCTCTCTCCTTCTTCTCCCCTGGTCAGTTCCTGGTGGGATAAAATGTAAAAGCCACCCGTACCCTGCAGGAAGGCAGTGCTGGAGTTGCAGCAGGCCCTGCAAACACGCTGCAAGCCTGTGGGGTGTGTGGCGCTGGCTAATTGCAAGCTGCAGCCCATCCATCCCACAGCTACAAACACAGCTGCTCCAGCGTTCGAGGGCATGGACTGATGGAGCTAGGGCTGGACAGGTGGCGCAAACAGCAGCTAAGAAAAGCCACTCTTAGGTGGTTATGCCTAAGAGGGAAGGACTCCATCTGGCGTGAGCAGAAAGAGGCCGAATTTGTGGTCAAGAAAAACAAACAAACAAACCCTTTCAGCTTGAAAACTGAGCCAAATCAACGTGTATGTGCACATCAGATTACCGTGCAGTATGATGCTGTTCTTTATGGTCAAAACCACTCAAAAGTGCTGGCAGAACATGCACAGAGAGGGCAAACTTTGGCTTTACTCCACTCTTTCCCCTCCTTGCCCTTCCTACGAAAGTTTATCACTACGTAGTTGTCTGTGAAATATTTTTTAACCGTTTCCTCTGTCTTCCCTTGGGCAAAGGCACAGATTTAAAAAGGAGTAGAGTCAAGAACAGTGCAGAATTCTTGCCTCCAACTCAGAGGCTTTCAGATGAAACCTGGCTAAAACACATCAACTGCCTTGAGAGCAGAGACAAAAACCCAGGGCTCCTTTCTTTCGACTGAACGCTGCAAGGACTGGGCTGCAGCGAGACGGAGCTCAACCCCACTCCCAGGCAACCTTCCCGCTGCTGTGCGCACCTTCAGCCGGCAGAGCTGCCAGTGGTCCCAGGCAAGGACCGTCTCCCGAGAGGAGCCCGGCAGCCCCACACTGTTCAAGCAGAAGGGAGGACTGCATCTCAGTCTCTCACTTCTGCAGTGAGCGCTCTCAAGCCAAGGCTACCGTCAAAAAAGCAGCACATACTGCCTTCAACCAAATCAGAAAAGTGTTTTTTGCCACTGTGTTTTGTGAGACCCTTAATCCTGTCAGTAGATAACAAGTAAATTCCTGGAACGCCTTTTGCACCAAGACCCTAAGGGGGCTTAGCCAGGGCGGCGACTTGTTTGTCAGCCACGACAGGAAACCCACAATGCGCCAAGCGGCTCCATCCTACTAAGCATGAGACAGTCAAGGGCACATACAAATTACGTGAACCATAGAAATATGAGACACCTAAATGTTTACGTATTTTAGCAGTAGCCTGGAGAGGGACTCAAGTCCACAGACACTCAAGTCGCTTATTAGATCTCACCCAACATTCGGAAGTCCAAAACACCCTGCACACGGGGACTTTGGTGCGTCCCTGACCCTTAGGGCAGGGCACCAGCACGAGAATGAACATGCAGCACTACAATTAACACGCATGCATTTGTCTGAAGCTGACATGTAAGATTAAAACGCTTTTCTAAGCGTCTGTGCGCCAACACTGCACGTGCTACCTTTTCCACGGGACGCAGAAGCAAGTACGCAGCTTGGCTGTTTCTGCCTCAGGACAGATACTGCTACTTGGCAATTTCTGCTGCCGCTTTCTTTCCCTAGCGAAAGGGGACCTGTTTGGGGCTGTGTATATCGCCTAATCTCAGTCCATCTCGACCTTTTAACTAGATTAGTCTATCTCTTTTCACTGATAATCAAATGAAGACACAAAGTGGCCAGGGGCCACATTTTTAAGGATCTGCAGGCAGACAGGATCTTCCAAAGTGCACAGGAGTCTGCATACTTTAAAAACTTAAGTGACTTTAAAAACTTAAGTGACTTCCACAATAGCCCTAAATCCAGGTAGATTTGCAGTTAACTACAGAGAGGTACAATTTAAGTTCTGAATTCAAAAGGAAGTAATTTAGCACAGTAGGTACGGATTATTACAATTAACATTAATGCAAGTTGAGAGATCTTTAACAAGCTGCGCTGAAAACGCTAACAGCAACGTTGGCCGATTCGTTCAAGACACGCTTTTGTGCTGAAACCACAGGAAACAAGTTTCTTCAGAATTCCAGTCTCTCTCCCCCTTCTGCCTCTTCATAAGTCAGTTTAGAAGAGGACTGCAATCACAAACTAATGGATAACTCCCTTTCATCAGGCCACTCCATTATTCTATGTATCCACTTACCTACTATTTCAGAGACAGTACAAAAGTCTCTCCTTTACGCATAAAAGGAAAAAAAAAAGTAAAATACTCACTTGAATTTTACAGTAAAAGAATCCACAGTGAGAACTGACAATATTTTTAGAAGAGCAGAGGCAGTATGAAAAACAGAATTATAGGAGCAACAAGATTAAATCACACTTTATCAGTCTGGCCCCTTTATTTGGTGTATCTGTTAATCGTGCCTGTAGAGAGAACAATCCCGTTAGCGTTAGGCTGGTTAGCACAGAAGAAATGAGAGCAACCATGCTTTTGCAATAAATCACAAGGAGCAGCTGGCCCCGAGTTTGGCATACAATCGAGATGTGACTTTCTCAAACAAATATACATTACTGCAGTACGCAGAAACATTTTCTCACTGTGCCGGCTGAAGTGCTGACTACTAGCAATAAAGAAAGTTTTCCTGCTGGTGTTAAAGCAGCAAATCGAGTAAATACAAGTTTACGTGATACCTCTGGCACTTACCTGGCTGAGGCCAGCCGCTGCTCTGAGGCACATCAAACTCCTCAAATCTCTCCTGCAAACAAGGATCCCCTCCGCTTCTTAACCTGAAACTCTTTGGACTGTACCACGATCACATCACTAGAGGGGTGTGTTCCAGGATGACCCCTTCCAGGGATGAGTCACAGGGACACCGGGAAACCATCGGAGCTGCCCCAAAACGCGCAGCCTTGTTTATTCCTCCTAAACTGTCTGTTAGCTGCAATCGTGGCCATAACTGTGAATGCATTTTTAAAGAAGGAATGAGGCAAGGCCATCTGGCAAAAGTTACAGGCATTTTTTGGTATGGAAAACAGGGCAGATTAATGTGCACCATAAAAAATGATATTCCTTTTTAGGCTGCACGCTGTTCCTCACTTGCATAAAGCCAACATCGATGTCTTTGCCTCAGCGCGTCTCCCCTGGTTAACAGTCCCTCCTGGCCACGGAGAAGAATCACGCAGGGTTTCTGTGGGACTCGGCTGGCTGTGGTTTTGTAGCTCACGAGATGTGGCCAAACCCAATGGGTGGCTTCGTGCCCGCAGCTCTGAGCACTGCAGCAAGCCCGGAGCAGCCTTGGGGATGGCTCTTGCACACTGCTGGGTACCTTCTCCTGGCCTGTGTGGCTACAGTCTAGCATATCCCTTATTTTGCTGTTCCCGTTTCACTTGTAGAGGAGAAAACAACCTGAACAGGGAAGAAATCCTGGCTGGCCAAGCAACAGAGCAGACTGCAGAGGTCCCGAGTCATCGAAGCGGTTGGGCTGCTCTGGGGATGCACGACACTCTCGGCCAGCCCTCTCGAGCTCTGATCCCGGCTCCACCACCAAGCTGCCCAGGTTCGCTCAAGCACTTGTCCCGTCTTACTCCTCTCCCCCTGCCAATAAAAGGTGGATATGTCACTTTATGTGGGTAACAGCAGGGTTTAGAACTGGGAAAATAATACATTTTTCAGGGCTGTGGCAGAATAAAAAATAGGAGAAAAATAAATTCCCATTGAAACACAGTGTTTGTGGCAAAACAAACTTCTCTCCGTACTCCCCTCAGCCCCAATTTCATTTTGGGTAAATCCAAGACATATTAATTTGACATGAAAGGTGTCTCACTGGAAGATTACAGCTTTTACTTATGTTTTTGTAAATGTAGGCCAATTTTTAAACAAGCACCACTTAAAAATACATTGCTAAATTTCACTTGATAGATATTGAGACAAACTGTCAGCATTTTAAAATATTTTCCCTTGTTTACTTCCTCCATGGAGTCCCTCTTATTTCAGCATAGCTGGTCTAAATTTACAAATAGGTCCGTTCCTTCTCCCAGACTGTACTCAGCAAATCTTCGACTTGCCTAAAGGAGTTTGGATCCAGGGGGATGAGTCAAATCCAGGAAACATTCTGAAGACAAAGTCTTAAGTACTACCATAAATCTCTGTTCTGCAAGGTTCGCTGCAGGACTGTTTGCTCTCTTATAAAACACTTGCTTGACTTCCTTTTGAAGGCATGCTGAAATTCGGACAGAAAGTCCCTGGAAGCTGCCACTACAGTTTAAGTATTTAATGCCCCCAAAAAAACCCTACATAATAAAGCCATGTGTTTTCAATTCTTGACTGAATACGCAGACTGGAGTTTAAACCGTAATGAAAACTGGCTTCCTCCCATATATACCACGCAAGGTTGAGGAAGAACATGAAAGGTCACACTTGAGCACAATGAAATTCCACTGTTTCGTGAGCTGATAACAGCCACAATTTATACAGACGTGTTCTCACAGTAGCTGCCTTTGATCCAGCATGGAACAAAATTATGAGAACTTTTTTTCATATAAGTATTGAATCTGGTGGTGTAATCCAAGAATCATGTGTGATTTCTCTGGACTAGGGAGTAGCTTTTGCCGAAGTCTCATCAGAAACAGGAATCCCTTTAGAAAGGGAGCAAGACGAGCCACATAGGCAGGCAATCCAGGACAAGGGGACAGCTCTACTCTTACTGCAGAACCGTGGCAGAAAAAGCTTGTAATTCAGTGGGGCAATGCCAAAGCATTCAAAGGGACATGCTCACAAGTGTCACCACAGTTTGGAAAGAGGCCTCTCTAACTGTGGACAATTCGGACCTCCAACACAGCCCCTGAAATCCTTAGATGCTGTTCCCAGCAGCTTTTAGCCTCCTGGCTGGAGAGGTGTCGTAAGCATCATCACCACACCTTCTTCTAGGTTGGTTTACTTCAGTGACTATGTTGAACCTCTAGGTATCCCAGAGTCCCCCATTTCTCCTGGAAACAGCCCTGACTAAACCTAAGAGCATCCACTAAGCCCTTCAGCTCCAGAAAAATGACAGAAGGCCATCAAGCAAGTCCTCATCTGCTAATGGCCTGTTAATGAAAGGCTGTCTGGTTTCTGCAGTAGATTATTATCCCCACCTTCCTCTGATTTAGGCCATCTTTGATATCCCCTGCCCTCTTTCTGAACCGCATAGCTTTTGTAAGTCTCCAGGCTGTTGGGAGACACCATGGAACATTTTGTCCCATTGAACTGGGGTAGACGCTCACTATCTCGCACAGCCTGCTAACATCCTCCAGAGCTAGTTTACACTGCGGGCACATCACAGCACAACTGAAAAAAGGGAACTTACTCCTCCATGGGGCAGTGATTCCCATACCTCCAATCCATCGCAGCACACAACTCTGCCCCTGTGCTCAGAATCCCTGTTTCTTCACGCCTCCAGAAAAACACACCCTTCCCTAGGCATTGCCCTCTGCACAGCCCTGCACCCACATGGGACTCCAACACCTCTCAGTCCTCAAGTCCAGCCGCAGGAATTGTTCCTTCCCCCTTACAGTCCGCCAGCCTCTCTCATGCCAGAGCCCCACAGCCTAGACTGCAGCACTTTGCCTCATCAGTGGTTTGTGGGCCAGCTGTGCCTAATGCAGGAGGAGTCACAGCTGGAGAGAGGCCACAATTCAGTGCCATAGCCAGGCAGTTTATTCCATAGTTGCCAATAACTTCAGGAGACTGTTTTGAACCAGACAGTCCCCTTTGGTTTTGCGCTCCTATGGGGCCATCAGTGGAAGGTCTGACCACAGGATACACGGAATAGCTGAGCATGGCTCTGGGCTTACCAGATCAATGGGCGACACTTCTGAATAGAGTTATCAAGTGCTTAAGAGCTGTCCCAAATACAGATGGTAATAGCACTAATTCTGACTACTAAAAAAAAAATAAACTGTAGTAATCAAAACAGAAGCTGTTCCTTTTGAGAGCAACTGGAGTCCTCATCCTTGCGGTCCAAGCCTTCAATGTGACAGTAAATGCGGCACATTTCCCAGTTAAGCCCTGTGGCTCAGTTCTGCTGGCGCTGCCATATCTTTGAAATTTTAACAGGACAAACACTAGCAACATGATAACATGCCTGAGCCATGTCCAAAGCCATTGGTACCAGCAGAATTTGATCAGGCTACGGTCCAAAGCCACCCCATTTTCTTGTTTCAGTATTTGCAGCATCCTGCTACATAGAACAATGCATTTTTCCTCTCTTCCCCACCTAGCCTCAATCAGAGCTACTCTTACGGAAACTCTTTTCACAAGAAAGAGCGTGATGGCAGAGTCTACTCTGCCAAAGGATTTCCAGGTTTCACGGTAAGGACACCAACCTTTGGTCCAGTTCCAGGTTGCTTTGCTTTAAAATGTGTTTAAAATGTATTCTCATGCCTGTCAGCAGAGCTATTATGCAAGGTGTTAAGGAGGCTTTGTCCCACTCATGACTATTTATCACAAATGCCTGCAACCTGCTTGTCACCTTGCGAACACACTCCACTGCCAGTTTCTCATGTTCCACCAGCGCCACACTCATCTATTATTCACTTATTTGCATGGGGCAAATTGTTAATAAAACATTAGGTGGTTTCCAGCAGAGATTCTCCTTCAGGGCTACATGTCCGTATTGCTCTTTCTAATTTGGGCATTTTGTATAGACAGGAACCCAAAAGGCGGAAATCGGAAACAAATCAAGATCCACAAAAACTCTTGAGTTCAGCCTTGTGTTCTCAGTTGAGGTTCAAGCCTGGTCAAGAAAAGTATTTAGAAACCAGCTCACTCATCCCTTGCATGTTAGGATTTTGATAATAGGTTCCTTCACACTCTCATCCAGACCATAAATGATAGCATGGATTGGAGTAAGGGATCAGTCCCAGACTGCTGTGTCACCCACAGCAGACTTGCTGCGCTGGACTGGGTAAAACAAAGACAACCCCTGTGAAGAAGAAAAGCAGAGAAGGGGCCACACTACACCCCTGGTTACTGCTTTCAGAAAAATACCTCCAAATACCTTAACCGCAATTGGAGAAAGAAATCCTAACCCTCTAGAAATAAAGGGCCAGTTCTGCTCTCAAAGAGAGACAGCCTGATTTTAACAGAGGTAAGAAAAACCACAGCAACGTTGTCCTCCCTCGGATGCCCTGCAGGAGCAACACTTGAGGCAGGTGTTTGCAGTTACTTTTTCAGGTAGGAGAGCCGAGTAGGGAAATGAGATGGAGGAGAAGGGCTTCACAACAGCCCCAGCCGGAGGGACAGGCCCCAGGACCTCCCTGAGCTGATACAGACCTTGCCTCAGCTGTGAGCCCACCTGCAGCTCTGCTCCCCGCGACCCAGCAGCTGCTCAGCGCTCTGGCAAAACCAACTGACGGAGCCCGACGGCCACCTCCTCTGCCCACTGCTGACCGCAGCGAGGCCCTGACCTGACACAAACCTGCCTCACCTGTGGGCCCACCTGCAGCTCCGCTCTGCCGGGCTGAGGGGCTTTCTTTCAGCTCTGCGCGCTGGCCCAGGCGCTGCGTGGGTAAGGGGCGGGGGGGCGCAGAGCACCCCAAACCTGCCCAGCCGGGGAACGGAGAGGGCAGCTGCGAACGAACGCGCGCCGCTCCATCCCCTTCCTGCTCCCCGTGTGCCCCCGCGCACTCAACACCCGTGTGGCCAGAGGGAGCCCTCCAGCCCTACCCCGACCGCTGCTGTGCAGCAGGTTTCGCCCGGCAGCAGGGGCACCGGAGCAGCCCCGAGGCCTGCGGAGGGCTGACCCGGCGGCCCAGGGCGGCAGGAGGGCGCTGAGCCGCCGGCCGGAGCTGCCCGCGCCGCCCGCTAGGTGGCGGCGTCGCCCAACGGCCGCCGCGTCGCCTAACGGCCGCGCGGCGTCACCTAACGGTCGCCGCGTCGCCTAACGGCCGCGCGGCGTCGCCCAACGGGCGGGGCGGGGGGTGTTTTTGGAGGCACATGCCGAGCTCTGAACGCTGCCCTGGGCCGTTTGTGTAGGCAGACGGCCGTCATGCTGAAAAACGCGAGGAGAAAACTCCCCGAGGGGCTGAGAGGAGGCAGGAGCTTCCTTCTCTTTGAATCGCCGTTTGTATTCTGAGTGCTATGTCAATATTAAATATTTAACACGTTGCCGGGAGCGCTCTTTGTTTCTCGGTGGGCTTTGGATAAAGCCGTTGCTGTCATGAGAAAAGCTCTCAGGCTGAACTGCTTTCCCTTCGCCACCTGAGCAGCCGAGACCCTCTTGGCAATCTTGGTAAGATTACTTACCAAGATGTTATATTGCGGTGGAGTCTGATGATCGGCTGGAATAACCTTTCCATTTGAACTAGGTTCACGCATGTCATCTTGCAGGTTCAGATCCTGGCTCTGCTACTGATGGTGCCGGTGCTTTCGGGTACTGCCAACTCTTAGCTATTTGCTTCACATGTAACACTGCTCATACAGAGTCTCAAGCGGTAGTTACTGGTCCCGCCAGCATGATAAATTCAAAGAGCAGGCAATTTGATGGACGTAGGCAAGCTCTTTTTCTGCAGCTGCCCGGGAAGACTTTTTCTGACCTGCTGTCGCTTGTTGTACCGAAGCCCACTTTGCATATCTGTCCTGCTCTTTCGCTCTGGCCCTAGGTGACTCTCCAGGTCACACAGAAACCTGTGGCAGCATCAGGAATTGAAACCAGCTCTCCTGAGTTGTAGCCTAGCGCTCTAATTACTCTTCTTGCAGTGTTATTGCCTGATATTTTTAAAAGTCACAGCTGATCTACTTTGCTGTCCAGCAGCAGAGCCATTTAGACTTCAAGATCAAGGACAGTCAGGGCAGGCCTGGTTTTCGTATCTAAATCTATGTCAAGGGGACTGAGAGTGTTGTTTAGTTTATGCTTTAATGGAATAAGCCATGAGGGGGATGCTGTGCTTGTCCATGTGTGCCTGGGAGCCTGTCCCAGAGCACTTTGTGATGAGCCACTAGCATGAGGAAATTGTCCTTCAAAAAGAGCAATGAGAAGGGCACAGGAGGACACGTTTGCCCTCATTTTTGGGTTCTCCGGCACGTAACTACACTGCCTCCCCTTTCAGTTCACTTCCCTATCCAAAGAACGATCTACTCGTTTGCACAGCTACAAAAGCTTGGCCTCATCTCACTGCATTTGGCTCATGTTCCTTCTATATATGCACAGTAGCACATGGGTGGTCGACCTCATTTGAGAGTTGATTTCATTATAGATTGAGTGTGTTCCTCCCATCACGTATCTCTTCGTTATCATCTTCCCTGATGAGGACATCTCAATTAAAGCATGAACAATTTGTGACAGAACAGCATCTTCCAAAGATTTTCTCTGCTGGATCCACAAATGCATTGCTCTCCAAAGACCAGGGCTGATAATCTATTAATCTAAAATCAAGGTTTTATTGCTTCATCCTGCTGTAAATGCTGGTCAGCTAATGATGTATAGGCTGATTACAGACTTGGCTGTGTATGGGTCTTTAGTGGGAATTTTTTTGGTTATTAAAGTCAAACTGCCGTACTGAGCTAATTCAGGTTGGCTCAGGTTGGCTTTGCTGACTTACTTAACAGCAGAGCTCGGGCCACTTATGTCAGAGGATGGACTCTTCTTCCCCTGCCCATCCCCCAAGAAGGGAAGTTGAGTTCCCCTGTTCCACCACAACTGAAACCCTGAAGAGTTCCCATACTGCCTATGGGAAGAAGATCTTTTGATTGCTCTACTGCTCTCTGCCAAGAGCCTTGGCAGTCTTATAATGATCCTGCCTGGCATCCCAAAGCGTCATGGTCATGTTAGCACAGTGCTGCAGCGGGCATCATCAGCCATGCAATGGAGCCATGCTGCCATCAGGGCCCAAGCTAGTACCGTGGTGCTGTGTGGCTCCAGTCTCTGCACTACACCCCACTGTATGATGCACACATGCTCTTAGTCATGGCTCTTATGTGCAGATGTTCATAAGCTTTTAAGGCAACTAAAGATACAGGTTAACCAAAGGGACTGATAAAGCACTGAAGCAAATAAAATGCTGCCACTGAGTTGGTTAGACACTAATGTGTTTTTGATGCTCTCATGAAGCTCTCTGTCCATGGTTATAAACGCTCATACTCATTTGGACATCTCCATTTTAGAAAGTGGACAAATACTGGCTGATACCTTTTCTGGAGATCACCAAGCAGCTGGCCTGTGGTAGCAGCACCTGAGGGAAACTTGTTAAATGGCAAAATTTTATGACAAAGGTTAAAAGGATGCATCTGAAGAAGTGCCCTGGGCTTGAGAAGACTGAGATTTGAACACAGAGGCTGAACATCATTTCCAGTGATCCAAAATTCTTCTCTGACTGACCCTCAGTCTCCACATGCCTTTAAAAGCAATAAAACTGTTGTGAAACCTCAGTGCTGTGTGCATGGCAGCTTGAATTACTAAAATGACATATTGCCAGAGACCTCCTGAAATAACTTACTTCTCCTCAGCTCTGGTTGTGTTCCTGGCTGTCACCCTCTCAAGGTGACTAGAAGAATATAAGTTTAACCAGCTTAATGCACTTCCTGTGTCTGTACATGGGTGATAAAAGCACACTCTGAACACTTAAAATTAGAAGATGACACACACATCATGGCTGGAGCACAGCTGTCAGAAAAAAACCCAACTCAAATCTTTTCCAAACAGCTGTTCAAGTGCCAAGACTTGTTTGGGTGCACCAACTGTGGGAATATCTATGCTTAAAATAAAGGGGTTTCCAGCACAAAGCAAGCAGCAATTTTGACTTATTTAGCATCCCTTAGTGGCTCTTGCGTTTACTGCAGCTTTGCACCATCCTGGTGGTCTGGCTGGATTCTGTCCTAAGCAAAGCTGGAGAACGTCCTTGGAAGAAGGCGCTTCTTCGCAATGGCACATTGCTCCAGGAAAACCCAGCTGGAGCTGGAAATAGGAGTTTAGGCAGGAGTGGGGCAGAGAGAGGACAGCGGGAGGGGATGTCACTGACTGGTAGGCCAGCACCATGTCTCATACAGCGAGAGGTGCTTTCCTGAAGGCTTTGCAGTCTCTCATCCTGCTGATGTCTGGCTGCAAGCATGTAACTGTAACAGGACGTACGTTATGGTGAAGGTGATGAGCGCACAGAAACCCAAACCTCTGCAGTTTAGCATGGGTGCACTTGAGACAAACATCACCATATAAACCTTGAACCACAGAGCTGATGCTACAACCATGTTCCATGTTTCACAGGCAGCATATGCTGACAGAGGCCTGTAAATGTCTTATTACACCATGGATCTAGCTGCCATATTTTGGGCTAGAAATCAAAGCCAGCAACCACAGAAAACTTGGATCATTTGCAGCTGACAAGCCTGACATGCAAAAAGCATGCTTCCTTTGATTGGAACCAGACTTATACAGCGAGCAACGCCTAAGCATCAAATAATGGAGATGAGGTCAAGAGACCAGCCAAAGGTTTTCCAACCAGGCCAAAACATTTATTTCAGCCCAAACAACTGACACAGAATGGGGCCAATGCACTTGGACCTAAAGCTTTTACAAACGAACACGCTCTGTTCTGCTGTTCAGGTGAATCGTTGCATTCAGGAATGCCTGACCTGCATTTCTGTACAGATATGGGCTGACATGGTGGGAATACTAGGCTTTGGAAACTTAGTTTTGCTCTCTCTTATGTGGCTGTAAATCTGAAGTAATTTCATATGTGTTAGTGGGGTTTATAGTAGCAGAGCAGCATCAGTTCCAGCAGTTTCCAGTGCTGGCTTCTGACAATTCAGTAGGACACTATCCCAGTCTAGATGTCCTCTTGACGCTGTCTAAAGCCCCTGGAATAGCTGTGTTAAATGCACCCAGTGGGGTGAGGGTTTTAGAGCCATTTTCAGAACATTTTCCATAGGCAGGAGCACTAACGCTTTTGTCTATTGATCTCATCTAATACCTAACCCCCTAGAAAAGCCACCAGTGGGCTTTGTTTGCTTTTGGGGTGCTTAAAGACACAAATAGAATATTATTTTCTAAAGTATTTGTTCTGCTTTTCTGTTAACATTTGCTTCAGTTCCAGTTCATGCACATGCAAATAAAGGCTGCTCTCCTGGTGTTTTTAATCCTACTGGTTTTATTCTGGGAACTGCAGTTTATTTAGCATGGTCTTTCAGTGAAAACAGTACTGTACTGTATGCCCTGCTCTGGTCTGTCCAAGCCCAGCACGGTAATGGCAAGTGGGTGCTAGTAACTGGCCAAGTGGGACACTGCGCTGGCAGCCTCCTGCTGCTTCCCAGTCGGCGTGGGGCCCTCTCTGGATCTGGGAGGCAAGGAGCACAGCCCTCTCTGCACTGAAGTACAGTGACTGCCGGAAAAAAAAAAAAAAAGGATGAAGGGCTCTGTCCGAGTATGCGATAGTAGGAAGGATCTGAGCCTTTTCATGACAGCCCCGTCTCCTGCAAGGATGGCCAGAGCTGACTCACCACATTCACTTTTAATTTTGCAGATGCGAAGCAGAAGCAAACAGGGAAGTGGCTTGTACTACATAATTGAACGAGAAGGTTTAAGCCTTATGGGCGTTTTTCAGGGTTTACAAGGAAGAACATTACTGTGCTCAGCACGGTTCCGACAGGGCCGCTGTGAAAGAAGACCTTGGGCTTTGCTCGGGCCTGTGGGGAAAGCCAGGACAAATGCAACATCTCTCTCAAATCTCACCAGACTTCCCAAGCTAACATGTGAGCAAACAGGCCTTGTCCAGACCCCTGATGCAAAGCTCAGCTTAGGGGCTACATCCTGCTGCTTTGAATCCACAGCTTTGAAGTGCAGCATGTAAGAAAAGAGTTGGCCTTACCTGCCCTAGATCTGCTGAGGCACACACTAAGCTGGAGGATGGGTCCTTTACTGGTTAGGTTGTTTCAGTCAGGCATGTGGGTCTTAGTTAATTCTGGGCAGTCGCGTTTCCTCCTCAATCTTTTTTCTCCATTTGTACAACTGAGACCAATTTAGGGAAGTTAAGGAATCAAAATGAACGAGTACCGCTATAGTTCATAAGATATAGTATATATAGTTAGATATCCTAAGATAATAGATACAGTTCATAAGTCAACACACATTCGTCAGGCCAAATAAAAGCATCCAAAAGGTTTTATCGGCCTAAATATTGAAACCAAATTTTATTTTTTGAAAATGACATTACACACATCTTGCAAATGTACATTTAGATGAGAAAACAATGAGTAACAAATATTGAGAGCAAAGCTATAAAGTGGACAGGATCTCTGCTGCATGGCATTGCATTACAAGAGTACTCAGACCTGGGATGGCTGTTACAAGTAGCAAAAACAGTTCACAACACCTCACAAAAATGGAAATTTGTTCTAGAAAGTCAAATCTTCTAACAAAAGGAAATTCTGCCAAGGGAGAAGAGGCATGGGGGATAGAGATGTGGATCTAGGTAGATTTTGTGGTTTTGTGGCAGGGTTTTGTGGGGGATTTATTTAAGTCCATTTCTTAAAAAATCCATCTTTGCAAGTGACTATTTTCCAAGTGTTTGGCTGTTTTCTGTCCCCTGCTGCCAGCAGAACCACAGCTATCAAACAGTATGCCCTGCATGCCAAACTCGGACCTCGGGAGTGTGGAGAAATAGCTTTTTTTCAGAACCCAGAGCAACATAATTCCCATATATCATCCCCCACCCCCTTCTACTGTGTACCCAGGAAAATCAGAAAGCGTGTGCAAACTCCGCAGATCAAGGGCCGTGCGACCAGTCCTGTGTTAAACAACCAGGTGTGGGACGCCACAGCCAATATGCCACATGCCGCATGCCTCAGCTGCACCGGATCAGCAGGATTACAGATTTTACCAATGACGCAAACTTCCAAAGATTTAACTTGTTCCCCAGCTCAAGCAAAGGCAACAGATGATTGATCTCCATCTGTTTTACCTTGAATGTTAGAGTCTAATCAAAGTGCCAAGGCAAGACACTGTGAGAAGTAAGTTCCCCAAGAGAACCTGTTGAGAACTGCTTTTCAAACCTCATTGTGTATCATTTTATTTATGCCCAAATCTGTACTTTACAACCACGCGAGAGACAAAGACAGAATAATAGAGAGAGAGGGAGAGAGAGAGAATCTTTCCAGAAGGAAAGGAAGAGCTAATTAAGAAAAGAGAGGTACAGGACCATGCATTTACTCTCAAAAGCTTGTTCACGAGCAAGCTAACATTTCTAACACTACAACCACTCATCTACATCTGTTTGCTAAGTAATCGAGTTCTACCTACAACTAGGGAGCAGAGGGGTTTTTCTTTTCTTCCCCCTCCCTTTAAAACGTCAATAAAAATGTTTCTGTACAAGTTGAATGGCACAAAAGGTGGTTAAAATGCTAAATAACTCACCACAAATGGAGAATGCAAAATTAGTTCAAAACATGCATGGACTGTGTACACATAAGCGAGGAATCATTGGCATAAAGCTGCAATATATTACAAGATGATACAGTTGAGATCTTTTGGCATAACCTCTGCTTGTTCTACCCCTTTAAGAGAACTTCACGTTAAACTTCAGTTTAAAGGGACTTCAAGGTATATCCCCAAGCAGAAAGTTAACTACGGGCAACATTATTCGTCTGAAGAGAAAAGAATTCCCCCTCCCCTTCCCTGTACTCTCCCAAAGTACAAAAGTCAATGTAATGCTACGTATAGCATTGCTGCAGGCTTGCCAAAGAGAAAGGTTAGACAGATCTGTTTTAGGAGAACAAAAGCATCATTTAAGTTAATAACTCTTTGTACAACATGTCATTAATTAAATACCTTATTATTTAAACAAAAACAAAATGAAATTTACCAGTCCAAAAAAATAACAGCTCAACCCATATCACCCATGTGTCCTCCAAGGTTATGTACACAGAGTTTAAAGTATACCAGCTAAACTTTAAACCCGGCTGCCCCGCCAACCCCCCCCACTGAACGACAATAGAAAATACATTGTGGCCTCTCAGTTATATTATATTGCAGCTTTGTTATTAATGACAAAATCATACAAAATCAATTAATGATCTAAGACAGTAATCCATGATCAAGCTCCAGTTCAGCTGCATATCTCCCCCCCCTTACCAGGACTGACTTCTCCGTGAACTTGCAGATGACCGAGAGCCGCCACCTCCGGGTGCTGAGCGAAGGCAGCTCATGTCCTTCAGGAAACAGTGGTGCGAACAACTCAGGCTCAGCTCAGCGGGAGCCGCTTACTCTACCTTGTGATTATGTCTGTGACTAAGAAAATAGGCAAAGGCTAGTAACAGCAAAGTCAACAAGCTGGTACCCCTTTCCTGTGCTTCGAGACTAGACAGTGTCATAAGATACAGAAGATCAAGGAGGGAAATGTGTCACAATTTCAGAGAATAGGAGGAGATTTGGCTAGATAGGTTTCCTCTTTCTAAAAGACCCCAGGTGTCTTCTAAATTGACAATTGCAGCTATACTAGTACTGCCACAGTGGTAAAGCCGCTCGGATCACACATCATTTAAATAAGAAGCCAACTTAATAATTTTATATGTCAGAATTTGGTGTGTACTTATAACTCACAGGCTTTCTTGTTCTTACATTCAATACTTCTGCTTCACTTTATCTATAAACAAACACCAATTAACAGTGCAATTCATTCCCTAGACATTCTTCTTTTTAAGGAGACACATCATTAGACAGCATATTAAATCTGGAAAAAGCTCTTCCGTTGTGTTAAAAAAAGATGAAAAAAAGGTGTGTGTGTGTGGGGGGGAAGTAGCGCGTTGTTCTGCAACCCCTCAGTGACTTTCCTATGTGGTCAGCATGACAGGGAGACAGAGCAACACTATGTTTCAGCTGCCACCTGCAAAGGGAGTGATACAAAGATCCACCCATACCTGCTGTGTACCTATGGTTAGAAGCAGATGGAGAAAAGAAGGAAAAAAAAAATCTTCAGTTCCAGAAGACTAGATCTGGGATCTAGTTCTGGGCCTAGACCCCAGTTTGGGGTCCGTTTGGCTCATTACAGACATTTCCTAAGTTTGACTCTGCACATGGGCGTCACAGAAACTTGGGGGGATTTAGAACCGGGTTCTGCTTCAGGTCCACCTTGGCCAAGTGCCACCAGCATATTTCTTTCTGACTGCATTTGCCTGGTGACTCAACAGCTCTGCAACAACTCCACGGTTCAAATGTGACTTGAATTAAACTTGATTTCCTATATATAACTGAAGTATGTTTTAGCTGCAAATAAAGACGGAAGAACCAGCTTGGATAAAATCGAAAGCAGCCTTGAGTTTAGCTGAATGACCTAAAACAAACTGAACCTTCCTTTTTATGTTCAAAGACATTTGGTAATACTTTTCTCTAAAAACCAAGCCAACCATAAATCTCTATTCTGCTTAGTACTAGCTGGAAGTAGCATAGAAAAATACTGAGAGAAATAGAAATGCTGTTTCTAGTTCCATAAACCTGCATGGCTCAGGGCACGTCTGTTGGTAGACTGAGGTGACGGTAAAGCCAATGCTCTTCAAAACCAGCAAATGCAGAGAGCCTGATTTGCTAAGGCTCCTTGTTTGATTTTCAGTCCTACAAGTTATGGAATGATATTTCAGCAAATGGAACCATTTCAACTTCATCAGTAACTACAATAAAATGATATAAAACATCTCCCGAATATAATTTCCTATTACAGATACGTATAAGAGATCACCTTCTAGCTGGGGTCAATGAGGTTTTCTCTGCAAAATCTGCAGCTGTCAGCCAGGAAACTGAATCCACACTTACCTAATCAACCATGCAGAATTATCGACAGCAATCAAGCTTTGAAATAGGAGACCAAACTTGGACCAAATAGATTCAGCTCCCTTAATTACAGAGGAGTTTCTGCCTGTTTTAAGCAGCAGAGAATTAGGTGCATTGGGTTTCACTTGTGTTATACTGAGTGTAAGAAAATCTACAGACACAAAAAAAGACCTGCAAGCATTATGCAGAAAAAATCCAAGAGTAAATGGCAAAAAAAAGTGTGCACATAAGTCACTTGTCCTGCCTTTTAGGAGTAAATTCCCAAGCACTGTAACTCCACTGAAGTTAAAAGAATGATTTCACGACACAAACTAGCATTAAGCATAGATTCCCTTGTTCAGTGTGGCCTTCCTATGGATTTATTGAATGCAACAGCTCTACTACACGTGCCTCAGGATTTCATGGGCAAGATCCTCATCAGCCACTCTGCATGCGCAGCATTAAAGGTAAGCCCCTCCCAGGAGCCCACCTTGGCTTCACCCTGGTGAAAGTGGGTTGCTCCTTTTTCCAGAGTCTGCTGGGCTCCATGGAGAAGGACTGGAGGTCCTGAGGTGCCCTCATTATTCTCTCATACATGTCTTGCAATTTCCCAGTGTGCCAGGCCTGTCCTCCAAGCTTGGCCACGCTGATGAATTTCTATTTCTGATCTAATAGGGAGGGATAAAAATAAAGCCAAAGCAAAGCACAGCCTGGTGCTGTCATTCAGCAAAAGGCTGGACCTTCCCTTCCCCCTTTCGAGGATGACACAGACATCCACACACCAGCAGGAGAGAAAACAGGGCGCAGGGGAGGAATTTCAAATCGAGTTCTCCTGCCTGCGGCCAAGTGTGACCTTATTTCTACAACTGGGAGTGGGACACAGACTGTAGTGGCAGATAGCCTGCATCCCAGATAGATGCCTAGATACCTGCAGGGGCAATAACTCTCTCAATGGGCAGCCAGGGTCCCCTGCTGTTTTTCCATCCAGCACCAAGCTGTAGGGCCTCAGCCAGCCCCAGCCTCCCCCTTTGTTTCTCCGGGGAGTTTCTTGGCTCTCTTCTTTCATTATTCCCACACATCAATGGCATTGATGTTTCCAGCACTCTGCCTCATGCTCTCCCTTCCATTTGATTTTCTGTGAAGTTCAAGCTTATTTCACCACTCAGTAAATATCTCCTAACAAATGCCTCCTTCCACTGCTCTTGGAAACAAGTCTCTTCTCTTTGTTTCCCGTGACACTGGCCATCAGGGCATCTTTCTCTAATGATGCCAACTTTCTTTTTTTCAGCTGACAGACTCTAATTGCTGCAAAGATTTGTTAATTCCCTTTGGGAATCCTCCTGGTTCAATTCTTTTAGTGGCAAACTGTCAGACCTAGGGAAGCTCGGAAACTGGCTCGAGTGTCCTGAGCTACAGTTCACTGAGCTACAGAGCAAGAGCCAGAATAGGTTAGCTCAACTAAATGCATTAAGCAACGAAGACTAAAAGGCAACTCTTTCCCATGAAAAGATCTGGTCATGAACACTTTCCAAACAAGGAAGCTTTCAACAACAGGCCCAGTCTTCTTGGTAGAAGGCCGTTGGAGTCATTAGACTTATTCATCATTTCCAAATACACGGCCCACATTTTGGATAGTAACTCAAATTCCCCTCAGATATGTACACATACACATAACAAAAAGAGGAGCAACAGGGGACTGTATTCTGGCCACTAAAGTGGCCACTTTAGTTCCAGATGAGAGCATTTGGCTATTGCATATGGATGTGGCCTTGCTCTCAGGCCACTGCTGGCTCCTCTGCGCGTTTGGGGGGAACAAAAAAATGGTGTGACTGAATTTCATCATTAATGAAATAATAAGAGTTCCTACCCAGCATTTGAACTGCTCAGCATTTGAGAGAGCCAAAGTTCCCGAAAAGACTTGCCAAAAACCAGTGGGCTGTAGTTTGCCTCTACATGGTTTTCAGACTTTGCTAAGTAATCAATAAATCTTAAGAGCTACATATATATCTTAAGAGCTCTTCTGTAGCTGTTTGTGTCAGCAGATCTCAAAGCACCCTATAGAGAGAAGTCAAGTATTATGATCCGCTTTTGATGCATCAGGACACATGGCACAAGGAGAACTAATCTGCCCATGGTCATGCGGCAGGCCAAAGAACCAGTGACGTCGAGGTCCTACTGCTGCCTCCACTAGGTCTGATTCTCATTTACCACAAGCTTATCTATTGGCTGAAACTTGGTGTCAGTGTTTTTAACCTTCTCTAAACAAAGTGTCCTGAAGGATGGAAAGTGGTCTATGACTCCAACCCTCTACGACTTCACCTGCAGAAGCAGTACTCTTGCACTGCCCTACAGCTGGGAATCTGTAGAGAGCGGCTAGACAATGGAATTGCTGAAAAAAAACCTTTCTTTCCACCCACTCGTAATCTCTCTGAGCATCTTCCATCTCCTTATTAACACTTGGCATTTTGTCAGCTTGGCCCCAGACCTGTAGTCACACATCACATAGCCAGATCTTTTCCAGAGGGGGAAAAAATCCCCCAGAGTCTATTCAGGCTGCTGGCCCCAGCCTTTCAGCTGGAGGCACCTGGAAGGAGAGATACCAGACCTCTAAGCAGGAGAAAAAGGAGAGTTAAGATGACCTAAACAACAGGATCAATAACCTATGCAGCAGAACCCAGCCCAGCCCCATCAGTCAACATGGACTGGCTGCACTGTGAGACACAAGACTCAGCTTTAACATTTCCTGAGATACCATGGAGAGGCCTGCTCAGATTCATACAGATGGGACAGAGACATCAGCCAGAAGGAACCTGTGGTCATGACCACATCAAATACAGTCATTTCCAAGAGCTGGTTCTATAAATGTGAGATGAGCTAATCATCTGAAGAGGCTCAAGAATCAAGAAGTCTGTCCTGTCCACTTTAGTCAAGGTCACTTTTACTAAGGCCTTGTTGGGCACTTCTGTCGTCTTGCTTCTGAAGCCCAAAGCACTGGAAGTTGGAAGGCACTTAAAGAGTTAACCTACTTGGTCTCACTACACCAGGGTCGTGTTTCAGCTGGATCCCTTCTAGGTTATCATGTATAAAGTCAGGTATAAAGTACTAATCCTGTTGCACGGTCTGAGTTCACTCTTTACCTAGAGAGGAAAAGATCTACATCCCGTGTCATCCATCTTCTTGCACAAACAACCTCACCAGTCCCAATGCCTGTTCCAGCCTGCTTCCATCAGCAACCAGAAGAATAACTTTGAGCCTAAGTAAATCGCCACTAGAGAAAAGACACTGTTTTCTTGGTTGATCAGCACTCTGAGTGTGGTAAGACTAAATGAGATTCAGATCTACATTGCTTTTCTCTGGTTGGAGATTGTCCTAGCTTAAGGATACACTTTCTAGACTACTTTTGTCTCTACTTTACTTGCCTATTTTTAATTCCATTCTCTAAAAATGATTCTGCCTCTACTGTAGTCAAAGACAGCTCTCCAACTGACCTGAGTGGATGTGGGGTACCACTGAGGTCAATGGCAAAATCCTCCCTGTGCTCTTACTGCAATAAAGGAGACTCATATTAAAATGTCCACATTGCGCCCCTGCAGAGAGCATTCAGCTTCCAGGGATGGCTGTCGCTGGAAGAGCATCTCATTAAGGATACAGCATGGTCTTATGGAGCAATTTTGGGAGGTATTCTGTGATTTAGCAGTAAGACCAGCACTGAGCATGAAAGGCATGAAAAAGCAAACGCAAGACATCCTAGAAAACATCATCAGTGTTATACGGATAAAAGGAAACTAACACTTATACTACTGTTTCCTATTAAAAACCCATGGGTATAACACTCTTTTGCTGTTTGTCATGATTATTTTGATCCTACCTCCCTTTTTTTGCTTCAAAAGCACTATTCAAGGAAATGAGAGAGAAATAACAGCTAGATTCAGGATGTGATTGTTTGCATGTACATATATGTGTTAGCTAAATGTGAAAGAGCGATGTGGTAGTTGTTTTCTGGTGTCTATGAAAATAACAGTTAGTGCTGCCAGCTCCTGAGAAGACCATGAATGGCTCCTGCGAAGACCATGAATGATATGCAGATATGGGAAACACAGACAATGGCAGGCAAAGCCATCTTCATCTCCCACTGCAGAGTGGACCAAGTTAAAATTCAGTTACCAAATTCTTTTGAAATTATTTCAAGGAGCAGAGACTTGGTTAGCTAGTAAGCTGGTGGACCTGAAGTAGCTCCATAATTTTTACTAGATGACACTTTAACCTAGAAACTTCAGGATATAAATGCTTTAAAAGGTGACAAAAATGCCAAGGCTCAAGAATTTTGCTGTATGGCCCTGATCTTCCACAGTCAAGACTATCACTGCAAGGTATGAATATGAATACCAAATACATAAGTCTCTCTATGCTTTGAGGGTTACGTATCTGAAATAAGTATTTTAACTGTTTTATATGCAAAATCACTAAAATATATGAGGTGCTGAGTAAATAAAGGCATATTTCTAAGAAATAAAGCTCTACTAGTTTAAGAGCCTCTCCAATTTGTTTTTAAATACTGCACTGTTTTAAAGCAATATAGTCTTAGTGATTCAGTTAGTCTCTGAAAACACTAAAGGCAGCCTCATGAGGGAAATTAGATAGGGCTTTTATAGCAGAATTAATATGGCAAATCCTCATATCCTGTGATGTTTTATGTGCTTATAAAAGTAGAAAAAATATAAAAAGTAAACTCTGGAGTATATAGTGGAGTTACTATCATCTGCTCCAGGAACTCATAGGGTGTGGAATTATTACAGTATATTAAAAGCAATTCCTAATTCATTCCAGTTCAGGAAAGCATTCTGACCAAGCCCAAGCCTACCTCTCATGAAAAATCAGCAGGAGAAAAGCACACGCTACAAGTTAAGCATGTGCTTAAGTTCTTTCCTGAATCAGGGCTGTCCCTATATTTAAATGACTAAGGTATGATGCCTGTGTGTTTTTTCTCTTCGTATTCAAATCCATGATCCTACAAAGCCAAAGATACCTACTGCTGCCTGTACGCTACCTTACACATGCATTTCTGTACACAAACTCATGCAATATCATGAGTAGATAATAGAGACTTACCTATATGTTACGGCTGAAATGCTCACCAACTTCTACCTACTGCCCAGGCATTTCTACCTAGAAAATTGCGTTCTAAAACTTGGTAGTTTGACCTCATACCCTGTTTTCTTTGTGGCTTTTGCTGGTTTGAATGGTTGTTTTTCCCCACTGAAGAACTTTTTTCTTCTTTTAGGCCTCTTCAGGTTCCCTTGCTAACACCCCAAAAGATTTGCTGGGCTCAGACCCACCTCAGGATGACCCTATGCAAACAAAACTCCACTCCCAAGGGAGCATTTGCAGGATCTGGTATTAGATGCAGCTCAGGAAGACCCCCTCAGTGATTCCTTAGCACACTCCACCAGGAAGAGCATCTTTAAATAACCAGACACCATTCATGGCAGGAAGGAAAGTAACCACCTCTCAGCAACGGTAACAACTATCCATAGTGCATCCACAGGTCCATTCACCCTCTGCTATCCTGCTTTACCCTTTCCAAACTGAACTGACGGATGCTGGAGGACAGTACATCTCAGACTCCTTTCATACTGCTGTCACCTCTAGCCCTTCAGTCTGCTCAGAGATAACAAAGATTTAGATTTGCCTGGTGGCTCTGTGGTGTGTCCTGCACTGAAGGGCAGCAGAAGCTAGATGTGATTTCCTGGCTGCTCTCCTGGGTTAGCAGAGAGGGTGGCAGGATACACTAACCCTGGCTGTGAGCGAAATGGCCTCTCACTGAAGTGACACCACCTTTGACTGGAGTCCAAGTCCATCATTTCTAACAGGCAGGGCCATGACTATTAGTCAAGGGCCATGGAAAGGCAGAAATCTGGGGAGGGACTCAGATTTCCAGCAACAGAACAGAGGCGAGAGTAAAGGCATTTCACATTATCCGTCCCACTAAAGTTTTTACTGAGACAAAAGCTCTAATGAATAATATTTTCGGCAAAACCAGTTAATGGTCTTTGACATCCTTACTCCCTCTACAGTAGCACCCACAGGATTAAACAGCCAAAAATTAGCACCCATAACCAAATCTGCACCCAGAATAGTTCAGCACCTTCTATTATACGATCTGAAAGCACTTTACAAACGTTAACAAACATTTGGCCTCACAACCCCCAGTGAGGTAGAGCAGTATTATCCCCATCACACAGATAACGCATTGAGGCACAGGGTTACCAAGAGACCTGCTCGAATTCAGACACCAAATCTAGCGGTGCCAAGAGCCAATGAAGGTGTCCTGACTACTGCAACTATGCTGCATCCAGAGGACCATCCTTTCCTCCACAAAGTTTCAATATGAGTCCTTATCCTTCTGAACTGAAGTTGGGTGTCTATTTACAATATGTCAGACATCATTTAGCAGTCACATAGTCGGAGAGTTACTCAAAGTTGTTTGGAGAGTTACTCAAAGTTGTTTGTGGGCACCAATGATTTCTTGTGCAAAATTCTGGGTGTAAATGATCATGCGCGAAGACTACAGGGTACAAATCTGGTGCATAACAGCTTTGGCCCCTCAGTAATTCCCAATCCTGTCTCTCAGATGCAGCTTTTTTTTTTTTTTTTTTTTAAGTTGCACTGTCTGTATCATCACATGAACCTTTGAAGACGCAGCCTGCACAGATTGTTTCATACCAGTGATGCAAGCAAACAAAATGTGGAGTGGCTTCGGGAACAACCCAGCGTTCAACGTACCGTCAAACATCACCACTTTATAATTCCTTCTAATTACAAGGGGTTGCAAAAGAATAAGGAATAGGTATATACTTTGAAACAAAGGCAAATAGAGCAACAAGGAAAGGTTTGATTGCACGGATTTCATTCAGGTGAAGTTCCGTAATACTCAGTTTCATCGAAAGCGTATTGCATGAGAAAGAGAGGCAATGCCAACTAGCCTATGACAAAGCTTCAGCGTAGTAAAACCCACCAGCCCTGCATAAATAGATGAACTTTGCATTCCGTAGGAGTCATTACTGATTAATAAAAGTGAAAGGTTTATCTAAATACATTAAGTTTGTTTTTGTCTGATAGAAGAGTTTCTTAAAACATGGTTTTTTGAACACCACAAAGTTCCATTTGTTACATAAGTAGAGAATCTGGCCATAGTTAGGAATACTGAAGTGTAAAAAACCAAATATGCAGTCTTAAACATTACAAAAACTATCAAAACATTCAATATTTTGAATTGATTCTCTTTTTTTTCCCTACAAGCGTCTGTTTTGGCAGTGATGGCAAGATAGCTAAATTGAGTTGTTGTTACTGTTCTGCAGTTGTTGGTTGGTTTTTTTTGTACATTTTTCTGAATGTGTTTTTTAAACAAAAGAAAATTACCAGCTTTTATAAAAAAGAAGGAGCTTGAATTCTTACTCCCAAAACACAGATACAAGGCTTTCCTTTATAAAAAGTGTATTGATTTTTTGCTATAAAAAGCGACCTATAGGGTGTCAGACCTGAAAACAAATTTTCACAGTGTTTTCAGTGTTGGCTGTTTACAAGGCATTACTATTGTAAGCAGAGATAGAGAGATACCATACAGTAGGTATAAAAATTTGTTATCAGCCAGCAGTATCTTTGGATCATATGTGAAAGCTGTTGCACTCTAGACAACTCAGCTGACTTACTTTTTGTTTTTCTTAATCACTATAACATATTCCAGTATTTGAATATTGCAAGAAGCACTATTGTACACACTTTAATTAGTATCTCATGCAACCATTCCCAATCTTTTCCAAATTTCTGCTGGCACAGTCTGCTGGCATAGTAAGCATCAAACTAGTAAGTGATTTCCCTCTCTGCCCTCCAGTACAGTAACAAAAACACTACTAGTTGGCATGCAGGTGCTACAGTCAGGGGTGCAAATGTGAAGGAGGTCTGCTAGCAAACACTGGCAGTTTGGATAGGTGAAGAATATCATTTGCTCTGCTTGAGTTTGCAAACTGGTCAGCAAGAGAGTGATTTGCACTCTTCCGGGGGAGCTATTTTACTATCACTGGGAAAAGCATGTAGTTGCAGCAGAAGAAGAAATAATAGAAGAAAATGAGAAATGCACAGGATCATTGGCACACTGGCCTAAAACTGCTGGCAATGTCCATTTTGCATCCCTATAACTTTACTTAGGAGAATGGTATCCCTCTATCTCTATAGATTGATAGGTGTTGTTTTGTGGCACAGAGGATAAATCACAGAAAAAAAATGACATATAACTGTGTGTCCTTTGTCTGATCTGAAAGCACCAGTCACCTATCTGCTTCTTTTGGCAGAAGTACTCTACTGTATCTTAACCATAGCTTGCAATATGGAGCTTCGTGTCACTTTACATGGAATCTCCCAGGGAATCAGAGTCATCCAAAGACAGAGGCAGATACAAGTCCTGTAGGAAGAAAGAAGAAAACGTTAACTCCCATACCCAGTTGCCACCTGCGCTCATGAGCAAGGAAGCAGTCAACTGGTCCAGCTCTGCGCACTTCACAGGGACCAGGTGAACGTCTCTGTCACTGGTTATGTGGTGGGCTAACCAGCTGTCCAAGTAGTTCATGGCTAAAATCAAGGCAGGTTACTTGCACAGTGGATCTCACTACCTAAAGAAAGATTTGAGAAGTTTGAGAAGAATTTTTCATCACTTCTGGATCAACGTGTCCATTGTAGCATATGCATGAAAGAATGGGATCTTTCCTTAAACAGGTCGCTTTGAACCTCAGAGCACAATGAAAAGTCTTACTTTATTTGACAGTTGTCCTTAGGACTAATCTCTAGAAAAATCACCTGTTCCATGATTTACTCTGTATTTTAAGCTATTCCAGATCAAATAGAAGGGTTAGGAAAATAATCCCAAACTTCTTATTTGGATCTAACACTGAATGAAAAACTTGTTCAGAGTCCCTTTCTGGGATACCACTTTATTCCAGTTCTTTTCATTTTGGCATGGAATTAGGTACACTAACCTGCTCTAGGGCTAAAGCTCTCCTTGGTCCTTTTTGAACCCTGACCTACACACAAGGAATAAGCGTGAGCAAAATAAAGCAAAGCACAAATACATAGAAAGGCGATTCACAACAAATGTTGATATGATAAGAGGTAAATTATGACTTTGTGGTGAACTAAGCCTAAGCATTTATCATTTGAGCTTTAGGGGGAAAAAAGAAAAGTGATTTCATCATCAGCGGGAAATAGCTCCTAGGAGGAAAACAATGATGCATGAATATTCTGGTAACCTAAAATGCTACATTCATGTCTTCTGATTGGCTTAATTTAGTGGAGAAGCCCTCAGCCATCACCATCTATTATAAATGTTCCAGGGGCTTCACTGGAAAGGTCATAAACCAGTCAGCTGAAAACATACATAAAACATTAAAGAAGGTGATTATACTTGTCTTTACCAGGAAGCAAAGCCTCATCTCCAAATCCCTAAATGAAGCAGTGTTTGGAAAGTATTTTCAGGACCTTGATTGCTGAAGAAAAGGTTGTGTTTTACAGCATTACTCTCGTTGGAATACCCGTAAAGAATTGTTGAATGCAGACTACGGTCCAGATCCTGTTCTCAATTATAAATTAATAATATATCTGGACCCATTCCATTAAAACTGGTGGGTTTCCTCAGACTTATGCTGAGCAGCTGAGATCAGACTGCAGTCCTGGAGAAAATACCAACTTCGTCTGGATTCAGCTAAGCTGTTCTTAAAACCAAACAAACCTGAGTGGCTACGACCTCTCCATATGTTGGAAATATTTTAAGGATCTGATTTCTGAGAAGCCATAACTCCACCCCAGGCTCCCCCAGGACTATTGAACCCCATGTGAAAAGGTTTGTAATCGGAAGTCCTGTGCATTAGGGATTTAATCCAAAGCCCACTGGACTTTTTGGGGTTCTTCCCATTGACTTCTCTATGCTTTGTTTCATCATCGTAACAACCGTGGCCCAACTTCTGCTACCAAGTACTCACTTTGAGAAAACACATAATCCTCAAACAAAATAATGAGTTGAACTCGTGCAATACAGCCCACAATGAATGACATGTGGCTGGCTGACTGCAAAACCTCAGCACCATCAGGATTTTTTAATTACTCTTCCGGAATTTCACCTCAAGTCAACGCTTCCAAAATCACACTCTGGTTGAGGGGGAAATTCTGATTACTAAATTCAAGTGGCATTCGATTTCTAAAGCAGAAATCCCACTGACCTCCTCTTAGCCCATAAGTTTCATATGTTCAAATTCCATAGAAAGACTGTTGGAAGAAGAGAATAGCAACGCTGTGGCTATTGCAGAAGTAAGAAAGCCCATGGAAATGACAAATTGGATTCCATGCGGAGAGACGCTGAATAACAGAACCATGAAAAGCTGAAACTGCTGCTATACCTTTCAAATAAATCAATACATGAAATCATCTATGAGGCCAGCCCCAGTTTACTGATCTCTGCTAGGACTGCTTGCTACTTGTTAGACACCCTGGATGTTACCAGGAAAAACAGCTACTGTAGCAGCACACAGTTAGTACATCACCAGTGAAAAATCACTTATTGCCTGTGAAACAGAGCATGACCTAAAGCATTTTAAAAAATGTTTATGAAGCAGCATTAAAATGATGGCTTAGAGCTTCAGTAACATTCACATTTCTTCTGCTGTTTAATGTGCCAGATTTGCCAGCACTTAAGCTTTTTGAGAGAGGAAGATTTATATGAAAATTATATTTATCAGTGAGCCAGGAATTCTTTCAAACACTGATACTGATTTTTCATCATGTCACTAGAGCCTTAAATGATAGTATTTCTACGTAATAGGCCAAATTCTCCATTGGTTCAACTTATAGAGTTGTGTTTCCAGATAACACGGTCCTGAATTAAATGTCTTACATATCTGAGTAGACTAAGAAAGAAACAGATGTAGTAAGGTATAAGAAACGTAATACCTTGTGCTTACGGAGGCTCCCTGGGCTGGTGGGTGTGGAGATCGGAGACTGCTTGGATTTGGGTGTAGACAGCTGACTGCTTGAGGTCCCATTTGCTGCCACAAAACAAGAGAGAAGCCAGCAATTAGATGAGCCAGGACCTGATCATTTCTCTCCTTTGGGGAGAGGGAAGATATCCGAACAGTTGACACAGAAAAAACTATAATTTATTACTGCTGTGCAGAGGAAAAAAAACTCAAGCATGGCTATTCCCCTGACTTAAATCTTCAGTTGTTTGGGATACTGGGCTGTAAAATACAGTGAAATTCAAAATACATTGAAGGAGCAATATTTTGCCTTACAAATATTCACCAAACTGACTGAAGATATGCATTAATAGAAAACACAAGGAGTTTCTACATTCTCAAACAGTTTAACACAGCTGAAGCCTCCCAGTATTTAAAGGCACGAGTGGAAACCAAAGGCTGCAGATATCCTGAATCCTACGCAAGAAATGTCGGAAGTCAAGTACACATTAGAAATTATGCAAAAATCTAAATGACTGAGGGCCCTTCTGAAAACCTGGCTTGAGCACTGGGCGGTGCATCCTGGTTCCCCTCGGCACCTCCAGGCCAGACACGTTCTGCAGCTCCGCCACTGCCGGCCCCAACCTGCAGAGACGCGAATGTGGCCCATCAAGGGGAAGAACAGGGGAACCACATGAAGCAAAGGCTCTTGTTTCAAAGACCAAAATCTGGCCGTTGGGGTTGTTTCATTTGTTCCTGCTATTTTGAGGAAAACAAAATTATTCCCAATGTTCCTAGTTCATCTAAGTCAGCTTTTGGAAGGGTTGTTCTGTGATGCATTCGCCGAGATGGCTTTTAATCAAAATGAAGGGGCCCAGGTCTACGTCCGAGTCGACTGTCATATATTTACTGGACTAAAAAGAAATCAAAGTAAACAGCATATTATGGAGAAAGGTGAAGGGAAGCAAAATGGAATAAGGAGAAATTAAGTTTTTCTTACCATTGATGCTCTTTGAAGTAAGCTAACGCCTTTGATAATTAGTGTCATGCTAAACATTTCATAAGGACATACTCCTAATGGGTATGATCGTGCATATGTCATGCAATGTCAGGGATATAGCCCTTCACCCTGGCCTCGTTACCATGGGCTGTAAACGTATAGCTCTCTCAGCACAAGTAGCATTGCCTGGGGGTAGGAAATTCAAACTCATGCTGGCTATGTCTAAGTATATTATCTTTTCCGGCCTTTTCTTTTTGCAATCCAAGCAGCAGCAAGCTGGAGGCCTTATGAGCATTAAACTACATTTTTCTAGTCAAGTCTACAAAAAGTGACATTTCCAAAACCTACTCCAGATGTTAACATATACAGCACAATCCACAAAACTCAAGCCCATGTATTTTGACTGTCACTTTCTTAAATGGCAATAATGTTGCCAACCCTCCAGATAACCATACCACCCCTCCCCCTCCTTTTAAAGAAACTGTTTTTAATTGCTTTGATATTTCATACAGAAAAACAAGTATGTAATGATTCACGCTTGTTGTCCTGCTCTCCAAGTGCCCCAAACCTGTGCATACCATTACTGTAACTATAAAGGCACGTGGCATCCACAGGAGGATGGGTAGTTTCAACATATGGGACTTACACTTTCAGTTGTAGTAACTGCATATGCAAATTAGATATGCAATTAAGCAAGTATTTGAGTGTCTAGAGGAGGCCTAAAAAGTGTATTAAAGTATCACACCTTGCCACTGGCAAGGTGCATGTTTTTAAGAGCAAAAATAGGAGTAACTGATAAAGGTGTAGTTAGGGAAAGCAAGGTGGCAGTACATGCACCTACAGTCACCTGGCAGCCTCTCTGCATCGCCACTGCCATGGAAAGTGGAAATGCGAATTAGGAGCGTCTCCGAGGGCTGCAGCCCTGTGGAGGTGGTGAGGTTTTGCCTGAGTAGAGATGGGTAGGCTGAACCGCAGCTGTACAGTCTTGACTCTACTGATTCTGGCCAAGCTGAATTGCAATTCTCATGTAAATGTGGGAGCGTATTCCCTACCACAGGTTTACACGCATGCGCAGCAGCCAGTGGGGCTAAAATGCGTCAGGCCTTTTCATCAGTGCTTTTTTGCAGAGTCTGGTACCAATCAAGCAAGTATGTTTAACCTCAGGCTCATTACTGTGGGGGTCAGCTGGAGGTGCACAGTGAAGTGTGCACTTGATTAACCGCCTCCGAGGGTCAACTGCAAAGCCTGGCTTGGCTTCAGCACTGCCAGATGCTTCACCTCAGTGCTCCAGGCCCAGTTTTTGGACTGTGCTGGAGGTGATCAGCCTGCTCGTGGTGCAGCTCCATTTAAAACCATTCAAAATTAAAAATAAAAAACAAAAAAACTCCAACCCCACACTGGAGCACAGACTGAACTGATGTTCCTTACATGTCACACAGAAAGATATGTTCCTCCTTCTGACTCCTCTGATCAGCAATTCCACATTGGTCCTTAGATCTTTTTTCTGTTGATATGCCCATACACCTTCCCTGCTAAAAGTTATGGCTTCAATTCATTAACTTTTTTTACTTGCAAAATATCCCCGAGAGACTGAAATCTGTAATTTGCTTTTTTAATTCATCTGTTGTTGGCTTTTAGGTACTCCTTATTTGCCTCATTGCTCTCTGGCGCAGCAACATCATTCTTGTTTTCATTCCTAAGATGCCTTCGTTCCTCTTTTCTCTCACCTTGCTCTGAGAGTAGGGGGGCAGTTAAGGTTAGTTCTAGGCAGTATCACTGGGCCAAATGTAGAGGTTATACATGTGAAATCGAGTGAGTGCAAAGAAACATATTCCCCAAGCCATAGGACAGAGGAGGAGAAGGAGGAGCAGGCATGTTATTCCAGCTCAGGCTCAACAGATACATGGTGACATGGGACCTCTATCTTCATATCCATCATTTCTATGCAGAAGGGACTGTTGGGCAGAGGAGGCTATTCATCATAGACAGCTTTTTGTCATTACAAATGCACCTCAGTGAGGAAGTAGGTATCTCTTAAAAGATGGTAGGAATAATGATTTCTCTATAATCAGGGAACAGAGTGACCCGTCACTTCCCTCTTCCACTCAGACCATTCTTTATTGCGGGGGGAAAAAAGTAGTTATGGAGACCCAGAAGCTACTGCGCACTGGCCACCACTCCGTGACATTTCCACTTTTCATTTTGCTCCAGTTCTACAAAGTGAGCTGCCCTTAAGGGTGGTGGGAAACAAAGCAGAGTGCACTAACTATATGCCATATAATGAAGGCAGTTCAGACCAAAAGAGCTTGGATCTCTTTTATGTTTCTTTAGCAAGTGACTTTGGGTGTCCTGTTAAATAAAACGTGGGGTAGAATAATTCTAATATGCTCTGTATTAGGTGGAATGCCATCTCTAATTTCTAACATGCCTCTTTGTATTTATTTCCAGTTATCACTGATCCTGGGGCAGGCAGTAATCCTTCTAAGATGAAGAGCACCACTTAGAAACCCCAGAAAGAACCCAAATTTCGCTTCCGCAAACAGGAAAAATGGAGAATGGCTAACGTTCAGTGCGCAGCAAATGGATGTAATTGCTGCAGGGAAGGAGAGAAATTCCCTAATACAATAAGACTTTTAAGTGCTATAGCGGGATGTTAATATTTTATGAGCACTGATGAAAAAACAGACATGACATCCAAATCAGTAATCCAACGAGATGGATGTATATCATTACAGATACTCGCATACAGTTTTACAGCAGCAGCAGCAACAATTAAGAAGCCCAGTTTAATTTTGTCTGTGTCTCCTAATGAAGAATAGCATTCATAATCAAACTTGCACACATTTCTTTCGAACTCAATGCAAGGAAATAACAAGAGGCAAAGAGCAGATCCCAGGTGATGTTTAATGCTGTTGCTCCACTGAAATCTGCTGATGACTTATACTAGCTGGGGATCTCACATAGGCTCAGCTATTGGAAACCATTCTTCATAAACAGCTTTCATTTGAATTCATTTGTTCTTTCTGTGGCTTTACTGTTTGTGTGTTTAGCTCGTATTTATGTCATTGTATCTGCTTTGCAATCTCAATTTACTTTAAAGCTCCTTTGTGCATATGACACAGCCTTTAATTGCATGATCAAATGCCTCATTTTCGTCCCTAGGACCTTTGCCTTGCTCTGTGCACAAGACAATTTGTACTCAGGAAAGGAATCAGGCTTTTCCAGCAAAGGAGAGGGAGGATGGGAAATACAGCATTGTGTCATGTTTGAGATGGCTATAAGACATCCAGGTAAACCGAATTCTCTGCCTGCCTCTCCCACAGATATTTTAGCTGAACTTTTCAAATGCAATTGCTCCTTGAGTGCTGCTTAGGTTTGCTTGGCTGGCTGGGACTCTGGATCTGAATTTGCAGCTCTGGTAAGCACTGAGATCTGTAAATGACGTTAGGGAGATTACCTTCTGAACCTGACTTTTTTTATCAATGAACAGAACTGGCAAAAAGCAGGGCTCAATGATCAAAGGGAATGCTCAAAATCTGTGGATATTTCTCTTTTTCTCGCAATTTGAAAAATGAGGCTAATACTCCTTGCCCCTTTGGGGTTCCCAGGGTTCTGCAGATGACTTTTTAGTTTCAGGAGCACATGCTCATACATCACAAAAGCCAGAGGAAAAAAACATGAAATACGTGGACAATTTTGTCTCCAGGTCAGAGACTGAAGAGTCACCAAGAAAATAAGAGGATCAACAACCAGAACAAGGGGAGGGCAAAGCAGATGTAAAAATCGCAGCTCATTTACAGAGCACAAGCCATCTGGTCCCCCAGGACAGAGGAGCCTGTGGAAGAACTAAAGACTCCATTATAGTGCTCACTTGGGAGCACAAGAATTCAGAATACGCCGACATCCTTCACTCAGGCATCATCCTAACTTCTAAGCACTCAGCTTTGCAGCACTGACACCCTCTTATCATAACGTTTTGCGAGGGCAATCTCTCCGCTGGGTGCATACTGTGGACTGTCAGCTAGCAGAACATAAGTGCAAGTGGGATAACAAGCTGCTCTGTCTTGTGTGCAATGCAAAAGACATCTGCTGCCTTTTTAACACATTCATATGTAATGACCCTCGGGAGCCAGATCTGCAGCCAGGACAGACTGACGTTCTGTATCTGTTTTGCTAATTGCTGCTGCTTTGTGAATACGCTTTTGTCCCTCTCCGAACCCTGCCATTAGAGAAGTGAGAAATTAAAGTCCGAAGCAGTGCCTCAGAGCCCTGCTCATAGGCTAAATCAGTGCAAGGCTGGGAAAGCTGTATGCACATTTCAGCACAGGTACCTGTGGCTCTGCACTGCAAGGGACTACAGTCATGCTGATTTTAAAAATCATAGACTCTCCTACCACAGCACATGTATTTATACAGCAGAACAATCATCTATCATGCAAGTTACTGTAAGACGAATTAAGATTTTCAAAATAAAGAAATAATGGTAAATGACATCGTATTTTCTGCACTGTGTTCCTCACCTGAAGGTTTGACTTCAGGTTACCATGGCCTGTTAAAGAAATCTTTTGTCCTAACGTTGCCAAACTTCACGCTGACCCTACCACATTTAAATTTCATGGACTCTATACATCACCTTTGTGCATCCTTCTCCTGGACAACAAGAGAGGACTGCCTCACCCCCACCATAACGCAGCATATCCTCAACACATCAGCACATAACAACCCTCTGTGAGCTGCTATGGCAGGCCACAGCAGCAGGAATCCAGAGCCAAGCTCACCCAGTCCTCCTCTAACATGTTAGAAGAAGGACTGCAGGTGTGGCCCGGTCGTGCTTTTATTGCTCTAAGCTGTGTCATTCAGCAAAGCTGACTTTGTGGAAAGAGATATAGAGGCAGGGAAGGACCACAGAAGCTTTGTATCTCCAATTCTGTGCTCTAAATTGCAATCAAGTATATTTAGGTCATCCCCAATAGACACCTGTCTGAATTATTTTTAAAAAAACATCAAGTCTGATGGGGAATCACAAGCTCCCTAGGAGACCTGCTTCAGCGATTAGTGATCCTTATAATGGAAAGGTATTCCTAATATCTAATCTATATAACCCTTACTAAAAATTAAACCAGTTACTTCCTGTCTTATCCCTGATGAACGCAAAGAAAAATTGACCTTATCCTCTTTTTAACACTTTCAGTGCATTTGAGGAGTGTTAAATTGTCCCTTCTTGAACTTCCTTTTTTCTAAGTTGAATCTGTCAACTTCTCTCAACCTTGCCTTCCAGGTCAGTTTCTGGAAATTTTCTTCTCTTTCTGGATTTTGCCTAGTTTGCCTACACCTTTCTTAGCATGCCCTGCTCAGGACAAAGTACAGCACCCCAAGCTCAGCCAAGGCCAAATAGAGAGGGCAATCTCAGCCAGTCTCAAGAGCTGAGTTCCTGTCAGTATGTCCCAAGAAAGGTGTTTGCCTTCTCTTAACAGAGCACCAGCTGGCTGACGTACACACAGTCGGAGTTTCACCATAACTTTTAGATCTCTAGCCAGAGCTCATCCCAGTTCACACTGATGTATGAGAGAGTAAAATCAGTGGAGGTCTACTAGCTATCTTTTTGGGACAGAGAAGAGACAGGCACTGGGCTACACGCTTGTAGAGGGATCAGTAAAACCTGGCTGTATTTTGCTAACTCTGCCTTGCTGGAAAAAACATTTTGCAGGACCTGTGTGGAGGATGAAGGTGAAAGGCTGCGTCACAGCTCCAGCATCAAAGAGATGAGAAGCTAAAGGATGCTCGCTGGAAGGACAGTAGAAACTGCTGACCAGGCAGGCAGGGCCTTGCAGTCGAAAAGAATCGAGAGGTGAAAGTGGTCCCAAAGGGAGCAATCAGGACAGAGTCTGCGGAAATGGCTGGACCAAAACAGAAAAGCAGTGGCATCACTGAGAAGGTGCATAGATGGACTGGGGCAGGGGGGCATGGGAGAAGGAAGAAAGCATTCTTCTTGGGAATACAGGACTCCCCTTGGGAATACAGGTCCTGGTCTCATCGGCACAGCTATAGCTGTCTCAGACACTGCGCTTTGGCAACTGATCTCTGGTAGAGGTAAAGAAGCATGGCTGTAAAGACGGTGGTCTTTACCATCTGGATATATGAAGACATTTCTTCATTCTCCATTTATTCATTCATCTCATCTTCATTCAATCATTCATTTAAATGACTGCGATGATAGAGAGATAAAAGTTCTGTCCCAAGAAAAGTGTTTAATGTTCCTGTGGATTAGCCACCTCATCTTTTGACTATCTCAGCAGCTGAAGGGCTGTGGCTGCCTGGAGGGAACTGAACCTTTCACAGCAAGGCCATGGCACACCTAGGAAACAGGCAAATTCCCCCCTGCAGAGGGAAGGAGCAGCTTGACCAGCAAAGTCAAATCACTGCAGCTGGAAGCCGGCACTTTGTGGGTTTACGCTTCCATGCATGCACCTTTTGTCCTGATGGTTGTTTTTAACAGCACATAACAATATGTGGTTTTGTTCTTCACGTTAATCCCGGTTATTTTGGAATGGGGTCTGACCACTTCAGTGACTCGCTCTCAGGACTGCCATAACAAGACAACCAAAGAATACACTACAATTCCCATCTAGCTGTCAGTGGGAGCAATTAAATGGATTAGAGGCTGCCTGCTTTTCAGTGTTGGCTTTACAGACTTGTTACATATATTTCTGTATTCTGCCCTCATTTTGACTCAGCGCTGGCCCAGAGATCACAGTCAGGAATGAAGCTTTGGGTGCCATTGGGGAAATCAGTCTCTGGCCCACAATACAATCTCCCTGCGGCTCTCCCAGAAAGTCCAGTTACACCAGCACCCATGTTTCTCATTGAGAAGTAGGTCACTAGATCATAGCCCAAACGAAAAGGAGCAAAGGGTATCAAAGGTAAATGGAGAGCGTCTGGCTCAGAAGGCAGATCCCTGCATGGAAAGCTTCCAGGCTGACATATCAACTTAAATGGGACCTACATAGTGTAATTCCTGTGACTACGGCTGACACAGCGTCAGGCCACACAGCTGTGTTAATTCACCTGCATAATCTGACAGATAATTGCAGCAGTCTCGACTGGCTGTGGCAGAGCGTGCGGTGTGCTGGAGCAGTTTTGGAGCACCTAGAGGGCGGCAGGGGCTTTGCTCCACGTGGCTTCCTCTGTCAGGAGGTCTGGGGCACGTGCCACCAGACAGCGGGCACACAGGCGCTGGACATGGCTCTCGTCTCTGGCAATCTGGGAGCTGATAGCTTCGGTTTTGGCAATATTCTTCTCCAAATGCTTTCAGAACACATAAAAATCCCTAAATGAAGAGCCTAAGAGCTCTTTTCTCTACATGACTCCAGCTGTGGGTTACACAACTCTGTGTACAGGTTGGTATCTCTATCCTGCATGATCCTTTGGGAAAGAAGGCATGAGCAGTTTCAATGATGTACTCAAAGCCACAGAGTGACTGAGTGGAAGAGACTGGATGAGATACAAGTCTCCAAACACGCTGGCCTGCGTGGAGGACAGCTACTGCTTGTACACAAAGCATTTCCACAGCTTTGAGTGAGAGGTGTTTTATTTATGTTGACATACGAAGATCAGAAGCGTTCCTAGCGGTGATCGGCAGGGGAAGCAGATGCAATGTTTTCATGCTGCCAGCATTTCATCCTCAGAATTAGCAGTGCTCGCAAGCTGTGCTGAAGTTGTTTTTTCTTCTTCTCTGTGTTACAGCAGCAAGGTATTTCTTTTGTCCACTGTCTGCTGGCAGCACTGGAGTTTGTGAGTGAGTGAGGCCCAGCCCTGCGTGCACAATTTGCTTTAAGACTTAGCTGCCTGCATGGACGATGCAGGAGCACTGGCAAAGGCTACTGACCAGGGTTCAGCTGTAAATCCACTGCGTTCTACATTTTGCTCTTGATAAATAACATACCATTTTCCATATGATTTTAAAGGGAAGTGGAATAATTAGGATGAGAAATGGAAAAAGAAATAACATCCTTTCCTATAACGGCAGGGTAATTGTAATGGTGACAGTTCAGACTTATTTCATTCAAGCAGGCTGGAGATATATCTCAGAATCTGCATTTACATCAGCACCAAGATTTCACAGTGGCCCTCGGAGACTATGGCAGCAAAAATGATCAAAAAACTATGTGGAAAAGAACTGAAAAGAACAGAATCTAATGGCAGAATCAAGGAAACTCCAAGTTCTGATATGACAACCACAGCAATAAAAGAGAGCAAAGATAAAAGGTGAAATTGGGTAGGATACCAAACATAGCTAAATATTTAACATACTTGAAATAAAACAGCTTCTAAATCCTTTCACAAATGAAAGAGGTGAGAATTCCACAAAAATGGGTCAGACCATCTTTTATTAATCAGGCTTTATTCAGCATTCCTTGCCTTTTTCAATGTGATAACTTCAAAATCTAGCTAAGCCTATTGATTGTTTATGTAATAAAGTATTCATTCTTAGGTAACACATAAACCGACTGTCTTTATTACAAATCCAATGGGACAAGAACACAAGATCATATTCTTTTTGCTCTCTATCCGCATAAGACAATTGTCTTTGATTACCTTTCCAAGACCAAAAGATGTTTATTATCTTTTATTCTCATTAAACAGGATATGCTACCATTTTTTCTGTATTGAAATCGCAGAGGAAAGTATGAAAGACCCTTGTCTAGATGGATTTGAGAAACCTGATTTGTCCTGCATTACTGGTCTTAACTCAGGAGCTAACTATTGTTCAGTGTTTGTGGTTATTTTAATCTCCTTCCTAAAAGCCTCATTTACTGTTTGACACAAGGCGAACAAGTAATAGTGTGTTCATTAAACTTCATCAGATGACTCACCATTTTGTTCCTCCTGAGTCATTCAATCAGGTAAAATCAGGGACACAATAGATGCCATTTCACATTACACTACATGGTCATACAATAAAGTCTAATTCTGATGGTAAAAAGCACCTGATGCTTAGTTTAAATGCTGTCTCACAACTCATGCATATCTTGATTCCCAGATCACTGAATTGGACTTCTTATCAACAACAGATTTTGGATCATGTCTTCAGAGAACCTAGGGAACTCCACCATACATTTGGGATTGTAAAAACTTTTTAGTTTACAGCAAACCTGAGTTTAAGAACAGTGGATATGGGAATCTTGAAAGAAAGCTCTATAAACGCAGAACCACTTTCTAGAGAAAGAACTTTTTTTTTTTTTTAAATCAAAGAGTCTTTGCACGGACAGCCAATGTGATGTTGTCCTTTTTGATAGCTGAAGAACATCACGAGACTCTAAATAAATGAACTGTTTCTTGGGGCAAATCTTTCTGGATATTGTCAGGAGAATTTTATTTCCAGTTAGCCAATATCTACTGATAGTCAACTGTTGTGTGGTGTTCACATGCAATGTGTTACCATGAAGGAGAAAAGCAATTTCTGCTAGGCATTGCCTGCGTTAACACTGTAGGTCACTTGAATTTAAGCTATGAATGTCTTCTGGAATAATTATATGTTCATTTTGGGCTTTGGCCATTTTAATAAAAAGCCACATGGGCACAGATAACACACCTCGAGATCTACCCTTTCCAGTGCATGACTCTAAAAGCTACCGATTACCAGAGGTGTGATGCTCAGCCAGGCCTTAAGTTTACATGCTCTGCAGGTCTCAAGCTGTGCTACACTGCCATTTCAGTTGCAGTGTGCCCGTTCCGGGGATACTTCTAGCTTGTGCAAAAATTAACATTTGCATTACACAGGAGCTTATTCTAAATCAGTTTGTATCTACAGGGAACGCACAGGAGGACTGGATGATCCAAACCCGCTATTACACATAACCAATCACAGAATCCCTCTCCAATATTTATTAAGCACCCCTGTACACTAGCACCAGCTTTTTGTGTGTAAAAATGCCAAAGTCTCAAATGCAAGCACCCAAGGCACACAGTATTTGTTTTTCCCTCTGAGCAGAGTTAATATTCAGACACCAGAAAACAATCACTCACCGTCTTGATGGTTACCTGAATCGGCTGGAGACTTGCTCCGGCGCATGGGGGCTGGACTCTTTGCTGAGCTCTTCTGAGGGGTGGGAGAAGACTTGCTGCCTGTGGCGGCCGCAGGGCTCCCTTTCATCACCCGGCACTCTAAGGAATAGACAGCGACATTGGTTATGTCCTGACCCATGCTTCCTGCCAGGGAGTGCCTATGGATATGTGTGAGGTATGAAATACCCATGAGCAGCTTAGGGCTTTCTGTCTCCAGTGAGCCATGAAAGCATGAGCACCACGAGCAAAGCAGATATCAGCATGCTTTCTCCAGGGCAGCTGCACTATCAAGGAGACTTTCTCGGGGGGGAGGGCAAGGGGCATAGCTCCTCTAGAAGAGGCACCGAGACAGGCTACATCAAGACCAGGCTGGCTCCCTAGCAGGGCCCATCTCTGTACCTCTGTTCTAGGTGGATTTTCTGCCCTTCCCCTTCCCTTGGGGTCCCAACAACTAGTGGGCACCATGGAAATGGTCAGAACCTACTGAGTTAAAAATCAGGCAAAAACCAGTTAATTTGCTGTGGGTATTAAATGTAATAAAATGTCTCTCCCACCCTTGAAGACCTGATAATAGGAATGATGAGTTCCATTTACACAGGTGCAGAAAGCCAGCTCACAGCACCACTTAAAGGTCTGGAAGGGGTGCATGGGCCACCTGTGCCAGGAGGCTTTCACCCAGCCTTAACCAATCTTCCTTCTGTGGTTTCACCAAGCTGCAACATTTCAGATGCACAAAGAAAAGAATACAGAATAGTTTTACAAAAATCACGTCCTGGGCACTCAGCCCTTTTGGAAAGCTTTGTATACATACGTCTAGTAGATTTATGTACTTAAAGACAGGAACCCCAACCGTGTTTCATTAAAAAATAAATAGAGCAGGAAGAGGGGAAAATGTAAACACAATCTACAGCATCCTGCAGAAGGGAACTGAAATGCTAACAAACCTCTGTGTGTCCCAGGATTTCAGGCATGCCAGACCTTCAAAACCAGGGTTTATTTACATGTAGAGCTAAGAGTAAAAGGACTTCTCCTTCCCTGAACTTAGTTAAGAAGGCGGCAATAAAAGGAGATTTCCTCTTTGTCAAATGCTGACTGGTCTCACCTCATCTCTTAAAGACTGTTCTCACCAAATATGTGAGAAATAGGTCTTTATCGCAGCCGTGAAGTAGATGTCCAACATACAAACTGTGTTTCATGGGCAAGTTCAACTCAGCTTGCACGGGTTTTGATGGAGAATCCCCTAGACTGGATTTCCTAATGGGAATGAAATAAGGCAGCACACAGCGGACAAATAATTGGTCAACCGAAAACAAGTCGTCTGACCTAAATGCGTGTGTTATTTATTTATATATGAGAATATCTATGAAAATGTAATTGCCCTAAATTTTTCCCTAGGCTTTCCTCATTTTTAGGCAATCAAGAGTCAGTCTCTTTTTCTTCCAGATGGTCTGCAAGAGAGTTTGCTGTTGGGTCATGCAGTGCAAGAATACAAAGAAAGGATGTCCTGTGCCCCAGGGATATTGGGTGGGGATAATTAACCTACAATGAGTTTATTCCTTCACCTACTAAATGGTACAAAATGCATTTTGGACACTGTAAATTAGGGATACAAGCAGTGTGCATTTTTTTCTAAGATACCTGATATCTCAAGAGATGATACCATGGAAAGGCTGGTAGGACTCCAGCACTGATATATTCCCAATTTTTTATACACAAAGGGCAGTAATGGGGCAGGGTGGGGGGAAGACAGTCTATTCCTCCTTGTCAGTAAAGAATATACACTGTCTTATGTGCCATGGTGAGATAGCCACTAGGGAGAGCTGTGCGAGAAACTGCTCATGGTGTTAACCAGCCAAACTAAAACATAGGCAAAATCATCTTCAGTCACTGCAGATGAACCAGTTTTCACATACCTGTTTAACAAAAGCAGTGCAACGTTTGGGCCTCGGGATATGATTCAGTTGCCCAGCCATAGGCACCAAGTGCCCTGTGAGCTGCTCTGGAGTACAGCCTCTGCCAGTCCCCGTCTGATACCTGTCAGCCCCTTGTGGGTAACTCAGATTGCGAGGAGCATCTCTAATGGCACCACGCACCTATGTCTACGCACCCAAATTATTCCCTGAGTATCATTCCAATTGGAAAAAAATAACCCTAAAAAGTGGAAATACTCGATTTTGCCTCTTTTCAAGAGCTTACTCAGATTCCTCCCCTGCAGTGGAGAAATTCCTCAGGAAGCAACTCAGCTTTGCATTTTCCAGCACAGAAAACCTGACACTGAGGAATTCCTCCAGCTCTGCTGCAGGCGAGTGTCAGTGTGCCAAAGGCAGTCACTGCCTGTTTGCATGCCTTGAAACAAGGTACCAAGGAGGAAACCTGCCTGTGCTGACAGCCATGTTAACCTGCCCCTGAAAGTCTCTAGAGTGTGACACCTCCACACGTTCATACTGGAAGCTGTGGGTACAAACGAGACAGAGCAGCAGCATCTGGAAGGTGCTCAGCAATGGGGACTTATAGGGTGGAAGCTGCGGTGGGCAGTGAGGAGGAAAAAGATGACATAACCCTCTTTTATGCTCTTTCTCATTTTGTTTCCTGATGTCCTGCCAGAGTGAACATAATAGCCAGCAATCTGAGCCCATGTCATCAAAACAGGCAAGAAAAAGTACCCATGACAGAGGAGGTTTTAATAAGTGACATTCATCCTCAAGACATCAGGACTCACAGTTCCCCTGGCAGTGTCTGACTCGTAACAAGGAAAGATGACGGGTGCACAATGGGAAAACGCTGCTGGCTGATAGCTCCTCATCTGTTTCTTGAGAGGTGCAGGGCACCCTCACTTCCCCTGAAAATACCGCTGCAAGCTGCAGTTGCTCAGCACCTGCGCAGCAGCAGGCTTGGCTTATTTTTGTTAGAGAAATCCAAGCTGGAAAAATTAGTAGTAACTGGGAGTGTGGGCAAAGATCTGGGCTTCCCGTCAAGTTGTGCTGCTAGGATTGCATCCAAACTGTTTTACAGTGTGAAACTCCCCCTGGAGCTGACTCAACTGCCGAGTGTTAAAATAAAATATGAAGCTCAGGTTACAGATTGCTTCCCCAGCCTGACACAGGCTTTATTCTCTGTCTGCAACGTTTCAGCTGAACCTTGGAAACTTTCTTTGAAATACCAAAGACCACCAAATGGGTTCATCTGGAGTACACAGGTCAGAAGTACCAGCATCACATAAAATCAGGCTTGCAAAGGAGTCATAAAAATGCAGTGCTTGGAGATTGGAGGCTGCTTGGCTTCCTAGTGCACAACAAAAGTCCTGTTTGATCTTCAATTCTGAGTCAGTCTGTGGCACACAAGATAGCATGTGACTCCTGTTCCTCACACAAGATACCTAGAGCTTTGGGAAATATGGGTCTGCATGTTTGGAGACCACATTTTCTCCTAGTTTAAATGGGCAAAGTTGGATTAATTCACTATTGCTGCACTCACAGGCACCAGCACACAGCTGCGCTATTGGTATGTACAGTCACCAGGTGGAGTAGGTGGTAAATCCTAAAAGCAAACTCTGTATGTTCTCCGAAATCAAAGATTTCATGGTTTAACTGATCATAGACTTACATTACACAGCTCTGTGGCTGCGGTTGTAATGGGGACAAATATTGCTGCCGTTCCACCTAAGGTGGGAATTATTACTCCTTTTAGCTTTTTCCTTTTTCAGTCAGCAGAAAGAAGTAGTGGAGAGATTTTTCCCTTTAACTATGCTTGCTCCCATTTTTAATGTTCACATACATATGTAAGGAACAGGAGTGATGAACTCGATGTGTGTGTTTCTCTTGATCAGAAAAGTAGAGATTATTCTCTTGCTGTTTAGTTCTCAAGAAGAATATATCCAATGGAGTGCAACTGGATAAAACTAAAAGGATATACACTACCGGATTTTTCAACAAATGTCAAAATGGTGGTATATTGTAGAATTCCACCTGTTTTGATTTAGGCTTCACCTGTCAGTGTTTGCCAGATTATAATATTCACTGACTGTTCCAATATGCCAAAAGGATGTTGTATTCCATGTACTAGGTCTTAAAAACAGCACAAAAGCATGCAGCATTATTATCCAATACAAGCAACTGCAAGGAAATTAAATAAAAACACAGACTGGAGAGCAGTGTGTGTTTGATGTTACCGCTTTCATCCAGAGAAAAGTCATCCTGTGCATAGCGGAATTTTTCTGGACCACAGGCGATAAACACATCATCATCCCCAAAGAAATCATGGAGACAGGTCACCTACAGAGAGAGCAAAGTCATTTATTTTATTTTTAATTGGCAACATTCTGATGTGGTTCAGTTCTAATTTAAGCATGAGGGTACCGCTTCTCTGTTCCCCCCATCCCATGCTAATTCAGTCCTTTCTTCTATAAGCTTGTTGCACAACACACAACACTCTCCGGGCAAGTCAACCATAACAGTATAATTTTAAAAAAGGAAGAAAAAATCCCAATCACCTTGCAAAATCCAATGAGGTATGGCCTTTCCAATCCATTCAGGCGATGACAAGCTACATTAGTCATCCTAATGAATGATTCACGCACTCCTGATCTACTTCTAAAACATGAAGCAGGGGTGGCCCCCCCGGCCGCATTGTTCGGCCAGGCTGTGACACCAGTGCCCATGCTGATGAGTAGCTTAGTACCAGCAAGGCCTGAAAAAGCAAAGGATCACTAAGAAGGTAAAGAGCCACAGAGACTGGGGTGTATCAAGCTGCCTGAGAAACACTGAAGCCACGGTCAAGATGGCTGATGTCTCAGAACACCTCACTTTTCTATTTTGCCATCCTAACTGGGTGGAAATTATGTCTTGGAGCATCTGGAGCTCCAGACCCCACATCTTGATGTGAAGGGTTGAATGGAGCTGGGGATGAATGGAAGCAATGCATAAGATGAGGGAGCTCCAGATCCTCTGATTTTCTCAGAGACCTGACATCTGAGGGTTCAGAAATCTGAAAATGCATGGCAGGTCTCAGGAAGCGTGCTGTGAGGAAGGGAAGTTTAAAATGCACTCACCCTGGGAGGTAATCCCTGATAAAAGCATATTCAACTGGCAGGGATCTGTAACTCCTGTTAGTACTCTACAGGTGATGGATGTGTTGTTATTTTAACAATATTTTTAACAAAATCAAGAGGTTCTATTGGTTGGTCAGAAAAATCAAACAAAATATCTGCTTAAAAGTAACAAGGACAATGAAGAAAGTTCTAAACAATTTAAGTTCTGAAAAGCACATCCGAGTGATAAATCTTGCTCCAGGTCTGCGCTGAGCCCTGCAGGCACATAAGGATGCATCAGGTTGGTATCCTTGTCTCCTGTCCTCCTGCTTCTCTGTAATTAGCTGGGAGGGGAAGTAGAAGACAAAATTACCATCCACCACTGTCATCCCTGCTGGCTGAGGAATACCATCTCAGTGGCTGGTGCATGCCTTAGCTCTCTTGACAGCCAGAGCATCCCATTTGCTTTTTTCCCATAGTATGGGGCCTGACAAGCTCTCTAGGAGCATCTGAGCAGTCTGACAAATAAAATCCTTATCTGGAAATGACCTGGGACAATGGTGACGCCCACAGTTGCTCCTACTCTTTTTCTGCAATACAATGTATTTGAAGGCATTGTTCCCAGGTTATGATTTTTGGTTTGTTTGCGACCGGACTCAGGTTTCTTACAGTGTGTTAAGAAACTTTCTGTGGAGCACATGGGGCTGGGAATGGATATTCTCTGGGCCTTTCTGGTACAGCCACTTGCTTCATACTTGCATGTAATCACAAGGAAATGGGCCCCCGATCCCGTCCTATGTTGCCAGCATAATGAGAACTGATGCCACATGGAGATATCCTAGGATACGTCGAGACCTGCTGGTGCTCCCTTTCCAGAGAGGTGGGCCTGGCTCTGCTCCAGCTCACCACCTTCAGCTCACACACGCTGCAGGAAGTATATTTCCTCATCCCTGTCTTCTACCCGAAATACAGTATGCTCACATGAAAGAAAATACAGGTTTTGCTCAAAGTGAAAAAGACCACGACTGCCCTCACATTAAACCTTGCTTGCCCAGATCCCAGACCGCATGGGTGTGGGAAACGCTCCAAAACCAAGAACAACTGACTCCAGCTGTACGCTGTGGCCATCAGTGGCCTTGATTATTTTAACGAGAATATCAAAAGGGCTGAAAGGCAACACCTTCCTACAGAAGGCATCTCCACTTCCACACCATTAGCGCTTCAGAAGAAGGTAACACCGCTGCACCCAAGTAGCTTCCAGAGCTGGCGAGGAGACCTCAGCCTCACCTGCCTTCCCCTCCCTCTCCCCATCCCTCCGTCACTGCGCAGTGGGTTAGCTGGAAGAGCTGGAGCCTCCCATGCATCTTCCAGATCGGCCAGGACAGCGCTGCCAGCCACAGGCCAAAATCCACTTCATTAGGTGCTGCGTTGTGAAAACCGGGACATTCAGATCTTTACTATTACCCCCTGCACAGTTAAAGTTGCGGCATATTAGCTGCGCAGTTACCAATGAAATTATGGAGGTGATTACACAGCGACAGCAAGGTAACTACGCACACAGTAACTTCCCTGGAACCAGCGGTAATTACACCGCGACTCAGGTTAAAGCTGTTGTGTTACCTCTGGGTAACCGATATTAATTCACGTTATCTCAGTGCAATGACTGGGGGAAACGTGCACATCGTTGCACTTTGGAGAGAACCTTAAACACCCCAACTTGTCATCAGTATCTTGTAGAAAATCCCTTTTACCAGCCCTGGCAGGCTGACAGGTGCTCTCTGCAAGCAGAGAGATGATGCTCTTCCCTCTTCACAAAATGCTTTGAAAGCCAGTATGAAATGCAAAGTATTGTTGTTATTTTTAAGAAAGGAAAAAGGTTATGAGGGAAACGGGAGCGTTTCCATGTTCCCAGCACCTGTGTAGCCATCAAGAGGTGAATACTCAGCACAGGACCTGCCTGCAAAGGGCAAGGGGTTCTTTAGGAGACACCAAGGTACCGCCACCTGAATGACTTTGCCGGCCGTCCCCTTCCCTGGAGCTTATGCCTGAGGGCCTGACATCCCTGAACCAGCCATCTAACGAGTCAGTGCTGTGCCATGAGGACAAAAACTGCTCATCCTTGAGCACAGCCCACAGGAATATCTCCAGCACCCAGCAGCCTGCTGCAGCCTGCCGTCTGGGTGGGCTCTATAACACAAGCATGCACCTGTGAGAAATGGGTAAACAGCTAAAAAATACCCCCCAAATTCCATTTTTTGAGGCCGTTCCAAGTGACCACAAGATCGGCATTGACACTGGCAACAGAGGCGCCGGGCTGACAGCCGCTGTCCCCAGCTTCGGCAGGGCTGGGCACTGGCGTCTTCACAGAGGGCCGGGGCATTGCAAGGGACTGCGGAGGGCACTGGAAATAACAGCGGGAAACTTACTGTAGACAGAGCTGAATTTCCATATCTACTGATCTGGTTGAGCTGGACTGTGAAAAGTTAATTTCAAGCTCTAATAAATCAAATATAAAGAAGGCTTTTGGCTATCCTAATAAGGCTCACAATTTCACACTGGTTAATATAATGTATAATTAAAGCAGAGCCTAAGAGTGCCAGCTCTGGCTACAATGCCAAACGTTAGCGAAAAGCCTGCTTTTCACATCTGCATGGCTTTCAAAACGGAGCAAGCTGAAATCTGCTATGGCGTCAATCAAAAGTAGAATTTTTTTGGCAGCCTTCAATGAACTCCCATTTCTGTTTGACTAAAAATAGGTTGAAAATAGTTAACACATTACCTATAAGGAATTCTCCCACAGAAAAGATGACATTTCAAACCAGGACACGGTATTACACCCCTCCCTGAGGATGTGTGCCATTGAATCATTTGCAAATAATTGGGTTTGGCTCAATACACAAGTTCCCATCTGAATGCTCTGCAATGTATTTATACCACGGAAAAGATTCAAAAGCTGCTTCGCTCACCTTTCAATATGGAAACACAGTGTAGTTAATGTAGTGCAAGCTAGTTCACAACAAAGAAGTTTGAAAAGTTTGCAGCCTTCTACATGAAATCAAAAAGAATCTAGAGGTGCTTTTACTGCCTCCAGATCATGACCAAAAAAATGTATATTTTCTCCTTGAATTCCCACCACCACCACAAGCAAAAAGAAAAACCAGGCAACCAAGAAAACCTTCAGTAATAATTCAGAAGTTCAAATGTGGTGGAAAACTACAAGCATGCCCAGGGATAGAAAGCTGCTTACATGTCAGGCAGGGATGCTCGCAGCTCACTTTGTTGCATGCTTGTTCCTTCAGATGGGAAGATATTGTGCACGTTTTATAATTATGATCAGCTGGCTGGCTGAGTACTGAAGGTCGATAAAGAACTTAAGATAGTCTGCTTGTTGAGCTCCTAGCACTGAGGAAATGATAACTTCTGTATTTGCTTTACTTCTTTCCTTTTCTTTCCTGCTGCAACTTCCACTCTTAAAATCCTACCATAACATAGTAGAAAAGACATCCCAAAACAACCCCTCTCCTCCCTTCAAACGGTGCCAAACAGCAAAGTTCAGGAAACGCGTCACGTGTTATGCAGTTTTCACTGAGCTCCGTTGCCTCTGTTTACCATGTATATGGTATTTCCTATTTCACTTTTGTTTATTAAATGTACATCCTTGCTCTGAATGCCTTGATTAAAATTGCATGCCCCTGTAACACGTCCCATATGTACTACTGTCAACACGAAGTTGCCGGAGTAAACTTTCTGTGTGGAAACGTGCCTTAAGTGCTAGATCTTACTGTGCCAGACCCAGGTTGTCCAAGTGGTGCACAGCAAAAAAAAACCACCCGGGAAAGCTCTAGATACACACAGCCGCGCAGGACATGCCGCAAAAGGGCAGCGAGCGGCTCTGCTGGGCTGGCTGCCTGCAGATCCCCCTTAGCCAGGACTCACCGTTTTCTCTCCCAGCGCAGGTTTGCTTTTGACCAGCAAAGTACACATCAACAAAAAGGTATCGCAGCCGATAACCTGAAAATCACTGTTTTATATGCTGCATTTTGCTGTTATCCATGAATTCATGAAATCGCGGGACAAAAAACTGATAATAGCTTGCTAGTACAAGGATCTACGCTACTACCTGAAAATGGCAATTTTGCTGGTCTAACTGTTACCATGAACCAGTGGCAATGACACCGGAAACCACTAGATTAGTAAGATTTTGTCTTTTAACATTTTTTAATTTCCAAACTTTTTTCATTGTAATGATAGATTAAACCTGTGTATACAAAATAAAAACTGCAGTAAATAGAATAAATAGCATTGGTTTCCAAGATAAATGTGCATGTCTTTGTTTAAAAGAGGATCATATTTAATTTGAAATTCAGGATTAAAAAGACAATATTGACTTTAAAAGGATCATCTTGCACAAAATGTTTACTCTCTATTTCCTGTAGCTTAAACAATTCCAATGTAGGAAGTTGCCTGATCACACTCCAGTAGATGAGGCACAAATTTATTTCTTGCAAAGTAATTATTTCTAATAGATTTCACGGTAACATTTTTTCTTTGTGTTAAGGTTTGATTTTTTTAACTTTATAATATAAATTGTAAAAGAAATAGAAGTTGGGAGAGATTAACAGAGATTTTAGGGAGCACAAGACCATTTGCAATTTCTTAGGTTTTTATTAAGCATGGCATCTTTTCTCCTTAAATGAAATCCTGCTCTGCTTATATTAGAAAAATCTTCCCTGAGAGGCCAATGTAGCTAGGATTTCCAAGAGGGGATCTCTGCAGTGACACTCCATCAGCATCTGCTGCAGCAATTTTAATTGCAGAAAGGAAAGATATGGCCTTCTGAGAGATGCTGAGCCGCCTCGTTCATTTTCAGCAGTTGTAGAACTAAGCATTTTTCAGGATTTTGACAAAATGGAGCTTGCTTCAAATGTCTGTCTGGATGTGAGCTCTCCGTTGGCTGAAATATCTGTGACACTACAGACATTGTCCTGCGTTCACCTGCGAAAGGAGCAGCAAATATGCAGGATATACCTGCAGAGTTGTGAATAACCGGCTATTTCTACCATCCTCCAGGAGGCAGCAGTAGTATTTAAAACCCATAATTCAGTGACAAATAACTAAAAGGAACTAGAAACTAAAAGCCTTTATCCTCCAGTTTAAACAATATAGCTTCTTTTAAAAAACTGAATCACCTACCAGTGCACACCATGCTGTGATTTAAAAAGGTGTTATGATTAACCAGCACCTCCTGCTCCCTTTCAAAGTGTGCAGCATGAGACAGTTTGCTGGGTCTGTGTGACTAGTGGGTCCACTCCTGGGCTGGCGCTTCAGCAGGAAGCCTCCAGCAGCCTCGACTGGCCTTCACCGTTTGCTAAGAGGAACATGGGGCACATCTCTGGAAAGGAGTGTGTCACCGGGAGGGTTAACTGAGCTGTCTTCTTCCCCTTCCTGAGAAATAGCTTTATCAGAGGTTCCTGTTCATAGCTGGGGGAGCCAGGTGAGGCTGTAGGACAAATGGGTAGATGCTGTAGCTAGTCATTCTTCAGAAGAGTGATTTACATGCACAGTCCTGCCCCCAAACTTTCCATCTCTTTCTTGCATGGAAAGACCTCTGCCTAAGATGGCAAGTAGAGATCTGGCTAAGGAGACTTGCAGCAGGACCACAACAGGATCGACCTGGAGCTGAACTTCTTCCACCTCGGGGTCTTTCGTCTTGAACCAGGGGCTTGATTCTCCAGAAGCCTTAGGGAAAGTTAGGGCCAGCGCTAGGCTTCTTCCTCTGTTTCTTCCTCCCACAGTCACGATGACTCTGTTAACTTTTCTCTCTGTCAGATCTCTCCTGTTCAAGGATTTAGAAGATAGACCAGGAAAAGATCCCAGCACGGGGGCAGGCTCAACTGTTTCCTGCATTTCTGCAGATCTGATGGTTACGCTCAGGGAGCAGACAGATGTTTATTTGCTCTCTTCTTCAAACTGCTACACTTCCTCAGTTTGGAAGCCTCCTAAGTTCAGAGCAGGGGGGAAGCTGCCTTCAGAAATAATTTCCTTTAAGTCTGTGGAAGACGATTTGTATGCCACACCTACACAAAGCCCATCAGCAGCAGGACTGAGTGAACACTTACTTGGACTCTCTAAACTGCTTTGATAAATGCTATACAATTCAGCATATTGGACTACCTGTTAGCTGAAGATAACTAATGTATTTTAGAAGCCTGCAAACGTCCACTCTGTCTCAACATTCAACCACTAGAAAATGTAACTGGAGCTCAGATGTCAGAGAAGGAGCTAAACAGTCACTAAGAATTTAACTGAACTGAGAGTATAACTAAACTCTGTTCAAACTCTGGTTTAAATCAAGCCAGAAATCTGATGGACTTCTTTGCACACTAGCACCTTTACTACAAGTCAAAGTGGCAGTGGTATGTTTATTTAAGATCTGAAAAGCCAAAGTCCGAAATCATGAAGATAACTTTGCTTTACAATTAATCAGTTGTGTGTTTGCAATCAATAAAGCATGATACAAAACCAAAACACGGAGACTTGGCCAGAGCAAGGTCATGTGTCAGAGTGAATATCAGGAACAAATGAATATGCGCAGTGGACTTTACAGGAATTACTTTCTCTTCTCTCACAAGGTCTTCACCACACGTCCAGAAAGGAGATTTCAGAAGACTTACAGGGTTAAGGAGATATAATGGAAAATAAAGATGTTGATATTGGAATGCACAGCGCTTAATACAGTTTTTTATAGCAATCTGAAGACATGACTGCAAGCCCAGAGTAGACACTGAATTGATTTACTTTTTATTAGATTCTGGTTTCCTGCATTTAAAAAGAAAGGATGTTTGGATTCAATTATTTTTTTAAGTATGCGCACACCCACTCAATATAGTCCACATTTGCATTCACAGATATAGAATTACTGATCTGCTCTTAGGAAAAAATATTGCTTAAAACGGATGAGCAACAAAAAGATGAACCAAAAAACCAAGGATGTTAACATCCACAAATGAATCAGGAGCACTCCTGTATACCCAGCCCATGCCAAGGAAGCACGTGCAATTAAACTGACTTTGGGACGCTGCTCTCTGAGCTACCCAGCATTAAGGGAATTGGACTCTGTCCTCTGCTCTCCTATGCCTCCAAACATCCATGAAGAACCCTGGTGAGACCAAGGCCGTGTGCTGTCCCTCACTACTATGGTTGCAGTGAGCCATCTCAAGGGGAAGGAAGAAGCATCTTTACTACCTGGGTTTCAGGGCCCGTAATTTGCTCCCTTCACCTCTCTCTATAAAAGCCTAAAGTGAGACTTCCATTGCTGAAAACACTAGTCAGAGTTTGCAGCTCTCTCTTATGTTCATGGAGAGCCATGGTTCACAATTAAGCCTAGACTGACTAAAACAAACTCCATTCCTCTGAAGAGATTTTTTCCTCCTTTCTCACCTTCAGCAGAGAAAATTCTGGCCAAGTCGGCATGATTCAAGTGTTTTCTGTGATGCGTTAGGGAATTTTTACACTGCTTTTCATCATTTCTCCAACTTTTTTGTTATTATTATTGAGGAAAAATCCAGATCTTCTTAATTAGGCTGAATGGTACATTAGGTTGATTACAGGTGCTTTATATCCACTTGGACTATTTTGTTATAGCGCAACTAAACCAGAATAAGGACACAAGCTTCTGACCAACACATATTATTTGGACTGATTCTGTGATGTTTATTCAAGTGGAATAAGAAATATTCATGCCTGTATGTTTACAGCAGCTTGTAAGACTTCGTGCATGAAGAAATGCTGCTCTTGAAAGGGCTGCAGCACAAGGTGCCTATTTATTTAAGTACTGGAATAAGATCATCTTGAAATAGAAAAGAATAGCAAATAGTGGGGGGAAGACAATAGCCAAGATATCCAGTAGGGATGTTAAAGACGAATTTAATATATCTGGTGAATAACTGGTGCTTCCAAACTGTGTGAAATCCAATTAGCCCCTGGAAGGAAGGTTAGTTTGTTATCCCCATTCCCTATTCATATGGAGGGCACTATGAAACAGATATTCAGGCTGCTGATTCTTTTTGCCCAGAAGAAAGGCTTGTTCTCACATTCACACGGGTCTTAGGCTGAGGACAAACGTGCTGTGCAGTTCAGGGGCATAAACAGCACAGCCATCAACAACAATATATAAAAGATCACCCTTTCTCCACTCAGAAAACTATAAAACCATAAATCCTAGGTGACAGATTAAGACCAAAAAGGAAAGATTTCCAGGACAAATTGCCAAAAAACAGGTAGCATGTAAGACTCCAGAGAACTGTCAAACCAGTCTTCCTAAGTGTCCCCCTTTGTCACTCCCAAGAGGAAATAGTCGTTCTGGAGCACAAAAGACCAGCAGAGACTTTGGAAGTAGCACGACTACATGGCCAACAGCAAGCGACGCTGTGAGAAACGGCAGCCTTGGAAGTGGGGGCACAGGGAGCCTATCAACCTCCTCAAGGTCAGGCTGAAAAACCAATGGGCTGAAATTTCCAGTTAATGGGTTTTCCAGCAACGAGCTCCTGAAACTGATAGCTGTTCCTGATCTTGTTATGCACATCTTCGTAAAAGAGAATGGCTCTTGTTTGGCTTTGTGCGAGTTTTTCTTTAACTATGACAACGGTGCTGACTGTGATAGAAAGGCACTGGTAAATAGTTCCTCAGCCTGGTCAAAAAAACAAACAAAACACCCTGTGCCAGGCCCTAGTGGGCTGGATGCATGCCCACAAGCAACCGCCTCCATCTCCAGCGAGCGCAGAAAGAGTATTACCATTAGCCGAACAACAGGCCCAGCGTGTTAAAAAGCTATGCCAAGCATTTATGACTTATAAGCAAGCTCTAAGGATCTGGAGGAGACCAAGAGCTGATCCTTACTTAGCCTCACGGCTAGTCCTTGCTTCCCCTAACAGCCCTTCCCTCTGTGCCCCGCTCCTCTGCACCGGTGGCGGAGGTTAGGGCCAGCGTTCCCCAAAGTCCCACCTCTGCCTTCCAGTTGAAGATGCTGGGGAAGGGTGGCAGTAAAACACACTACTACTGCTGTGAAAACCACTCCTATCCCCACCTGCAGTGTGCACTGTTTGCTTAAAAGCCTAGGACGGCATCGTGGCTTTCCCTGTCACTACCCGCCAGAAGGGCACCTGGGAAGAGCTGTTCTCTCCTCACACCACATAGGTGTCCCCGGCTCCCACTTCTTGCCTCTCACCAGCCATCACTAAACAAAAATACCTCCTCCTGTTAAGTGTTTCATGGCTAGATGTATCAGCAACTTAATTCTCAGCCTGAATGTTACAGATATATTAACCAGCTACCAAAGAGAAACTCCTTTGTATTTTCACCCATCTGGGTATGGTTGTGGACTTCAGCCCAGGTGCACTTTTCCCCAACACTGCAGTGAGATTGGCCGCAGAGGAACCCTCCCAGGGGGACAGGACCGATTTATTCACGCGTTTGTACTTTCTGGCAATAAGTGCACCTCTGCCGCAAGCTGCCTGGTCTGCCCAACTAGCAGCACGTAGCCATGGGGCCAGGGACAACATCCCCCAAGGGCTGTCAGGCCAAGCAAAGATCTGGCAACGTGGAGAGCGTCACACAGGTGGACAAAGTAGCAGGACTTGCTCCTACAGCCTCTCTGCAAGGCAGTCTAAAAAGTCACAAGAGAAGAAATTCTCTCTTTGATAATCACCCAAAGTGGCAAAGGGAATTATATTAAATGTGAATGGGTTCGGTATCCATGCCACAAGCAGGTAGGTTTTATTACCCACTGAGGCCATCTTTCTGTAAGAACTGCAGTTATTCCACATTGTAGTGGAACATTGTAGTGGAATTGCCTTCTTTCCAAAATAAGCGCTAGGGAAAAATCATGGTCAGACTTGCCATTATTATCAGTGCATCACAGGAGAAGCTTGAGGATACTCCAGCTCAAGTCAGACGTCACCACTGACTTTGAAGGCAGCAGGTTTTGCACGAACCGTGTCTTCCCTGGCACTGCGGCAGGAACACTCTAACACACTTCACTGCAGATAACCTTGTCTTCCCTAGCGTTGTGGTAGATAGCATATGTTAATGAGCAGTATGGCAAGGTATTATCACATTTTTTTCTGGGGGAGATGCACTCTGTGTCTCTGTTTGAACTAAAAGCTTTTTTCTGACGAGACAAGACTATTCTGTCAATTCAGCTTATGCACATACTTGAATCTCAGCCCACGCTGGGTTGCTTGCAGCTTGTTTTATTCAGGGTATGGGTCTCAAACTACATAGACTTTCAAATATCTCTGCTATTTTAATCATTTCTAAAGATACTTCTTCTATTAATTAATTCTTAGACATGCCACTGGGCTCATATTTATGAGTCCCCCTCTGTTTTGTTAAATATCTGAAAAATCTGAATCACTTTCTCACCAAAGCAGATACCGGAAAACTATGAACGTTTTAGTGTCAATCAACATTAAGGAAAAAAGACACAAGTATGACATATTCAACCTTCAAGTCATCCTTCCTAATATGCATCTCCAAATCTGACAATGAACAAACTCTCCTGACCTTCCACAGCGTAACATCATTAGCAGCCTCCGGACCGAAGTCAGCCTCAGTCTCAGAAGAGGATTAGAGGAAGCAACCGGTTCTGTGTCTCATTAACGCTGGCCTTGCCTTTCACCCCACTCACAGCATCCAAGTTGTTGCTCAGTTGCTAAAATATTCTGAAAAGGCTCCTAAAGGCATTTTTACTGGCTAAATTTCAGTGTTTGCAAGGATCTTTATGACACTCTTAATTCTGGAGATGAATGGGAATTAAAAATGGTGTCCTTTAAAAATTAAATCGTACCAGATGCTACATTAAACCTAAAGGAAAGTAACAATTGCCATCAAGTTCTTCTTTGAAGGAGTTAAAATTGCTTCCTTAATTATAATTCTGAGCATGTTCTTTGTGTTTGGGGAGATTTCCTGAATTTACAGCAAATGCATACGCCTTCCCTATTGGAACAATTTTGTTTCCACCCTAATTTCTGTTAATCTTTGAATAAAGCTATTAATTTTTTTCTAATTAAACAGGTCTTTTCGGTTCAGCTGACAGCTGAACTGAAAATGCAGCATTATGTCCTGAGCTAAACCATACTAGGGTAGAAATTACCAATGTTAAACAGGCTGTGAGATGAAAATACTCTCTCAAATGTCCCAAAGTCTCCCAAATGAAAATGCCTTTTTTTTATTTGCAATATGGACTATCTTTCCCACGTCTACAGGATCCAGTGACAAGTTCTAGCTTAGTATGCAGTAATGTTAATGGAATAATTGATGCAGGAAGACTGAAATAGATGATGTGTAAAATGGCAGGCTGCATAATTGTCTGGAGTGAGTTCAAGCATTTCTGCGGTGAAAAATAGTCCTGCTTTATAATCCTGTCACGTCTCCTTGCTGCTGTGTAGCAGGCAAATTTCATTTGGAGATGATCCCAAGATGCAGTTGATTTAACAAGGGGATTCCTGAAGGCAGAAGGTTATAGCTTTCTTACCCCAACCAAACAACACCAGGGAGGGATGTTAAAGAGTCCACGCTAATTTGGGGAGTATCATTCAAATTATGCCATTATAATAAATGCATAGTATATCAAGAGATATTCTCTGTAGGCTGAATCTTTGCCATAGAGCAGCAGCAGAAGAGTTACCTGATAAAAAACATTCCTTTTCAATATTTTACCTTTCTTCATGAAATATAAAGTATTATGTGACAGAGGAAGGGGGAGGGCAGGAAAATTATGATGCACTTAATTTCTGTTTCTTTGAAGCACACAAGAACCTTTATATTTGGTCAGCATTTCTCATAAAACGAGTTTTAGGCTGCCAAAGCAATTAAAAACGAATTGCTAAAAAATTCCCCCAAGAGATATACAATAAGAGAAATAGGAGATAGCCAGAGACTTAGCAGCAGAAATGCAACCATTTCCTTCCTAACCTCTTTGAAATAGCAAGTACCACTTCTACAGGTGCAGGGGCGAGTGTATGAGCTCACACGTCCACTGGCTGCAGATGGTTACACACATTTCCATTTCCTTTGTGCCTCCGTCTCTGGGATAATTGGGTATCGCTCTTCCTACTTAAACCATAGAAATAACACATCTGGATTTTTTCTCTCTTTTCTCCTTTGCTGCATGAATTCATCAGCTTTTCACACATCATTCACTCTCCATCTCTTCCCCATCCCTCACCCGCTAGATTGACTGTGTCATTTCCATGATAAATGGCTTCTTTCTGCTGGTGTGAAGACCACGAGCATCTGCCCACGTGGGGCTTCTCGCTGCCACTGCTGCCATGAGCAGCGATTGCAGCAGGCGATTCACCCTGAGCAGCACTCTGGCGTGAGCCAGTAATGAGCCAAATTGCACCTCGCAATAATCTTTACCCTTCCAGGGACAGATATTGTAGTTTGGTTTTTTTTTTTTTTGGCAGATCCGTCCACCACTGGCACCCCGCCCCAGCAAAAATAAAGTATCTCTTGTTCCTTGCAGATTTTGAGGCAGTTCCTGATCTCATTTATGCACCCAACAACCCAAGGTTAAAGCACTGATTGTGAATCCTTGCCGCAACAGTGGAGATCAGACTGTAAATCATACCTACAGGTCAAATAAAAGGATGTTAAATAACCTTTTGCTAGGTTCAGTAAAGCTGATACCTCAGTATCAGTTAAAAGATATGGGTTCATGCTTTTATTTTGTTTTGGAGGCCAAGAAGGAAGCAAGGCTTGCTGCCTGCTCACTGTGGATATGCTGCTCATACCTGAACTCATATGTAGACACTGCGAAAAAACTGAAGACATGGTTATGAAAAGAAATGTAAACAAAAGGGCCAAATCTGTAAGGGCATACAAGCCTCTCGGTACAAATCAATTCAAAGCAATTACACAAAGCATCAATCTGACCTTACTCCTGATTAAATATACTGACAGCACTTCTAAAACTTCATATTCCTCTTTTTTTTTTTCCTCAGACGCATTATAGCTTCCCTTTACTTCCTTCCCCTTTCATCTCAGATCGTTTTTGACAGGTAATCCAGCACTATCAGCCTCTCCCACGGAGACTGTTTCTATACTCACGTTGGTACACTTTCCATTTGCCCCAGCGCTCCAACAAACAGCCAGCACAGACGCTGTGGGCTGGGCTTTTTTAAGAAATCCCAAAAGTCTGCACTCCAACTGCTTTCAAAATGCATGGCGGATCCACAACACCTCTGAAGCACGGCATAGCAGGAATCAGCAGAGAGAGGAAATTGTAGCAAGACCAGCTCCTGCAAGACATTCGCTATATTTTCATTATCTTCTCTGAAGGAATACTATGCAGGCCAGAACACATATTTCCATAGGGAACGCAGTGCTACTTCACTAAAATGCTACAGTACTAAACCAACTGCCCTTTTTCTTTCCCTTATTTTTACTCTGTATCAAGAGGCACTAAAAGCATCTGTGACCAAATAAGGCAACACATGAACGTTCTTAAAAAAAAAAAATCGCATCCTGACGATTAACAGGCTGGTGCAGTCAATGCTTGCAACATCAAATGTGCTATGATACTAGCACACTAGAATGATTTAACAAGCATTTTGCTTTTGCTGTGCTGCCTTGAACTCAAACATGCTGAAGTAATTTAAAAAAATTGACACTGTTTTTCCTTTGCAGACCAGGCTAAGTATTTTGTTACTTCCTCAAGAGAATACACACTCCGCATCACTCTATCGTATTTGTTCTAAAGCATCTTTCTTGGATAGCAGAAAAAGCTAGCTCTGGCTGCTTTGAAGAAGAAAATTAGCTTTAGATAACAAATGGTATATTTTTCTCTTCTGCTTTTCTCTTACATTGTCATAGCTAGGTGAGTATGAGACTTATGTGAAAATAGTTTTACTGCAGAGTGTCCCTTTTCCCTACTTATTTGCGTGAGCTGGTCAACTTCAGTAGCTCAAGCCCCCGTCCTTTCACGCGGTACAGCAGGCCACGGTTTTGGTTTGGTTGAGTTCTGCCCTGCGAGTCACCGCGATCGATCAGATCAATCAGAGATACTATTCTGCATCCAAAACCTCCCTCTTTGGAAGCAGAGCCAGACTGTGTAAGTATACGGTTACTAAGGAATACCAGGTGATCATATAACTAAGCACTAGATCACAAGGAGAGGTTGATTCACAAAAAAGGTGTGTTTCTGTGTCATTCTGGCTACTAGACTTAAATGTTAGGCCAGTGGAGGGCAGATAAAATTCCCAGTCTTTTCCCAAACAGATTTTTCCTTCTCTTCAGGATATTAAAGGAGACCATGAAAGTGGGCTTCTTGTGGGCTGAGCCTCTGTTTTTCTAATCCTCTTTAAGATGCCTAACTCACCTATACTGAATTAAAAATAAGGCATCGATACTGTAAGCCTTCCCACCTTGCCCTAGTGATAAACTCTCATTCTGCCTTAAATGGACATGCCTGAAGACTTCAGACAGTCCTTATCCAGTCCTTGGCATCTCCTGTCACCCTCATGAGAGATCCCTCACCTGCTCTAACACCAGAATTTAGTCCTTGAGCTTCCCCTTGTTAGTACTACACCCAGTGAGAAAGATGGGAAGGTTTAAGCCCTAAATTTTATGCTAGCAACGCTTAGTAGCTGCTCTAATAATTATATTTGGTTCAGAGTTTAAGCAGTGTGACCTACAACAGTTAGAGGCAAGGAGCAGAATTATTACATGTCATGGTGCTTGGGCTGTAGTAGGAAACTATGTGAAAATATCATTCCACAATGCCATTCAATATAGGATTTCCTTGTACTAGATTTAATTTTGGACCTACTGATGGGAACCTGCCCCTTTACAGCAGGTAGCACACAAACACTTTAGACTGCACATGTATTCATTTTGTTGTAATTTTCTATTCATGGCTACAGCTACTAATGAGATGACTATTGCTCTTTTCTTGTTTGTATAGCAGACCACCTTGCCATTTGAGGGTTAATGAAAGATAGCAAATGGAAGCATGAAAATAAAATTAGCAATGCCCAGAGCAACCCACTTTATCAAACTCACCAGTTTATAGGATTAGCAATGGATTCAGTGCAAATCTCTGCTATGGGTATTATGAGTGAGATTTATGCCAATTAGCAGTAACAGTGCAGATTATTTGGGAAGGGCACTCACAATAGTTTAAAGCTCCTTCTACTTTTAAACTATGAAGTTAGGACATCCATTTCAAGCATTCATGTCCACTTACAAGTCTATTTTTACTCATCTCCCAAGTGCTATTTAATTTCTTGCATGCATTCATGGCATTGTTTCCTGAGGCACTGAAGAAGACTAAATAGTTCCTTTTCTTTGCAAAGTCTTCCAGGAGCTACTCTCAACCTCTTTTGATTCAGGTCAGGTTGCTCTCAGCAGAATCCAGTGTGTATTGCAGCCTTCACCTTCCTGTGGAGGGCTCGATTCGGATCACACAGAAGTCAGCGAGAAATCTCCCCGTCCACTTCCGTGTGCTTTGGATCAGGCCCTAAACCTCCATAAGCAATCAGGAGATTTGAAGGGAAGAATTACAGTAATTTATTGGCAGACGCCACTTGAGCAGTGGAAGATGCTGGCTTGTCTCCATCAGAGGAAGCTGCTGATGGCGCCCAGCACCAGGCATCTGCAACGTGCGGTTTTCCCGTGGGCACCACGACAGCAAAGGCAATGCACACATCTCATGGGTAACCTGATTAGAAAATAACAACTGGAAGGCAGACTTTTCCCATTAACTCTCATGCTACAAGGCAGGAACAAGGCTTAAGCTAGAGCTATTCGAGAGGAAAAACTTTGCTCCTTTGGATAGTTCACATCTGATCCATTCTGTGGGGAGGACCTTCGGCTCTTGTTCTTTACAATCGGATTCTCATTAAGTACATGACTTCCAAGATAGTTTCCTCTCTCCTCTGCACAGGGCTTGTTCGGCGCCAAGAGGGATGTGTGAGCTGGGGCCACGCTGCAGCACTTGCCGAGGCAAGGATGTCAGGTTCAGTCCAATCCCGTGCGCACACTCGTTAGGATACACAAATAAGACACCGTCTGCTTTTGCTCTAATACAGTTGATAATCTTTTAGTTTATCCCTGAAGAAAAGCTGGTTAATATAACTAGTTATTTACAACTGTGACAATTACACCAAAGCAATTTGTGCATGGACAAAATTACACTCCTAATGAAGATTAATTTAAATTAAATGCTTTTAATTACAATTTACACAGCCTTTGGCTATTGCACAGACAGTATTCTGACATTTATGCCTAATCAGAAATGAGATTTGTACTTTGCTGTGTCAAAGCTGACCGTGATTATTTGCCGGATACACCATGTCAGATGCTGCTGACACGGCAAAAGGTTTCAGTGCTGTAAAGCACAGTGCGAAGGGATTAGAGATTGAACCTTGCTTTGTCAGTCACTTTCAAGAGCTATTTGCTCAAACTCCTCTGCTAATGTCCCTTCTGCCTTCACGAGCGCAAATACGTCCGTATGCCTGCTCCAACTTTCTCCAAAAGCAAAGGCAACGTTGCTTTTTATTTCATTAAGAGCATGTGGAAGCCTGCATAGCTGTACAATTTGCCAATGCCTTTTCTTCTCAATGTTACATTAGGAGAAAAACAACCATGAGAGCCCAGCATACATATTCAATCTAAATCTGAAAAATTAATTCCAAAGGCTCCTAAGAGGCAACATCTTTATTATGCAGAAAATCTTGCCATGTAAACTCCACCTACCAGCATTCAAAAGGAATCAGTGATCAAAGCCAGATTACTAATTCATTAGTGATTAATCTGTCTGGAGAACTGTCCCTGATGCTTTACACAAATGTGATTGAACAGTAATCGTTACAATGGGTTTATGGCCAGAACTATAAACAGCTACTGAGAAACATGACTGCAGGAGTTTCACTCCTATAGGGATAGTGTTTGGTTGAGATGCGTCCACCACCACTTTGCTCCTTCTGAACCACGATGGCCCATTGTACTAGGCACCTTTGCAAGCTCTCGCATATCATGTCCCATGTCAGCAGTAAGAGACCTTAGTGCTGGAGTTGCACTGGACTCCCAAAAGTGCATGGTGTCTTCTAGGATCCTAAGTTACTGCCTCAGTTATGCCTTATGCAACTCTAATGCCCTCAGTAAAATTGAGGATGGCATACATCAGGGCAGGATCGGGCTTTTAAGAGCAGTCTTCTCCTTTTGGCGAGCAGCTCATTCTTTCTACAGTGTTCTCTCAATGCCCGGGTATGGGACGGGGTCATAGAAAATATTTCATCTGTCCTCCCTGCTTTCAGCAAAAGACTGCCACAGAAAAGACAACCACTGTGTGCGTGTGTGCAACACGCGTCTCATTTCCAGACTATGTCCAGCTGGCCCAGCCACTGGCCACCCCTGTGGCTCGAGGCTGGGTGAGCAATTTGTCCTTCCCTGGGAGGCCATGTCAGCTCCCTGCGTGCACATCCGGCACCTCCCCGAGGACACATTTACTGACAATGAGAGATTTGACAAAATGCACCCTGGGAAGACCTGCAGTGGCACCTAAATCTGCTGAAGAAGTACAGAAATCCCCCTTTTGGGAAGTGAACTCGAAGGGTGCAAAATTCCCCTTTTAAGCATGGTCTCACCATATACAAGGAGGGTTTTGTGCAGCGAGACTGCGTGGAAGCTCTTCAACATGTGCACTGGGCTAACATGCAATAGGGCTTTTCTGTAAGCCAGACAGTCAAAGTTGTAGGCTGCCAGATTTGTTTCACTGGAGAGTCATGTTTACCCAAGTTAGCATTCATTCCAATAGATTTTTCATCATGTTAATACATATCTTATTGCACTTTTTGTACGGATTCCTCCAGCATTTCACTTCTGCAAGGGTGCCTAATAACCCACGATTGCATATAGCCCTGCATGCATGTTCGTGACTTAAGACGACTCCCTCCCATCGCTAGGAGGCACTGATCCTTCCAGACTCCTGCTCTTGCTCTGCACTGCTTCCAGTTTAGCTCTCCCTCCTCGGGTTTTGCAGCCCCTATGTTCTCAATTGTAATGAGAGTGACTCCATACCACGACTTCCCAACTCCGCTTCAGATATTCCTACAACCTTACACCATTCGGGTTTTCTAAAGATAACATCTAGGGCCAAACCCTGCACTTCACTCGTATAAACCAGGTCTTGTAACTGCTATTTGCACCCACAGTCTTCCTGGATGTGATAAATTTTATCCACAGAAATGCAGATTATTATGTGGTAAAATAGCAGGAAAAATATGTTAGGACGAAAGGTAGACCAGAGCTCCCCATCAACCTTTTTTTGAGCTATTATGTCTGACTTACACCACAGATTCACGGGCTGGCCATTCCCAGCAGCACACCATAACCTGCGAAAAGTTAGACAATGACAAATATGCCGCCATTTCAGAAGTACACTATTCCCAGTCAGTTACTGAACTACCTGAAGAAGAGTCTCCTAACTTACGTATTCTTCAGAAAGAACATATACCAATAGTAGGATGGTTGAGCTGTCTCTTTCCACAGTTTAGGCTAATTCTATAAGAGCTATCTGAAAAAATATAATTTTTAGACTACACGAATGCAAGACTGTGCATGTGTACATATATTTTTATACATTTATGTACATGCACACAAAGATCATTTCATGTCTTGAAAGAAAGTATGATATGACATTTAAAAATGTTACGGAAGAACTGACCATAAGATGGTTTCAGCGTCAGATCCGTGAGGATCAGAGTTTAAAGCAGCTATTTAATTTGCTATGTTATCAAGTTAGTTCAAATCAGAAAGTGCTCCACTGTCTGGAGAAACCACTAGTGGCTTTAATGACTCATGTTAGGATTTAAAACATTTGAGAAAAGCTCCATGAAAGTATCAAAATCATTAAAAATAGTATACTTGCACAGTTAGTTTTTTATCTAATTCCACTTATCTTTTTTCTTAAATGTAAAATATGAATTTGTAGCCTGTTTTCCCTAAGAGAAATTTAATATACAAATTTTATGTGCATTTATTTATATCTGTACAAAACGCATCCTCTTCCCAGCATACCTCAGGGCAGATTTACACAGACTAATTAAAAACACACACATGTATACACACACACACACATCTCTGCCTCTGCGTAAGGGAAAAAGTTACCATCTTTGCTGACTCCAAACCGTGCTCAGGGAAACACAAAAGAGAATAGAGTTGTTGACATTTCCTCAGTGTCAAATGATTCAGACATTACTGGGCCACTGGGGAAGGCAGCTTCTAAATGTGAGGGCCCTTGGTGTAAAATTATTGCCGAGGTATTAGATGTAGGAAGAATTCAGGGCACCTGGCTGATCCCAGCTGGCACCACAGCACGTGAGGTACAAGGAGACCTTGTAGGAACTCATGACCCAAACTATCTGGAGTTTTGCAAATCAAAGTCAATACCTCAAATTTGCACTCAAAAGGTTAAAAAAAAAAAAAAAAAACTGGTGTGCAATGGTGCTTCTGTTCATACTAACAAGCAACGGCCTTACATTTTTTTTCTGATGTTCCCTAAGCAGAACACAAGACAAGAAAGACCAACTTCAAAGGTTACAAAGGGATGGATTAGTGTATTGAGACCCAGTTCACCCGAAGCAGATGGCCCCAGCAGTCCCTCAGGCCTGTGCACCACAGACACCAAAACTCTTGAGCAAAGGCTGGAACAAAACCCTTCGTGCTGGGATAGGCGCTCAGCCCTGAACAGTCTCAAGATCCCTCCCATGACCCCACTACAGAACCTGCAATTGTCTGCATGGGTTTCAGCTAGTTTGCTCCTTAGCTGGCAAAGCAAATACATGTAACTGACTGACTTTATTTAAAATAAAGCATTTTACTTTCTCACTGAAGGTAACGTAACCCAGCCTCTTCCCCACCATCTACGGCTACCCCCTAGTCTACACAGCACAAAGGGGACTGACACTAACAAAGTTCCCAAAATCAACCATGAAAAAGCAAGGATGAAAATGTTGAGCAGCAGTATCCTTTCCCCATCCCTTACAGGTGAGCAAACGACACCTCAGAGACTATTAAGGGCTGCCCAGGAGCTGGCAGGATGCATGTGGACAGTCAACCACTGCCCGCTGCAAGCAGAGTTGACTGGAAAGGCCAGGATAATCTCTATGCATCCAGAGGCTCCCAATAACAGGCAAGGCCATTTGTCCCACTGGCAAAACAGCTTGCAAGGCATCTTCTAGTACTTCTGTGTAATAAATAATAAGCCATGATGTTTGGGAAGGATGCTGAAAAAGCACTGCTGACTTCGTTTTAACTTGTTCCATTCTCCTTTCTGCTGCTCTTTCAAATCACGTTCCCTGTGACAGGCTAACGATGTGGAAAAGAGGCTCTCCTACCCAGGCACGTTGGGGGCATTATCCCACATTATCCCAGGCTTGAGGTCAAGTTGTTGTTTCATCTTGTATTACTTCCCATGCAGGCCTCTTTCCCACAAGGAATTCTTTGTTAATTTGGGGGCTGTGAAAAAAAACGAGCTCTTTCAGCTGTTCGCACCTTGAGACCGCTTTCCAGCTCACAGTTCTCCAGGGATAATCAAGACTAACTGATCTTCCCTGAAAGTCTTTACTTGATAAATGAAGTCTGGCTACAGCTTTGCCTAGGAAGGATGATTCTGAACAGGTATGGAGCGCTGCTACTGTAGCAGCTAGGCACAATGCCGCTGTGAGTGTAGTTTAATTGACAAAATAGAAATGAGCCTTCCAAGTACTGTAGGGAACAAGGCTACATGAGCAGGGAAAGAGGAAAAGGCACAGCAAAAAGTCACTGAACTGGGGGCAGGGGGGAATACCTGATGTCAGGGTGACCCCAACAAGCCAAACAAACTGAGGATGTGAGGCCACGTGAGATCAGTGAGGGAAGGGCACGTAGCCAGCTCGAGGAGCGGGGTGAGCCTTTCTCATCTGTGAAACAAGGACAGTAATACATGCTTCTTCACTAATATATCTGCATTGCACTGGTAACATGCTTCCTAAGGATTAAGTGTTATCTTTCACATTCAATACAGATCTCTTTGATGCTCTTCTTCAAATGCACTTGCTTTCCTTGCATTTTGGTCTCACTCTTCCTCGAATCACTTAACCATGAGGTGCCTCAAACAGTCTTAGGTCTGACTAATTGCTTGTTTTGGAAGGTTTCTCTTTTTTTCGCCAATCAAGAAGCATGTTTATCCAAGGTAATCGCATTTTGTTGAAACATAAATCCAGTTGTGCCAATTATCACCCAGCTTTGCAGGACTTTCCTCAGACAGACCGAATTTCAAGTACTTTTCCATTTCATCAACATTTCCTGGACTTCCCACTCTAAATTCCTGCAGCAGAGATTCTGTCTTTCCCCGTCAACATCCTCACATTAAAATTTTTAATCTTATATGCCGCCTGCTGGGACAATCTGAAAAAAGAATCCAGAATAACCACAGTAATCGCAAAAATTCTAAACTCTGAGCTTAAGTGCATCCATTTGGCACCTGTGATTACTGAATTTGAGCCCAGTTTGACACCACCCTTATTTTGACGCAAATTTGCCCTAACGCTTCTTTTGCCATATGCCAGTTCAATCACAAGGATTCTCTCTGCACTGCTGCCTTCCAGATGCACTAAACTTCCTTCCCACAGTCTAGGAGAAAATGACTTGGCTCCTTTACCACTGCTTTCTTTTTACTCCATTACTTCAGGCAAAAACACTAACTAATGCAAATTACTCATTTATCACTTTTAAGCACCCCACCACCACCTCCACCACCATTTCTTTCTTGTACGGGATTACAAAAATCTATCCAAACCTCACGCACTAGTAACTGACATACTTAAAAGCCCATCTTCTCTCTTATTCCAGGGGAGAAGGAGATAGATAGACAGAAAGCAAGAGGAGTCATTATATCATCTCTCCATGAGGCAAGTCCTGGTTGTCTTATACAACTGAATTATATTACTGGTGTTAAACAGGACAAATCCTGTTTGAACTCCTCTCTTACTTCTCAGTCTACCAGTTTTCTATGAATGCTGGAGCAACAGGGAAGAGAACCTGGTTGAGTACACTAAATGAGGTAAGGCAACAAATATTTGGCTCTTTGAGATTTTTATGCTGCTTCCAAGATCCAGTATCTTTGTTACGATTCATCCTGTGGTAATATTTAGAGCAGCAGTGATGCATAGACACCTAGAAGCCAACAAAAGGGGACTACTTGCTTCCCTTACTGAAAGCCCGGGCAGGCAAGCACAGAGCACTTTATCTGAGTTCCTTCAGACACAAGATCAGCTCCAGCAAGCAAATGCAACTGATCTGTTTGATAAGGCCGAAATAAATAGCCAAACTTTGCACAAACTTTATAACCAAGCAAATGAACTTTTGAACCTTACAGATGCATCAGATGGGCAATACAATAAGCTACACTTTACCAAGTTGATATGCTACCCTTGACCACTTACGCCACCTGAGGATTTGGCCTTCTGTGTCAAGTTTCTAGAGCCCCTTTGCCCACACCAAATGTGTTTCTAAGCACAGCTCCCTGTTATACATAAGTTTCATGAGCATGTAAATGCACAAGACGGAAGCAATGTACCTTCCCCTCCTTGGGCTCACTTACAGGGAGGCATCTTGGCAATGGCCCTGGAGAACCAGGGCTGTCCCTGCAGCGAGGCTACCACAGCAAGGCGGAAGAGCCCTGTTTTCACTTCAGTCCTGGTTTGCCATAGCCTAGCTGCACTCTGGGAGCCCACGATACAACAGGAGACTCTTCTTGGATCACGGTGCCTACAGCCTAGGCTTGGCTCGGTCATTCACAACAACAGAAAACAAGCACAAACGATGAAGAAAGATGGAAAACTGGGGTCTTTATGGCCAGCTGAGCAATAAACAACCACCCCGGCCTATTTAAGCCTACTAAGGCTTAAAACTCTTGCTAAATTACGGGTAGGTCACTACAGATACACATTTACAATCTGATTGGGGCCACTTGATGCTACAGGTGACAGCTAGCTCTAGGGGAAGTCAACGGAGCCTTTTGGTCCAAGTACATTCACACTTGGAAATGCAAGACAGCACCTAATCCTCTCTGATCAACCATGCCATTTTCCTTTTAGCACATTAAGAGGATTTGTACCTTACCCCTCTCTGACCAGGCTCAATTTGCTAGCACCATGACAACAGGTGCTTGCTAACGACCTCTGCATAGCAGACAAGCGGAGCGCAACATGAAGATGTCTTCTCAGTAAGTAAAATCCAAGGTCTGTAAATTCTATCTATAGGAATGGAGGAAACCTGAAATGTCTTCATCTTTGAAAGTGTGTTTTTCTCCTTTGGTGTGAATAAACACGTGGTTGGGCTGAAAAAGTCCAGTTCTGCATACCAGATTCTCTTACAAGATCGGGCCACTGCAGCGTTGTCTCACTTGTCCCGTTTAGCTGTTCACTACATCTCTCTGTAACCTCTCCACAATTACTGAGCCCAAAGTAGAATCTTTAAAGCCATCTCTCACCTCCTGCTGATTTAGCAGGGGAAGAGGGGCCATACCCTGCAGCATAGAAAGCTTCAAACAGTAGTAGCTTGGACAATTGACAGTCCATCTCAGATACATGCATGCAGCACAAACACTGAACAAAAAAAAAATAATTAGGAAAGCATCTCAGAGGAAAAATTCCCTTCCAAGGCGAAGTGGAGGTGTTATTTCTTGGAGTGCCTCTTTCCTGCTCAGTGCAGCTCATTTGCCACAGCCTGAGCAGCTCAGCTTTCCACCGAGCTGCAGCAATCGCTGAAACAAAGGCTTTGCCGGGAGCTCGGTTACCTCATTGCTGCTGCCCCTGGCAAGCTGCTGAAGGGGGTGTGTGATTAACATATCAACCGAGATGCGCAAACGGTCACGCTGCATCCAGCTCCCATCCTGCTGAAAAAAGGGAGCTACAAGGATGCAGCTTAGAAGTTATTCGGACCTACTCAGGTCAGACAAGGCAGGATAGATTTTTCCTTTTCATAATTTTTCTTTCTCCTTTGCAACGAAGCGGACAAACACAGAACCTCCTGCCTGGAGCTGCCTCAGATGCTGGGTGTTATTTGCCAGTGGCAGAATAGAAATATTGTTTCACAAGGTGGCAATCTGGTGGCTAAGGGGATAAAACAGCAGATTTACCCTAGAGAGGAAATTGGGTAATTGGTGAGACTGGTAGAACAATGCTCCTTTTAACAGTATCATGCTCAAAATCCTCTAACACCCTTTCCAAATACATTTTTAAACTGTCAGCACTTAAGCAAGGGACAGAAGTAACAGTGTACGGAAAGACAAGGGCAAGCAATAAGAACTGCATTACTTTGGTTTAAAAAGTAGCTTTACGAACAGATTATCAGCTAGTATAAATCAGTAAGTCTGCACTACTTTTAATAGAGCTATCCAGATTTTTATCAGTTCCTACCTTGCAAATAGCACCTCAGGCCTGCCCATTCACAGCATCTCAAGCTCTCGCCTTGGGGATGCTCTACTGTCAGGAAGGATCTATTTTCCTAATAGAATTCTTGCAAACATAACCCAGAACGTGACAGCCAGGCAGCTCCCGTACCAGCCCTGTTAATGGATTTCTGCACGTTCAAGATCTGCATGCATTGTGCTTTGGGAATATGTTTGTTTTCAGTGCTGCCCGAAATAGCATCTCTACCAGCTTGGGGAGAATTTCATGGGTGCTACCCACAAGCAATTCTTTCATAGCTCTCCACTGGGAGTTCAGCATCATCCTCCTATCCATCCAGCTAGGAGGAGTAATGGGGTTAAAAGCTTAGAGTATGATCCCTAGTTGGTGCAAATCCACTTAACTGGTAATTGATGCTAGCTGAGGATACAGCCCCATTCTGGGGCCAGGGTTTCAGTGTGAAGAGCAAGCTTCATGGAGCTTAGGCTCTCCCGAAGCTTATAGGTCCAATGGGATATTCTCTCTTGCAGATATCGTTTTAAGTTCGGTACAGTAATGTAAGAGAGGAGACAATGACCACGTACTTATCAGCATATCACCAAGATGCACTTTTTTACGTGAGAACAAGCAGAAATTGCTAAGAGAGCACGCGGCAACACAAGACAACATAGAAGAAGAGCTCAGTGAGGATTCAGCGCTGGAAAGGCAGAGCGCTGGCTACAGACGCAGGCTGGACACGGGAGCTGAGGCTCTGTTCAAGAGGCGCTCCAGCGAGGTTAAAGGAAACCTTTGAGTTTTGTGGTTTCTGGCTTGAACTGCCATGAGATATTTTTTCCTTCTTTATATTTCTTCTAATGAATTCTTTTAAACTCCTAGCTGGTAGTAAAGGTATATAAGGGTGATCACAGAGATGAACAGTCATCTGAGTCACCATAGGCACTTTCGGGTACTCTTCCCACAGGAAAATGCTGCCACAGTGCATCAAAACAGAAAATACCAGGATTGCTTTAGTCAGGCTGCAGAAACGTATGCATTTATCAAAAGCATCAGGAAAGTCCAGCGAGTAATGCGTTCACAGGGGATCCACATATTTGCTTGACTATCGCCCTGGCTTCCTTCCCTCCAGGTTTCTCTGTGGTTCCTCAGTGTCACAAACTGCCCCAGCCAGGATGGGGACGGCAGCACGAGGGGACAGCTCTTCTCAGAGGCACCGGATGCACACAGGTCGCTTCCCCTCCATGCCAGGGATAAGTAAAATTAAATGCAGCTCTGGGGGGAAACTTTGACCTCTGCTGCTCCTGATGGATTTATTCTAAATGACAGAAACATTTAAATAACTGGACAACTGCCCCCCTACGAAAACTGCATTTCTTGCTACATCAGGCATTGCTGACTCTTAAATTATCGTTTGTAAAAAAAGTAGATTTTCCAGTCCTTGCTCCACAGGGTCTATCTGGGACAGTGATATCTTTCCTAAGGAAAAGCCACAAGTTTTGAAGTGAGCTACAGTCAGATTTGATTTAAAGCAACACAAGTGTTTAGACTTATAAAGAACAAAACTTTCCACAGCCAGCTGGCCTGGGAAAAAAATCAAGGCTTAGTTTGTGCACACTGTCTTGTGTGGTGGCAGATTTGACTCAATGCAGTGGCGTTTTGGATGCAAATGCTCAAGGGGTGGCACTAGCAGAATGAACTCTGCAGAGAATAAATATAAAGGCCCAACTGTTGGGAGAGCCTCATTCGCGCACCGGTGGGATTCAAGTCCAGACTGAAGCATCTAGTAACAACAGGGCAAACAAAGAGCAGCCAAGAGGGATTGGAGCTGCAACAAGGGACCGGGGCAGGGAATAACAAGCTTCTGCAGTGAGAAATAAACTCAAACAAAAGCCTGGTTTGGAAAAGCTTTGGCAGTGGAAATAACAGGACACATGTACGCAGATTTCTTCCAAATGGCCAGCTAACCACAGTTGCTCGTAAAGCCGCGCACACACTGCTCTGTGTCAGTGGTTAATCAGCAGCTGATTAAGATTCGCCCTGCTGGTGCGGGCAGAGGAGGCACCTAGCAAACCCCAGGGGAACGATGCTTAATAACAGCACACCCGGTTGCCTGATTTGCACCCACAGTTATCTTCACAAGCAGGAGGGTAAGAGGTACAACCATGGTCTTTCTGAGTCTGAAAAGCAGCCCTTGTGTGTGAGGCAGTTGCTTCTCATTGTCTGTGATGTGAAACACACCGTTGCATCCTTCTTTTCAGAGGTGCCAATGCAGCAACAGTGATCCAGGCCTGAAGGAGTTCAGCTGCTGGTCTTTGCAGTCTTTGTGGAAAGCCCTGAATACAAGGAAACATCAGACCAAGGCAGTCTTCAGGGTCTGCGGAAGTCTTTCATGGGCCTAATGAGCTTTGGACAAGGCTCTGTAGCTGTTTAGGAAATAAGAATCCACAACTGAGCTATCAACGCATATCTCTGTGGAGGATGAGTTCAAGGCACTGCCCAGGTCCCTTGTGTGCCACGTTTCAGCCTTTTTAATATTTCTTTGAGGTTACATAACACTAAACTACACGTTTATTCGGAATGACACCACACACGCTGATTGACACTTTTTCCAAACAGAGCAGGGCATGCCCAGCACGCGATGAGCGGTGCCAAGCCGCGAGGCACAACCCGCTTTGCTGCAGGTCAGCAGGGGATGCTTTTCCTCCTGCTCCTGCAGAGCGGTCACTGCTCAGCTGTGTTACCCCGGGAGCATTTCCAGCCCCAGCAAAAAGAATCGGCCAGGGCCAGGGGCAAAATGAAGGACTTGGTAGACTAATGGTCTCATCTGGTGTGGCAAATCTCCTGAAATCCACTGACAATTTGGGAGCATAATCCCCTCACTCTGATAAGAGTGACATGCTTCAGTCTGCCATACAAATAGGAGACTACAGGTTCACCATTGCCACAAATCTGTATACCGTGATTTTTCTCAAAATAGGAGGCATTTGTCAAACTGCCTAGCAGGAAGGTCTTTGCCCTTGATCATACTGAGAATTAAGGTGTGAAATTCCTGTTAGGGCAAGGGGATTAGGCTGTTGCATTTACATAGGGATTTGACACAGAGGATCAGTTCATCGGTATACGCAGGCTGAGGCAGAGCCGCTGCGAGAGGCTAAGAGCTGCTGTTTCAGGAGAAAGGGCAAGCTCCTCCCTCACCACTAATACACTTCAGTCTTTTTGCATGATGCTGCTCGGAGGGGTAAATTCCCTTCAGCAATCACTATAAATCCTAAAGCACGAGCTAGAGGATTGCCCTGATTACTGTCTCCATATTTCTACATCTGAAGTAGTAAATTGGAAGGTAATTGATGAGAAAAAGTGTTAGATTTGGTATCAACATAAAAAAAACCATGCAAATACCATACACAAAAATATCTAGGTAGCAGCAGGTCCGGGATGAAAGTTATGGCAGAAATACTTGGATTAGAGAGACAAGATATCTGCAAATCAAAAAAGAGCCTATTACTCAAACACATGTTTTAGCAAAGAAATACCACCGGGGTTACTGTTTCATCACTGAAAAGATGCATGCAGTAAGGCCCTGAAAGGTCAAGCTATGCAGGCATGTGGGCATGAAGAAAAACAGTCCAAAGCAATGATCCAAAGCATCTCCTACAAACCCTGCTATTACAGCTCATGAATGTGAGGCATTAAAATTCAGGGTCCTCATTTTCACGACTGGATGGCACCAACTTAGCACGTTCCCCAAGCGATTCTGTATGCTAAATTTAGCACTGTGTTTAAGCAGGTACATTCCCATTTCGGTCCACATCCCTCAATCTTCCTTGACTTTAGCCCTAGGAAGAGAGTAGCCAAAACTTTCAAAAGCTAGCTTGATTTGTTGGCACCTTAGGGCTTTGGGTAAGGAAAGAAAACACATGAACCCATAGCACTTTCTGGTCTTATGAATTTAACAGCAGGTCCTTTAGCATACACAGTATGTTTATATACCAGTTTATACACTTCAGTGCCTTCCATCAGTGAACTATAAACATTCAGTGTCAGGATTTACTTGTTTAATAACTACATAGCACCTCGCATAAAGGTACCCAAAAGCATAAGATTAATAACTGACTAGAATCAATACATTATGATATCTGAATACAAATAAAGTCCTGCAAAAGCAGACCTTACATCTTCAATGATTTAGAAATATATTCACAGTTCTTCATTCAAAATAACCACACACAAGAAGACACTAGCTTGAGCCATTGCTGGTTTCCTTGCCGAACGCTGCTTCTCCAATGCAGCAAAGCACCTCTGCACAAGCTAACTTTCTGCAGGGAGCATTCATGTGCTTAAACACATTGAGGCATCTGCATCTTCACGTACCTAGATCCAGCCAGGCTGACCCTAAGTAAAAATCAATTAAGCCCCTCCAAGTTCCTTAAGAGATAATAATATTCCCTAGTGTATCAATGAGTTAGCTGAAACACGGAGATCAAATAACTGGGGATGACATAGCCTGCGTAGGAGCAGAAAGGAGAAACCAGAAGTTCGTAAAACCAAGGCCCGTGCCCAGATCATTAAGTCACAGCTCTCTCACCTCTGGAAGTTACTTGTTGTTTTTATCTCACACAAAATCTGAAGAGCAGTATATCCTTCTGAGGCAATGGAAAGTCATTAACTGCTGTTTCATAGAGGCGACCTGCACAGCGTGCGATTATTACACAGAACGAACAGGCGGGCAATCACACACCAACTTAAGGAACAACGACTCAGAAACCCAAGATCCAATCTGATGTGTGACTTTTGCATAGGACCTGCTAAGAGACCGTCTGAACCAAAAATGGAAATCATGCCTTTTTATTGTATTCCTACATCTCTGCAACAAGAGGCCACTTCTGCCCCACGCTGCCACTTCCCTGACTCGGGGAGAGAAAGGTGGATGTTAAAGAAACCATAAATAGGATCTGCTGGTGCTAACGCTACTATTAAAAGTTGACTTTGATTCAGCTCCCTATGATTAACAGGAACAAGAGAAATAAAATTCTCCCAGCTGTTTGCAGCCGGCAGGCCTGGCCTCCCAGCTGAGCGCGCTTTGTGCTGCTGCGACCGTCACCAAGCAACCAGCCCTTGCAGCTGCCAGCCGACAAAAAAGAAGTGAAAGCTGACTTATGGAAAGGAAGCACATGTGAAGGGGATAAAGGTTGGGACTGAATCAATCTCCGCTTTGTCTCCTAGCCTAACTATGGCACCAGACACAAGGAGAGATCGCCGTCAATGGATTGCACCCGCTGAGGGGGCAGGACCTGGGCACTTACTTGGTTTTAGAAGCCAGAGCCTTGGCGTACTAAGGCCAGCTCTCCCATACCTGATATTTGGATGCAATGAACAGAAGAGATTGAGTGTGTTACGATGCTATTGAGATGTTGTCGTCTTCGTCGGTCTTAGCTGGTGGTCCAAAAAGCAGCAGAAGGTGGTCCACAATACAGCTGCCAAAACGACTATATTGTCTCAGTTGTAAGCTAAACCCACATAAAAGGCAAGTGGAGGTGAAAAAAGATTGTCTGGTAATTGAAACAATATGGCAAGGAACGCAAAGCAAGCAGGCCAATCCCCATGCACACAAGCCGGGAATAGATACAGCGGGAGAAAAATTAGAATAAATATAACATGAATAACATTCAAAACATGGTCTATGTTTTAGTGATCACTATGCAAACACTGTTAGAAATAGGCAGAAGATTTTTCTTTTTCCCCTGACAGAGGCTAGGTGTCCCTTTGATTAAAAAAAAAAAAAAAAAGGGTAGAGAAACCCTGATCTCTCCAGCTCTCTGCACTATGAACCAAGTCTTACACGCAAATCTTCTGTTTTACCAAAGATGCGTGTTTTACCTAAGACAAAGATGCGTGAAAACTTTTCAAAATTGAGCATTAAATATAAATTAACAACCTGATTTCAGCCTCCATATGAGTTTAAATGAGGCAAGGCACACCTGTCTAAATGCTGAATAGATCGCATTAACTTAGGTCGCACACTGCGACTAAATCTAGGATTGATGACAGGAGCCCTGAGACCTGCTCGGCTGCTTGAATATCTATCTACATCTCCTCTCTTGTATGATATAAAATATTTCCTGTAGCAACTGCCCTCTTCTGCTTTTGAAAGTAAAAAAGACTTTGGTGAGTTATGCTTAGAAGAATAAAAATAGGCTCGTTTTCACCAGTATTAAATATTACTGGGTCCTTAAATTAATGCTAAGGGTAATCACTTCTGGGCTGAACTTCAGTCTTCCTTATTTACTGCCCATTTTAGATTAAGTCAAACACTTCACACATGCAACTAGAAACAGCCCAAACAATGAACTTTAGGATCAGATGAGATTTTTTTTCCCAGCATCTGTTTTCAGGAAGAAAAAGAATTCTGCAGAAACAGCATAAAATGGAGCAGTTCAGTTCTGTTTGACACCAAATTACTACCCTGCTGTCAATAGCAGAGCAAAAACTTTATGAAGAAGCTACATGGTGATATGGGTAAAAATTCAAAGAAAAGCAGACATTTTAAAAACTGCTTTCCATTTTAAAACTGCAAGAAACACCAAGGTTGCAGAGATCTCTGTTGCTTGGAGAGCTAAAAATAACATTCGCCTACAACTCTGTTGAGGTTCTTACATAAAATTCAGTCAGCCTTCTGGCTTTCATTTTGATCGTCAAATGTACACATCATTTTGCAACCCTCAGTGACTAGGGTTGTCTAAAATGAAGGAAATCCACAGTATCATTTGCTCTCAAAGTAAAAGATGGTATTAAAATTCACTAGAAGCAAGAGGATGCCTCAACTTTCAGCTGGTATTAAGAGATGTAGGTTCTTGTTTCTAATCCATTATGAAAAGCTTTCAAGTAGGCAAGAATAACATTCTCAGCTCCTAATGTTGGCTATCTAACTTGACTCGTTGATACATTTAATTTACATGTAATCCTGTAGCCTGCCAGCAGTTGATAAGGTTCCCGATATGTGTATATTGGAGGGAGGGAAGTTTAGCACCCTGACTGCCTGCTGGAGAGCTCAGCCCATGATAGATTTAAGGCTTCAAACAGGCCTTCGCTTCTCAGCCCGCTACATTTGTGCCCGAAGTGATATATCCCCTAGGTTTAAAATTCCTGAAAAAGTTGAATGGCTGCACTTGTAATTTTGCTGTCTCCATTATTAAAATGCATCACTGACTACTGTAAATACCAGGTGTTATGGACAAAGGTGATGTGCATAGTCTTCTCTCTCCACTCTAATTATATTATTTTGGAGATCTAAAGACAGTACAAAAATTAGACATATCAAAGAAGTGGCTGACAGACATTATGAACCCTGAGTTAATGGCTATATAGCCCATGCAACTGAAGAATGGACAAGTATGAATTAAAAGCAAGACTTCTTACAAGCATGCATTTTTGTGCTCCCAATGTGAAGAGTAGGATCACTACTTCCAATTTTGACAAACCCGTTTCAAATGTTCTGTCATGCAGTAGGGTGACATCTGTCACCTCTGTGCAGAGGGTTTTCAAGTAGAAAATTCCTATAGGAATAAGGGTAGTCATCCTCTGCAGAGCTACAGTTATAGCTTCTCTCAACCTCTTTGCATAACTAGACGCCTCAGACCGTGAAAGAAGTTAACTTACTGGGTGCTATGTCACCCTGATACCCCTCTCCTCCACCGAGGTCATAGGCAAGCTGCTAATGATACCAGTGAGCTGGGATTTAGCCCCACTGGGCTGTGAATCTACCCCAAGCCTGCTATTGGAGAGCAGCAGGATTGGTCCTGTCTGAGCCTTCCAGGTGAAACTCTTCCAGATAAATATCATACTTGTAGGGATAAAACCATAACATGACTTTAGCAGCCACAGAGAGCCATATAAGCCTGAGTACTTTAGCACCAAATGCTCCATTGTATACATGCTCCAACTATTTATAAACTACTTCAAGCTTCACCAAAGTCCTAGTTTTAACACAACGTGTTACCAAAGGAGCTACTAAATGCCTGCACAAGCTATCCGACTCTTGCTAGAGAAGACAGGAGAGTTGCAGGGGAGTAGCAGAGCAGCACACTCCCTGGCAAAGCTCCTCACTTACTTCCATCTTATGAGCCACGTTTGTGAATAGGGAGAGATGAAATGGAGAAGTAAATGGAATAGAGCATTATTTAAAAAACAGTTCCTTTTGGCCAAAATTTTGATTGCATACCATGTGTTCTGGCAATGTGTTTTTGCTTTGACCCTGCGCTAAGATATTTTTTACTAGCCTGTCTATCAAGACCAATCATCTCTGCTGTATAGTTTAATTTAAAAGCTAGGTATAAGAGTAATTTATTTCTGTACGCATTAGCGTGCACTTACGATCTTCCATTATACCGCCCATTCATCTATCTGGGTAAGTCCCTCACTTTTCTCTAGTTTGCTTTATCTGAATAGTTCTTTCATCCTCTGTCTCTTTACCAAGTTCTTCTATATCCAGGTCATTCACGAAGACAGGAAACAACACTGGTCGTAATATGGAGCCACGTGGTATCTTGATACTTAATTTTTACTCTGATAAAAAGTTTGTTTCTACCCTGTTTTCTTTTTCTTAAGCTGCTTCCAACCTTTGATATTTTCACTTCTTGCTGTTACTTCAGCTTCCTTCATAGGTTCTTGACAGAGCCCAAAGGTTTTTCAAGCTGGCTCTCTCTATCCAGGATTTCATTTGCTCTGTTATTCTATTCTAACAGATTAGCAAGGTGAATGTTTTTTCTTGCAGAAGTTTTGTTTATTTAGCCACCTTCTTTAGCCACTTATGCATTTTGTGATTCGTTTTGACTTTCATTTCTGAAGATTTATACAGTGCAGAAGCTGCATTTCCTAGTGTGCTTTCACCACCAACCATATTCAGCTGAACAGATACACCCAGCAGTTAGGCATCATTCCTAGCCTACCTTGCTCCTCTTTCAGCAACCTTAGAGGCACGAGGGACTGAGAGAAAAGGCAGAAAAGGTTATGGCAAGAGCACAGGGGTACAGCAATAGTTGAAGCAATACTTCTCTTTCACAACACATGCACACACCACAAGATCCTTTCCTAAACCAATTACTTTTTCCTGTTCAGAGAATTCAAATAAAAGACAGACATCTGTAGCCGTAAGCTGTTCTCTCAGTAGCAGTTACCATGGCTAGATGTTTCGTGGGCTGGCTTGAACTTTGAAGTCCATCATGACCAGAGTGATGCCCACAGATAGGAAATAGCAGATCCCCAAGCCATGGCCCCCAGCAGCCAAGGGGGCTGAGGACCAGATAAGCAGCACAGAGCAGATGGCGAGGGCAAGGGAGTGCAACGGAGGCAATTGGAGTCCTGGTCTCCCCGATGCCCTGCAGGCTCACTGGCTGCGTAATTATTCCTGCAGAGCCAGTAAAGCTCGTGGTATTCCTCACCCTTCAGGTAACAGCACAGCCCTGGAACACTGGAAGGACTGACCTCTTAGGCCAATTCTGACTGCAGCAAAATCCCCTGCAAAAAATTCTGCTAGCAAAGGGTGCGTGTTGGCTCACTTTCCCACGTTTAGTTTTTGCTCATTTCTAACTACATCCCCCACTTGGGAAAAGAAGAAAAGAAACAACAAAAGGCAGGCCATTTTACATCCACTCCGTTTGAAGTATCCTTGATCTGAGGCGTTTTTCAGGTTAGAAAATGCACCATGAACCACTACATGTAAGTTTTCTCTTTATTTTGGAATACAGTTTAAAAGTAAGTAAACGTATTTTCAAAATACAGTTACAGACTCTAGTTACAGGCCTTTGACTTGCCAGAGTAATGGAAGAGGAGAAAACAATTTAACACAACTCAAGGGTCTCACTTTCAGATCACAACAGTCCCTGCGATCCTTTAACTAAAAGGAGAATTTAGATTCCTTGGACAGTAAGTTAAGTTGGAGAGCTGTGTTTCGTAACATATGGTAAAAAAAAGTTACTTATATACACAGATACACACACACACACACGCATTCATAAACTCATACGCACCCTGTTTGCTGTTAGCCCAGAAACTAGAACTATGTCTATTAATTCAGAAAGTACTGGCTGTAGGTTCACAGGGGAGAAGGTGTGTCTTTTTGCTTGCAGCACCAAACACTTTGGTTATTCTCCTTGCCTATTTTTCCATATTCAGTCTGAATTCAGAGCTAAACCAATCCCCAGATGCAGGCCTGCAATTCCAGTTTTGTATGCTAATCAATTTGCTACAGCCTGAGCAGCCCCAAACGCAGGCTGGAATAGCCCGCAGAGCTTTCATGGCTTGTCTTTGCACTTCCTCACATATGCAGGCCTACCTTTGCCAATTCTGAAAATCTGGATGGATCGGATCCAACTTTTCTCTCCTGAAGTCCTTTAGACATGCTTTTATTACACACATTTCTGTGCCAATATGTTTTGTCACCCCTGGCAGACCTGAGGGCAGATGGAAACAGTTATCCTCTGCACATGAACAAAGCTAGTGCTTGTCCCCCTACTGTCCCACCCAGACCCTCTGAATGACGCTTGCATCATGTTCAAAAACATGATGCTGGGGGAACAGCAGGGGAGCGTTCACTTCCTTGGTGTGCTACACCAGGTAGGGAGAAGTGAGCAAGCACATCATACGTGATACCACTCTGAGCCTAAGGACTCGAGTTCACCAGAATAAGACATTCCCCCCATTACATACGTGTAAACACAAGTAAATGTAGTTTCCGATATCAAAAGAGATAAGACATCTACTGGAGTCCAAGAATGGAGGTAGACATTTGCTCAGAATACACCCAGTGCAACCTGCTCCCTCTCAGAGCAGGGACAGACTCTCATTCACACTGATGGGATTTCAACTTGAGCACCAAAAGGGAACTAATGTTTCTTGCAACGATACAGACAAGCAGTGGAGAAGACTATAAGACTTTTGTGGCCTGCCTTGTCTCCTGATATTCAACCTAATTTTCCCTTGCTCATTTTCAGCCTATTTATTCCTAGTTCAACCCTCTGGCGCTACAGTGAATAATCCTCTTCTCCCCTGGGATTCAGAATGAAAAGGGAACATGTCACTCTAGGAGAGAAAGAGCCGCCAAAATCAAGATGCTGGTGAGTATCGAATTTGTAATATATGTCTCCTTGTGGGAGTGAATAGCACCAGGATTCAGTAACAAGGGCCACGTACTCCTAGGTCACCAGGTCAGATCTGACTGTATCCACCAATAATTTTTGACAGCCTGCCATCTGTGATACAAGTAGCAGGTGTTCATGCAGATCTTGGTCCATAGACGTTTACTAGCAAGGCCTGTATTTCTGGAGCAACAACTTTCAGCGAGCAGCAGTGCAGCTCTGGAGCCTGCCCCTGGACTTTGAACTTAACAGCCTCAAGAGGACAATAGATTCATTGCAGCTTTGGCCAGCATTTCCAGAACAATGATGAAAGCCCAGAGTCCACATCCCGCTGGGTGGCAGGAAGGAGCCTGACACCTCCTTCCAGAATCAGAGGCTGCAGGGAAACAACGGCAAAACATCTGCCAGAGTCTGAGGGAGGGGTGGATCAAGACAGTGGGCTCACTCTCCACCCCCTGCACTCCATACGTGGTTTGGGGAGTGATCTGGAGACCACACAGATGGCAGCCAGGTCAGCCTCAACACTTGTGGAAGAACAGATGCGAGCAAGAACTGAGCTGCTGAGATCAGAGTGCTTCTGCTTTAATAGATACAGAAATCAGGACTTGGAGGCTGCCAACAGAGCAGCTTCTCAGAAGAGAAGTGTCACCTTTTCACACCTTTAAATAGCACACCCTAAAAGAGGATGGAGCATGACAATAAAAACAAAAAGCTGCAAGATGGGAAAACTGACTAGAGCCTGTCCATAGACACCAACGTTCTGAACAGCCTGTCCTTAGTGGGAAAAGAGAAACTGTTCAACACCTTATACTGTCTGTTCCAGGGATGGTTTTCTTGGAAAGCTCCAGCCACAGGCAGCAGGTCTGAGATGCACTAGTTACTTGCTCAGCCACCTCTGGCAAAGACAGAGCCAAAGCCATGGACATCAGCAGGAACCTGCCAAGAATCCTCGTGGTGCTGCGACCAGCCAAACCCCTGAAACTGGGCATTCTTTGTTCGTTTGGCTTTAAAAAGAGTGCAACAGAAACTGATTTATCTGTTATGAGAAGTAAATAGCTACAAGGAAAGAGCTTTCATAGATATTTAGTAGTCTTCTGTTTAAACCAAGAACTCTTCAGTTTCCCTGAGGCTGGAGGACACCATTCTCAGGTTGCTTGCTGGCAGAGGTTATCATTGCATCAGTCCTACAGGTTTGTGTTATTTACAGTATTATCTGTAAGTTGCACTAACAGCACTAGCTAGACATGGTTTCAGCAGCGATGCCTGATGGACCCACTTTGGAGATGTCAGTGCTCCAGACAGGTCCCTTTTCTCCCAGACTCCATGGCCCCTAGACCTACGTAAACAGAAATTAATAAGCATAACGTTTCTGAGTAATATCCCAGAAAATCTTCTGAATATTTTATCATAAGTACTCAGAGATACACTTATGGAAATTTGGCTTATTCACTGTAGTGTATGATAAAATCCTTAAGGGATACCTGAGGACTAATTGGTTTTGTCTGTGTTAGTGTCTAGTCATTGCATGATTCAGGCAATGCTGCATTTCCAGCTTAGTCTAAGAGCTCCCTAAAGATAGGGAACTAGGCTGCCTCGTCTGCCAGTGAAAGCAATTTAGGGTCAGAAGTTCTTCAGCCCATACATTATTACTACCTTTTCCCGCATGACACATGGTTGCTAGAGAGGAATAACCTCACACAGACACCCTGAGTCAGAGCAGTCTGCTAGAGCAATGAGGAGCAAAGCAGGGAGTTCATCCTCCCTCAGAGCAATCTGTCAGAGTGGGAGGCTACGGGCAAAGACCTGGCACATGCTATTCCTCTGCTAGCTCTTGTGAGCCAGACCTGTCCTCTTGTTATCAAAATGGGGGCCTTATGCAAGGCCTGCCAAATCTCAGCAACGAGCAAGAAGCACTGAGCAGAAAGGACCGAGAAAAAGATGTTAAGCAGGTATGGGTTTACGTTGCAGCTATGGCATTATGCAGCAGGGAGGCATGATGGGCCCTGCCTCTTCCCCATTAGCACCAGCTGTTGCAGTGCCTTTGCAAAAGGCAGGATACAAAACATAGCTGCACCCCTCTCCTGCTCTTTCCTCTCCATTTGCTTTGGGGCTAGATTTTCTCTGGCTTCACACCAGCACATGAAACTGCTTTGTCTGCGGTTACTTTCAGGTTCCAAAAGGGCAGTGGGCTGTGAAACGTCAGAAGGACAAGGAGCTTCCAGTAGACTCGGACATCCTAACCCTTGGCGTGTGTAACAGTGTAAACCCATTTGTTTGCTTTGCAGCCTTGAACCTCACGCCTCAGGGCATAAGTTAACTATCTCCAGGGCTCTAGAGGGAATTTTTTTCCTCTCTGATCTTTCAGCAATGCAAACGTACGTCATGGAGTAGTTTCATCTTCTTGAGCATCGATTACAGATTACAGGAGTTAGAGGCATTTGTGTACTTTGGTACAAACTTTGCTCCACATCATATCAATACAAGCCCATTAGTACAATCAACAGAGCTATAGTGGCCTGGCAACAGAAGTTAGTCCACAGCTTGTGTTGGCACTTCAGAAATGAAATTATTTTGACAAGTTTGTTTCCAAATACCAGCTTAAAATCAGTGCAGAAGCTCTGAGGTGGATCAGGCACAGCTGGTCTCTCCACTGCAACTTGAATGGATGTATCTGAGGTAGCTTTTAACTAGTATTGCACCAGGAGCTGCTTTATCAACTGCTTTGTTGACTGTGATCCAGGAGTCCCAACCTTTAGCCTTTTCTGAGCCTACTCATCCTGCTTCTTCGTCTGAGCTGCTGCTGTCCTTCCTCAGTGTAAGTCATCTAAAGTGAAACAGCAGCTTCTTCTCTGGCTGGCCTTGTATGCATTTGCATCAGCTTTGCAAACAGAAAGGTGAACTTCATTCACTACTTGCCACATGAAATCCTTGTCAAATCAAAGACTGCTAGAAGGCACCACTTTATTATGGCTGGAAATTCTTCTGGGAGCACAGTCGCAAATGCCCTGACACATGAATATGTATATAATTTCATCTGGTGAGACAGCTAACACTCAGATGGAACAGAAGCACTTTGTCTGGGCTAGATAAAAGCCACTGAAGAGCACACGTGTGACCCTTTTCCCTGTGTTTGAAGGGTTCAAAGTCCAGAAGAGCTCGCTGCCTTTTATTATGGCTAAAAAGGCACTCAATTGCCCTACTTGTCAACCAAAACATATATATTTATGTGGAACTGGAGCCTACAAGCTCCCTCTACTCTGAACAGCACCGAATCCTGCTTACTCAGTCACGCTAACAGAGGGGTAGTAGAACAGGCTGTTTAGTTAAGGAAAGACGTGGCAATACATCAGCTTGAGAAAAAGAAAAAAGCAGACAGAACTTCATACAATAGGAAAGTATCTTAGTGCAAAAGCAAAACTGAACCTGCCTGGTGAATTTCTTGTCCCTCCACAGTATCAGCCACATAGCCAGTCACAGCAGAAATGGCTGATTTTTGTCACTACTTCTCCTCATGTAGATGCTTAGCTGTTCACAGGCTTTGGAATATCAGATAGCAGGAAAAGAAGTTCAGTATGTGCAGAAGATACGAGATGTAACAGTTCACTTAAAGCAGGAATGAATGCAGACAAATACTGCCTGCAAAGCAAGGCGCAGAAAGCAAAGACGTGCACTTTGCTCACATAGCTGGCAGGGACCAAATAGCCACCTCTCTTCCAGAGAAGCACCTAGTTACTGCATAACACAGTGAGAAAGCTCAAGCACAAATGGGGGAGTTCCTCTATGCGACATTTGCCAGGTCTAGTTCAGCCCATTGCGTTCAAACTATTTGAATGCAGCTTCATCTACAGTCTCAAGTTCTGTTTTCTGATTTGGTTTATTAACCATGTGAGGCCAAAACTGTCATCATGTATTTATAAACTAGTCAGTGCTCCAAGAAAACCAGCCGGGACCCTAGAAATTACTATAAGAGTTTGAAGAGAAAGAATTTGCCCATGCAGTCGAGTTCCAACACGATCCACCAATCAGACCGAATTTACTCCTACATATGTCAACACAACAGGAGCCCTAGTCATGAAATCCAGTGCCGACTTTTCCCTTATGGCAAGCTTTTGTTTAATGCACTGAGCTCTTTGGCCTTTACCATTTCCTATATGGCTATGAGAGTACAAAAAGGTAAACCTCTGATGCTGCGATTCTCTGACATGACTTTGGTCAACTCTTTAAAGCCTCTTTTGAGTTCTGGGGTTTCTGTCAAAATACGGCGATAGGCTCCCAGGAGAGAAGCAGCTTGAATACAGACAGATAAGGCACAAGGCATTAGAAATATGTGCAAGATCAAGTTACACGAACTACTTAACAAAAGATGCTTATTTAGCAGTTTCAAAAGTATAATATTTCTACAGACAACCCAAGAAGAAGAAACAAAAATTCCTAGAAAGATGACCTAACCCCACTGTTGTTTTAAGCGTTAAGTTTATCAAACATGCCTCATCTAGCACTCAATTAACTGCTTTCTCATTTCAAATGCAGGTCTGCAGTGCACAGAAATGTAATTATTTACACACCACTGTCATTGCCACTACTGTCTGTACTTGTAAAGCATTTTGATTACTCCGCTGATGAGCACCATGAAAATGCTTATAAACAAAATAATCACCTCCCCTCATTATGTTGCAATGCATGGACTGGGGAAGGAAGATTTTCCTTTGCACGTTCCTTTGTCAATTTTACCACTTCACAGAGGGAGTAATGCAGCTCTGAAGACAGTCAAAAGACAAACTGCCAAGATTCTTGTCACTATTTCACCCTTGAGCAGCTTGCGTATTTACATGAATATTTTCCCCTGAAAATAAAGCAGTTTGTCAGAATTAGACATTAAGAACCTCTTTCTAATGTTGGAATCAGACACGCAAAAACCTCTTTCTAACATCATGTCATAAGGTGAGACTTTACGGAGCAGTACGTAGCGGAAAACCTAAAAGCAAACACCACACCCACAGCAGAAACTTTTGGCTCTGGCTTGCAATGCTGAGAACACACATAGGTTGGAGACCTATCAGATAAACTCAGATTAAAATACAAACATTGAAGGAAACCTTCCAATCAAAATAAAGCCTTGGTGGGTCAGATTTGCTGTTCAGGAAGCTTCAACACTAAATGACGCCACAAACAAATATCAAACATTCAATTAACATCAAATCGCAAGTAATCTCACTCTTCATTAACTGCACCACTGCATGTACACTTGCATACAGTGAAACAGCTGGGGTAGGAAACATTCACATCTCTGTAACACACTAGGAAATGCCACATTTCAGAAAATGGTGAATTATAAAGGCAATAAAACAAGCTAAATGTAAAACTTTTACTCAGGCTTTCAGTGACATCAGATTTCTGCAGCAAAAACCAAGGGTGAGGCCATGATGTTGCCACAATGAGAGCCACGTCAAATTAAGGCACCAGTCACTGCACGGATACCAGAGCCTGATGCAAGGAATTCAAGGTTGCTGTTTATTTTTGGATTCATGAAGAGTCACGTATTGCGGCTACTATGGACAACAGTTTGCAGCAGGAACCGTTAAATTACATTGATCTTTGTGCCCTTTGAACAGCGGTAGCTCCAGGCAAGGCAACAAATGCCAAAACGCACTCTGCCCCACAGCAGGACTTCTCTAGGCAAGCTATAGGTTGAAAGCAAGCAGTATTTCCCAAATCTCTGCTAAGGAAACAACATACAGCTTCACAGGCTGGTCCAACCACAAGTTCAGTTCAGTCCATGGGCTGATCCGGTCTTGCTCACATGTCAGAGGCAGAGGGGAAAGCACCGCTTACTCGTATAATTGGTTTGAAGGTGGACAAGAAACAACAGTTCCACAAAAACTCACAGGGCATCACCATTTCTGCATGCTGTCCAAAGCAGCAAACCTCCATCTCTGAAATGCTGGCTCTTTGCAAAGAACTGAGGCATTTTACAGAATGAAACAGTTCTGGAACTGATCCAGAACTGTAAGCGCAACAAGACTCTGTGTGCTAGCATGAATTGGCAATTGCTTTCAGGTCAGACCCATGTATTAAGCCCTTTCTAAAGCAGCTGGGATTTGACATGCATGATCCTGTGCTCACGTACAATTTCTCGCTGGGCTGCTGCTGAGGGATCGTTTGACTCTCCCCTTCCTGTTCCTTCACCTCTCCTGTTCCTTCCCCCCACCACTTCACTTCCAATGCTCCCACTACATCACTCTGTATCACTGCTTATTTACAACATGCTACCATATCTATGGACAGCCCAGCAGGAAAGTCACCCACCCATGTATAAATTATATGGATTATGAAGAAAAAGCGCTGGGTCGAGACCAGTGGAAAGAAAAGCTCTGACAGGCAGATGAGATTTCTGTATTTCTGAAGCTACAATAGGCCACTAATGCGTTGGATACTAATGTTGAGACAAAGCAAGAATATCAGACAGGTTAGAGTGATATGCTATATTCAGCTCCCAGACACTGCACCTGAACTAGTATGCTTTATGAGCCAATATTTGGTATTGGAAGGATGAACATCTTCATTTGTGAAGTCTGCATGGTGGTTAGACACACTGCCTAGTATTGGCATGGTATTTCAAGAGCCAGCATTTGAATGATTCACTCTAGAGACAGGAGAGGAAGTCACTTTATAGTATCAATTCCTAGAATAGCCAGTGTCCAACCCACACAAGAGCTATGCTGCCTCACTCCAGAATATGAAACAAGAAAAACAGCAAAATAAGATCCTCCTCTCTGTTACAGAAGACACTGACAACTGTTACATTAAGCTCAGGGTTTTCCTTGAGGAATCTAGCTCTTCCTGGTCCCCAAAATGCACCTTATACATTCCCTTAAGGCTTTTCACAGGTACAGTAATATTAAATGGCTTTTTGCTGTGCTGCTGCTAACAGGAGACAGATGTTGCCTCCAGTTCCAGGAACACGTAGACATGAAGCACGTTATAATGACCCACTAAATTTTTTTGACCCAAATCCCTTTTTACATGTTTTCGCTCCACACTTTTAGTTAAGAGAATGCACCAGCTCCATACTTTTCCTGCTAAGTACTGAGCTGGCCAGAAGAACATACATGGATCATTATCTTAACGAGCTCTCATGTGAGGGTAGGAAAAGTCCAGCAAAACATTTCCACTTAGTGAATCCATAGCTCAAGAGCTCCTGCAATTACTTAAGAGCCAAATCAACTGGTGGCTGTGAGCCGAACTCCTCATGTTATTTATTTAGTTAGTCTGGAAGACACACACTGCACACTGGTGTGCAGGACAGAGCATCTGTTTCACTCAGACGGTTGGCTGCATTCTTTGCTTGATATTAATATCAACGAAAATTTAGTAACTTAACCACTGGTATGAGAAGACTGACTTCTGAAAGAACAGATGGCAGTGATAATCTCAGGTTAATTTTAGGCTGCAAAAATTGTTCTGAGTCAGCAAAGCCTCAAAATAAGAGAAAGTAAGGGAAAAAGACAAGATCCGTAAAACCTCCTACCTGTTTCCCATCCAGAGTATACAGCTTTTTGACCACTCCAGTCTCCAGCTTTATAGCTTCAGTGATGTCAGTGAGAACTTGCTCAAACGAATGGGCAGTCTTCTTGTTCAAGAGCACACGGACTGCCTTTCGGGGCTTCACCCCGCTACGGATGATGGTTACCAGCTTGGGGCGCACAAAATCTTTGTTCTCCTTTGCCTGAGCACTGTTGCTGCTGGCCAGAGACTGAGGTGCTTTCTGGTTGGCAGATGTCTTCACGTTGACAGACCAGTTGGGGTTGACATTCTTGGTGTATTCCACCTTCTTGAAGAAGTTGTCAGATGAGCAGACGTAACTCTCCCCTTTTGAAAGAAAGGGACACAAGTATAATTCTACAGCTGTTCTCATTATGATAGGGCTGCTGGAAAGCAGACACTGCACGTTTTCCCCGTTAACCAAGTAAATCACTAATCACGGTTTTCATTAGAACTTCCGTGACAGTTTGTTATTAAAATATGTCTTATCTTAATTTTACAATAACATTTATGTTTATTAAAATCTATATCTAGTACTTCCCCATCAGCAAATACACTGTCACTCAGAAGTGACATGAACCAGGGGTTAAACAAGATTGAGTTAAATGTATTTAGGTACCTGAGGATGTAACTAAGCTGTCTAAAAGCTCCTAAACATCTAACTCATTTAATTATCACCTAAATCATTTCTGCAACTCCACCAGCTTCCTTTTTGCATCTTCACACACCCAGCTACTACTTCAGTCTATCATCTCTTGCCAAGAGGGTATCAACATTCATCCAAAAGGTACTTTTTGTGTCCTGCCTGACAAATGATGAAGATCTGGTACCGAAGAATCTCTGTCAAAAGCAGCTTTGATAAATCTAGCGGGCATAACAACTAAACTTTGTTGTAGCATCAGTGGTTTATTGGAAGACAAACTTGGAAGCTGCTGAGATAAAATGCTACACCACTGCTTGCATTACTTGCTTCAAGATAGTTGGTTTCAACAAAAAAATGTATATATTAAATCCAAACTTATACATGGTAGAGAAGGGTGAAATATTACAGTCACATTTGTAATTAACACAAACTGCCTCCATCCCATCCAAAGCTGGTTTGAGATTTGGTCTGCAATTTACAATATCCTATCTACCTTAGGTAGGAAAAGTACCATAGCACACAAGGATTTGTAAGACAATCTTCTGGGCCTGCAAATCTGATGGATCTTGGATGATTTTTTACTAGAATGAGACTGTAAAACTGTTTCCTTGAGGGAATGTAGCTGTCTAGTCTGAAACGACTCAGGCAGCTGAGCACTTGAGGATGCACTGAAAAAAAAAAAAAACAGTCATTGCTAGAGTAAGAAGCCCTTTCTTTGTCTCCCCATTTGATACAATTTTGATGGACACTGGAGGCATAACAGGCACCTGTAGGATCTTATGGTGGGTTTTTTTTGGTGCTTATTGGGCTGATCGTACAGGACAAAGTGAAATTCTTCAAATGTTATGGTAGGTTTGAAATCAAAATATAGATCTAACCGTTTTGAATGAGGAAAAAACTCCTTCATGTAAACAGACTGCCTGCATTTCCTTATTTTTTACCCACCATGAACTCCAGGGCCCGGACATCTATGAAAAGCCTGCCCCAACATCTGAGTCTGGCTTTCCATTATAGGATGTCTATGACAGCATTTGACATTATTTGGCCAAAAGGTAAATATGGATTTCCAAACAGCCCATTGACTTCCACAGAGAATTCTAGAGTCTGGACACGTATCACATATGAAGTGCAGTGCCCGTATAGTCATCCCTCTGCTGACTAAATTATATTCCTCATGGAGTCACTAAGATAATCCCTTCATAGGGCACATGCCAAAACTATTAACAGGTACATAACACATAGCAGAGCCTTTAATATGCTTAGAACAAGGAGATGCGTAGCATTTATGTCCTTATTACTGATTAATGTTTGATTCCACAAGCAGCTACAGAAAAGATGAAGAATGTAATTTTTTTTTTGTCCTGACTTTATACGCAGTTTGCCAGAAAGTTGTGCGTACTCTTGGTGCTTGCACCACCCTCCATTTGCATAAAATGACCAAAATCATTTGCTAACAGGAAGCAGGTGATCGGCTTTCTCTTCTGAAGGAGAAGCAGAAACATAGAAGGTAGCACAGAGCTAAGAAGGTTTATGATGAGCATGTTTATCAATTGGGCATTTTTAATCAACCGACTGATAAAAACCTCGTTAGGAGGTTCTGTTGGTTTTAACTACACAAACCTATATTCAAAGGCATGAATGCGATGAACAAAACCTCTCAATAAACTGACAGTGTAGCACCTATAGTTGAAGCTCCTTAATTCCTCCCATTCTTTGAACTGGACTCCATAGAAGCATAAAGACATTCCTTGGAGTGCCATACATCATAACAAATTCCCACTGGAGATATTATTTTCCAGAAGCATCAAATCCCTTAAATCTTCTGATAAGTGATAAGTTGTGGTTTATTCATCTGCTTCAGTCAAGTGTCATCCGGTGTGAAGGGGGCCCACACTCCTGTCCAGTTTCACAGCTCACTCAGCGCAAAGCAGAGCAAGGGGGGTTCAACATGCTCATGGGGAATTAGCCCTCCTAAGCACCCAGAGCCTCCCCAACCCATAACCCCTGGGCAGCAGAGCTTTTGCAAGAGCGTCCAAGAGAAGAGTAACATCACGCTGAGGGACGGGATTCCCATGTTTGAACGCAACACTAGGACCAAGTGATTTGAACACTGTTCTCACCCTGCCCCAGGAAAATCCTGAACTGACCTGTGTCTTACCTTCCCTACCTGAAAAACAGAAGTAGCAATATTTGCTGCAAAAAGGTTGCAAGGCTTAACTTTCATCTGTGTTTACATAATGCTTTGGGAGAGAAGACACCATGGTGGAAGAAAGCATATATTGGTACTGTTCTATAAACACTTGAGGTCCTACAACATATTTTCCATGAATAAATTCCTCATTTTAAAGTAAAGGGCAGAGATTACTGCTCTCTTTGGTAGAATACTATTATACTTGGTTCCAGCTGCCTCCTTTGAAGTTCTTCACTATACGCTGTAGTTGTCTAGTGTATTTATAGCAGCGTACACTGCTTTCATGACACTATTGCCTTCAATATGCCTTTCATAGGCTTTGTTTCCACAAAGGTGGTATTAGGTAGTTGTATATATATATATACACACATACACACACGCATCGGCCTTTCAAATTACACTCACAGTCACAAGTAGAAAATGTAGTCTGCCCTTCTCACTTTGCTTCATTTAACTTAACCCCTAGCAAATATTTTGTTCAATTCTGAAACTGCCTAGAAATTTGCTCGGAGTGACACTGCTCTGCAGTTCAGCGTAGCAGCTCTTCTCAGCAACACTTCTGCAGTTACAGCAGTACAGCTCCAGGAAAGAGGCACTGCCTTCTTCCCTTATCCAGAGATGTAACCTGAAGGGTTCATTGATTTTAAAGATGACTGCAAATTATGCCTTCCCAGACTTGGACAGTTTATGGCCCTCAAATAACTGAATTATACTGCAAGTTCCTTAGTGAGGCATATCCCTTTTACCATTTGCCAACCAGGAGCATATGCTGTATTCCACTTCCCACCGCTGTGTTTTCCTCAAATCTTATCATGAGGTGGTAGCAGGACCAGGCAAGCATGTTCTGAAGTCCTAGAACTTGCCAGCCTTGAACACACGTACTATGACCCGAGGGTGACCTAGGAAAGAAATCTTATGGGGACTATTGCCACCACAGAGAGAGGGGAGGTTTCTCTACCGCATCTATCTGTTTTTAGGCCTATAATGAGGAGTCAAGGTATACCACTATGCAGTTGCAAAGAAATATAACTGTGATAAGCACAGCATGGTTGTCAAGGATGTGCAGAGCACAACAGAAAGGAAGGGGAGGAAGCACAGGGAAAGACTCAGATAGAAGCAAAAGAAAAAAAAAAACAAACTCAGAAGCACCTGGTTCCCCAACCCTGAACGTGAAAGTCTGCACACATTTGCAGGAACAAGCCAGCAGACAGCAAGCAGCTGTGTACATGTGCAGAAACCCAGCTGGAAGTCATGACTCCGAGGATGATGAACAGCCATTTTGTTGCTTTCAAACAAAACCCCAAATGGCAGCCCCAAAGAGACACACTCTCAAAGGGCATCTCACTCACACATCTTACAAGTTCAGGATGGGGATGTCTACAAAAATGAGAAGCATCATCCTGACTACATCTAATCCACTGCAGAACCTACTGTCATTAGGGCCAGGGTGCTCGTGGTGCCAAGGACCTAGTTCAGTTCAGACCTAGTTTCTAGTTCAGTGCAAGATGCCTTGTCTACATTGTGAGGCCAAAGCTCTGCAGGATGATGCGCGCTTGGCACCATGCCAGCGTACTCCAGCGGCGTCACTATTTCCATCATGCTATCAAACCAGCCACACCATTGATTTATTCCGTCTGTCATGCCCTCAGCAAGAGATGGGCTGACTGTAGAGCTTTGAACTTAAGTCACGATCAGCATATTTGCCATTTGAAGCCATGGCTTGTATCATACTGAAGTACTCCAGCTGCAAGTGCATTACCCATTACTTTGCAACCTATTTGATAGTAGCACAAGCTGATTACTCAGCTCCTAAAGAAGGGATGATCTGAACAAAGATAAAGTTTGCCTTAAGAGAAATTGTGAGCTCAAGATGAGCGCTAAGCCTTCAACCCTCTTAAAGCAGTTACTTCAGACAATACCAAAAACGACAGGCTGCGCTTTCGAAAGTTATCCTCTCTCAGCATGCACCAGCAAGTTTTCAAGTGTAATGAACTGTGTTTAAAAGTCTTGCAGGAAAAATTGAGAAAGCTGGATTGAGGCCATTTCAAAAGTGTACCTGTTAACAGTTATTCCAAAGAACAGTCTCTGGGGGATGCAGTTTATTTTGGTTGTCAGCTCTGCTGTCCTAAAGTTGAGCATTTTATATTGTGCCCAGCTTTCACATTTCATGGAATTTACTATAACTTTAACAGAAAGCGTGTTAACACCTTGCAGGAGTTCATCATACTGTGTTAAACTAGGCCTTTAATTTCTACTCCATGAACCTGCTACCGCCTTATACACTAAAAAGGATACTCCTGTCTCACAATCAATTCCACTATGGCAAAACAAATCTGTGGGAAAGCTTTCTTCCTTTGGCTCTTCCAAAAGGAAGTCTCACACAAGTGAGAAGCACCTCTTGCTCTGCTTATAAAACAAATGAAATGCACGATTATCAAATTGCCTTCAAAATCACCTAATACCCAAAGCTACATAAAGAATTTGTCATGTCAGGTTATCTGCAGGGATCAGCACAGTCCTAGTATGATGGCCAGGACGAGCAAGCAAAGCGAACAGAACTGCAAGGACAAGCTTTGGTATATAGGATGTAATTAGACAAACTGTCAGGATAACAGCCACACAAAACAATGTCACAGGTCACCAAGATCTCAGTATCAGGCTACATGAACTTCAGCTTTCCAGGCAAACTGGAACATGTGCGCGCTGGGTGGAGATTTCCATGCATTCCCTAAAAACCCCCCAGCCCCAGCACACACCAGGCTCTGCAGAGCTTCAGGGTGGAGCCTTTCCTGCGACTACTTTAAACGTTCCTGGACAAGAATTTGGAAAAGATTCCCCTGGGCATGACAGAATATAAAAGCTTGGAAACACTTTCTGGAACATCTCACATAACCCCAAAATGTTTGCAATTAAATCCCACCAAGCAAAACAAAATCATATTCAGCTTTTTCTAATGTTTAAACTGAGGCAAGAACTGATTTCAGACTGGAACAGCCCAGTATAGGACAAGGACATAAATCCACTAGATGAAAGACCCTCCAACTCCAAGGCACAGTGGGGCTGGGTTGCGCTCTGCCTAACAGCCCAGGCACACCAGGAGCTGAGAGAGGAGCTGGGCAGCTTCCCCTAACTGTTGCCTCTCTGAAGCAGTAGTTTTAATCTCTAGTCTGAATTTCTGCCTTTATTCATCAGGTCTAATCCATGATATCTTTACACCTGATAGGCTCATTTCACATTTATTTCCAACTCTGACCATAGGCAGAGGACCCTTTATTCATAATGAATCTGCCTCTGCTTAGAAGCAGGCCTAAAGTCCATGTATAACAGAAAAATTGAAAGATGTAGGTACCTCAAATCCACTGACTAGACCCTGAGAAGGACTCAGGGAAGGAAGGAAGGAAGGAAAGCACTTGAAAACTCAAGAGCTCTGACTTCCATCCCTCTCTCCCCTATGGAATTAGGGCAAGCAACCGCTGCAGGACTGGCCAAGTTTCCTCTCTGCGTCTCAGCTCCTCACCGGTAAAAACACTTTCTTCCACTTTGCCATGTTCAGATCACAACCTCTCTGGCAGGAGCTCTCTCTTCTCACTCATTTGTACAGTGCACAGTAGAACGATGAATTTGGTGCCTCTAAACATAGCATAACACACACCTAATCTTGGCAAGGTGACAAATTCAGATTCTTGGGGAGGTGTCAGCCCCTCTGCTTGTAGGGGACAAACCTCAGCCTCTCCGGCGCTGAGGTTAACTCAGGGCTGTGCTGGCTTCAGCAGTTAGGGATCCGTTCCCCATGCCTTTTAGCTCCTTCCTAAGTTGCAGCTCACCATCCCTTTCATTATTTTAAGAAACTGCTAGTGGGACCATGTGGGAAAGCTGCAAAATTATGAGCTACACTAAAAATAACCTTTTGTCCCACAAAGTGATCTTGGCAGAAGAGAGACAGTGCGTTGGGAACCAAGTTTGGGACACAGGGCCAAGAGTGGTATTTCTTAAGCCATCTCTGCTGCTTAAGCCAATGTATAACATCAGCTTGCATCTTTATCCAGCCCTCCATTTAAAGGCCAACCAGAGCTCAGGCAAGGAGCATTTACCATCTCATTGCAACGGATCTATCAGAATGTGGCTGCTCAAAACGAACCAAGGGACAAGCCACCTCATAGAGATGTTGAGGGCAGCTGGATTTTAGTAGAGCCTTGGATGACAATGTAAGCTGCTCTAATATCAACTGCAGCAAGGCTGGAAAAGATGGCACAATTTTTTTTACCATCTTTCATATTCAAGTTTTCCCACTGCACAAGGCACAGAATTAACTGTTACAAGAGTGGCCCAGTAGTAATCTATAAGGGTAACTTCATATATAGATTTCCTAAAGCCTTGGCCCTTGGAACCCCTTATAATATGAACGGGAATAAAGATTATCTGATGCTCTTTTCCAGAAGATTCACTTATTGACTAGAACAACCATTACAGATAGCAACACTTGGACCCAGTATCCAGTCCCACCTCCGTATCTCAACAAAGGGCCCTTTGGAGTACACAAGTGCAGGATTCTGTCAGCAATTTACCCGATAGCCAAGGTCAGATGTAACAGTGCAGTAACAGGCTGCCGTACTGCATCAAACCAACATATGAATTAAGGAGGAGCACACTCCTAATCAACAGCAGCACATACTTGCACATTATTTACAAATACATTAAAAATGAATAGCTGAAAATAGACAAAATTAAGCAGCGACTGCAGGGATGGAAGATGGCTATTATGGGTGAAAGGAGAGAGAAACCCTGATCTGACCAGCGGGCTGCAGGAGGACAGGGTCCTTGAGACACAAGGATAGAGCCAGCTCTCTGGGCATGGGAGGCTGGACAACAACGCAGTGACAGGTGAGGCCAAGCTCCACAGGCAAAGAGCACCTGTGCGGCAGAGTCCTGGTGGGGAATGTGATCAGAGGAGTAGGAGACACCTGACTTGTTCCATTTGGACAGGTGGGAAGTAAAGTGCTCGTCCAGTCTCTTATGAAAATGATCTCTAATATCATGAGAGATATAAGTCTCCCAGGTCTGGGACTGGAGACCAACAGGATTATTTTCAAGTTCCACTGAATTAGCAGCACACCAAATCTTTGTTCACCTGAAGTGTCTGCTGTCTCGAGGATATAAGTCATTGTTCAGCGATTCTCTACCCTACATAAAGGTATTCACACTATACCAGGCAAGCATGTTTTTTAATCACGCAGATGTAATTAAGCACATTGAACATGACATGAAATATTAATATCAGTAATTCACCAGCTACTGCAAAGTACTGAGATTAGCATCTTTGATGGCCTCTTTTCCTAGGTTCTGCTTGTTTATTGGAAACTATAATAATAAATCAGTCACAGTATAGAAAACAACTCTGCTTTAGTTACCTTCATTATCAAACCTCCAGCGACCACCTCAGTCTAACCAAAAAACTAATTCATATGGCAAATACTCTACCCTGGTACAGTTTTGCGTTATATGTACCTCAGTGCAATTACTCTGAAGTTCTGTTTTTCCACGCATGTATCTAGTACACAGTCATACAAACAAGCTAATAGCACAGGTTAGCACAAGGTGGAAATTACAGCACAATGACAAACACTGTATTATAAATTAGAAGTCTCCTGGATTGCTCTTCTGCAGCAGATGAGTAGCCCCTTGCTAGAAATATGGCAATAATGTTATCACTAAGCTGCCAATGACAGCGTAGAGAACTACTTCTGCGTTTTTGGCCACCGTATTCCTTTGTTTTCGCTCTGCTCAGCCTGCGTTCCCCTGGCTGGCGCTCTGCTGGGGACACTGCTGTGTGCACCATAATCCCTTTTCTGTTTTAGTGCCACTTCTTCAGTGCTCTGTTTCCAGATACCGTTTTGACAGAGCAAAGCCAGATCCCAAAAGCCAGCATCTCCCCTGCCTGTGCCCCAATTGCATAAAATATCTTTTCAAAAACCTTCTTGCCTGCAGCACAAAAAACAGCGTAAAGCAGGTATAATAACGGAAGGTTTGTTAACTTATTTGACAAAAAGCAGGAAGAGCATAAGATAAAGAACTATATTTTCTCTTGGGAAGTTATTCCTGAAGATGTACATGAAACCTCGGTAAAGCAAGACCGAGAGCAGCCGTCAGAGGAAGGCTGTGGCCATATTGAGAGATCAGACTGAAAGATGGCAGAATCTCTAAAATTAACATCAGCCACACCTCCATTTGACAGCTCTATCGTTACGGGGCTGAGAATAACTCCACTAGGACAGCATTGTCTCTGTAAGATGGCAACTCGTCCCAAGTAAAATGCTCACATGGTCAACGGTATTTATTCTATTGTGTTTCCTCCACCCAAAGTATTTTGGGAAAACGAGTATCCCACTTGATGGATAAAGAATTGTAGGGAAACAGGCTGTAGCCAAGGTCACACAGTGACCCATGGCTGAGGCCAGCCTGCTGTTTGATGGCTCACCCGCTCAGGTCCATTGTGTTTTATTAAAGGTCCAGTGGTTTCTCAATAGTGTCACCGAAGGAGCCAGGTCATCTGCATGGAAGACCATAACAAGGACCTGGGAAAAGCAACTCCCCTTTCCAACAAAGCAACCAGAATATTCCAGTCCCAAACAAAGGATCGAGCATTCAGATTGCAGCAGGAAGGGGAAAAGCAGGGGGCCCCCACACACTCCGGGGCACAGGTCTCAGCATGCCCTCCATGCACAACACCCCAGCGTACACCCCCAGCACCAGCCCCCCCAGGAACGCCAGCACCCCTCCGCAGTCGACCCTCCTGACACATCTCCTCCACACACCCGGCATGAAAATCAATTTCTCCAAGGGTACCCCCCCCCCCAAATAAACCTCTCCATGCACACGCTGTGTTAATGAATTCCCCCTCCAAACACACTATACGAACGCCCAGCACTCCCAACACACACACTTCCCCATACACACATGCTGCACAAACCAACACCCCCTTTCACACCTCCACGCGCACGCACACGCTGCACCAACACCCACACCCCTCTACGCACATTGCACAAACCCCTCCATGCCCTTCCACACCCCCACACACACTGCACAAACCCCAACACCCCCTTCCACACCTCCTCCACACACCCTGCATAAACCCCCAGCACCCGCATACACATACACCCTGCATGAACCTCCAACACACCCCCCACATCACATTAAATCCCCTACACACCCCCTCACACACACTGCACCCACCCAACACCCCAAACACACTGCATGAACCCCATGCACAACCACACGCGGCATGAACCCTGACAAACCCCCTCGACACACTGCACGAACCACCCCGCACCCCCCCCCACACACACACTCACACTGCACACGAACCCCCCAAGACCCTTTTCCACTTGTGGGTGGAAGCCCCCATTTCTCTTCAGTGTCCCCCACACACACACACAGCTGGGACCCCGTGCCGTGACGGACAGGGGGACGCCCCCGGGGACAGACACAGAGCCACGTCCGCCCCAGAGCAGGACACACCCCTCCAGCTCCACACCCGCACCAGAGCCAGGGCTGCACCGCCAGGGGACAGCCCCCGCACCGCCACCCTCTGGGCATCTCTCCAGGCAGGGTCAGCCCGGAGGCACAGAAGTGTCCCCCAAGCCCCTAGGAAAGGTGACCTCAGAGGCAGCCTCGAGTGGTGCAGCCCCCTTCCCACCCCGCCTCCTCACTGCGCCAGGCAGCCACGCTCACCACCGCTCATTACCTTCCTCCAGTTCGTCCATGCTCCCGATCTTGCGCGAGCCATCGATGGTGTATATGTACCGCACTCCCTGAGGCAGGTTAATGTTGTCGGACAGGGACCGGGTCAGGTCAGCCAGGAGAGCATCGAAACTCCGGAAGCGGTCGGAGGACACGGCGTATACTATCCCCTTGAAGTAGCGGTCCCCGTTGCGATAGAAACGCACCTTCTTGGCTTTCTTCTCGTTGCTCAGCGCCTGCAAGGTGCGGGTCCTGTAGAAGCTGCAGTGGGCGCTGTGAGTGGGGCTGGGCAAGCCGTTCATGCGGGAGCCTCGCATGTTTCTGGACGCCTTGTCTCTTTCGTCAAAGTGTCCAAAATCAAGTTCCATAGTTCGGTGAGCCCTAAAGATCTGAAGCTGAGCGGGAAGGAGACGGGGAAGGAGCGCAAAGGGCGCACGTTAGGGCCGAGTAAAACAACGGTCCGGAGAGAAAAATTACCCTAACGCAAGAGCTGCGTCTGGAGCGGGACACAGATGTGTTTGGGAAGTGCCCCCTCCCTCCCCGACCCAGATTTGTGTCGATTCTGGGGGCCGAGGGAAGGAGGGTCCTCACGTTTTGAAAGGGATCCAACTACTGGGGGCAGGGAACGCGTTTTGAGTGAGCAGTCTGCTCCCGCACCTGGGAGTTCTCAAAGTGCAGTAAATTGGGACTTGGGGCCAAGGGAATACACGATGACTACAACTCAGCCCAAAAAAACTTATCCAAACATCAGCTGGTAATGAATTAAACCTCTAAGCCCCGTGAGGTTTCCTTTGGCAACCGAACACAAGGAGATCCCAGTGAGTCAGCCCTTCAATCTGGCGAATCACGGAAGGAACCAGAGCATCTGAATATTTAACATTAGAATAAACTGGCATTTATGAAAGAACGGTCACAGGGGAATAAGCCGTTTCTTTGTGACAGCCTGTTCAATAAGGGTTAGCAATGAGAGCCAGCCCACCCTTCCCCCTCTCCGCAGCCCCCTCCTCGCCCATCAATCAATTCCCAGGACCAGCCTACATCTCCAAGAAATGACTGCAAAGAAAAAACTGTCATTGAAAGGAGGCTTCGATAAGCTCTCTTCAATCCGAGTCTCTTCGGAATTGCATTTCTGCTCCCATTTAATGGGGAGGAGAAAACAGAGGGGCTATTCCCCTCCTTCCTCCCCCCTCCACCCCCCAAGGCGGATGTGCCTGGGGAGTGTCGGCCAGCCCTGGTGGCACCTTTCATTGTTTCCAGCACCGGGAAAGCTGAGGCTTGGGCTGACACCCAGTCAGCGGGAATTTTTGCCTAGCATATCATTTTTGCTCAAGACCAACCTTCCTCGCCCACCTAATGCCAACACAAAAGGGGAGACTACCCCGGTGCCGGGGGGATCACCTGGCACTGCCCCGGCACAGCCAGCAACATGCCACTTGCATCTGCTGGGTCGTACCAGGCAGAAGCACGATTTATACCCAGCACTTAGCAGCTAGGTATAAATCTAGGAAAAGCTGTTGCTATCTCTTCCCCACCCCTCACATTTGCCAGAACAGGGCTTCCTCACAATGTCACTGTGAATTGTGAGAGATGAAAATCATTGTCCTCAGGCTGCAGTAAAGCCAAAGGTGACAATGCAGGAGACCTGCCCAGAAACCCCAAGTCGGGAGCATCCCCCCATGGTGCCAGCTGTGGGGAAATCAGCCTGGTGCCATGCACTGAACAATGAAACAGCCAAACAACTTCAGGAATTAATTGGAGGATGCAGGCATTTTGTTTTAAAAATGAACTGCCAGATGCTGTAGAGTCCTACGAGAAAGATTCCTCCCTTCCGACATCCGTTACTTTTCTGCATGCAAGTCACTCTAAAAAAGCTCTACTCACCGGTTTGCAGCGCGCAGGGTGGAGATGCTGAGAGAAAGAAAACCAGGCTCACTCTGCCTTTGTTGTCTGAGCTCCAAGCAAGAAATTCCTGCCAGGGTGGATGAGACTCCTCCTAGGTCCTAGTGCCTTGTTCGAGCCCTTCATGGTAACTTTGCCTCAGTTGTTTTTAACTCTCATCAGTCATCTGCTTGTAGTCTTCCCATCTGTATTTTGCAAAGAAAAGATGTTCATTCCAGCTCTGGGTATGTTAAAACAAAAAGTTTAAAGAGGTAAATCTTGGTGTCACGTTCTGAGGGAGCAGGTTTCCTCTTGGCTCTAGCTTCACCAAGAAAGCCTCTGGCCCCACTGAAAAAAGAGCGTAATTAGTCTGCTGCACCAATATTACAGGATTACCACTACAGTGAGGTCACAGCTACAACCCTGCAACACGCTGCAATGCTTGAGCCATGACTCCAGTGTGTTGGGAAAGCAACTAAGAGAGTAAGAGTTCACAAGTGGCACTGGACCCAGTGCCGTATTGCTCCTGTACTGGCTTTACACAGCATTCGTGGTTTATACTGGCAAGCAGAAAAGGAGAATTAACTTGGTAGTTCTGCATGCTGGTGCCCCCGAATAATTTCTCTCTGTTAACATTGGACATAGGCCAAAAGTAGAACTCTGAATCTCAGTTCATTCAAGTCTCTAAGGGATTCAGGCTAGAGCCATTTGATATAAGTTTGTTTTCTGATCCCACAGCAGGAGGACTCAGCTGTTAGGAAACTGCACTAGGCTCTTTCCTTGAAACAGTGAAATCCTTCACCTGCTTTGTGGATGGATATTTCCATTCTGCAGGTAGGAGAGCAGCACCCCACTCCTATCACCATTGCTGCTGGTCCATCTTTATTCTAGGTAAGAACAGATCATGGGCATGGGAGGCTCTTCTCATCTGCAGAAGGGAATCTTTCTGAACAATGCTGCGTCTGTTTTGAATGAGAAGCATCAGATTTTGTCATTTTGGCACATTATGGCATATCACATCGACACAGAAATATTTAGTGTTTATTCCAGCTTTGTCAGCCTTGTACATGATAGCCCAGGCAATGCTGACACAAACCCACTGAAAACTCTTCCTTGTTTCCCGGCAACTTTCACACGTTACATTTGTAAAAATGTTCTTATTCCCTGAAGACCATCCTCTCATTTACAGAGGGCTCTCCTGCATCCTCCACTAAAGCCATCAGCCACTCTGTTACATGCTTAGTGGGATCACTGGTGAGGAGACTGCAGTTCTCTCCCTCTTCAGAGATTAGCGCTCAAGGGGGCCACAGGAAAGAGCAGGATCTGAGGTCTCCAGGGCATATTTCAGTAGGCCTCTGCACACAGATGCAAGAGGCAGATGGGACTTTAAGCCTTCTCCATCCCATTCCCAGATTAGATAATGCCTGGCCATTTGTGACCATGTGCCTAATCTGTCTAGAACTAACACAATCCTTCCCTATATCACAACATCGTTGTAAACATAAATATATTCATATTTAATAACGCAAAGATATATTATTATGCCAGTACTAAGTGTGATAACAGCAAGAATAGAGAAAAGGAAACCAAGTCTAGTCTTCAGCAGTGCACAGAGCTTTGATACAGCAGAGGCAGACTATATGGGATCACATCCAAGGCATTAGATACTACTGCAGGGGGAATCTGGAAGGATGACACCAATCCCCGCAGCCAGTGGAACTGCACAACAGTAGCTCATCTCCCCAGTTTGGCTCACATAGACTATTCTGAGGACAGCAAAGGGTCTCACGTGACATTAACATATGGCTCTTGACTTCTTTCCACATCTGAGGACTTACCCATTGGAGAGAAGATGAAGCACATCTGTAAGCACACGTCTGCTCAGGACACTACCAGAAGCCTTTTGTAGCATGTCCACTTGCTCCTAGAAACATTCAGAGTTAAGCAGAACTACTCCAGCAAGAGACCTTGCATTTGTTCCTGACTGAAGGATAAGGCTTCTCTGGCCAATGACTACAGTGTTCATCTTAGACCTGACCTCAGATTATTCCTAAGAGGTGCCCAAATCACCTTCAGTCAAGTTATCCTCTTTTAATCTGCCATGAAGCAAGAAAGATCTCAGTAGTTAGAACATCACTGGAGGCAATGAACCCTGGAGAATTGACAGGCTCTCAGTGGAACTGCACCGTATTTACTACTCTACAAATAACAGAATCTCATCCTACAGACATTGTCTGGGCTGTTCAATATGGCAGTTCCTTGATGAGTGCAAGGGCCTGCTCCTCCAGAAATCCTCCAGATTTCATATCTGTTGGTCAGGCAGAAGAGCTTCTTCTCTAGCCCCAAGGAGTTAATGCTGGTCAAAATCTATTTACGTCAGAAAAGACTCACCCCCAAGACACTAACCTAAACCATTTTAGACAGCATGAGGGAGAGAGAATTGGAAAAACAATCTTTCTTCCCATCAGTAAATTCATCCAGCTAAAAAGGAAAGATAAATTTAGCTCTTCAGATTAAATTATCTGCTTTAAATCAGGTGAATCATCTTTCCTCCAGGAAACAAACAATTAGTCTTTTGCCTGGGTAACTAAAATCTGGATAAAGACACTTTTGTTGACATTGCTGAGCAACCATGATACTTTGGAGAGGGCCAGGTTGTGCAAATGAAAGGGATTTTTTGACTGCTTCTGTGTTAAATCCTGCACATATACCTAGAAACCCCAATTTCCAGCACTGTTAGGAGTTGTAGTCCTGAGTATTCTGTGTCAATACCCAGTTGCCCTATTATTTGGGCACTCACTTCCATAAAAAATTGGATGACAACTGTAACACAACATTATATCAACAGGATCTAAGTTAAGGTGATAATCAGCGGGGGTCTGGCTGCACCGTAGAGGAAAATTCTGGAAAAATTAAATTTAATTCCTCTTAAGGGAAGTTTTAGGTTATCATTTTTAAGTCAGTCTATTTAGATACACATGTTTAGTTACATTTCTTATTTTAACCTCCATTCTTCCAGACTGCTTTGAAAGCGCCACCCCAATCACTGTTTTCAAAGCTTTCTTTGATGAGAACGTCTATGCTAAAACCCCCCAGAGTCACAAAATACTTGAGACATTTGGCGGAGCCTTGAAAAAGTAAGGCATCCAAAACCTAAGACAAGGCCAGTCTGCACTCGGTTTCAACCCTGTAGAGCGACAGGTATTAAACCTGAATCTTCACAGGGGCTGACAGTTCATCGAAGAATTATCCTATATCAGGCTATAGAGTTAAGTCTCTCCTACATTATACTATGAGCTAATAAGCAATGAGGACTTGGCAGACTTTCATCACATAACATTTGTTTCCTTTGTAGATTTGTTTTTACAGGGACCACACACATCTGAAAGTCTTTTAAATACCCATGCTGGTGAGCCAAAGACAGCTTGGCTGCTGGGGAGAGACGGGTGGAGGAATACCTCCACAGCAAAGCCTCACCGCTCATCCAGGCTTGCTAACCATCTGCAGAGGCTGTTCAGACCCTGAAGTCATGGGACTCGACCCTTTTTACAGCATGAATCACCGAGAACCCCAGGGAGCAGCAGGGGCAAAGTTTTCCTTTTCAGTGTGGAGAGGGTGGAATCTGAAGCACCGAGGACAGACAAATCCAGTCTGGCGCAGGTAGGGCAGGTCAGGCTCCAAGGCCTCCTCCAGCAGTTGGCCAACATGGGGCTCCTCACTCCCACCCCACTGCAGCAACAGCCGTTTGGTGGAAGCAGTCACTCTTCCAGTGCCATCTGATACCAGCGGGCAGCTAGCCAGGGCGGAGAGGCAGTGCTGGGTCAGTGATCCTGTGATGAGCCCTGCAGCCCTGGCAGATCCCCCTGGACTTCAACAGATGACTTTGGCTTCCACTGACACATACCTGCTGAAATTTGGGAGAAAGAGGCCTTTACATCCTCTGCAGGGTCAACAGGAAGCATGCTGTGAGAGAAAAGGCTGCTTTCTCTGCTGATAAACCCTTTGTAAGTATCTGGAAACGATGCAGCTCATAATGAGTTATTCAGTGACTCACGGAAGACATCCCCATTGCATCCAGCTATGATATTTAAAATGTAGAGTTATCCAAAAAGAAAAATACCTTTTGCACTACATTTTACTCTGGCTCATTCTCTCGCTACCAAAAGCAACAAATCACCACAATTAATAAATCATTTCCAGCTGAAAATGAAGTCTCTGAGAGAAAAAAAATGAAGCACACCCCCAGCCCACTGCACACCCCAGGACATTTGTGTCAATCCCGTTAGACCCAGTGGGTTCCACAAGCTGAATTTTGGTGGCAGTTCAGTGGCAGCATTTTCCCTAAAAAGCTATTTGCAAAGCTTGCAGAAAGCTATGGAAACCTGCCACATGTCTTGCCTCTGCCCTGGGGGACTCGCAGAACCTCAGACATTGTCAGGATGTTTTTTGCTGACCCACACAGTGTGTGATATATAGCCTGCAAGTCCCAGCCAAGGTCATGACGAATGGAACCACAAGAAATCCAGATGTCTCCTTTCGCTGAGGTTATTCATTGGCTGTGTCACAGTAGTTAGGAGACTCATGACCAAAATTTTAAATGATTTCTTGATAATTCCAGATTATACAGAAATTCTAACTGAATACATGATTACCAACCTCTCACAAAATGCCTGCTGAAAGTAATATGGGTTTGAGGGACTTTTCTGATCAGAAACAGAAAGGAAAATCCCAAAGCCATCGCAGGAGCACGTCACATTCAAGTTGGAAATGCAAGTGTTTCCTATCAAACATAGATCCTTTCTGTCACTCAGAAGAAAGTGACAGATGTCAGGTGACACTGGAGAGGACACCCAAACAGCTTGTCTTATGGTCTTAGAAATCACAATAATAGACTATTTCAGAATTTACTTTCACAAGAGATTTCTACTCAGTGTACATCTCTACATCAATGCAATCCCAGACCAAGCCCAACAGAGACTGCAGGATTACCTTTATCAGTCTCCCTGGCAAATAGCTTCTCCTTATCAGCTAATGAATGGGTGCAACCTACAAGACTAAAATTTTAAATAAAAGCCAAAAAGATGTCTTCGGTGGCCTTAGGAGAGAGTAAGCGCTTTTGAGCTCTAACAGCATATTCAGCATTGCATTGGAGAGACACAAGAGGCAACAAGGGGGCGAATTACACCAACTTGGAGTTGAAGCCTATTGCAGGCTCATTTTTAACTCTGAGGTTAAGAGAAAACCACAATCATCCTGTTGGACAGGCAAGGACTATGGGCCTGCAAGTTTCATAAATTCCTTGAGATCAGAGTCAGAAGTAGGGTAGGTGCTGGAGTTCAAGTGCTCTTCGTTTTGATTCCCAACTCATTCCAGTGCCTACAGAAGTCCCTGTACGAGGCAGGTCCTAGTATACTAGATACTCCTTTTAGCAGTCCTAAGCTTTTGCCTCATACCCCTGCATCCCAACATCCTGCATATAAGTATTCCAGATTCAGGCCCGCATCATCTTTGGAGCAGGATCTGTATGCACACATACCCTCACTGGCAGAGGGCTCACACACTGGCACAGGCAGTGTTTGTGCCAACACATCTGGCCCCTGGCTGCAGACCACGGGTGCCGGAAGCTCCCAGGGAAGCTGTACAGCTCTGAGGAAACCTGTCTCTTGGCAGGAGATGAGTAATCAGTATTTAGAGTGTAGATTCTGGCTGAGCTCAGCTGTTGTGCAGAAGCACTGAGCTGTCAGCTACATAGTAGAAATAATTGTCATTCAGCTTGCTCACCTCCTTTTACCAGCAGTAACAGCTGAGAGATGGAAGCAGCTCACAAAGGTTTTTATGCTCTCCAGGAAAGGGAAGAACAGAGCAGGGAAAAAGTGCTTTTGTGCTGGTGTTTCATTGCTTTCAGTGAATTGTTCCAATCTTTTATCCTAAGAATTCAGAGAACAGTAATAATTTTTTTTTTCATGACTACAGACACTGTTTAGCTATTTTCCTATTGTTCTTTACGCACACACACCACTTATCTATAAGGAAGGTATTGACAGCCTTTGATTTGCATCTGTATTGAAATCCAAAGGTAAATTTAGCAATGAACAAAAAATGTCATTTAGTTAGATTAAAAGGACAGACTTATCTGCTCAAAATCTCATGCAAATTGGAATACACAAGCACATCGACAGACCATTGTTTAAATATCAGTGAAATGAGATTCCTTGTCTGCATAGCTGCAGTCTCTCACTGAAGACAGACATGAGCTCATTGCAGTCAGAGTGGAAAAACAGTAAAATATGCTATAACATACAAGATCAGGACTGACCTCTTCAGGCACATTTCTCCAGCGACCAGAGCCAACACTAAGCTAAGATGAACCGAACTTGATTCTGCTCTCCCAGAATTACTAGCAGGCTTTGAAAGGATGGGACTCTCACAGGCAGGAGCCAACACTATCCCATTTGCTTCTGGTACAAGCCACCCTTGAGCGTTGTGAGCATGGGAAGAAGGCAAGCTCCAAATATATGATGACATGTAAAGCTCTGCCCCTAGCAGCTACTGACAGTGTCCAAGGACTTCTGATACCTCTGGAAAACCTACACAGAATGACATTGTAAGTGTGTACGTTTTATATTTGCAACAAAAGCTTAAGCATAAAGATCTTAAGACTGTGCCTTCTAAAGAGCCATGTATTTAAACCACTGATCTGAACTTCTGAAGCTCTTCTGCTCTCTCCATGCATACAAGAGTTGTGCTGACAAGTGAGATGGCTTCAGGCAGAAGCTCTCTTCCTTGCCTACAACTTGACATCAAGAGAGAAGCACAGGGCAACAGGACTCTCTGCTCCATTAACGAACATGCTCAGACTCAATGGAGAAGCATCTTCTCCAGTAGGGAGACATTGGCTGCTGGCCCTTTTAGGAAAAAAAGTATCTGTTTAAGAACATCTGCAGCTTGCTGAAAACCAGGTCATTTTTTAAACATCTCAGGAGAGTACTAAATGGTGATGTTTTGTGAGCTGTTGGGCTAGAAACTGGCACCAGAAACACCACAGTGCTGATTCTGATGTTATTTTTCCTTTAGGTTATGCAGATCCTGTTCATTATGAAGCAGTTCCAATACAAGATAAAAGTTATTACACACTGCTCATGGATTATTTGTTCTTCCTCATTACAAGAATCCCCCATCCTGGAAAAGTTTGCAAACTAAAGCTTAACTGAACAGGAGAGCAGGAACTGTACCAGAATATCAGAACTAGTATCCCAAGGTTTGGATCAAGAATTAGATTAAAAGGGACTCCTGATCTCTCATCTGAAGGTGCTGCTTTCTGCACTTCTGATTCAATGAACTCTCAATAAGGGTTAGCCAGAACCAGCTGAGCCAAGACTCAAATTAAGCAAGGGTGGTAGGAGTTCAGGCACCAGCTAAAGCACTCCTCTCTGTTTTGGACTACTCAGCTCTAAGCAGCTATTGGTCATCACAGAGAGCCAGAGCCAAAATGCAGCTATTTGCAAGCCACAAAGAAATATGAATAGTTCCTGCACCCTCAGATTCATCACAGCCAAAAACACAAGCCCTAAAGCCACTTACTGTTGAGTGCGTAAGTGTACCCATGCAAGTGGGACTACTTCTCCCTTCATCATTAGAGAGTGGTCTTTATATGAGATGTGTAGGGGGCAAGTTTTTAGCGGTGCCAGTCAAACTCAGTTGATGAAACGCTGTGGTAGCACAAAAAGATCAGGTTTAGTCCTCACTAGCTGTAAGAAGCAAGTATCGGAACCAGACTTTACCAAAGGCCCAGTGCACCATAATCAGTTGTCTCCTCCATTAGCACCTGCTAAACATCAAAGGAGAAGCCACTCCTGCAGCAGTAGGGGTCAGCCTCCAGTGCTGCCTGTATATCACCAGGTCCCAGCAGAACATCACCATCCCACCTTTAAACTGTGGGGTAATGGACAGATTTACCCACAGGCATTGCTAAAGCTGTTGCCTTTGTCCATCTCTTGCTTTTTGCCACCCACTGGAGAAGGGCAGATTAGAAATATTTGACTGCAGCCCCACTGCAAAAACAGGGCACAGCCATAAATACTAAATAAAACTTGACTGGACAGTGCACTGCACTGACATTTGTCTCAGGGTCAGGAAAGGGTTTGATCTTCATGAGTTTTAACAGGTAGCAGCAGAGCCAGGTGATGCAGGGGCCATGCAGGCCCCTTGTTTTGTTCTCTGCACCCCTGAAGTGCTGTACTGCTCTGAGCTGTTTTATTCTCTTTCCAATTAGAAATCCAAACTGGTTGCTGGCTTAGGTGACTTTCACTTACTAAGCAAATCAGAAAAATATTTTCAGTTTGATCCTCACAGTGCTTAACCCCCAAAATGCATGCAGCACTCTTCTCAAATACTTCTTATCCAAGACTAATTTAAGGCCCACACCACAATATGAGTAGCCCTCGCATATGCCCTGGGCATGGCCACGACTTGTTTCATTGTGGTCACCCTGCAATGACTGGCGATCCAGGCCTCACCACTGCAGACTGGCCCAAGCCTCCAGTTTGTGGGCTAAGGCTGTAGACTTAACCCCGAGAGCCTGTTATGAAAGGCAGCGCTTGTTTCAGTTTTAGCCCACACAAACCCATTCATCCCCAGGCTGGTTGAGCTAGAATCATCCTTTATCCCCTGCTTCATGGCACTCTTCCCACAGTTTGCTTTGGGATATCCATTTTAGGCCTCCGTCCTTGTCTCTTCCATAGAGGCGTGAAAAGGCAAACTGCAAAGGGACAGAGGTGCCGAAATCTCAGATCTAGCTGTACTCTTTGCTGTGCCAATCACAGCAGAAAAGGGTGAAATTTGTCACGCACCCCCCCATCACAGATGTATAACAGCACCGTACGCTGGCTCCCTGCAAGGCTGACAGATGTGACAGGAAACACACTGTGAGCTACAGATGAGATTGGCTGAGCAAATTCAGTGCACATAAGGGATATGTCTAGGCTGCCTCACACAGCGGGGCCTGTGGGACCCCCGAGCTCAGGCGCTGGCCAGACCCAGACTGCAAGCACCCCCCTGCAGCCCACCAAGGCTGTGTGCCTGCCTTTGGACATCTGTGTCCAGGACAGCAACGGTGCCACCCGGTGGTAAAACTGAGCATCAAAACTGAGAGCAGAAGTGAACCCCGCTGCAACATAACCCACATGCAGCAGGGGCTCCGGAGGAGCACCTCAGTTTGGTCTCTGGGAAGGAAGGGGAGGATGACAGCCGATCGGGTCAGGCCAGCTGGCACCATGCACTCATAGCACTGCTGCTGTGGCCGAGAGCCACAAAACTCCAGGCACGAAAGCTTGTCCAATTTTTGGACAAACTGCTACAGCAAGGAAGACATGAACAACCCCCCTCCTTCCATGCTCTGCAGTTCCCATCCTTCTAGCCCCTTCGCAGGCAGCAGGAAGCGAGGCTGCAAGAAAGAGCTTGGCATTTGCCATGGTGATATGCAAGGACACTGCAGCCCTGAAGTATGCCCACATCCCCAAAGCGTGCTCATGTCCCCACACTTGGGGAGCGGTAGCACAAGCGTGCAGAATTCCAACCCATACCCAGGTACCAAGACAACAGCCACATATCGGCTATTCAGCAGTGTCTGTACAGCACCACACAACTTCTGGCAGGAAGTGATCATTTGTGATCAGAAATGCGGGCAAAGCTGAGCAATACATTTAGTATTTAATGATAATGGATTTACTTTGAAGGAACTCATGCTGATGCTTGATGGAGTCCAGCTCCACTGAAGCCAGCAGGACTTTCCACCAGAAGGCAGAATTAAAAGCCAAGAAAGGCTACCCATTTGACACCAGGACTATGAAACCTCTTACCAAGAATCTCATTCAACCTGAGCCCCTCTCCCAATTTTAAGGGAAATGCTCTGCACACACAAAAGTTCAAGATTTTAGCTTTTTCTCTGAGCAAGGGCTGGCCAGCTTGTAATATATCTTGAGTCTTGTGTTTCAACTTCCTCTTAGCAATGCAACACCTAAAATCGGATTATTCTCCCTACAAGTTTCAGCACAGACTAAGCACGGACTTGCAAGAGCCTAGCAGTAACGAAGGCAAACTCAATTTCAGCAGGCTGACCCGAGCCCGTGGGTTTTGAGCTTCTCTTTCAACCTCTTGAACAATTAGGCAGGCCTGGACTGCTTTTTCATGGTAGTCATATAGCCAGCTTTACACACACCTTTCTCCATTTGCACACTGGGATTAAGCAATTTACCATCCCCGAGCTAGAAAAGAGTCTGTTTGTAGCCTTACAGGCTCTTCAAAAGCAGGATGGCCTTTGCTCAAACTACACTAGTTTCTGACTTGAGCTATTTCTAAGGGAAACAAGCCCCAGAGAGGGAATTTCAGCTTAGCCAATACTGCACTGAGACATTAGCTGCAATGTGACTTATTTGATTCATGTCAGACTAAATGAAGACTTTGCAGAAGCTAATTATTGTTTGTTTCATGTGGCCCATTGGGTGATGGCTGTAAGAAATCATTTCAAATTAGAACTGACACTAGGAACAGGCTCCCCACACGAGAGCATTCGGGACAGCACAGCTTTCTTCCCTTCCATGCAAGGTCTGCTAAGCCAGCAGAGACAATTGGTTGAAGGACTTGGACACTAAAAGAAAATAAGTTATCAAGCACTTACATCTCAGGCTTGCTTGATCCCCTTCGTAGGTGCCCTTCTCTTTGCTGCCCTCCCACAGGAAGCAGTTAAATACAGTGCCAGCAGATGGCAACCCAGTAAGAAGTTTCCCTTTGCAATGGCTGTTTTGATCCAAGCAGGGCTGGAGTGTGGGCAGCAAAAGGCATCTGCTTTCCTGCTTTGGCAAAGCAGCAAGAGCATCAGAAAGATTTTTTTTGCTCATTGCAATCGGATCTTTGAAGGGGAATTGAGACTAAAGAAAATATCTGAATGTTTCCGATACTAGCCCAGCTACTCTGCAGTATTCCCTAAGCAACCCATTTTGATAGTCTTGAACTCATTCCATAAAATTCTTACTAGCTTCTCAACACTAACACACAGGAAGTTCACACCACGCGCACATGGTCACAGACTGCTGTGATTTCAGTGTCCAGTTCCGTGTTATCCAATGCATTACCTCCCTGTATACACCACACCCCTGTTGAAGACCAGCTACAAGTAGTCTCCTTTGAGCAGCACTGTCTGAAGCACAGGTTTGAACTCACGCACACCGGCATTGCAAGCAGCATAAAGCCACCTGCACACCGCCCATTTTTTCCCCCGAGTCCCCATGCCTAGGATTTCCTTTTGGCCAGCTCTAGGAGAACCCATCCTTTGTCCTGTGAATTGCTCTTCAGAAATACCTGACTCCTGCCTACTCCCATCAAATAGCATCAAGGGCCTGATTAAGTTTTGTGCACATAAAATATTTTGAACAGTGCTTTAAACACCTGGAGTCTTCACAGACTTTTAAAGACCATTAGGTAGCAGGCCTGATGTTCCTTGCAGCATTAATATACCGAGAACCTCTTTAGTAGGAGCCATGCTTTATTTCAGCCCACAGATACAGAACCAGGGTGCCCAGAGACACATCTGAAACCCTAAGCGAGGACTGGAGCTAGAGAACAAATTCAGACAAGCCACAACCCAAGACCTGCATGCTTTTCATCCACATTGCAGGCAGCAGCTCAGCTCTGCATGAGAAAGCACATTGCAGGCAGCAGCTCAGCTCTGCACTGAGAAAGAGCCCAGCTCAAGAGGCCAGCTAGCCAGATATGCCATTTTACACATGCTTTATCAGTCTGGTCTATGCAAACAGGAAGAGCACATACAGAATGCCCTGTTTCCTTCAAACTGGAGTCCTGTCTATCCTTGAGCCTGTCCTTTTGTGTTTACAATGTGGAGAGCTTATACCTGAAACTGGGAGAACTGCTCAGTCTTCCCAGTGCTTGACCATACCCTAAGCCAAGGCAAGGGCTTCAGGAACTTTAGTTTCCTTGTGAAGAGGTGAAGAATTGAAGAACATCCCTACACGGCAACCCTACCAGGAAGGACTACTAGAAAGGAGCGACCATTTTGAAGCCTTTAAGCAGGAGATGAGCAAGCTGTCTAGTGAAGGAAGAGATCACAGCAACATCCAGCTAATTAGTGGGGGGGGGGATAGGAGGTTCCACTCATTGAACTACTGACAGAGCTGGTGGTTTTAATTTGGATCTGGAGTAGCTCTGTTGGAGGGCTGCTTTCCACCCCCTCACCCAGGGCAGAGATTAGCAGCAGTTTTATGCTAATTTACATTGGCTGAAAAGCTAGCAGCTTTAGGGGATACAATTAGATTTTTGGAGAGGAACTTATTAATATTAAATCTCTGCTCCTATAAATAGATTCCTAATCCACTGCAGGATTTAGCAGGCTGTGGATGTCAGAGGTGCCACTGCATGCATTGGCTTTTGTTAAGGAGCAGGGGCTGCGCTTGGTCATGAGGATTTCTGAGAGCAGCAGCAAACTCATCCTGTGACGGGCATGGACACTAGCTCACCAGCTGTGGGATGGGGAGGTTGGCATATTTGTGTTGACACTGCAGTGATAGAGCTGACAAGCCCCAGGACAGGCACACACCATCTCATTAGCAGCTGCTGCAAGCAGAGGTCCTGGCTCAGTCTCTTGAGCTTGTCCCCTTCATACCTCAGGCCTCTCATACTAATTTCAAGTTACTCCCCCTTAACAGAGCAGTCTCCTGTTTTCCAAAAGCCCTGTTATCTCCCTTTGCCCCAAAAGGGATGTAGAGGGCTATAGCCCAGACTACACTGTTACATGAAGCAGTGACTGGCCCATACCAATTTCAGTCACAACAGAAGCAGAGCATTTATTCTTTTAAATCCCATTACAAAGTTAACAGTGTTCACAAAGTGCCCAGACTGGGCATCCATGGGGAAGGGGACCCATGAGCAAAGCAGCTTAGTAGCACATAACACCTAAGGTCCTGGATGCAAGCATAAGATTTCTAGAGGACTGAAAGAAGGAATTCAACTATGAGTAAAGATGAAACCACTTAAATACCATCAAGTTGCTCATAAGTAGGTAGAAGCTGCATCACACAGGTTGGGAAAGGCCTTTCAGTTCTTTTACATTCTGCAAACCAGCTAAACAATAGCCACAGGGTGAGTAAAACTGAAGGTGAGCAGTCCTAAAATGACAGTCATTGTCAGGCTAAGACACCAACGAGGAGGAGAGGTGCTACCACAGCTTCATTACAAACCAGGCTGCTCCATACCTTGGTCAGGAAGCTTCATAATGGATTCATAGCAACTTTAATGAAAGATTTCTTCACTAGCAGTGAAAACATCCTTCAGAAAGTGAAACAGGCAGTAATTCATTCTGGTATAACTGTTCCCTGAAGTAAACAGCATTGGATTTGTTTCTGGAATAACTAGCTCATTACCTCAGCCTGTGGCAGAAGCAGCAAGTGCCAGCCATCTGGAGTGCTAGATGGCCCACTGCCAGCATAGCTTTCATACTTCAGAGGAGCTGGAGAGCAGGGGTGAGTTAGAGCAGTGAGCAGGAACACAGCATAGACAGAAGGCAGAGCAAGGGAAGGGCCACATAAGAAAAAGCTAAGGAAGATAAGATTACCCTTAGTCTAACCAAGATCTGGCTAAGAGAGCAAGCAGGTGTTAGAAGCAAGCTATTTCCAGTCTATTTGCTAGTACAAAGACAGGAAGAGAGGTTAGCAAACCACAGAGCACAATGAAGAAACAGTGGCTAAAGAACCATCCAGGAAAGTACTAAACGCACCACACTGAGTCAGGAAATGCCAGGATAGCCTCAACACCCTGACCTGAACCCCAACATGAGAGCAGGATCATCACAAGAAGGTCTTCTGCTGTGCTCATGAATACAGAATGCATCTCCCTCAGCAAGAGGGCTCAGGAGAGCACAGAGCTCATAACACAGCACGGGCTCTCCTTGGGGACCCTGCTGGGTGCTGTGGAACAATAGTTCAAGCTACCACACAGCCTTTCCTCACCTCCTTCTGAGGTAACAGTGTGAGAAGTACTCAGACAAAATCAGGCCTTTTGCATAGCCAAAAAGGTTTTTCCTCATCAGACCACAAAGCTCATATTGTGAGTAGCTCAACTGCACAAATACAGCCACCACCTATCTGACAAAGAATAAGCTCTTTCTAGGAACCCAGGTTGAAAAAAAAACCCAAACAAGTAAAAAAAAAAAAAACCAAAAACTATTTACCACCTATTTAAAAAAAAAAAAAAACCCTCAAAGCACTAACTCCTCTTGACACTAGAGCAGCAGCAAACAGCTACTAGAGCTCATCAAACAACCACATACTGGTGCTTACTGAGGGCTTATATACTTTTGAAATAGAGGCTTGTTGGCAAGGATTGGTTAAGAGCAAAAGCCAGGTGGGGCTGTTCAGAGTACTTAGAGGAAATTAGGCAGAATAATTCCTCTGTCTTTTCCCTAGCACCTTTCAGCATCAGGCTGTGGTAAAGAAAGTGAAATGCCTTAATAGTGCCTTAGTTTTGCATTAGTCCACTGTGCAAGAAGGCTGTTTCTCTTTCCTGCTGTCATGGGCTTTTCTGATGCGAGCTCTTTGTGCTGCAGGGAGAGGCAATGGTAGGCCATTGCCTACCAATGGTAGGCTAGCTGTGCTTGCCTTCTGCTAATGTGAGGATATCAGTCAGCCTGTGGCTCCCACTTCTTGAAAAGCCAAGGCCTCTAATGAGTGCCTCATACTGCTCTGCCTCCCCCTTTTTTCCCCTCCTCTTTCCCTCAGGCTCCTTAAAGAAAGTTGTTCTACTGTTTAGGAAACTGCATGTGAGAGTCATGCCTGCAGAGCTGGGATCCCTTTCTTTGGAAGCAGAGGAGAACAAAGCTTTCTCTGTAAGGGGGATGTACGAGCTGTTTTTAGGTGAAACAGGGCAAACAATTTTGCTCTTTCCCTCAAAGTAAAATGTGCTAACCTGGGCTGATTTTAGGGAGGAAATGTCATCTCACCAGATGATCAGGAGGCCAGCAGCTAACACTGGTTTGGCCAGCCACAAACTAGGAAGCTAGGTCAGACCAGGGTCCACCTAGTTCTGTAAGTCCCAGATGCAGCAAGACAGCTGCTTCTGAAGCTGCTGTAAAGCCTGTGGTAATAATATTTGGGCAATAACCTATCCATAGGTTGTTTCTCAACCCCAGATGGTTATTGATTGCTCCATGCTGTAAAGTTTTGGGGATTTTTTCTAATCCATTATGATTTTATAAATAGCTCTCTAAATGTTTTGGAGCCCTGAGATCCATGACAGTACCCAGCAACAATGAATTCTAGAGGTTACTTAGAAGCTTTCAACTGGCATTCCCTGTACAAAGTGGTTGTCGGTGGATACTCCTGTTTATTCCTGCTTGTTGATGCTTATTGCTGTTTGCAAATGAGTATTAACACCAAATAAAACAACATAATGGGATATGCGGTTGAATTTTCTGGCTTCTAGCATGTCAATCCATTCTTGTTCAATGACAGAAATTTCAAAGATAATGAAATTGTTATTGCTGTGAGTTTAAGTATCAGCCAGATCCTGCACTCATCAAGAGCTGAACAAACCCTTCACTGATATATGAATTTTGCAGATGTAAATGGAAACAGAATGTGCTTCTGCCCTCTGCATCTCAGATACTGCTCTGAACCCAGAGATGGCTGGCAATAAAAAATGAGCCCTGGCATTTGAACAGCTCATTCGCAAAGCCTGGCCATGTGGTCAGGGAAGCCGAGGAGCTTCTGGATACAGCAAAAGCAAACCTTCAGTGAAAACCTATAGCTATTTCTGTTACTAATCTAAACTTACTCTGAGTTCAGAGGCAAGTAAAACTGAGGATTAGGAATGTTTCAAACAAACAAGGGTATGCAGATGATTTTGCTTTGTACTTTTTATCCTTTGCACTCCCCACCAACTCTGGCACTTCACCACTCAGGTGAAGTGTGATTACAGGTGGTGAATTTGATAACCAAAAGGTTGTCAAATTCAACCAAAAGTCCAATCAAAAGTCCAACCAAAAAGGAAAATTCAGATGACAGAAGCAAGCAAAGCAAAGCCCTCAGAGAACAGTGATTCCACTTGGCTGCCTCAGTTCAGGACTGGCCAGGACAAAATTCGTTTGTGGCCGTTTCCCTCCTCCTGCTGACCCAGTAGCTTCTTGGGAGCTGCTGACACTGCAGCAGGTCCTTTTCACATCAGCTGGCAGCTTTTGGAGTCCTGAATTGTAGCTGCACTTTCTGTTCCTGTGTCTCAGTGACTCTGCACTGTGTCAGCTACGTACAGTTGCCATCCCAGCCCAGTTCTCTGCTCGGCGTTTCTTCTCTTCCACTCTCTCACTGTTACCCTCTGCTAGTGCCATCAATACTTGTATTTCATGTTTTCTCCCTTGTTGTCTGTTCCTTGTGAATCTTATTCATTACAGATGACTGCTGTAATCCCAGAGAGACTGGGAGATTCATGGTTGAACTATGCAGGTCTGTTATCAACTGCCTCTAGGGAAGGGAGAGGGGTGGCTTGGAGCGAGCTGTTTGCAAGGATGTTACTAAAGGGCAGCAGCACCTTCTCCAGCTGCTACAGATGGGGAAGTAAAATGTCCAGAAACTTGTTATAGTCCATTGTAGAGAGCATTAGGGCAACTCAGCAGAGATTTCTCCAGCTGTCCCCAAGGGGAGCTTGGTCTGTTGCAGTAAGCAAAGGCTACAGCAGCTTTTCTCTTGGAGCCTCTTGTATAGGATCTCCTTCCTTTCCTGCTCCTGCTTTCTGCTCTCTGACTGGCACCGCTTTCATGGCAGTGCTGAGCACTGGCACATTGGCAGGGGTTGGGGCGGGGGGGTGTTGGGGCAGGGGTTGCACCATTCTCCTACCAGGCAATATAAAGCCTGCCCCACTCCAAATACTGCTAAAAGAAGGTACACGATCCTCTGACAGCACTCCCCTGATGCAGAGACTAGCTCTTTAAATAGACTGGTTGATTGTGAAAGCCAAAAGGGATTGTTAAGAGCCACAAGTCCTTAGATCCTTACTGTAACATTTCAGCCAGGGTGCAGACCCAACAGTCATACCACCACTATGACGTCCAACGGAAAAAAAAATCCAAGCTTAATCTGAAGTCAGCAACAATAAGAAAGCATCATGTCTACGGGTTTTGTTTCAAGGGGCACCATGCCTGTGGGTGCTGCATCCCTCTGGAGAAGTGGGACTGCAGGGAGAAATAGTGTCCACTGTCAATTGCTGAGCAACTCTCTCAGCAACAGGGGAAAAAGCTGTGCCTTTCAAGCCAAGCCTTGTTCAATAAGACATTTATTAAGACTTCACACAGTTCTTTCAGGCAAAACCCACTAAGGCAAAGAGGAACCCGAGCTAAGTGATGGAAGAGAAATGGCAGAAGCAAGGTCCCCAGTATAACAGCTGAGCCCCATCTTCTCTCCCTGCTGTCCCTGCTTGGGAACAAGAGATGCTGCCGATTATAAGTGACCAAGGAGCTGCTGTACCTTTATATCTTTTTCCAGAAATAAACACATCTCTCTTCTTTATGGGAGAAGGTCTTTATGGCAGAGTCTCCAGGACCTCTTTAATGAAAAGCACCTTTTTTGTTTCCCTAAGGTTGTCTGTGCTGGGAAGAGGGCCCTGCTTTGCTCGTTTCAGCCATCTAATTAGGAAAGGGGTTGTGTGAGTAAGCAGGTAGCTTGGGAGCCAATCTTTTGTGAGCAGAGCAAATTTCATTTGTGCAAAGAGAAACCTAGGGCTTAGGCTGAATTACCAGATGAATTATAGCAACAGATCACTTGCTTTTGCACTGATTTAATTATCAAAGATTTTCCAAATGAAGAGGAGAGAGGAACGAGAGAAGGGATAGAGCATTTCCTGAGGGAAATATCAGCTCTGCAGTCGCACCCCTTACCTGGAGATGACAGGCCAAGATCATTAAGGCAAGGTCATGTGTTACAATCATTTGTGACGGTCTGTGTTGCTAAGCATCAGCTTTTCCATGACGTGGCACATATATTGCCATGTAGAAATAGATGTGTAAATGAAAGTATTCAAATGAAGACTGAGCACCGAAGGCTGCTTTTGTCCCCAGAACAAAGACAGTCTGCCCTCATCATGTGTATTAAAGGCATATCAGACAGACAGACAGGAGAGCAAAGAATTAAGCCAATTTCACTGGTGGTGAACTGAGGCATCGAAAATTAAGTGCCTGGGATGGAGCTAGAAGAGAATCTAGGACAAAGCTCAGAGCTGCATCCAGAACTGGTATTGATCTTCCACTTACCACCAAGTATATGAACCATTTCTAGGAAAAACTGTTATGCTATTAGTGTGTATTTGCAAGATTAGGTACAAGTTGTCCAAACTTCCAGGTTAAAGCATCAAGGGAAGATAAACGGTGCCAAAACTTTATTTTAGGCAAGACAGCCTGCACCAGCCCAGCAGCAACAGTGTCCAAAAACAAAAAACACATTCAAGCCTTTTGATCACTTTCAAGCCTGCATGAAAATTGGCAGCATCCCATGGATTTTTGTGAGAAACAGCAGTGCTAAGAAGACAGAAGATAAAAGTTATGGATACCCCAATATTACCTAGTCTAGCACCCATCTGGCTGGCATGTAGCTTTCCAGGTGGCACTAATAAACAGAACACTTAGGTTTAATCCCAATCTATTCCTCTTTTACTCCAATGAGTTGAAGGTCGTTGCATTGTTTTAGATAGCCCTTATTTCTGAAGAGGCTTTGGCTTGGCCTCCGACTACTTTGCCCTGCTAAACCACTGTGGGTGCGAATCACAAGTGGTGTAAATCATACCACTGCTGTTAAACCCTGTGACTTTGTACACAGACAAATAGAAAGTCATTTAAATGGACTTCTGTTTTTATTGTCAAGTGTTTTCAGTAGGGATGCTGCTTTCACTGCTCCATCCTCTCTGACACAATGTTCCACTCTGAGATTGAAGCAGAAGGCAAGGAAGCTGCAATGGTACATCAGGAAATGAAAACGGTGCTCAGGCTGTTAGCAGCGTTGGGAGATATTTCAATGTACTGAGACCTGAGCAAGATCAGCCAGGGTAATTGAAATGCTCCTCCTGCTGCTTGGATGAATGGCACTGGAATTCTGTACGTGTGCAGTCACTTCAACTGCTTCTCCGTATTCTTTCAGGCAGGCTACAATGGTTCCTGTGTGAGGAACTTACCCTCCGTTTCAGATGAATTATCCAAAGTATCTCAGATATTTCTTGTCAGACTCATAAAGTAAGTCTCCCCTCAGCTGGCAATGAAGCCAATGTGCTGTGACAGTCACAGGCAGGGCAACAAAGAGCATCATTAAATGTCAGCAGATTTGAGAAAGACCTCAATATCCCACTGCCCAGAAAGAACAGGATGTGTCTCCAAAAGTGACAGTCCTGATTTCTGCATATAGAAATATGTGAATGTAGAGCACAATATTTGATGGCAGAACACAGCCCCTGTATCATAGGCCATGCATCACAAAATATGGGTAGATTTTACACAACATGGAAGTAACTTGTGGAATTATAGCCACTGAAAATGAAATATCTCAAAATACGAAAGGGCAAGAGAAATTTGTATCACTAGAAAAAGTTGGGTTCAAATCTTCCCACTACTTAGTAAAAGAAGATCATCAGCTGGTTCAGGAAGAGATTAAAATTCATTTCCAGAGAACTTCAATTAAAAGTAGCAGAGTTGATTACATTGCAGGGTTTTCAGGCCTTCTTTGGGAGCCGGACTTTGCCACACAGCAGAATTTAGGATACATCTCTGAAATGGACAGAAAGACTCATCAGAGGAACCTTCCAAAGCAAAATCACTTCCAGCTCCAAAAATACACTTCACCTTTGCTATTTCCTCTTAATTGGTGGCAACCACATTATTTAAAACTAGACTGGCTGAAGCATTGGTAAATGCGCTGCAGGGAAGAAAATTGCTATGACGGGGAATCGGAGGAGTTTTTTTCCTTTCCTGACAACTCTGTTTTCAGTAAGAATGGAATATGTTCACCCAAGTCACTGCTGGGTGGACATACAAACAGGTGCAGAGGGAAGGTGCCCATCCCCTTGTGGGACTTATAAGACTGCATCTGTCCCCTCTGGTACAATTTTTTCACCTGCTTTTCCTTACTGCCAGCTGCACACTTGGAGCAGCCACTGTTCCCCAGAACCTGCAGCAGGTGAGAGAGCTGAGCACGACCTGATCAGTTCAAGGAAGCTTTAGGGAGCTGCAGCCCACCACAAATGGTAACGTCTTGGGATGCCCTTGGGGTTATACCTGGAATATAGCCACAAGTATCTGGATGTGATCCTAGGCTAGCAAGAGTGAACCGGCCAGTAAATTTCTGCACTGTCCTCACAACCACAAAATCTAGTTTAAAATCTAGCCGAGGCAGGCTAAAGCTGCTTTTTCTTCTTTTCTCCAGGGAAGAGGCACACTCATTTTCGTAAGTGACCAGCTCTTTTCACCCTAGTACAGGCTGGAGCTTCCCTACTGTCCCTGCGAAACAGAGGAAAGTCCGTGCTGTGCTTTGGCAATAGAAGCCACAAGAATCAGATACCTGCAGCCAACAATTACGTGCTGCAAAGCAGCTAAGAGCTGCAGAGGTTTTGCTGTGGCAGTGGGTGATAAAGATTAAGCTAACCCTGCTAATGAGATATGCAGCAGACACTTAGTGAATCTAGAAATTCAGAAGCCGTTGGCTGATACTCAGCCAACCCAAAAAGCAGATGCTAAAACCTTGTTTAATATTCTACTGATAGTGCTATGAAGGTTACATGTGAATAAATGGGAAACAGCTGCCCACTGCTGCTTTTCCACTGCAGTCCTGTCCAATATGATCTACTCACTGAAATATGAATGTTGCAATGCACTGGCTTTGCTCCTGCAAGCTTTCTGTGAGCGTGAGGTGGGCTGGGGGTGGGGTAGGAGGGCTCTGGGAAGGAGGAGGATGGACGAAGGACAGGAAGAGTTATCAGGAATAGGAAGGAAATTGAAGTGCATGGTTGGTGTGGGGACTGTGGGCTGGTGACACTAATACTACAGCTAAAGCAGCAAGAGGTAGCTTAGACTTGAGGAACTAACCAAATTCTAGACCAGCCACCCTCTATCCTTGTAAAAACATACATCTTGACTGCTAGCAGGTTTTAACAAGGCTTCTCCAGAGTTACAAGCATGAGCTGCCAAGTCCAGTGTAATATGGATAACAGGCCAATCTCTGCCTTGTGTGGAGCAACAAGGACTTGTCAGTGGCTTGTACCTGCCCACACCAGGCTGCAGGCTCAGGGCTTTGGCAATGATAACATCCAACATGGATATGGTGAATTCCAGAGGGTCTGCCAAATAAACGACATTAAGTAAGCTAATGCAGCCCTCAGGGGAACACAGCACCTCTGGGTGCCACAAGCCTCCAGTAATGTTATTGAGCAGGTCAGCTTTTGCAAATAACCAAGGGACCAGGAATGTATCAAACATGTGCGGCTAGGGAAGTATGCAAAGAACCAGTCCCTATATTAACCTCAGCCCAAATCTGCAGGGGATGCTAAACAAGGACCACTACAGCCCCCTACCTGGCAATGCTACTGCACAGCAAGGTTTGCTTCAGGACTTGCGCAGGAGTGGCCTCTCGGTAGGCAGGTCGCAGCGTCAGTGATGGAGTACCCAGCATCCCACTCACAAAGGGCTCCTCTGAGGAGCCCAGCACTGGGAAGTGAGCACGCAGAATTGGAAGAGTGCCTGCGGAAAGCACAGCTCCACGGGGGACTGACCATAGCGCAGCCCAGCCAAGCACTGCTATCCCAGGTCTTGGTCATCGGTTCAGAGGCTTTGCATTTGCATGGTATGTGAATGATCTCTTGAGTTATCTCTGTGATTACTCAACCCTTTGTGTTAAACCAGGCAGAGGCCTCACTGCAGTCTGGTGGAGTCCACATACAGAGATTTTTATAGAGTGGAGTAAAAATCTCATAGCTGTTGATTTTGTGTCTGCTCTAAGCCCAGTGAAATTGAGATTTCCTCATTTTAAAGCCGTGACGTTCCTTAGAAGTCTCATCTCCTACACTGGAATTCCATTTAAATGCACACATTTATTCCCAGGATAATCTTTACAGGACTGACCCATGCTGAGAGTCCCAGAACATCACACACACTGTGTATGCTCCTGTTATAACTTAAAAAACTGACTAGCAGCTCATTGCATTATTCCTGCATTTTTTTCTCCTTGATTATGTTGAGCTTGTCATTAGAAGTACAGCTGAAGCAGGAAGAAATGTCAGTAATGAACAGAAGCATTGTATGCAGAAGCAGATAACGTGCCTTCCTCTCATTGCATGGGACTAAAATCGTAGGACCTGGAAACAGGGATTTTGTTGGCATTAGCTGGTAAGATAGCAAATTACTATCTTTTCAAAGAGTAAAAATAGACCATTGGAAAGCTTTAAAAAAGCAGCACTAGTACTGGACAGACACTGATACAGACTTAACATTTCCTAAAGCTGTTTATTGTCAGGGAGAGGTTGAATGCCTTTGCACCTGCAATGGGAGTTGCATGGGTGTATGGAGGGTAAACCTGGCCCAGAATGTTTTAATGTCCTTTAATTTGGGCACATGGAATTGCTATTTAGATAGTAACAAGGATCTGCCAGAGAAAATGCTAGTCTTCACCAGTAGTCTTCAGCAACAGCAAGGCATTTGTAAAGTATGCCTTTTCAGTATCGTCCCCTGTTGCAAAGCACATCTCATGTGGCCGCTACTGCCCATTAAGGAGGCTTCGTAGTGTTTCATAGGACAAGAAGCCTCTCTTTCTTCAAAAGAGCGCTGTCTGAGTTTAGGACAAGATCTGCAGGGCAAAATGGTCAGTGTTGGGAGTCGATGCCTACACACTATAGAAGTCCGGGTTTTAAGAAGCTGGGAGAGTCTGGTAATGTGGATCTGGGACATGGATAAAAACTCCTGTTTTTAGTAGGAATGAAGAGAGCTTGTGTGTGGTACGCTAGTGTGTGGTGTGCCCTTGAGGCCTGAGAAAAGAAGGACCAAATGATCAAGCAGTGCACTTCACGTGTGCCATGCAGCAGAACCATGTGGTGAATGTTTCTGGGTAGAGCTGTTTGTCACTATCAAAAAGATGTCTTCATCCATGAATAGCAAAGCAACAAAGCAACTTCTGTGGATAACATGCTAAAAATAAATAGAGACAGACCAGTCTTCTGATAAAAAGGAAGGGATGTTCAATAAGCTTTTTGTCCAGTCTCTTCACAGAACAGCAGCTTCCCAAACAGCTTGATCCTGGAGACAAATCGGCACACAGGCTGGGAGCGGCACCAAAGCTGGCTATTAATAATCAGGCACATTAGTTAAACACACAGACACACAGTGACAACTTATTCTTTGCTTTACCAAAAATGAGTGATAATTAAGTGGAACTGGCCAGTGAGCTAAGTGAGTTTTTTCTATTACTGACCCAGAGGCTGGGGAAGAGGGAACTTGTGACTGCTATTAGACAAATACAAGCATCAAATCGGAACACCCCTGGCTTTACCATAAATATATAGGAAATGCTGTCTCAAGGCAGACTGAGAGTCTGACTAGGCCGACATCCTGTCTCCGCTGTTGGTAAGCAGCAGATGCTTAAAGAAGTTGTATAAAGAGGCCTTCGATGAAACAGGGTGGGAACACAAACACACAGTCACACTAGGCAGTTATTCTTCATTTGTCTTCATACTGTCTTTATTTTTATCTCTTCCTCGCTCTTCCTCCTCTTCAAAGCTCTAAAAGTCCAATTGGGCATTGCAGTTTGGAACTAGGGCTTAAGACCCATCCCTCCTCTGATCTTACTGCTAATGTTTGGTTCCTACTATTGCACCTGAGCTGAATGATAATAGTTTATCTTCTTTTCAGTCAGTGAATCACAAAAGACATTGAAACTGTTTTAAATGGCAGTTGAACAAGTGGGATACCATCGCACAGGGTCAGGGCAATGCATGAGGTCTCTGTCACAGCACACATCTAAGGGGCTCCTTGGACATAACTGGCAGCTGTTAAGGTACAGATGCCTTGGGGCAGAAGCAAGAGCAGGACTTAGGGAGCCAGGGCAAAAGAGGGACTTCTGCTATGGGAAAGGGTCACACCTTCAAAGTGGATTACGAGAATTACCTCATTGACTTTTTTGTGATATGAAGGAGCACAGGCTTTTGTATTATTTGCAGGGTTTTTTTTTTTAAACCTAAAACTGGTAACCCTGTTAGTACAATTGGCAGTGGCTAAGGATTTCTGCACTGTGATCTCCTGTATAGAACAAATATGACAGAAGAGAGGATTTATTCAAAATTACAGTGAAAACTATTGGCAGAGCAGAGATGGCGGCGTTTGCATCTACCATTGCTTTTCACTCTCCCGCTATAAGGATTTCCACCATGTTTCCTCCACACGGGTTTAGAAAGAGTTCATCCAGCCCTGGATGGAAATGCTGAGATCTGAAATGTCAAAGTGTGTGGGTGGGCAGAGTCCTCTCAGCTGCATATTTTGTAAATGAGAACTGAGAAAAGGCATTTTCTTCTTTAAGACTGGAATTAAAACAAACAAACCAAAGGAATAAAAAACGATGTAATGGGATCATCAAAAATTGTTTTCCTCTCAGTATAAACTGTCATTATTATTATTTAACGATTGCAGTTGAAGAACCAGTTCCCCCTGAATATAGGCATGAGCCCATCTGTTTACTGTGAATCATGCAAATAACGTGACATTGGAGATTTTGGAGAAGGGTTTAACTGTTTTGCAGCTAGCGTTCCTCATACTCTACCCCATGCGCATTCAGCTTTATGATCTGGCTGGGAAGATTTGGTTAGCAAATGCATTCAGGGAAGATCCGTTCATATTTTAAAGATTCTCAAAGTTATGCCTCATGGGTCCCTGCCAGAAGTGTGCTAGTGAATACTTGAATCTATTAGCTTTGGGCTCGGACCAAAATCCCATTCTGCATAAGAGTGAATTCCAGCTTTAGGAAAGTTCTGCTCAGGACTTGAACGCTGAAGAAAAAGCCTTTTTCTGATCAGCATTGCAATCGCAGTGCTGCCTGACAAGTTCAGGTGGTACCTTTGATTGTAACAGGAGGAGAGGTACACATTTTAACATATTTGATTCTATCTGAAACCTTCTTGAGCAACATCTGCGCTGTGAAAAGCACCTTTCAGGGAATCACATCTAAGCCTCAGTAGTGCAAGCTGTTCCTGTAGGCAGAAAGCTGTGTGAAGCCCACAGGAGTCAAAGGGCTCTTTGCAGACAGAGGGGCCCAGATCCCAGCAGGCTGAGATGAGCTTTGTAGCAACAGTGAGATCATGTTCATCACTGGCTTGAGAGCAACCTCACACGCTTGCCCATGGAGCAATATTAACTGACACTGAAGGCAGTTCTAAGCTGCCCACAGCCAAAGGATGGGGCCAGGCTGCAGGGAAATGAGGTGGAAATAAAAATGAAAGCAAGGGGAGATTTTGAGGCAAGTAGATTTTGAGGCTCCATCAAGAATATCCAAAGTTTCAGGAAAAACAGAGCACCAAAGGAGAAAATATGCACATTTCACATATACTCACAGCCCAGGTGCTGGTTTTGTTGCTGAGGTCTATGCCAAGTCTCCCCTGGCACACCAGCCCTGTCATGCAGAGGGGAAGAATACGAGTGACCCAATTCCTGGCAAATGCTGCACTGTCCACGTGGATTATTTGTCCATCATGCAGAGTAACAACCTAGTCTCCTGGAAGCCAGTCCATTATCTCGTTGCTAAAATAAGGCCCAGTTGTTAGCATTCATTGTGCATTGTCATCAGTCATGCTAAGATCATCTGGCAAGCAGTGCAGATGGGCCGTAAGACGAGCTTGGATAATGAGTGTTAGAAATGAGTGCCCGCTTCAAGTGACTAAAACAGAGCAGCTCACTGCCAAGCCAGCACCTCTCAGGTTGTATCTTAGCAACTGGCCAGCCAAAACCAGATAATCAGCACATCCCAAAGCTTCTCCAGACTTAACTTGAAGCTCTTGGGTCTAGGAAATGTGCTGAACTCCCTAAAGATAGGCACTGTTGCGAGAACTATCCTACTTCAGAGGAAATTATAACACTCAAGACTGTAGGTCAGAGAACATGATACCTAGTTTCAGTTCTACCCTTGACTCATTGCTCCATTAATTTTTGCCAAGGCCCACAAGGAGCTGTGTGGGACCTTGGTGGAGGGTGAACGCAACGTCCTTGTAGTTTGGATCCAGGTGGAACCTGTTGTTTAAGCAGCCCCCGCTCCAAGGGATGTCCACACACCCCTGCTTAGTGCCACCCAGCCCTACCTGAGCTAGCTCTCACCAACCTACCTAGAGCACAGGAAGTCTGTTCCGTGAGTGGCGTTAACACCAACTGGGGGACCTGCAACGTCCTTCACAAGCTCACTCACCAGGATGAATCTTAGGACTGTTTCAGACAGAATTCTGTGCAGGACAATGCAGCCCTTCATTGACAACAGTAAATCAAGTTAGAAATGTTCCTAAAAATTAGCAGTAACATCAGACCAGGCTGAATATCTTCAGTTATCTATAGGAGAATTAGTTTCTATAAATAAAATGAAGGATTGCAATATTTTTGACGACGAAAGTGCAAAACAAAGCCAAATTGTCAAAACAGCCTGAAGCCTTTCAAAACAACAAAACTCTTTTAGTCCAAACACATAAGCAATTTCAGGCACACTGTAATGGGCAAAACAAGATTGTGTGGGAATGCATAGAGGGAAAGGCACTTGGCCCTGCTGGAGCAGTGGGCATATGACTACGTGCATTTGCATAGCGCTTTGTATTGACAGGCTGTTTACAGGGGAGAGGTAGTAATAATTTTTCCCTTTTCATATGAAAGAAATGAGGCAGAGAGAAGTCAGTACCTTTGCTTGTGGCCCTTACTGGCCTAGGCAAGAAACAAGATCAAGGCAACTCTCTTTGCTTTCAAGGTTGCCATCCAATGGACTGTGGTATTTCTCCTTTGAAGTTGGTGGTTGCTAGACCTATTTCATCCAAATCCGAATGAGTAATGAGTACTTGAAAGTCCAAACATTAATTTAGAGAATCCTGATTCAAAATCTACTAATATACGATTTTTACGTTTTGCATAAGCCTGTTGGTGGTGCAAGATCACCTGCCATTCAGTGCCATGGTTATAAAGACAAAACATATTTGAACAAAGACATTTTTACAGCAGGTTTCAAAGAGCGCAAAGTGCTGTCACTTGCTTCAGAGCAACTTCCACAGTAAATACCTCTTGTTCTGAGCACTCGTAGCCTTCAAGGTGGAAACCAAGAACCACCCCGATCATTAGAGAAACAACTCCCAGAACACCTCAGGCACTTCCAGATGCCCCTCAGGGCAGCAAGGGGCCTCCTGGCACGTGTGTGACTGGCCGTGGCAGGGGATGAGGAAGGGAGGAAGGGTAAAGGACCGGTCTTTTACCATGTGACATGTCTAATGGCAGCTGGGCACCTCAGAAGTTGTACCTTGTGTACAAGGGTGAGGAGGGGCTGGTGACCTCTTCAAGGAGGCGTCCTGTAGGTAACCACACTGCACAGCTACACAACCTGTAGCAACCACAAAAGCTGTTAAGAAGGGGACGCTTGGCAGCCCACCTCACTGCCTGACTGCACCTCAGTGGGGGACTGGGTAACTGTTGGTAAAATGACTAGAAAATATAGAAGTGCCAAGTATGATTATTATAGCCATATATAATGACTACTACTAGAGGTTCACAGTGCTGAGTTGATTCCTAAGCCAGCTGGTGCAGGTTTCTAGCAGCATTCTCAGGGGACAGGTGGGTGATCTTCCCCTAAGCCCTTCGTAAGCCAGTGAAACTCCAGGCAAGAGGAGCTGCCTTGGCTCAGCACAGTGGCTCCATCAGCCACACTCTCCTCCAGGCAGAGATTAACCACATATACAGAGGAGAGAAATTGCTTTAACACAAGAAAAGGAAATGACCATAATGAAGAGAGAAATGGTGAGCTGGTATTGATTGTAACCTCTAAACAACAGGCGGAAAATATGTCCAAATACAGAATACGGTTCAGACATTAGACAGCTCTGAGCTAAAAACCTGCTCTCATTTAATGTACTCTCTGCCCTGCACAGTTAATAGTGAAGACTCAGCCACTGCTTCTGTTTTCGCTATCATTTTTGACATGGGCATAGGTACCAACCAAGGTGTGGTTCTGAGTTCAAGAAACAGCATCTCCATCAGCAAAAGACACCCTCTGCTTGGCCCTGACCCTCCCTCACACAAATAGCCTAGAATGATGGAAGGCCCTTGCAGCTCAGAGCTTGAAGAAACCAGTTTAGGATGTGTCTGCAGCAAAGGGGATGTCTAGGGGAGAGGAAAGTACAGTTCTTCCTCTGTTCATTGCAGCTGCACTGAAAGCAATTTGTAAAGACCGAAAGTATACGCTTACTGTGTTCACAGGATTCAAGAATTTGGTAACAGAAGAATCCTCATGGGAAAATACTGACTTTACCCACTAACAATCATTCAGAGATCTTACTTGCTCTTTGTTAAATCCAAATTTCACTCTAAGACTGCTGTAGGACCATTGTGAGAAAGATGTGTGAAATGGCGCACCTGATACAAAACTTGATACACAGGTCAAATAACGCAGAGGAAAGCACCCAACCAGCCCCTGATCTTCTGCCCCTAAATTCTCAACAGCTGCTTGAAAAATGACTTTCACTGGGTTCATATCTCTATTTATCTCCAAGGGGATTTGAACACCTTCATTTTATGCAGCACAAATTTACTCTTGGGTTGGCCCAAGAATATACATAGAGAGAAAGCCTTCTGCACTTCTCAATAATTCAGGAATTCAGCAATCTGTCAGTAAAGCATTCATCAGCCTCAGCTGGTATAAATTGTGGCATTATCTAAAATTCATCTGTCTTTATTATACACTGCTACAAAGGAAACAAGAAATCTAAGTGTGCCCATCCGGCAAACAGCAGCTCTGTCCTACAAAAGGGAGAGATAATTTACTGCAAAATCAACAAAAGGAAAATAAGCTGAGCAGAGAAGCTGGGTTGCATGGACGGGGAAAAAGAGCCTTTCATTTCAGCACTGCTCATTAGCATTATTTAGAAAGCAGGGTCACATTTCAACATAGACTTGCCTTTTCTGCGTCTCATAACTCAACCAGGAACATTAATCCTGGTAAACAGAGCTCTAACTTATTTCTACTTAAATAAGAGGATGTGGGTCCAGGGTTTGGAGATGCTGTCAGGTAGGTTGTTTGAAAAGGAGCAATTGTACAGATTCCAGGGCAAAATACACATAGTCTGCCTTCCCATTTATCATGATACTTTCATTCCTGTGTGCCTAGTAGGGAATTCAGGATCTATGGCACAGACTGCAATTTTGGGCACCATGCATGGTATTACAATAAAGGAAATGTGAAAGGAGATCAGCAAAGCTGCCTTATAAGGCTTGGCTTTCAGCGTGTTTAGCCCACCACAAAAGCGTGGGGGAACTGTACTTTTTCCAGGGGCTACACTTTATTTGTCTAAATAGTGCTACATTACAATCATACAGGGTGCTTGTCAGCTCCAGAGGATGGACGCACAACACAGCCTTCGACCACATGCCTGAAGGGGCAGTGGGAGGATGAAAGAGTTGTGCAGTTCCAGGTTTCATCAGCCTTTGGCCCCTCTGCTCACAGGGTGTGGGGGCATGGGGGCTCTAAGAGGGAGAACTATTTGGGGGAGACAGTTCTGAGAGGAAACATAGGAAACATCTCTGTCTTGTGACACAAAAAACTTCAGAGAGGGAATTAATCCTCTTCCCCAAATGCTTGTGTGGGACTTTTTCCAGAGGGGAGCCTTGTTTCCAGTGCCCGAGCACAGGCCATGAAAGGCAACTGCCAGGCACTGGGAACTCCCACCAGCCAAACAGCCAGTTGCAGGCCTTTGGGTCAAGCTTACCCTACAAAGTACCTCCAGCCAACCCATCTGCTGGGGCACAGTGGACACAGAGAATGGCTGCTCGGAGAGCATGTGAAATCCAGCTGCACGCAGGTGCACACAGCTCAGTGCTTAGAGCTGCAAACTGTGACTACCCGTCTGCATGCCAGTCACTGCGAAACCTTGGGGCCCCCTGCAAGGCCTCCCAAACTGGCCTCTGCTCCCAGCAGAGTCAACTACCCTGCAGAAAGCTAAGGAAATCTTGTTCCCCTGTCCCCTTCCTGAAACATGCACACATCTAAAATTATAGAGATCCATTGATACAGAGTCTACTCTTACTTGTGTAGTAACTGAAACAGGGTCACAAAACGTTCCTACTTTATCAGCCCGGGAGGATTAAAGAAATGCAGGTCCGTCCAAAGGGTTGGCAATTAGAAGCATCAGGATGGTCTGGGTTCTCACCCTGACTTTGGCTCCTCCTGCCTCTTTTCTGAGGGGCCTTGCAGGTAGATCTCTGCTTCACACATTCATAAATTGGTGAAAACCATTTTTGCCCACAACATAGCAAAACTGGGGTAATGCTTTTTCACGCAGATTCAAACTCAGGGAAGAGATGGCCTCTAAACTAAACCTGTTGCTGAGCCCTCTCCGAAGCATCAGACACGGAGCACAGACAAAAATGCATCAAAAGCACCAGTGCCAAAGAGCAATGCTTAGGGCTGATCCTGAGGGTCTCAGCTGGCATGCGATGCCTGTCCCTGGCTCCAGACAGAGCCCAGCTGGGAACTTTCATCAGCTAACCCTCCCAAGAGGCATGAAATAAAAACCTGTTTACCCTCCAGAAAACCAGAGAGAGAAACTGATACCCTGTCCCCCTGGCTCATGTCTTCCTCTGCAACTGGCAGCCAACTTAGCCTTGTTTACCACTTGCAAGCACCAAAGGGTTAAAGAGAACCTTGCACAAACTTTGCCGCGAGCTGAGCTTGCAGCCTCCCTCCCTTCCCTCCTAGTCTGCTGTGAGTCGCAGCAGCGCCGGAGCGCTACCAAGCCTCTCTGCTCTAACTGTTGCCTGCTGCTGCTGCTGAGGGAGGGGACTGGCTGGCTTGCGCTGTTTCCATCCTGGCAGTGAAACACATGAAGAGAAGGCTCCTTGCCCCCTTCTCCTATTGCCTGCGAAGGACGGACATCACCACTGATGCTGTTCAGTCAGACTGCCAGTTGATATCTCAAGACCTGGAGTAAGAGCCATCCCTGCCACTGAACCATGTGAATTCAAGAGTAGAGGAGAAGAAAGTGCACTTAGCACGTTTGTTGCTAAAAAGACAGTATCCTGACTCCAGCAATAAGACAGCATATCTTTTCTGCACAGATCCCACTACCTGGGAGGAGTTGTTCCTAGATAAATCACCAGCAAGCTCACGGTCTGAACCAGATGCTCAAATGTCTAGTCCCAACACCCCTGTCTGCTCTGAAAGGTAACTATGTTTTATTCTGTTCTCTCTTCCTATGCACTGCCACAGCTGAGGTACTGACATACAATCTTGCACTTCAGCATAAACACAAAATACCATCTGCCACCGAAAGAAGAGACATCCTCCCTTTCCTCTCCCTCAGATCCTCCCCGGAGAAAATGAAAGCCATGGATGGAATTGATACTTTCATGCCTTGCTTGCATTTCTTCATTGCTGATTTTTTTCTCTAAACGTCACTCAGATAAAATACACCTGGTAGCGTCTGTGTTCAAAAACAAACCTTTTTGCTCTTGCCAGCCAGCTCAGTGCAGGTGAAACAAATAGCCGTGGAGAAGCCACACACGAGTAATTGTTCTGTTCTGTCCCATGCACCTTTTTGTAGTAGATTTAGTTTGGGCAGAAAAGCAAAAGAGAACTCAGAAAAGTTGCCTGCACTTTCAGAGATGCCTTGCTAGCAAACGGCACTTAAACTGATCGTGGCAGTAAAAGGAAGCAGCTAGGCAAGACAATGTATTTTATCACAGTTGCAAGTTTGATTTGTGCTGTCTGTCTGTACCGTTTTAGGGGAGTCTTTCTTCCTCTCTGTTCCCCTCTACAAAGGTGCAGAGTAGGGCCATGTGGGCTTCATAAAAATAGGTCAAATCTTGAGAGTTACTGAAGCTTCCCAAAGCCTGGTAGCCGGAGTGGGAGGGTGGTAATTTCAGCACCCTTGAAGTTTTGGCTCATGAATTTGCTGTCTCGATGACACTCTAAGAAGAAACCTAGCTGTTGTTTTGTTTGGGGCTTCTATTTTCATTATCCATTACTTAATAAATGAAATATGTTGCTTACTTTAATCCTTGCTTAAAAACAAGCACAAACTGTTAAAAAAGAAATGTCTGCTTGGAATCAATCTGTATCCGCTGAGCACCAGTGAGCACTAATGGTACTTGGCACCGCTCAGAATTGGATGTATTGTCCAGCCAGAGAAGAATGACTAAACCTTGATCACGAGCTTAGATCACAGGGAATTTGGGCTCTAGTTATGCGGCTCTGCTCTGTAATAAACATCTACTTACTCTCTCTGTCAGCGGACTTGGGGGTTTCTCAGAGTAACCAGGGAGGTTTTGCCTCTGGTGTTGTGAGCTGAACAAAGCTATAATCCCACCCTGCTTTATACACAGGTTTGCAGACTCTTTGTGCACCCGCTTATTTTCCCATGACCTTGCCCTCTATGGCCCTCAAGCTTCTATGCCTCACAGGGGAGTTTGCTCCTCTTTACTAATATCCAAAGAGGTGCGCTCACTGAGGTAACTGGTGGATTGAAAGGCAAAAATCTTTGGGGTTGACTGGAGCTACTGAATTATTTCTGGAAAAGATCTAGTTAATTTCCCAGATTTTAATAGTCTGAAGAGCTGATTGCTCCTGATAATTCTAGAGTTGAGACTTAAAAAAAAAAAAAAGAAAGCTGTGCTAACTCTCCATTGCTAATACAGTCTACTACTAATCTGTCCCTTTTATTAATAAGCGCTCAGCAGAGCCTTGTTAATTCAAGGTCTTGGTTTGTAGTTAATTATTGAACTTAAAACTAATGTCCTTATCATTATGCAGGCTAATTTTATGAAGTATGTAAAGCCATTAGGCTCTCCGCTCCTTAAGGAGAGAAACCAGCTCTGGCTTTTGCTCTCAGCAAGACAGCAGATGAGATGAGCAAGGACATTGCTCCGTACTTTCCTCAAGTGTATGTCAGATGCCGGACTGATTGCATTTCACTACCAATAGAGAAATCATACCGTAAGACCAGACGTTTAATAGAGCCAGTACCCTTCACACCCTCTATTTCCCATGTGCCATATAGTGTAAGAATATTCTTCATGGGAAAAAATTTCCATTTATATGTCCAAAGTGTGAAAATCACAAAATTAGGACATTTTGCCTTATACCTAAGAGCCAGGGCTTGGCTGTAACACAGCCTTTACCTCCATGTTCCCTGCTTCTGCCTCAGCACTGAACCTGCAGCCAGAGTCAATGCCATAGACCATGTAACAAAGCTGCAAGAGCACTGCAAACACAGATCCCTCACTTTTCATGCTCCTCAGTGCTGGAGGTCTTGAGGGGTGCCCCAAGGCTGCCCTAAGACCAGATGGTGAGATTACAAAGCTGCCCTTACGCCCGTGTCCCTAGAGGCTTGAGCATGCCCAACCACTTGCTCTGCTACCTGCATGCTGTCGGGGAGCTTAGTATAACGCCAGCACGGGCTGTCTGAGGTTGCCTGCCATGCCAGTGTCAGCAAGAAGCACAGGGACGTGGGAGTCCAGACAGATGTGGGAGCCCAGGGTACTCCCTTCTATTCTGAGCCCGTTCTTGGTATGCCCGGTACGGACATACCCACTGAGACCTCTAAGCACATGAAGGGACAGGGATCCAGCATAAGGCAGGTAGGTCAGAGCCCTTGTGCTGCCATTCAACCCCCAAGTATACTTCACCCTACATCTCTCTCCATCACAGCTGTGAATTCACTGGCATGACCAACTGCCTCCTTGTCTTCTTTTTCTTACACTAAGAACATGTGGCACAGCTCCTCTGGGCAGCCAAACTTTTTAAAATGGGAAAAAGCATTGAGTCTTTATTAGCATGTCAGCACTGTATTACTAATGACAATGTTTATATGGCACCTTTCTTGTTTATAGTTTAGCGACACAGGTTTACACAAGCCGATGTTTCTGAGTCACAAGTGACTCTGGATACTTCATGTTTGGGGTTGAAAATCTGAGAAATTAGAAATATTCAGAGACTACGGATATTTCCCTGTAAACTAAGTACACCTGGAGTATTTCATTTTAAAGTGCCACTTGTAATTAGGAATCACTGAAATCTGAGGACATTCTCATTTGGTTTATTTTGATAGAACTGTGGCTGGGATCTTAATTTGCTTGTTTTTTCTCCTGAAAACAGCTGTTTGGAGAGGATGGTTGGCGTAGGGGGAGAAAAACCCCAAATCAAACTTTGGTACGTCCTGACTGAAGCTTTCAAATCTAGACTCCTTCCAAGCTGTTATGCAACTAGCCAAGCACCCTGAAATGCAAACCCTTCTAGGTATACTCTAGCCTTTGTAGCAAGTTCTTGCTAATGACCTTCCCTCCATAAAGATTGCATTTTTTTACAGTACTGCTACCTGCAGCAGTTTGTAAGGATTTCTCCGTGTATCCTGTTAACCTTTGGATTCTGGGGAAGTTTATAATCTGCACATAAAATACTCATTTGGCTTGAAGTGTGACATTTGCAAATGGCTTGCTTTAGTTATTCTGGCAAAAACAGGTATTGCTGTGTATAGGTATACTGACAGCCCACTGCTACTTGCCCATAGAGATTCAGAGAAAATTTTCAGAGATCCCTAAGGGATACTGGAAGTGCAAAGCACACTGATGAGGCTTGAATGCTTCTAGAAAATCCACTTCTCATTTCCAGTGCTCCTCTTTCCTGCCCCAGACCTGCATGACAAGCCTGCTGGAGACTGTACCTGGTCAGTCCTGAGAACTCAGTGTTTAGACATCATAGCTCAGGTTGATGGACCAGGAGTCCCCAAGCATTGGCTTTGGGAGACGATGTTATCCTAAATATCCTTCAAGATTTCTGCCTCTCTAGTCTAGGCTAAAAGAGAAAGGAAAGCACACTACCTATGTATTATTGCTGTCTACGGATCTGTGAAGGTTGGGAATCTCTGTGACAAGCAAAAAGAAATCATGCTGTCAAAACCAACATGACCTTGTAGCTGAGATGAAAGCTCAGTCTGCCCTGTGCAAACAGCCTAGATCCTTGCTTAACCCGCAGATTTCTCTTTTCCATTCCCTACTTTCTGAGGCTCCAAAGGGGCTGGCCATAAGCAGTCAGTGGTAGGAGAGGAGACCATAGCATTTAGATTTGCATGGTCTTCCTCTAAAGTTAAATATTCAGTGCTTCTCCTGATCACCAGGTGGCTAACAGGAAGAAACGAGGGATTAAACTAATTTCTCACCTATTTGTTCTAAAGATAGCATGTATAGCCTAAGCTATTTTGGTACTTGGTTTTATTCCTCTCTTGCTCTCTCTCTTTTTCCTTTTAGAAAGATGACTTTTTGACTGTCCCTAATGAGAAACTCAGAACTCCACAGTCTTTAAGCAAGCATCAGTAACCCTGGCTTATGAGAGGAGAGATGCCCCAACAGACTGGCAAAAGAGAAAACAACCTTCCCCAGATCATGCAAGGATAAATCACCTGCTGCAGGAGAAGCTGGCACAAATCTCACTCACTCTGGAAAAAAAACTCTTATAAAGACCAAAGCTGCGCAACCCTTTGCAGCTCCATTTGAGAGAAGGACCAAAGCATATCACCTACCAAAGGAGGTGTCCTACCAAAAGGACTACAGTATTTTCAGGACAAAATAAAAGCCGAATGTCAGTGCAAAACAAAACACTTGTTATCATTATAAGAGCAACCTGAAAAATGATCCTAAAGGCCTGTCTCACGCAATCTGCCTATCTGTGTGAACCAGTAGTCCTGGGACCAAGAGAAAGGAGCATTTCCTGCTGAATTCTGCTCATAAGCCATCCTACAATCAGGCCTCAGTCTCCTCTCTTGACCTGCTCTGTAAGTCTGGTGAGGGAGGACAGGAAATTCGATGGTAAATAGGGAAAATGGACCAAAGCTGACAGAGAGCAATGACTGAGATTTATTTTAAATTCCGTGGAAACCTGACTGGCCGTGTCCACTTTCCAACTCTGGCTACAGAAGTAGACACAACAGCAGATAAATATTCCGGCCTGTACATGTATGTGGGGTTGTTCTTAACACTTCTGGCTATCCTTCTCATATTGCTTTTCACCATGCTCCTGCGCCTGAAGCATGTTATTTCCCCAATCACCACATCTCCAGAGAGCACTGAGAACGTCCAGCAGTTCACAGATGTGGAAATGCACAGTAGGATTCCCAGCACTTAGAGACCCCGAAGTAAAGAGAGTTCTGGGCTTGTGAAACATGTTTTGTTTGGCAAAATGGTGGTGGAAAGGATCTCTGCCTGCCCTACAGTTGAGCCCTACAACTTATTGCAACACCCTCAACAGCAGCACAGAGCATCTGGAGAATGTCAGGCAACTCAGACACTGACTGGCTGTGACCCACCAGCTGTTGACACTACAGGCAACATATGTGCAACACCCTCAGCAAAATTTGTATTGTGGAAATCGACTGCTGTCAGGAAAGACTCACAGCCCTCTAGAAGCCCTTGCAGCAAATAGTAAAAGCCACAATAATCACAGCCAATAAAACAGAGACACATACCAGAATGTGTCCTGGAGCCTGTATTTGCTGACCTGTCTTTCTGCCCTCAAATTCCTTGCCTGTGAAAAGAGTTGACTCAACAAAGTTAAGTGGTGTAAGCTCAAAGAGCCCACAGGGCACATACAGAAATGATCAGTGGTTCGGAAAGTCTCAGGCATCTCTCCCATTCAAGAAGGAAAAACTTAAACTGCTTTTTTTCTACTTGAATGGCAGATTACACAATGGAGTTTCAGAAGTATACAGCCGCTCCTGTGCTGCAGATGTGCATCGCTTGCTGGAGCTATTCGTTTCTGACATTAAAAACCATACGGTGAATAGTTGCATTCCAGATATCAGAAAGAGACAGCACTTTTACAAGAGGAAAGAAAATAAAGGTAAACCTTAATAAAGGTTTAAAATAAATAAGAAGTATCAGCAGGAAATGAGCAGCAGGAGAGAAAAAATGTTAAAAGATAATCTACTTCTCTTCTGTTACTCTCCTTTATATTAACCGAGCTGACTATAAATACGTTCATGTCTTTCAGCTTTCTCCATATCACTCAGTAATTAAAAAGCAATGCAAAGCTTGTGAATCAAACAGACGCTGTCCTCCTAATGGGCTCAAATTCAGCGTAACATTTCCTCTCATACCTACGTTGCTTTTTCTTCCTCAAAAAATAGACCAGTTCTTCCAAAGCTTTTTTATTTGTTTTCCTCTGAAGAAGACTGAAGAAATGCCAGGACTTGGCACTGCAATAACGAACAGTGTGAACAGCTTTGGACATAGTCAAGTAGGGAACATGCAGATGGAAAGCAAACTGGCTGAGCAGTAAAATATCCTCTCAGATCATTTGGAACAGTGAGGGAAAAAATATTTACTTAAATTTATGAAACAACCTTCTGACCCCGTTCTTTCACTTATGAAAGTTATACAGAGATACACTTCCTTCCTGTGGATGGGAAAGATGGAATCAAATGCGGCATATCACTTCTGGGAGGGTCGCTGCCTCTTACAGAAAAGAAAGAATGAGATTGTTTCAACTGTATCTCTAAAAGCATGGATTTTACCCAGTGTATCTTCTTTATTACGGTCTAATTCTAGCCTAGCGATAAAATCCTTGGTGCTTTCCCCTTTATATAAGCTTATTTGCCAATTCCTTACTCTCCACAAGACTGGAAAGTGCAAACTCCCCACACACAAACAGTGCTAAAATTAGAGATGACACTGACTCCATGGACTTGTGACAGTAACAAGAAACTGTTCTTCAACCGCTTTGCAGACTGTGGTTTCTTTATCTACCTTTAAGGGTCTGCAGATGAGTGAGCTGTTTGGACTGGGAATCTGGCTTTTTCAGTTGGCTGAGAATGGGGAAAAAAGGATGTGAAACGTCCATACTGGATACGGTTGATCCACAGGAAGGACTGGCATTTTTCTCACTGCTCTATTTGACATGAAACTGTTCAGAGATTGCCTCTTCACATTGAACAGCATCTTTTACATAGCATCTTTTATACTCCATGTACCCCCCAGAGAAGCAGGTTTAACCTGCTTTATATAGCACAGTGACCGTGTAAGGGAAATGCAGCAGCCTATATACTCTCAGCAATATGCCTCCATGCTGTGCTTGGCTGTGTTTACCTGGAAGAAAAAGCAGGAGGCAGGCTGCCCTCAACCTTCCTGCCTTGGGACCATCACATGGACATTACCAGGCAGGATGGTGGCTTCACATCACATCTGAAGGGTGGCTCCTCAAGAAGTGCTCTATCAGTACTGTACAAGAGCCCAAATTCTGTGTAATGGGGGATCTGAACATTCATTCAGCTAATAGAGACTGCTACTGAGTGACTCAATGCCATTTGTATTTAACAAAAACCATTAAAAGTAAGTTACCACTTACTTATTAATAGATATTCTAGCATACTAAATGTGCAAGACACATTAGCCTTCCACTAGAACTATCTGTGGAAAAGCTTTATTTCCAAGAAGCTGCATGATGGAGTCAAATATTGATATAAAGTATCAGACCTATCAATGGAAAATTACAGTGTCAGAATCTGAGCTGGGACCCAAATTCGGATTTCCCTAATCTCAGCTGCAAAGCCCCTAGAAGTAGGCGGCAGGATCGGGCTTCTTTCTCTCACGCTAAAGAATGTTAATGTCCCATAGCCTTTTAAAACTCATTCAATAAATGCATTATAAACAAAGGGGTAATCACTTTTATGTAAATTATAGTTGCATTATATCATAGTATATATTATGGCTGACTGTGTTATTTCTATTTAATACTGCTGGTGAAGGCAGCCCTATCTTCTAACACAAAACTGACAAGTTTTCCTTTCTAAAGTTTCATTTCCCCATTCCAAACAGAAATTATCTGTCCCACTTGAAACATCCACAGCCCCAAAAGCACTCTGAGTGCATCACTTGTCTGTACAATGTTGGCAAATTTTAAAGCCTACATTTCCCCTTTGAAAAAATAAGTAAGCATTTGTATTTTTCAAATGCTTTTCCCCCCTTCTCGTTTTTGTAACGTCTAAGACTTGCCTCTGCGAAAAGAGATTGTTGGGACGTGTTGACCTGGGTTTGCTGAGTGAGCTTTTAGTGGGCTTTGGCATCATTTTGGCTACGCAGAATGGTAACTGGGACTTCTTCATGAGTTTGTTGGATCTTGGAGAACTGTGGGTGTCACATCCACACCCTTCCCCTCTACCAGTTTGTCTTCTTCCCACTTGTCCATCTGCTACAGAAAGTTAGGTTTTTTACAGAAATAAAGAAACCTGTTACAATCAATGGTGAGTCACTGACTGCTCTGTACTATTCCCAGAATGCATTCAAGGTGTGGATCTGAGAGACTGGATCATATGCAGAAATACACTCAAGTGCTACCAGTGCTTTCAAAAACTGTGGGCCTTGGCGAGCATCTGTGTAAGACCCCCTACTAGTCCGTGTTAAATATTACCTGAGTCAGGGCAGTTTGCTCCCATCTTCGACATAGGAAGCAAATATAATAAAATCATCACTCCCTCCATTCCCCATCTGTGGGAGATGGCGGTTCTGTAGGAGCAGAAAAGCAACTATGCTTTGCTGTTCCCTGTGGGTGGGACTGCGAGCTCAGAGTAAATCATCAGAAAACCACAACTGCTCCCAAATCTCCCAGGATATTCAGTCTAGGAGGTGTCAGGACTCCTCCCACACTTTCTGAGCACAGTGTAACTCCCCAAACCATACATTTTCTACAGGATTTATGTGTAGCTAATCTCATCCGCATGACTTACATCCATGTTCATGACTGTCCTGCATTAACAAAACCTTGAGTATTTAGCAAAGCGGGTTGATATGAAGAATATGTTGACTCTCTGTGTCAGAATATATAAACACGAACATATGTTTTCATATCCTCACAGGTCTTCAAAGGGGAAGATAACTTTGCAAACAGTAAAACTCAACAGAAGGTCACCCTTGAGCCCACTGAAGGAACTTTCTTGATTTTACTTGAAAAAAGGGATAAAAAATGCTTGAAACTCCAAAATTATGTGAAGTCACACATCCATGTAACTGTCAACATTGATGAAGACTTACTTGTATACTTTGTCCTCACTAGCAAAATAAATATATCCTCATCCTGTAGCCACTAATGCGTGAGAACTACTGTGAAGTAAAATCCTAGTGCAGATAGGATAGCTGTGGTTTTAAAGCATGTTAGCAGGTCAGGAAAGATGCAGACTCCCCTGTACTACTTACTGTCTGCTGACAGTAAACGCTACAAGCCAGCTTATCTGCATTAGCACATCATTACATATCAGGTAGCAAAAATGAGCAAGATTGTTGTATGATCATAGTGTCTTCCAAAGAAGGTATGTATCCGCGGGGTGTCTACACTTCAGCTTTATTCTGGTACGGACAGAAAGTCTGTTCGCAATCTATTTACTTGTATTTACTTGTGCAGTCTTACAATGACATACATGACTAAAAATTCAAATGCAGACATATCTGAAAGGGAGAAAGATCCCAAATGGCACTCTCTGTGTACATGACCTGTCAACTTAGTGGCTTGCCATTCTGACAGAAAAATATACCCAGAGATGGTGATGTCTGCTTGATAGATGCAGTAGGCTTAAAAAGGACTACAGAGAGTGTTAAGTAAAAAGCATGCAAACACATCATTTATATACAAATGCTAAAGGTGTAAGAGAAGATTTAAGACTCCTTCCCTGGGGATTGGGGAAGATATTATTTTCATTTACTGTTCTTAACACAGACTTCACAGTCGTTCACAAAAAGGAAGTGCATGTGTTACACACTCCAACCATGCCCACCCTCAGGTTTTTACAGCTCCTGCAAGCGTAAGAGAAGTCTTCAGTTCCTGAAGTTCATTCTGAAGCTTAGCAGAATGAATGTGGGCCCAGATATCAAAACAAAGCCTGAAGAAGCACAGTGATATCTTGGTTCCTTGCTCACTCACTCACTGTCTACACTGCTCTATATGCAAATTTCCCCTCAGTCCTTTCATGAGAGAGGACAGTTAAAGCATCATCTAGGACAGTTGATACTATGTGTGAAAAATAATCCTAAACTGAATTTGTTTTTGATAGATTGGATTTCTCAGAGGTACTCTGGGATTTCTTCAGCTCAAGGCAAAAAGAAGCTGTCCAGCTGTAGGCAATACTGAGTTGTGGAAGTGAATCTGGATCCAACAGGGAGAGGTCTGTCCAAGTCATATATAATTAATAAATAACCCACTGCCTGTACTCCCACCTGAATTTCATTTCTGTGTAAACTTGTCAACTGGGAAACGATGAATAATTCAGAAGACCTTTCCCTTCCTTCCTTCTCCTCTAGATTTATTAACCCATTTTCAAAGTATAATTCAATCAAGCTATTAACTATAGACTTCCTAAACTGACTCTATCCACATTAATCCTATCTTCAAGAGCAAAGTCCTACTGAGTCTTAGAGTACCATTTAACAGCAATTGATTCAGATACAACATGCAGTCACTTGCAAGTCGAATGACCCCTCAGCAACATTCTTTGCTACTCAAAACCTCCTCTTTTTTGCAAGCAAGAAATATTTAGTCCGGGCAGTCGTCTTGAAGCTAAAAAGTCCTGAAAGACTTATATTACAGTAGCTGTCTGGTTGATGCTTATGCATGTGGTTTTATGAAAAAACAGGCACCAACCACCATTATGGAAGGAATAAGAAGACAGCTCCTGACTGGGATGCTTCTACATACCCCACGTGCCCTTGTGGGCTGACATGAGACAAGTTCTTCTGCAGAAGAGCTGATTTAAGCCCTGACTGCATGTGCCACAAAGTAGGGGAGATTCAGAGGCAGACAGGGCTTGGCCTGCCTTTGAACTGGGTGAGTAAGCAGGTGCTGAGGTGGGCACTCCTCACAAAACAAACTCAGGAGCTGGATTTGAGTGTATCACAGGCCTTGGCATCCTCCAACACCTTCCCACTATTCTTCCCATGTCCTTTACACGTCAAATGAGAATCCTGTCCCTGCCCAGAAGGCACATATGGGTGACTGCAGTACTGTGGTACACAGAGGAGCTGAAGGTGGATCTATTAAGGTTGTGTAAGGCTGTATTATTAACTTGAAAGACACAGACCTGGATGCCAACTGCTGAAACAAATCCTACAAGGAAGATCTCCCCTTTAGTCCTTATGCCTTAACAACCCTTATTCAAACTAATTTATGTCCATTGCAGTTAATGAGCAGCATTGTACCAGGAATCTGTCCAAAAAGCCATGGCACGACTAGCATGAAATGGCCCAGGAAGCTCACATCTGGGCTAGTGTGGGATTGCCGCAATACACTCACTGGCAAACCTTACAATTTGGCACAGCAGAATCAAACTGATGTGGGTTTGCTGTTGCTCACAAATTTTTCATGCTTCCACAGCTCAGAAGAGCTCTGAGCAGCCCTGTAGGCACTGACCCTGTGAACATGTGGAGTCGAAGTGACAACAATATACTAGTTTGCACTTACTTCATGTTGGCACATACTGGGCAAGAAATGTGACATGCTGTTGGTGAATGCGTCCAACAAAAGAGAGGAAGGAAAGAAGCATTCTGAATGCACCTTGTTTTGGCTAATACAGTGCTACATTACACTCTGAATTTCAGAGCTGTTTATTGTTATGTGGCATAACTGCCACTGAAGGGTCAGCTGACAGACAAATATAGCAGAGCAGATTCACCACGTGCACATCTGCAAGCTACCCTGCAAGAAAGAAGCAACTGGAACCAGAATGCTGATGGTGCTTTTTCTTTGTTTGACTTTTGCTTGCGATTATCCATCGATTCGCTACCAGATACACCACTGCCGCACTGTCCTGCTTACCACCCCGCTCAGACTGCTCCACCCCAGCTCAGCTGGCATCAGGCTGTATAATAATTTTCAAGGTAATTTGCTGCAAAGCAATTTGGGAAAGATATGCTGACAGACTGGGTGTATGCTTAGCCTGGATGAGTTTTTGTGTTATTTCAACTTTTCCAATTAATTTTGCCTGGCTTAGAATTCTAAAAACATCTCCAAATGGATTCTGCTTTTATGGAAATTCATTGTTTTCACTGTCTATGCTGGACAACAGCAATAACAAAGAGATTAGGAAGAGCTTATCATGCTTTAAGGTAGTAGGATGGACCAGATCCCTTCTCGAAATCTTTCCCAGACTGGCTTACAGGGATTCATGGTGGGCTGTTTAGAAAAACCTTCTCTGAAAAGCTACCTTCCACATCCACGAGCCAGCCACAGTTCAGATATAATACTTATAGGCAACATCTTTAAATTTAGTACCATTCCTGCCACATAAAGACTTGAATAAGCCTTTACGTTTTATGAGTACTGGTTAGTTCAGCATCATTGCTTCTTTTTTTTCCTGCTGAGGAAACTTGAGATCACAGAAATGTCTCACATCTCAGGAGCAGTGGGCTTAGTAATACACACAGTAGATACTTAAAATTAAAACTTTAGGTCAGTGTGTCCTGTTTATGCAGGCACAGAAGTATCCATGAAACAGAGAATAGTGATCCATGCAGTAAGCATGCAAGGCACAGGAAAGTCTGTTGTGGGCAGATCTGCTCACAGATGTGTGGCTGTAGTTTTCTCTGACTGTATGCTTTACTCATGAAACTGCTCAGCTCAGAATCCAAGAACAAGTAGAAGAGCCACACACTAAATCACAGGAATCAATCACAGTAGAGTACCAGGGATGTTCATTTAATGTAAAAAGACAAATCTGGAGCCCAGATGCACTTGTTATCTGTCAGACTTGTTATCCGCTCCAAAGAAATACAGGACCAAGAGGAGGACCAAATCAGAACTCTGTTAGTGCATGCCTAGTTTTGAATTTCAAAACAGGTGCATACTTTCCCATAATAATATATAGCCAGCTTAAAGTTAATATATGTCAAACTACAATCGCAATAGCTCATTTACATGACAGCAAAATGACATTAAGGTATGATGTTAGTGTTTTTAAGAGACTTGGAAGTTGAAAGAAAGGTGTTGCATATGTGCTGGAATTATCACAGGCAATGAAAATGTCAGCAAACCATCTGATTACAAGAAGTCCATGTTACACTAGCATCACTCACAGAATCATTGCCTTCCCAAAGAAATAAAATGCCACTGGTAAGTGGCAGTCTCAGAGACAAAGCCTGAACAGACATGGCAGAATCAACTGCTCTCTTGCTGAGGGGGCTGGTCTTCCCGGTCCAGTGCCTGTGGTAGCTTGAATTTTAGCCACTTGGGCCACACCTGACATTTGAGTCAACATAACTAACTGCACAAACCCTCATATGTCTCTTCTAAAGGGACAAGGGAGAGTTAGCCCAGCTGGGAATGGGATGTGTGGTTGCAGAGCCTAGTCATTTCTTGCTTGCTGCTTTCAGAGAATGTGACTTCTCTCACAGCAGGCAATACACTCTGGGAATCCAGCAATAGCCAAACCAAAATGAGATTATTTTTTCCAAATACAACCTGCTTTGGAAAAGTCTCTTTCAACAAGCAGTTGTGGTGAGGTCAGCTACAGCAAACGTAGCGGCATCCAGTTTCTCTCTGGGTGTGTGCTTCTCCTTTCATTTATGTTTGTGTATGATGTCAATGACTTAAGAAAGGACATGGGAAATTAACACCAAGAAGCTATCTAAATAAAATCACATTATCTTTGAATGTAATTTAAAGGTAAAATGAGGAGAAGCCAACCAGTTTTCCCTTGTCTATTACCATATGATTTGACTTGGGAATTACTGTGAGTTACTTGGTTTTGTCTGTGTTCTGGAGACTCTGTTCTTTGTGTGAGTATAAATTCTCTCATCTGTCCCCCTCAAGGAGAGACAAACATGGCAAACAAACACCTCCATGGCCAGGGAGCAATGAGAGCTGTTGTCTGTCTCTCAGGTGATTAGACTCAGCTATACTGGGTTTTCACTTCCCCAGGTATCATCTTACTGAAGTAATCATCTTTTTTTTTTCTAGTAGACAAATCTGTAAATAAATGCAGCATGCAGTCCTCCTCTTGGGAAGGCTGCTTATTCTTTCCCATAAGTGAGTGAGAAAGATCTTTCATTCAGTGTTACCAAGTTTGAGAGACCCTTCTGGTGAGTGAAAATAAGATTTTGGACTCCATTTCACCAGAAAGCTGGGCAAGGCAAGTTTTCGGCAATTTCAGTGTTAAACACTGCCTCTTTACTAAATGCTGCAGGCTTAAAAACTCAGAATAGAATATCAGAAAACATTAACTGATACCTAGCAACATGCATACATGTTGTTATTTAATCTCTGCGTGATTGTAGCCTATTCTTTACCTTTCTCATCTATAACCATCCTCTGCTGTGCTGAAGAAGCCTTGCAGCTCTTCTCTCTGCTGCCTTCTTTGCTGTTCAAGTCTTCTGAACAACTCTCAGCAAAGCTTTGCAACTTAACACACTACCTCAGGTTTTCAGAAAACCAGTCAAATCTGTGCCGGAAGCTGGTCTGAAGAACAGGACTGGGAGTGAGGAAATCTGAGGTTTTTCCCATTTCTGTCACAGGCAACCAGTTCCATGGTATAACATGTTTAGTGAGAGTTACTACTATACACAGTTAATTGCATGCCTGAGTGGTCTGGGTACCCACACTAGTTTTGAGGATCTCAGAATTTCATAGGAGTGTAGTGGAACTTGTTTTCAGCCATTTGCTTCCCACCTCTCTATCCAACATTATTCCTTTAGTAATAATGCGTCAATAAATTTATCAACCCTCAACTGACAGTAGAACTTCCAGGTAGAGAAAAGGCATTATATTTACTAAGAGCCTAAATCAAGAATGAGAGGAGTGTGTATAAACTGCTTCATATCCCCACTTTGTCCCCTGGGATAGTCTTTTATCTTTTTCTATGTTTTTCTGTGGTAAGTGGCTGGCACATGCTCTCTCTGGCTCTCTTTATCTATTGAGAAATGTATTATAATTAGAGTTCTTTAAGATTTTTAGCATTTCTAGAGGGAATTAGTTCTTTAGAGAAGATAGGCTTTCTCCATTGTGGGATTCATACCATAATTAGACAAAATGATGGGCTAAGTCCCAGTGGAAAAAATGCACTGTAATTGGTGTTCATTTGTGTTACATAAACCCATGGAGATGATGCTGATTCCTCCTATTGCAGCCACTTCTGAAGCACAGCATTCAGTTCAGAACTGATGCACCATTATTACCTAAGTACCCACAAGTCTCCTCAAGACTTGATCCATCTAAAATGTCTGATGGAAACCTTCTTCCTCTGAGAAAAATAAAATGCCCCAAAGAAAATTTAGTATCAGCTGCATTTGCATTGCCTACTCTCAGAAGCAACAGACTATGGCCAGCCAGAGTTTGCCTCGTGCTCCTTATTCAGGCGTCCTTGAGCTGAATTCAGGAAAGAAATACTTGACATGGCACAAATCATATCTGTATGTCAAAGCAAGACACACAAAAGAATTTGTTCCAGCCTATACTGTATGGAGTCAGGCCAAGAAAATAGCTGACTACAGTCATAGAGGAGAAGTACCAACCATCAAAGACAGATGTAATTTAGTACAAGTAATATATGGCTAGAGTTTGTGGAAAATATAATAGTACTGAAATGGTTTTATTGCGTGTAACAAATCATTAATCAGGACCGCTCTTATAGAGATTTAACCAAATATTTGCAACTAATTTTTAGATGAAAAGTATCTGTTTGATAATTTTTTGCTATTACCTTGCTGTTCTCAGAAATCCAGGATACTCGTAATTAGGCTAAGCAGTTAAATTTACCTCGATCACAAATGTATTTGTATGTACAAACAAAACAGTATTCTGTGTATATGCAATTCTTCTAGCTAATTAGCACCTCAGGGTAGGTTGTTCATAAACAGAAAACAGTAAGAGACCTGCACTATATCCCAGAAGTACCTTGCACAATACTAACCTCTGAATCAGTGAAGATTTCACTTGAATCCTCATCAAGTCACTGCCTCCTAACAAAAAAAAAAAAAAAAACTATTAAAATTCCAGGTTCAGAGAATCCAAATGGAATGACTTTGCCTATCAAGACAGAACTGTAAGGCCCTAGAGGGAAATGGGACACTGTCTACTTCAGAGGAGGTTTCCTTTTGATCTTAGACATGAGTCTTTCTTCAACATCAAAGCTCGTTACATTCAGAAAACTTAATGTATTTTACTAGTTATGCCAGAAGTGCCACCGTAACAACTGTGGGCACTGCCAGGCAATTATATCTCCTCCTTTGCCCTGTTCAGCACTTGCATGGACGCAAAACTTTGATAAGGAAGAGAAAGAAGCATTATTTGCTTCATGGCAAAGGTATTTGGTCAAATTCAGCACTGTCTCATAGTGACCTGATGCTGCTGCATATAAAAGTTGCTCAGTAGCCTGTAAGCATCCTCATTCCGATTCCTGCTGGCAAATTGCCCATATCTCCAGGCAAAGCTCAATGCCATTACCGAAAGGATTAGAAATGGATGGCATTGCAAAGAATGAAGAATTCTGTCAGCCTTTGTAGTTCCACCTCCCAAGCCCCACAGAGAAAAGCTGACCTGTCAGTGCTTTTGCCAAGTACGTTGCATCTCACTTATGGATTGACTGAAGATCTCAGGCTACCCTCAGCTGTCAGTCCAATCTGTGACACATCTAAAAATCAGACAAACCAAAACCAAGTCCCTTGATTTGGACTGATTTCTTTAACCATGAATCATTGTTTTAATATGGCAAAATGATAAGAGCAATGCTTTGCAGTGTGGCACTAACAGAAAATATTGCTATACAAAGCCTTAAATAAATGAACAGTCACATTTAGGATCTGAGCATCTCTCAGTTTCATCAGGCAGGGAGAAAAGGGAGAAGCAATGTTACTGTGGAAGCAGTGTTACGGTAGGTGGAAGTACAGGTGGCCGTGCATAAGTATGCTACAGGCTGAAGCAAGCAGGACTATGGTGAGTTCAGTAATGTTTTCTCTAGGGACAAGATAATGCAAAACAGTCTTGTTTTGACATTAGCGCATCCAGCAGAAATGACTCTCCCACATGTAACACTGAGTTCTGTTTTAGATCTAAGTCAGTTAAATTACACCTGGGATGAATCTGGTCCAATATTTCTAAGCAAGTTCTAGCAAGATTATTTATTTTGAAAGGTTGAATGTTATCCTAGAATTATGATGCAAGAAATCCTGAGGGAAAATTCACCATCATATGCTGATACTTAAGTAAGAGTTTGTATTTGTGAAGTGTACAGGCACAAACATACGTAACACTTACCCAATGAACTGTAAAAATGAATGGGTATTTCTGTTATACCTCTCTTTGCACACATCCTTAAGATATTAAAAAATAAAAGCCACAACAATTTTTTATCTTCACATCTTTGTGAAATTCACTGCATAATATTCTGGTTTGCCTCTACATAAAATATTTTCAGTATTTCTGGTGGTGAAAAAAGGCTATAAACAGGAAATGCGTGGAAACAAATACGTTTCTGGTATTAATTCTTCTCAGTATGATTCACTGCTATATAAACATGCAAATAAAAAACTGCTGACCCAAACAGAGCTATTTAAGAATCTCCAGTTTAAGGTCAACAGTTTTAACAAGTTACCTACTGGCCACTTTGATCCCTAATGTCTAATGGGAACTAGACTACCTGTAGATAATAAGCTGATAGTGAAAGCAGAAACAAAAGAGAGATATAAATGAATCATGACTCTGTCAATGCCATTAGCACCTCCGCTGCAGTTGCAAAGGCTTGGGAATGATGCAGAGGATCCAGATCCTTTGAACAAGATTTGCTGGAAACAGGCGAACTCAGCACACAAAACAGTCTGATCTTCAAGGCTTTGTGCTGACCTGTGTTGGCTCTCTCTGTTGATCTGCTGTGAAACGAATCTCTCATGCTTTCAGCATTTCACTTGTGTTTTGACAGGCAGCTTGAGAATTAAAAACAGGCACTGTAAATGTAAAGATGCTAATAAGATGCGCTGAAAAGACCCGGCAAAAAGCAGCCTGCGCACTTGATGCCTTTAGATCCCAGTTGCTGCAGTGTATGCGGACAGCCCTCTAGTGGCATGAACACTACAGATCACGCTCGCTCCACACCCATGCTTTTCTATTTTCTTTTGAAACACTAATGAATTTTTTCATTAACTGTAGGGTATATTCAGCTAGTCTACATTCTTCTGAAATCCCTTTACTTGATCAGTGGAGTGACTGAAGTGTCACTGAAGACTTCTGAAGCATAACTCGAAATGCCGACATATGGTACTTTGCCATGAGCTAGCCACTGGAAAACACTAGGCACACGGACACGGATGAAATTAAGACTGGGCCATAGGCAACTCCTTAATTATTTTTATGTGGCATGGCTAGGGAAGATGTTTATACATACCTGTGCAGTTGCGACTGGCTGGAAAAAAGGAAAAGCTCACTCAGAGCTCATGCCTGAAGAAATAAAGCTGTTGGTTTATTTGAACATAATATTCTAATTTCCTTCAAAAATGCACATCAAAAAGAATATTTGAAACATGAAGTATATCTCAGTGCTTGTAAAAATGCATGCAGGGCCACCTCAGGATTTGATTACATATACACCAGCGCAAGCAGCCTTCAGAGAACAAAGATCATGGATTTCAGGGAGTCTGATTTGCCTGGATGAAAACGAATTTTTAATAGATTTGTTTGTCAGATAGATTATGCAGGAATACAAAATAACAGGGCATTCACACAGTGGATTGCTGTGGAGGTGTTTGCTGGTAGGTAGTAGGCAGGAATAGCAGTGTGTGTTTCTCTCAGACTGCAAGGAGGGGTGCCAGGCTGTCACAGGCTGAGGTTCCCTGGAGAGCTGAGGGGACCGGTTGCCAGGAGACATCAGCTATATCGAGCCTTCACGGCCATGCTATCTCTCCTTGTGATAGACCTTAGACTCCCTCCTAGTCCCGAACAGAGGCCTGTATTTCAACTGTTCTTCAAATTATTCCCTTTACAATCTCCCAAATGTCTCCAATACTGACTGGAAATCACTGGCTTTGGGAACTTGTGTTTGATAAGAAGCCCATTTTCTCTTTCTTTAATGCAAGTATTTCGTTCTTGACAGAAACCTAGCAGAGGCATGAAGCATCAGTCAAGATCCAGTTCACCAGCTAGTATAAATCAGCTGAGCAGCACTACTTTTAATAAGGACTGAAATACAGTATGTGCTATGTCCTAGTGTAAAGGTGACCGTGTGCTTCACGGGCAGAGCAAAGATGAGCAGAACTTTCTTTCCAGGAATTACTAAGCCCTGAGAATCATGACATTGTTTAAATATATAGAAAATTAGAGTGATAAAAAGATATATAGTTCTATAATAAATATTCTTGATGTGTTAGTCTTCAGACCCTTACGATTTCACTCAGTCATGTTCTCAATCTCCTCTCCACAAGCAGAAGGACTTAAAAATCATGAACATATAATTTCAGAATATGGAGCTTTAAGGCACACCATCAAATATTGCAAAAATTCAAAATGAATCCATGAAAGTTGTCAGATCATTGACTGATATAACACTCATTCTAGCTAAGCCACTGCCTCCCCTCCCACCCCAAACGTGGAAGACGTAGTCGGTGGACGCAGTTCCTCTGTGCTTCTTCAGCACCTGCCTTCTGCTAGCCAGCCCTAAGGAAAAGGTGGTCTAACATCCTTCACTGTCTCCAGTTAGTCTGAGCTTTCCTGTATGTGTAGGCTATCTGACAATCCTCACTCACTGCCAAATGACAAGCCCCCAAAGTGACAATTCAACTGATATAGAAAAGCTGTCATGAATTATTTCAAAGTATACTATTTAGATTTGCCTAACAAATGTTCTTCAGTTATTTTTGCAGCCCAAGAATCTCTGAATCATGCTAATATGAAGGAAAAGTCATCTATCACAGAGAAAACACCACATTTAATTGAGCGAAGAAAAGGAAGTGAACTTTCTTTTCAGTTCAAATTTTTATGTAGCCAACTAGAAAGAGAAGTAAGACTAAGTATTCATTTTGCAAATTCATAAACATGTAAAAAGTACTAAAATATACTGAGCTATCAACTGAAAATGTTAATTTAGTGTGGAGAGGCCTAATTGCTCTCTTATACCTCATGTGGTCCATTACAGCACAGTATCACAGGTCAAAAGTAGAATCAATCTGCACACAAAATACAAGGTAAAGGGAAGGCAGAGTCATATTTTTAACTAGCCAGTCACTGGCATTTTTTTCCTCCAAAGAATATCAGACTTTCCAGGCTAACAAATTTACTTATCTTTCCACTGGTTTATATTTTTTAATGATTGCTGCATTATTTGATACAGTTTTTGCAGCCCAAGCATTTGAGGAGTTGGCAAAGTTTTACTGTGACAGTTGCAAGTTAGTCTTTAGACTCAAGGATAAACTGAGGGCAGTAGTTTTCAGAAACCAAGATGTGAACTGACTAGCTTATGTTCATGCATTTTCTTACTCCTGAATAATATCATTATGAAGCTTTCAGGGCAAACTCTGGCAAGCTGAGCTGAATACAGAGAGACAGAGCTCAAAAACTGAACCATCGGAAGCCAGAAACATAACAACGTAAAGACTAAGGAGAAGGGAGGAGGCAGACATCATTTCTCACTTAACAGAAAACATCTTGCACTCATGCCATCTTCAGTTTCTTGCCCAGATGTTGTCATGGGAAGAAAATATCAGAATATAAATTATGCCATATACAGCACAGATGGGAGCTAGCTCTTACAGGAACTTATCTTCCATTTTAGCCCCCTCCTAACCTCCGTCTCTTGGGTCTTTGACTACTTTATGTTAGTTTGAGTCCCTGTTTCTTGAATTTCCCTGGTATCTTCCCAGTACACATATATGCCCTGGAGTGAAACAACTGGTGCAGCAAATAAACAGACTCTCAAGCCCAACTGGGGACTGGCTTGCACAAGCTCTGCCTCACAGGCTAGGCCACACAGCTGCCTGAGCCACGTGGCTTGGCAAATGCAATCCCAGCTACTAATGGCACAAACAGGCAGACATAGGTGCAGTTCCCCAGCATTTAAGCCAATCTAAGTCCACGGTGCTAGGATCCTGTCTCCTTCTTTGTGCTAATCTTCATGCTTGTGCAACTCAGGGAACAGATCCAACACCAAATAAACTACTGCTTTCTCAGATCAGCTCTATGAACTGAATCACTGTGTAGTTGTACAAGCATCTGTAGAAGCAGAAGGGCAGGGGCAGGAATGAATGGCCAGGAACAAGGTATGATATGAAATTGGGATTACCTGATCTTTAACTGCCTTTGAACTGCAGGCATCAGCTTCAAGTATCTCATTCTACAGACACCAAGAGTCTAAATGACCAGTAGTTCTCATGGATCAGAGAATAAGCGCTCACAGGAAAAATTCCACCTATGCTCTACAAAACTTCTGAGTAAAATAGCAAGCGCAAATTAGTATGAGGTAATGGATGGCATCCCCTTTCCTCTTTAGGTTAAAATCACCCTAGCAAACCTAATTCAATTTGCAAATGGAACGTATCCTCCGTTTTTCAGTGAAAACTCCAATGCACATCTTAGTCACTACAAAATTATTTGCAGGAATTTTGTTCTTCTGTTCCCTAGACAGCATGATGCTGGGAGTGCAAACTGCAGAGGACACTGACTTTCAGTGATACATTAAAAATACCACGCTGGAATCACACATACCTGCTCCATACTGCGTTCTTTTAATCTCTGGCCTTCTGGCAGTCCTCATGTTCCGACAACCATTCCAGTGATTTCTAAATTTTCTTTATTCTAGAAAGCAAATGAGTAGAACAGGATCCTACAGAAGTGAAATTCAGCACTCATGCAATTAAAAGTCAAAAGAATCAAATGTAAAACCTGCTGTTCCATGATCCGGGACATATAGTATTTTAAGACAGCTGTGGCTCCTGTTGGCATGAAATCTTTCTTGTATTTATAATCCTTTCTCCTTTCTGAGCATGTTTACAACAACCAGGTAGCTGTATCAACCCTTCTTGCAAACAGCACTGTATTTAACATCTTCCACAAGGAGTACTAAAAGTGATGAAGTGTAAGAAGGGCTCCCTCTTGACAGGCCATCACTCTTGGACTTTTTTGAATAAGTAAACTGGAGGACAGATTCCATTTGACAGGCTAGTGAGATTAGGCCTGGTTTTACAAACTGCTGAGCATGCTAAATTCTCCTTGAAATTGGAAGTACTGTGCTGTTTTGCAATCAGGCCTACTACATTTTGGAAGGAGAAGAGCAGCAAGCTCTCCTCACTTTGAACAGTGCTTTGATAAGACAGAAGCTGGAACACATCAACATGAAATTAGTCCAAAACACTTCTTAAGAGTAAGAAGAGGTCAGCCAGTTTGCTTTTTTTTTTCTTGAGCAGTGTGGGTTTACTGTTACCTAATATGCAATACTCCTAACAAGCTCCATGCTTTGTTTAAATTGTGACTTCCTTAAAGCACAGACAAGAATCATTGAGCAGGTTTTAGAATATACCACAAAACAGACACCCGTTGACTGGAGGAGTAAATTTTCCTCTACATAGACGTTAATTATCATAGTAAACCTCGATATAAGAATTTAACACACAGTACCATGGGGCCTGTACTACGGTTTCTCTCTTACACGAGGGTTAGAAAGACTAAGACTACTCCGCTTCATTTTTCTAAATACATATTTTACTCTGCTGAAGTTTGAGAGAACAAATAACGACAGTACAATTGGCTGCTGATGCATGGAGCATTTTCTTTAGAGTGCCTTACTTCAAGCTATGAGTGGATGGCTGAAAGCAAGGTCACAGCTGAGGTACAAACACTGTAAACCTGAGCTAACTGCAAAATGAATGCGTGAACTTAACTCACCGTAATGGTGAGTTTATTTTGCAATTTGGGCAGAAAAATAGCATGCACATGGTGAGTTATTGCACCCCAGCTACAAAGGAGCAGTAATTTGCTAAACCACAGTACCTAGCTTAATATAAATTAATGACAAAGACAGGAACACATTCCAACATATTAAGTTCTATCCTAATTTTTTTTTATTTAAAACATTTCTTCAATAGCTGTCCTTATCTCTTCTCAGAAAGGTTTATTGATGTGTTAACCCTCCTCTGTCACACCTGATAAACCTAGCATCCGTCTTTTCATTCCAAAATCTTCCTATATCCATCAGCTGTCAGGGCCCTGAGAGCACTTACTGGCTTTAATTGCCCTGACCAGCCTCACCTGGGGCCTCCACTCACTCCCAAGCTGGGCCCTCGTTCCCTGCTGAGCTGCATCAGAGGTGCATTTTCTCCTAACCCTGGTCCTGAGTTGCTGCTTGGATTTCCTGGATGGACCTTAGACCTGGCCTGTTGCATTGCCTTTGGCAGGACCTGTTTGCTGTCACCACCCTGCCCTCCTCACCTGCCTCTGGCGCTGTGGAATTGCACCTGTTGATGATGTTGTTTCCTGGACTGTGTTTTGGCCATGCTCTGCTCCCAGCTCACCTGCCCTTAGGGAGCAGCAAGGGTAGGACAAGGCTAGTGAGGGCTGCTGAGGCCTATTGGATTCTTAGGGCCCTGACATCGGTTTTACTCCACAACATATCTCCCAAAATCAGATACTACCTCTCTTCCTTCCCCCCCCCCCCCCCCCCCAATCCTGCTGTCAGCATTACTTGCTTTTATCAACAATAAATGAGTTTCAGTGTGGCTCATTATGTCAAATGAAAACAATAGGGGGCTAATGAGCACTGTGAATGAGCCATTAACATGGCAATTAGAAGTATCCTTAAGAGTGCTAAATCTCTTCTGCCTCTTTCTTTGTACAATCAGCAATAAATGTAGATGCAACCTCATCTATTAAATCTAATTCAAAGAATAAGTATGTTTAGATGTCTAATTTGAGTAGTTTCTGTCAAAAAATATGTTGCTTTACACTTAACGCTTCTGGTTCAGCTTGTGCAACTGGTAAAGGATTATTATGTCCTTCAGTGGCCAAGATCATGTGTTATCAGATGTGATGTCTCACTTTGAAACTACAACACTGCAGGGTTTTCATCACAAAGGGGAAACGTACCTGAGATGAGAAATTTGCTGGTGACTTCGTCTTTGCTATTGATTTAAGGTGGCTTAACACTGCACGCTGCTTTGTTCAGAAGAAACCTTCACCTCCCACCTCAGCTCCTCTCTGATTCCCTGTTCCTTAGCTCTTGGGATGGTGTCATGTTGGGAGTTGATAAGCTCTTGCCCATGGCAGCATGTTTCCTCAGTCCTTGTAACAGGTGGGAAGATCAGCCTGAAACAGCATCAGAAAAATGTGTACTTAAAGGGCAGTAGGGAGGAGTGGGAACCTTATTGTATTCAGTGATGCTGAGCACGTATCTTTCAAAAGGCAAGGGTAGGAGAGGAACACAAGTATTTAAATGACTTTCAGAATTTGCTTTTTAAAGTGAGTATTTTAAAATGACTCATATCCACAGGTGATCTGCTGACCAGCTGTGGCAGCAGTGCAGCTGGGCTCCTGGAAGGGAAGGGTATGCCCCAGTGAGGCCCATCACCAGTGGGCCACCATTACAGGTGCCATGTGGCATTGCTTCGGGCATCAGAGGTATGAAACATCCATCCTGCCTCCAAAACATGACTGACTACTCATACACTACCACCCCTTTGTGATGCTTTGGTGAGTCATGAGACTAGTGTTAAAATAAACAATATATTTGAATAAGGCCCCAGCAGTTGGTATCAAGAGATTACCTGAGAATTTCAGGGTTTTTTTTCCTAGTCCTCAGAATTACAGTGGAAATTAACAGGCCCAGACAGCATAAAGCCAAGAGAAAGCACTCTGCAAGTATTTCTTAAGGACTCCTGATACCCTGATTTTCTATGGCTTGGCTTGTGACTTTCACATGTGGCAAGGCTGTAAGGAGAAAAGCGGAATGGAAAGGAATAGGTTGAGGTGACCAGTTCAGCAAAAGCATATTGTAAAAAATAAGGCAGTTTAAGTGTCGGCAGATGATGGTGACAGGAACTCTGGTCTTTTTGCTTCTGTCCTCCCTCAGTTTCCTCGCCTTATTTTCTTGTCTCGGTCCTAGACCGCCTGCCCTAGGTACCTTTTGCTTCCTTCGCTTACAGCACGTCTCAAACGGTCCCGCGGGGACCCTGCCACTGTGCCAGCCTTCCTGGGGTTGGGCAGCTCTTGCCCCACCACCCCGAGGGGTCCCAGCTCTCCGGGCGCCAGGCAGGCTGCCGCCGGGTCCCGGCTGCCGTCGGGACTGACACCAGCACGCAGCAGGGCTTGCGTTACCCTGCTTCAACCTCAGAAACGTCTTCCTAGTGCGCAACTGCAACGGTTAAAAATAAACGAGTCAGATTTTCCTTCAGGCGAGCGAGCGGCAGCAGATTTGCCCAGGGAGCAGGGCAAGCGGGCGCGGGCCATACCCGGTACGGTTTGCGGGCCCCAGAAGCTCTACAGCCGCGTTAACCCGAGCCTCCTGGGCTAATCAGTTCTCGTGAGAAAAGACATTTAAGAAAAAGGCCATCTTGGTGTTTTCTTGCTTTAAGAAAAAAAAAAATTTGCGTTCTCGATCTTCTTTTTTTGATAAAGAACCGGCCTTAAAGAGCTGCGGCGATTTCTCCCGCGGAGGGGGCTGCTTCCTCCTCACCGCAGAGGAAACTCAGGGAAGGAAACCGAAGGAGACAAAGTAGCTAGCGAGAGGGGACAGTAGCAAGCTCCCAGTGCAGCCCGCCGCCATCGCGGGGGGGGGGGGGGGGGGGGGGAGGACGGCGCCGCCCAGGCCCCTCAGCGCGGCGGCCATTTTGTCCGCTCCGCGGCAGCGGCGGGGCGGGACCGGGCGCCCCCTGGCGGCCCCCCTCCCCCGCCGCCGCTCCCCCTGCCTCGCCGGCCGCACGGTTAGGCGCGGCGGGGCCCTGCCGCCGGCCATGAAGTCCGTGTTCGTCACCGTGGGCACCACCAGCTTCGAGGAGCTGATCGCCGCCGCCTCCTCGCCAGCCGCCGTGCGGGTGAGGCAGCGCCGAGCCCTCTGGCCTGGGCCTCCGCCCGCCGCGCCGGGCCGGGTCGGGCCGGGCCGCCGGGCGCACGCGCACTGCGGGCCCGCTCCCCCGCCCGCCCTGGGGCCGGCGACCCCGGCGGGGGGCGGGGAGGAGAGAGGCGGGATTTGGGGGGCTGTGAGGGGAGAGACGGGATTTGGGGGGGCTGTGAGGAGAGAGATGGGATTTGGGGGGCTGTGAGGCGGGATTTGGGGGGGCTGTGAGGAGAGAGATGGGATTTGGGGAGGCTGTGAGGAGAGAGGTGGGATTTGAGGGGGCTGTGAGGTGGGATTTGGGGGGGCTGTGACGCCAGGCAGGATTTGGGGGCTGTGAGGCGGGATTTGGGGCTGTGAGGCAAAGCAGGATTTGGGGGGCTGTGAGGCAAAGCAGGATTTGGGGGCTATGAGGCAAGGTGGGATTTGAGGGGGCTGTTAGGCAAAGCGGGGTTTGGGGGGGGCTATGAGGCAAGGCAAGATTTGGGGGCTGTGAAATGCAGGATTTGGGGGGCTGTGAGATGAGGCAGGATTTGGGAGGGGCTGTGAGGCAAAGCAGGATTTGGGGGCTGTGAGGTGGGATCTAGGGGGATTATGAGGCAAGGTAGGATTTAGGTCTGTGAGGCAAGGCAAGATTGGGGGGCTATGAGGCAGGATTTAGGGGGACTTGGGACTATGAGGCAAGGCGGGATTTAGGGGGGCTGTAAGGCAAGGCAGGATTTGGAGGGGCTGTGAGGCAGGGGGACTTGGGGGGGCTATAAAGCATGAGGCAGGGGGTGGCGTGTGCCCCCTGGCCATGGCAGTGGCCCTGTGCCATGGGGTACCCAGGAGCAGAGCTGGGGTCAGCCCAACCAGGTGCCCACCAGGGGCAGCCCCACCACAGGTGCTCCGCTCTGCGGCTCGCTGCTGAGCACTGTTGCCGCTCTCCCTCCTGCCGCAGGTGCTGCAGAGTCACGGGTACCGCAAGCTGGTCCTCCAAATCGGCCACGGGGTGCAGGAGCCGGCCCCGGTGAGCACCCCGGCCTTCACGCTAGAGGCCTTCCGCTTCAAGGACTCGCTGGCTGAGGACCTGCGGAGAGCAGACCTGGTCATAAGCCATGCAGGTAGAGCGCACTGGCAGCTGAGTGCCGTGCAGAGAGTTTGCCAAGCCTGTTCTCGTGTGGGTAGATGTGAAAGTCGGTAGCGTGGGCAGCTTCCGTTTCTGTAATTCTCTGACTCTGTTAGCATTAAAAGTTCAGGTCCACAGCTAGAGTTAAATGGATTAAATGCTCAGGTTCAGGAGTCTCTCATGTTGCAAGAGCCAGTAGGATGAAGTTTGATCTATAGGTGAAAGCACTGATCATGTTTTTTGTTTCTTCTGTAGGTGCAGGTAGCTGTTTGGAGACGCTAGAAGAAGGAAAACCACTAATAGTAGTAATAAACGAAAAGCTGATGAACAACCATCAGCTTGAATTGGCAAAGCAACTCCACAGAGATGGACATGTCCTCTATTGTAATTGCAGGTATGAAGCAGCTGTGGTGATCCTGACTGAACAAGAGGTATTCAGTACCGTAGCTTGGTCATTACAGTATTGAGAACGTAATAAGTAAATTCACATCCTTCTCTGTAACAAAATCACATTGACCAAATACCACAATTAACTTCCCCACCTAAGTAGTAAGGGCAGGACAGACATTTCAGGAAAGCTAGTTTTTTGTTTGTTTGCAAGGCATGTTTTTCCATAGTAGATAGATCAACAGTTGGTGCTGTCTCCACCAAATCTACCAAGCCTTTTGTCTGAGATTAATTTTAATGTAACTTTTATTTTGAGGTCACATGTTTCCAGTTTAAAAAAAATAAAAAAAGCAGTCTAAACCATGGTTGAATTTGAGTGACAGGTAACTGTCAGGTGGCATCCTAGGGGTACCTAACAACTCCTCTCTTACTCTGCCCTCCCTTTCTCACCTCTTAATTCTTTCTCAAAGCTAGAAATAATACTGCCTAGTTCCCAACCATGAACTATAAGAAATATATTGCTCCCTGCAGACTTAGTAAAATGAAAAAAACGGAGTTCTATGTGGGTTTTCTTTGTGAGGGGCACTAGAGATGACTGTATGGATACCTTCATTTTTTATTATATCTATGCGTCTCGAGTATTTAGAACAAAACATGAAAACGGCCTTACTGATTCAACTCAGGAGGCTATATAGCTCAGTAACGTGTGTGCAGTGGCCATACACAGATACCTAGCAAAAAGTAAGAACAGGAAATGGGACTCTCTTCTATGACTTTCCTTCTAATACCCTAATGCTTCAGGGTTTTCCTAAATTAGATGTTGGTTGGTTGGTTGGTTAGTAACTTTCATTACATCTGTCTTCCAAGTACTTACTCAGGCTACTCTCTTAACCAAACTTCCGGCATCCACAACATCCTTTGACAGAGTTTGACAGATCTACTGCATGCCACTTAGACAAAAAAAGGCCTTTTTGTTTGTTGATCCTGGGCCCTGTTAGTTTCATTTGATGCTCCTTTATTTCAACTGTATCTTCCCATTTCTCTTCATGAATGTGATTTATGGCACTCCATAAATAATAGATGACCTTTAAATTGAAGGTAGGGGAAATGCACCTCACATTATTTAGTCTGCATCTTGTTCCTTTGCCCTGCAAATAGGATTCTGTTTCAGAAGAGCCTTCCAAAAAGACCAGACCTTTCATTAATTTACATTAGGCCAGTTTCTTAAACTTATTTTCTCAGTGCTTCTGACCACTTCAGAGGTAGGAAGGGATTTTTATTTCTTTGTTGAACAGTATTTTAGCTTTTCAGCCTTATTTGCAGTCTGAAAATTGCAAGCTAATGGATTGATTTAGCTGTCTTTTCTGGCTATGTGTTAAGTGGTTACTTATGTGTTGAAATAGGATGAATTTCCTAATACAGTTTATGGCAGCGATCCTCAAACCTTATTCAGTCTCCCAACGTTGCTTGCAGCCACCGAAGATAAAAAATTAGAGCTGAGGCTGCTTATGAAAGTTGTGATGTGGCTTGAAGTGCGTTTTCCTCAGCATTGCTGCCTATGAGCCAGTGATGGTTGGGCCCACTGGTTTGTGGGGTCTCTTCTTCCTTTCAATATATGTCCTTATTTTCATTTCTGGGCTAAAGGATTATGCATGCATATGAATAGAGAGACAACTGTGTGAAGAAAAAATTCCCCCTTGGGGTGAATTTCTCCCCAAGTAGTAACATATTATACTTGGTTTTGGTTTGTTTCTACAGCACTCTTGTGGAGACACTGCAGTCAATGGACTTGTCAACTTTGAAACCTTTTCCTCCTGGACAGCCAGAAAAGTTTGCTTTGTTCTTGGATAAAGCTGTTGGGTTTGAATAAACAATCCAGAAGAATAAAAATGTCAGAATAAAACTTTTTTTTCCTCTGGTGAGACCTTCCATAATGAAAAATCCACTAACTGTGACAAATCCTGTTCATAACAACTCAAAGGAAATGTCTGTTAATACCAACTGACGTTTAACTGGAATTAAATGGAAACAATTTAAATCATCTGGCTTTATGCTTAAAAGGCCACAGTGTCAAGGGGGCAGGGTTTGAACTCCAAGTTGGTTTTTCATTTCAGCCTTACTGTAATGGGTTATGAGTGACATGACCTATGTCAAATGAGGTAGGAGAGTAAGCAAATGTGGACTTCCGGTTTGATTTGTTCATTTGCTAATGAAATGCATCCATTCCAGAGGAGTTGCTGATTAGGCCAGCAAGAGATGTTGCAGCAGCAATGCGGATAGAAATTTCTGACCTAACAAGATGTCATCAATGACATATGTGAAGTAATGTTCCATTCAGCTGGAGCCCTGTGAAGGTAAATGCTGCTCACTCACATGCTGAACACTGGACAGCATACCTAGCATCTAGCCCTATTTATAATTGTGAGGGGTCGATCTTTATGTAGGCTAAATCTAGATCAAATCCTGGCTATACAGAAGGGAATCATCCTTTGCAACAAAATTGCAAAAGGAAGAATCATCATTTTTTTGGTTCAGGTTTCAAAGGTTATGCACAATATGAAAACTCCATTGCAGAAGGTGGGTTTTTTTTTTTTTTTTGTAAAATCTTCACGTGAGTGACTGGTAGCACTGCAGCTGTAGTAAGAATGTTTTTTCCTTACTTCAGTAATGGCTGTAATCCTGGACAAGAGTCAGCACATGCACCTAAAAAGACAGTGCCACCCATAAGAATTCATAAGTTGTCGGGCTGTGATCTTTTCCCAGCCTCATTGGGTGACTGTGACTGCACAAAAAATATGTGAGAGCAAACAATGCAAAAGTTTATTTCACGGGATCACAGGGCTGCAAATAGACAATTTTTCAAAATCATGATATTTTTAATGAATGCATAATATCTGCAACAGAATCTGTATTTCTAAGATGCTTCCTATGATCTTGGTTTTGTTCACAAGTATTTTCTTCTACCCAAATGCATCCAAAAAGGCAGATGATAATGTATTTCTCTAAATAAACTCACTGAAAGGGCATAAAAATAATAAAATACAATTTATCCTTGGTTTTATGTATCTCGTTTAATGATATTTTAGAAAATATAAATGTCAATAGCTCTTACAGTACTGTTAGCTATAAGTTATGTACATCGCATACAAGGAAAACCTCTGCTTCCGAATGTTAGATGGCTGCAGACGTTTGTCTGCTCCCAATGACTGCTTGCAGTTAGTGACTTTGACTTTTACTGCTCTAGTCCTGACCTATATGTTTCTTAGAATCCAGCTCCCAATTACCAATTAAGTTGCATTTGACTTTGGGTCAAAAAGAGGAAGTGGAGACGCGCGGGTAATTCCACCAATCTGTGAAGAGGAAAGGCTATTGCTATAAAATGAAGAAAATAGGTTTTTTGAGAGACTTCTTACAGGTGTAAGACCATGTATAGGTGCACTTCCACAGTGAAATGTAACTTTAGCAGCCTAGCACAACACTTGAGGGAAGTTAGAGAAAGTAGGAACGCCTGCTGCTCGGTAGTCCAACAGCTTGTTTAGTGAAAGAAGCACTTGATATTTCTAAGTTTCGTTTAGACAAGCAATTGTCCAGCTCTCTGCTCACTCTGAATCCAGCCAGTGGGACGCTCGTCCATCCCACCAACTTTTCAGAAGGTAGCGAGGGATGGACTAACAGACACACTCATACATTGCAACCATATGAGCTGAGTGTAATTAAGAAGACAGACTTCTCTAAGCTATCTAGCATTAGGTGTTCTTGTTGGCATGAGCAATTAAAAGCATTTTCCAAGACTGGAAGAATATAGGCTCTCATCCTGCAAACCACTCCAGGTTCCTTTGTCTTGAGCACACTAAGCTGACTTTCCCCTTTCCTTTCTAATGCTTTCTGAAGAAAAATCTAACCCTCCATCACAGGCAGGCAAACATATATAGTAACCCGTCATTAATGTTGTTACAGAGGTACGCTCTCCCTTCTCAATGCATGGACAATCTAGTTTCTTGGACAGACAGATATTTACATCAGAAAATCCTCAACGAGCTGATAATCCTAGCAAGGAGGCCAAGGTGGGAATGGCTTCTTAATAGAAAAGGCATACATACAGCTGTCTCCTGAGTACATTTGTCTAGTACTAGTGGAAATAAGCTGTCCTTGTCATTGGTCCCTGCTGTGTTGTGCAGATAAGCAGGTGCCTTCAGCCTGCACCATTCTCATGTCACATAGCTACATGAGCAGTGGAAAGAAAATTGGAAACACGAGAGATTTAAGCCCCTTTAAAGGAAAAGGGAAATGTGAATTTGGGTGGGAAAAGTGAAGGTTTACTAAAAACCTGCTGCCAAACAGTCCATCGACTAATTCGCATGGTTTGGGGTAATTTTTACTCCTCCTGCTCTGAAAATAAAACAGGCCTATAGATGAGGAATGGGATTGACAATGCAATCTGTTTACAGGGTGTTATCCCATCGTTAATTTGTTTGGACTTCTGTAAAGTGCAACACCTTGCCTGCTGATTGGAGCTCCCCATTTGAAGTACAAGGGTTGTTAAGTGTTGCTACCATCACTGCGTTTTGAAAAACAAAGAGAGCTTAAACTTAAAAACGTTTAGGCAGCTGAGCTCAATGCTAAAGAACTGTATGAGTGCTCGCTTGGTGCTAACTGTCCTCCCTGTAAATGCATTATTCGGTATTTCTGTTGCTATTGCTGCTTAAAACAAGCGAAATAAACTCCTGAGTGGGTGCTCCTGATGTCTGCGGGCAGCCTTCACGGAGGTATCTAGTCAAGTGACGCCCAGGCGGGACTCGTACCTGGGACACATCATGCTGCACAGTGGTGCAAGAGTGTTTTCCGCCGATCCCCCAAGTTTTCCTCAAGTACTATTAGCAACTCCGGCTTTCCCGTCCCTAACCAGTTTTATAGAGCAGAATTCGTTTCAAGTTTACCACTAGACGCCCGTCTCCTCCAGCGCCCGGTCCGGAGAGCGCGCAGGCTTGTCGCAGGGCAATCTGGTGCAGCGGTTTGACTCCAGTTTTCCGCTAGCAGTTTGCGGGCGCGGACGGGCACGTCAAACCCTACCGCTGGCAGCGGTGAGCTCAGCAAGGGCCGGATGCCGGAGGGGCCGGGCCGCCGCCGCCGCGGCGCCTGCAAGAGCTGCCTTGGTTGCAATGCACGCCGCCGAGCCGAGCCGAGCCGGGCCGCGCCGAGCCGGGCCGGGCCGCGCAGGTGGGAGCGGCGGGCGCGGCCCCTCATTAGCGGCAGCCGCGCGCCCCGCCGCCACGCGCCGCGCAGCGCAGCGCCGTGCGCGGAGCCCCGCGCCCAGCCCCGGCCGCCGCCAGCCGCTGCCGCCGCCGCCCGGACAAGATGCAGAAGGGCTGGAAGAAGTACTTCGGGCAGAAGTCCCTCAGCGAGGTCACCATGGACGAGTACCTGGGCAGCCTGGGGCTGTACCGCAAGCTGACGGCCAAGGACGCCTCCTGCCTCTTCCGGGCCATCTCGGAGCAGGTGGGCGGCCGGGGGGGGATCTGCGGGGAAGCGCAGCTTCAGGCTAGCGAGGCCCTGCGCTAGAAACGGGGCAGCTTCCTCCTTCGTGCCCTGGCCGCTTCTCTCTTTCAGCTCTTCTCGTGTCAAATCCATCACCCGGAGGTTAGGAAAGCTTGCGTCTTGTTTATGAGGCGGCACCGGCGCAACTTCGAGTCGGTGAGTACCGCGTGCGCGGGTCTGTGCGCGCCCCTGGGCTGGGCTGGGCGGCGGCGGCGGCGGGGCGGGCAGGGCAGGGCAGGCGGCCGCCCCCTCCCCGCGCCGTGCTGCCCTGGCTCCGCCGAGCGTGGGGGCTCCCGCCCGGCCGGCCGCCCTTGTCCGCGTGTCGCGTGTTCCCCGTGAGGCAGCCGGGGCAGAGCTCGGGGTGTGAACGAGCCTGAGGATTTTTTGGGGGGGAGTCGGAAACCGTCAAGAGTTAGGGAGATATGCCTGTCGGTGTTTAGCCGTGGGGTGAAGTCGTGTTTGCGTTGCTCTGAGCCCGTCTGGATGATCTAGTAAGCATTAAAGGTGCTGCACGAAGGTTTTGCTTTGGCTGGTAAAAGCCAGTGAATTTTGGTGTTAGTGAGGGTTCAGCTTCTGCTAAAAACGATACTATCGTGTAGTCAGGTCCTTTCCTTGTCTTTGTGAGATTGAGCGTTGAGATACTGTTTGGTTGTTGTTTTTTTTTTTTTAATTAATACTACTTATTTATTTTTAACACTCCTTGCATTTTGCCCTGTGCTTACCTGCAGCTGTCCCGGGGTAATGGGAGGCATCTGACTGGATCTGAAGCTATTGCCTAGGCCGAGTGGTGTTTTTTATACAGCTCAGATGTGGTTTTTATTTGTTAGTTGTGATAAAACAACAACAAAAAAGTGCATTATGTACTCTAGAAGTGGAAAAAGTGGATGAGCATTTGTGCTGTCTTTTTATTTTTAATATATTTTAAGATTCTCTTGATATTTCCCCACTGGCCCCCCAAATCATCCCTGTGCCTGCAGGGGATGCAGCTGCAGGGGTATCCGCAGTCAGACCACAGCCCGTCAGAACCCCGAGGCGGTAGGACCTGGCAGAGTAGTCCCAAGCCTGGGTTGGGGTGGTGGTGAATTTTTTTTCTTTGGTGGTTGTTTGTGGGGTTTTTTTCCCTCCCTTTTCCCTCCCCTGCAACTTGCAGTAGGTGTCCTGTTTAACAGCTAGTAATGTTATCTGGCATAGTATTAGGGTTAGTTACAATTGTCAGCTGGTTAAGTTTGTGGTTTTGTCTCTCTCTCTCTCTCTCTCTCTCTCTCTCTTTTTTTTTTTTTTAATACTCCCCCCGCCCCCTTCTTTTGTTTAAAGTATGTGGAAGGGTCATTTGAGAAGTACCTGGAACGACTGGGGGATCCAAAGGTAAGACTGGTCTAATACTTGTGGAGGTACTAAAATTTGAGGAGAAAAGATCAGGAAAGTAATTTGGTGATGGCTTTAAATGTTTTATTGTCAATTAGGCCCCAATCCTGGGGTCTCGTTTGCACAGAGAATACAGAAACACTCGGTACAAATAAACAGTGTGTAAACAATATCGATTTCAGTGGGAGTTCATGTGAGTGTAAAGGAGCTATCTATACAGACCAGACAGCAAAGCTGAGGTCTCTCTCATGAGTCTTATTTACCATTGCAGCTTCTCCCTAAGGTAAAAGGAAAATGTATGAACTGTACCTCACAGCAGATGTTCATCAGGCTTTGTAACCCTTTTCTTCCTTCACTCCAGAGTTTGAATGCTAGGGTTTAAACTTATTTTTTTAACTAGTAAATATAGTGAATGCAGCAGTATCTGAAACAAATGCAGTGTACTCTTTTTTTTAAATAAGTATATTTGAGTGACTCCCTTAGGAATGGCTGCCAGAAGTAGCTCCATCTTTGGCCATTGGTTTGGTAATCACAGCCATCCCCTTTTGCAGATACTTCTGGAAATTCTTATGTCTCAATTCTTGATGCCTTTGTTGGTGTGCTTTTTTTTTTTTTTTTTTTCCTAAACAAACTGATGGATTTGGTTAGCTATCTTAATACTGCAGAGAGCTGGTATAGAGTTCCCAATGTTGAAGACGGCTCTGCTATTTCATGTAATTTCCTACTCTTGCATAGGAAAGTGCTGGCCAGCTGGAAATAAGTGCTCTATCAGTAATCTACAAGTAAGTGTCACTTTCCTACTTAAATTTCATTTTGTTTTGGACTACAAAGCATTTGGGTTCTGGTCTTCTTCCCCGGACCTTTATATTTGCGTGTTGCAGAGGCACTCGTGTTGTGAAACATGGTAAAAATGCCACCCTAACCGAGTTACTTTAACATCTAAGTGGGTCTCAGCACAATGTGCCCCTGTTCTGGTACTAGTTGTGTGCCCCATGGGGAGGGTCGATTTCTTGTAATGTTTATTTGGTATCTTTTCACTGATGTTGAACTCGGAAGTCGAATGCTTCCTTCCAGGGGTTGAAGGATGGAGAACGTGTGAAATGACTAGAAGCTGTGTGTAGTGGAAACACCGTGTGGCAGTTATAAGCATGGCTAAAACTCGGATGTGTGTTTCTGAAAGCTCTAGTAGTGAGGACTGCTTGGTGTGTCAACCCTGAAATTAGTTTGCAATGTTACATAAGCTTGCTGCAGGTGCTGGCTGTCTTGCTAAAAACGCTGCTTATTGCTGAACAAACAGTCTGACTCTCCAGTGGTAGAAAGAAGAACCCTCCCTTTGCAAACTGTATCTGTTCCAGTACTAAATGAACAAATTGGACTTTCACAAGAGTTGCTAGTTTCCTGTACTGAGGCTCTAATCCTTTCACAGGATGACTGAATCTCTTAGACTTAACTGTCCCACTGGCTGAGCACCTTGTCATAGGTATAAGTACCTGAGCTCATGTGATGCGTGCTTTTGTTATCAGTGACTAGATGTAACTGACTTTCTCGGATACCCCCTTCTCTAAGATGGGTGTAGTTTGCTCATCTAACTATTGCTTTATGATAGCATTAATTTATCAGAGAAAGTATTCTGCTCACTTTCTGTAAACCAACAGTGGATTCTCTAAACAGTTCCCTTCAAACTTCTTCATAACATGGTTCTACTGAAAGTGCACTCTTTCAAGTCTTGTTTTTCCTCTGCTTACCTAGTCGAGACTTTATTCTGTACCGGTACCCTGGAAAGCCACCCACTTATGCTACAGACAATGGCTTTGAAGACAAGGTGAGGAGAAGTGAGGCAACTTCCTACCCCTCCCCCTGACTCCTCAATTCCTCCAGCCCTGCTCAGTTGTACAAGCCTTGTTGCTTGAATCATGCTCTGGTAACTCCAGTGAAGAGTCTGTATCTCTTGCATACCTGGGGGGGGAAAAAAAAAAAAACTCCAAAGCTGGCTTCAGCTCATGGATAAGCAGGCTATTTGCACAATAATAAATTGAATTACAGTAGTTTCCCTTTCCATCTGAGAAATGGCTTGTGTGCTGTTCTCCTGCCAATTTTGTTTGTTATTCCAGTTAATTATTGGAAACAAGTTTAATTTTGGCAGGAAGGAGGAGCTTGCAGTTCCAGAATCTTCCTATTTGATCAGCTTTCATGTTCCTGAAATTTTGCTGATTAAAAACGCTTTCCACTGGTAACTTAACTAATCTCACTGGGTAGAGTGAAACATCTGGGCTGAGTCACTGAAGAGCAAAACAAGATAGATTTATCATATTTGTGAGGAGATGGTGTTCTCCATCACCCCTACGGCCTCTCTTTGAGAAGTCAGATGGGGTGTGTGGTTTTTCTTCCTGAAGAGGAGAAATTAATGGGAATGTATTAATCTAACAAATTGGTGCATTTCCGTGACATACAAATTGAGCCCAGTTAAGAATCTGAGCTATTGGAACAGCGTATCTTCACAACAAAATTACTATTGGAGGAAAAAATGAACTTAAAGGAGAAATATTCTGTATAACCTCCTATCTGACCCCCTCGTGGTTTTTCTGTGATTGTGTAGGTGTGCCGGCCCAATTATGTGGGTGGCTCAGGTGGTCTGCCAGTGAAGTCGCTGCAGTATGGATTTCAGTATGGGCTATTATGCTTGCTCAAGTGGCTAGTCTGCTCTGAAATCTGTGCTGCAGCAGCTGTTTTGTTCTAGGTTAGTACTGCTGTCTTGGCTTGCTTGCCTGCCCGCGCTTGAGTTGCACCTAGATTGTCCCTTTCTTTCCCATGTAGTTTAATCTCCCTCCAAAAGGAGTGTACTTCTAAAAACTATGCAGCGTGGCCTAAATGTGCTTTTGTCCTAGAAGGCTTTACCACCAGAGCTCTCATTAAGTGTTGGCACCTGTGTGTCATTAGCTTGCATGCAGAGGCGGCAGCTCTTTCTAATGTTGCATGCCCTCACTGAGACAGGTTGTGTTGGCGGAAGACATAGCGCGCACCAAATAAGAGCCCTGGCATCCCAGCTGCTGCTGGCTCCCTGTGAGGCGTCCTTGCTGGCACTGTGCTGACAGCTGCAGGCTGCCGAAGGGCTTCTGCCAGTCGAAGTTGCTGGCGGTCATGTGCCAGCCTGAGTTTTGATGGTGTTTGTGCTTAATTGGTGGGTTGGTGCACACACTGCAAAAAGCAGCCTTTGTGGACTGAATTGCATCATGTGAGCAAGGCTTTATTGAAAGCTAGAGTAGAGTCCACGTATAAATGCTACTCTTCTAGTCCCGCAGGTAGGGAAGTGTGAGATGTGCCTTTGATGCTTGGACAGTGTACTTCAGGGATTCTGCATGTAATGGCTTGTATTTATTTTACCTCTTGAACAAATGTTGGTTTTGGAGTTAAGCTGGAAACAAACTATTGTTTCATTGTTAACACAGCATAACATACAAGTCAACTGTTTGTATAAAAGATACAATTATTCATAGAATTTAACTAGAATTCAATTCTAAGCTGGTTTTACAGCTTTTTTTTTTCTTATTTATATTGATGATTATAATTATTTTCTTGAACTTGGTATTGGCTGTAGAATGGAAGAATAACATAGTCTTGAGTTAGGATATCAAATAGGCAATGTTGGATTTTACGTCATTCCATCCTAAAGCCTTTTTTTTATTTTCCCAGATTTTACTGTGTTGTTCCGGCAACGGCCATTATGACTCTGTGTATACAAAACAATTCCAGGCAAATGCTGCTATTTGCCAGGGTAAACTTGAAACTTCTTTTTCTATGAAAGAGAATTGTCTTTTCATGTTTCTAGGCAGTGTTCTGGCTTGTGTTTTTTTTTTTTTTTTTTTTTCCCAGGGGAGGGGGAGTGGGAGGGAGAGACAAGGAAGCTCATTTATGATATACTTCTATATACGTACAGTTGTTATACTGTCTGTGAAGTGGGATATTGGACCAGATGTCTTTCAGAGGTCCCTTTTGACTGAAGTTATTCTTTGATTATCTCCTTAATTGAATTTAATATAACTAGTACCTTGTAACCTTTGCTTACCTTCAAAGTTCCAGCTGTTCTTGTGCATCTGGTATTGTGTTAACTTGTTTTGAGCTTTGTGTTGATTTGTCTAGCTGTATTGTATGAGATCCTGTACAAAGATGTGTTTGCCATGGATGAGGAAGAATTAAGGTCGGCAGTTGAGATGTTTCGAAGTGGGTCTAAGAAGAACAGAAACAGTGGCTCTGTAGGAAGTGAGGATGCAAACTTCGATTGTCTTCCTGAAAAAGTGTCAAAAAATTCACCAGAAAAGAGGTAGTATTTGGGGAAAGAATATGGTAAAGGGGAAGCAAAGGAATTAAAACCCTGGCAAAGGGCAGGAATTTAGTAGGCTCATATCTCTGTTTCTTTGAATGCTGATGGGGTTCTGGCCTTTTGTTTGTTTTGTTTTTAAAAAAAAAAAAATCCCCTCCCTCTTGTATCATGACACAAATGCAAAGCTGAAGTGTATTGTGGAAGAGGCAGTGTGCTTTCCATGGAGCTGGAAAGTGTCATGCAACTGAGCATCCTCTGCTGCAGTTGTGGGTGGCTCTGTAAAATGGCAATTTGTAAATAACCTTGTTCCTTATGTCATTACAATTCCCCTTTAGTGAGAAACTGTTAACTCTTCAAAGCCTCTATAGCCCTGTAGAGGCAATAGTGCTCTCAAAGATGAGCTCTATTTATTTTCTTGTTTGTCCATTTTTAGCAGAATTGTGCTCCAAATAGACAATTAAATGGTGGCATTATTCATAAAGCTACTGTGTAACCACTGTCTGTTGGATCACTGGGGGTCCTGCAAGTGAGTGGGCGGAAAGTACCTATGGAAACCCTCGTATCCTGTGTTGATCACCTTACCAAAGGGTTTGAGGGATGGCTTTGACTGTTACTGAACACCTGTGGATGATGTTGGCTTGATAGGGAACTCCTGGGCTTAGAGCACAGCGCCTTGTGGCGCTCTTGCAGTGCAAGAGTTCAATGCCTGTCAGTGAGATTTTGTTGACTGATCCTTATGCAACATGGTGGCTGTTGTTCGAGGGGTGGGTGTTGGAACAGGTAAAGGTGTGGGCTTTTTGTTTGTGTTTTCTTTTTGTTAGTTTGTTTTCCTTGAAATTAGAACAAGACTTGCTGGCCTTCACTGTACTGCAGTAATAGCTAGTGTGAAAGGCAAAATCTACCACTTGATGGCACCGTGGTGCTTTTATTTGGTCATGTGAACATTCATTTGATTTTGATCCTGGTTAGAAATTATGCATTATATCTTTTGTAATCTTATCTTAAATTGCTTAGAGTGGAAGACTGGGAAGGCAATAACATTGACAACGCACCTGAAGATAAATTCAAGCAAGGCGCTGAAGAAGCAAAGGTTTGGCAGTTAGGGAAAAATGCTGCCCCCCTCCCCCAGTCATGTCATGTTACCTTGGTTAAGGTTAAATCTTTATTTCCACTTTTAAAAAATTCCCACCTTGGGAGGGGGTGGCTCATGCGTCTTGTGACTATCATCTGCCTAGTTTTGGTTTGCCCTTGCGTTTGTCTTAACCTCAGAAAGGACAGAGGGCTATCCAGTTTTTGTTTTTTTCCTAGCCAACTTTTTCCCAAAGGTGGAACTTAGCAAGCATTTCCTGGTGTGTTCTTTATGATTTAACTCTGTTCTTTTTCATTTTGAACACGATATACATTAATTTGCTGGAGTTGGTTTAAAAAAAAGCTTCAGAAAACTGTTTTCAGACATACTGAATAGCTGAAATTCCCGCTAACTGGGAAGCCATGGCTTCATTGGTCTTGGCTAGCTTCCTTTGATACTCTTTGAGTAAAGAGCGTGCCAAGCGTTACTCCTGAGCCTATTTTAACCTTTTCACAGTCTGTTTGCTCAGCTGAAGAATCTGTATGCACGTTCATATTTTTGGGCTTTATTATTAAAGCAAACCTACCGGAGGTGGAAAAAGTTGGGAGCATAGTGTGTGCGCATATGTTAAAATGATCTGCAGATGCTGGTAGGATAGAAACTATTCTGGACATTGCACACACACTTGTTAATTTTAGTCCATTTCAACTCTATTTTTAGCCTCCAGAAAATCCACCAAAGATGCCTTTTCCATATAAAGTGCTAAAAGCTCTGGACCCTGAGATCTATCGAAATGTAGAGTTTGATGTTTGGCTGGACAGCAGAAAAGGTATATTTAAATTTAAAAAACAAAAACTTTCTATACTGCACATAATGTTAACCTTATGGATTTATGAGGTTCATGGCACGTTTCAGCACAACTGAAATGCGAAGGGCGGTGGTTACCCAAGTAGGTAGTTGTAGGCTGTACATCCTCTTGCCAGTAGCTGAATTCCTGGCTTGATTTCACAGTACTAAATACACTGCTTCTGATTCTATAGAATTATAATAAGGTTGCTAAAAATCTGATCTCTTCGTGTTTTCTATACCACGTTTACTAAAATGTCAGATTTGAAGTAGAGTACAAAATGGAATTTTGCTTTACACTGCTGTCATATCGGGAATCACTCAAGTTTGAGGGTTTGTGTATGTGTGTGTATATTTGTGTGTGTTCTTATCATTTTTGGTAGCAGCAGCTGTGCAAGGATTCCCGCTTTCCATGCGTGCTTTTGGCCTCAGTGTTGTATAATAATGAAGGTGTCAAGTTGAGCATTGAGATCTGCCAAAAGAGATGACTTGTCTCTTTCTTCCCAGCTCCCCTGGGCTTGAACAGCATGGAGGAGATCTCAAGGTCTTCATGGCTTGGGTTAGATAGCTGCAGGTTTGCATATCTTATGTGGCTGCTCTTTAGAGGAAGAAGTTGCCAAGCGAGATGAGGTTTGAGGGATGCCTGACCCCAAATCTTCTGCATACTGAAGAACTGGAGTGTTTTATAACTGCATAAGTAATAATGAGAGTCATTGAAATTCTTGGAGCAGGGTATAGCAACTAATTATCTGTATAGAGTGCGAATGTGCAGAGGATCTAGGCAAGAAATGAGGAAAAGTCTGTTGAAAGCTAGCAGCAAGGGAGATGTTAGGGGATGTTGGTTTTTCTGGGCAGCATCTCATTTTTACAAAGTGCCAACAGGGCTCTGGCAATACAAGGTATGTCCAGCATTCTTAATACCATACAAGTATTGAAGTAATAATGCTACTTGATGCAGTATCTAGATGTTATTCATTGCCTGTAACTCTAGCCTGGTTATGGTTTATGTTACAAGAACAGCTTCAGTTGCTTCATTATCACTGTGGGGAATGTTCAGCCATGCATAGGGGAGTAATTAACTCATTTAATTAACTCATGGCTTACGACTAGTAGTTGGGTGTAGTCCTGAAATCATGAAGTACTTGTAGGTATGCATGAAGAAAGAACAGTAGTTTAAAGTAGATTTTCCTTTATTTATTTATTTTAGAGCTTCAAAAAACTGACTACATGGTGTTTGCTGGGAGACAGTACTACTTAGGAGACAAGTGTCAGGTTGGTACTCGAAGCAGATTCAGTTATGAGAAGTTACTAAAGTTATTTTAAGTGAAGTATGGTAAGTCATGAAATCCTCCAACCTCATAGACTTTTCCAAGACTCTTCTTATTCTCTTCCCTGTACCTATTAATCTGTCTTTTAATTACGTTTTGTTCAAAAAAATCTAAGCTTAAGCATTGGGTAGTATGATGAAAAAGCTGCTTTGAAGTTCACAACGAACTTGTAGTGATACGTATTCTGCCAGCGTGGAAGTTCCAGACTGAGAACTCAAAATACACAGGTAAGTGTTTGAGGCAGTTATGTACTAGGTTTCCACTGGGGGTCACCAGCAGGTTTGGCCAGTCTTACCCCTACTCAACAGTAACGTAGCAGATATTTCCCTAAATAAAAAAGGAAACCAAAAAAGGGAGGGGAGGAGGGGCAAGGTAAGGCCAGGAGATGTTGAAAGGAAGGTCAGCTTGCTTCATGTTCCCATGTTGTATGGAGCGAGGGCTTTTTTTTTTTTTCTTTATCGCTTTGTTTGAGGTAGTACTGATGACTCATTCAGTGACTTGTTCCTAGCTGAGTAGAGCTTTCCTTTCCAGTTTCCTGTTTTATCTTCTGTTCTGCTGAAATTGTTAAATAACGGCCTTCCTGGTAGTTATTTGCTTGGCACAAGGTATAAAAATAAGTTAAGTGTTGGAATCTGTCGTCTTACCTTGTTTTTGCTCACAAGTTTCTTTGCGATGTCTCCTTTCTCTTCCTTCATTCCTCAGGTTAGTATAGCACTCTTTATTTAGCTGCCATGTTGAAGAAATATTTGAGACTCTTGGGCCAACTCAGTAATCTTTGGCCAGCTAGAAAACAGCCTTTGTTATCAGTGGATTGTAGACAGTGTTCTGATTCCTCTGATACCATTAGGGCTTTTTTTTAGCGCTTCCCTTATTCTCTCTTCAGGTACGTTTGGAACCTGGAGGTAAGTATTACAACGCTCATATCCAGGAAGTTGGACAGGATGGCAACACAGTGACTGTGTTCATTGAAGAACTAGCAGAAAAGTAAGCAATTTGATGACAACTTAAAACTGCATTTCATGTTTGCTGAACAGTTTCTGGTTGTGTCTGTGTATGCTTTGATCTGACAGATGCCATAAGTGGGATTATTAGGCTACTCTGAGAAGAAAAGAGAATCCAGACTCAAATATAAAGAGAGGCTTTATAGGAGATATGCTTTCTTGCTGGCTATCACTGTCCATTTAAAATGTTGCAGGAAAATTATTCTATTGGATTTCTAAGGACCAAAGTCAGTACTGTGGTGATTATTGAGTAGCCTTGCTCTTCTGTCTCTTCTCTGGACTGCAAAAAGCAATCTTTTCCACTTGGGTTGAATTCACAGACAGCGAATTATTCGGTTACTGGCTTCTCTGGAAGCTTTACGTTGTTGCCAAATATTCAGCTTTTTGGCTGCTCTTCTAACAACAAATCTAATCACTTTCTCCACCTTGCTGTTTAAAGCATTCCCCCTCCCTCGAATTTAAAATTAGGCTTGTCTACGTACTGTGTTCAGTTGTACCTCTGAAAGCATGTGAATATAGAGAAGAAATTCAACCCAGCAGGCTGGTAGGATAGCATTGAGATGAAATCCTACCTTGTCTTTTTTTAATATACAAATAACAGTAAGGTGCTGGATATCAGAGAAACAGTATAAGATGGTAGGGTACTTGCAGGAAGAGTTGGGGAGTATAAGTTTGTCTCTATCTTCCCACGTTTTTTAAGACTCTGAAAAAGCTAGCTTATGTATTGGAGTTGGAATCATTAACTATAACGTTTTAAATGCAGGTCCATTTACCTCAGAATGAAGGGGGCAATTTTGAAATCTAGGTGTCTCGTGTTTAAAGAGAGATTGACTTTTGATGTTGCTTCGGTTTTTGTTTCCGTGCAGTTAACGCGCAATGTATTTTTGCAGCACTGCTGACATCAATATCTTTCATGTAGGCATACAGTTCCATTGGCGAACTTAAAACCAGTGACGCAAGTGGCACCTGTCCTTGCTTGGAATGTGGTTCCCAGCCGCAAAGGAGGAAGCTATCAGAAAATAACAGGTGGATACTTCTCAGGATTAGGTTTGTACTGGGTTTCAATGTTTTTTCCCTTCTGAAGGAAAGAAGACCAGTTTTAATAGCAGCAGTCTTTAGATATTGAAAGTGACTTAACCTTAAAACTTGGCACTGCGGGGGACTTGTGTAACATGATTATTCACAGAGAAGGATGAATTTATCCTTGCAAAATAGCAAGTCCATTGAAAATACATAGTAGGGTTAATATTGCTCAAAATTACCAAGAAGAAATTCGGCATTTGAGAACCATGTATAAAGCCTGGGTCCATGTGTCGAGGAATTTGTCTGAGTTGGCCCTATCGGGGATATATGGAAGAACGAGGGCTCCTGTAGTCAAGTAGATACAGACTTCATTTGTTTGATGTGGAGAATGGTTTTGTAATAATAAGTAAAAGGAGCCTTTATGAAGATATTTTTAATACTGAGATTAGTAGTTTGGTCAGCTGAAACTGGGAGAGTATTTACGTATGTGAGACACTATATTCTGCTCATGTTTTTAGAATGCCCATTTGAGGTTTCAAAATAATGGCATGCAGTTTGCATACTTCGGATGCTTTTTTGGGGTGGATTATTGTGTCCAAATACTGACTCTTTTCAAATGATAGAATAGAACTCTGGAGTAAGTTGTTTAAGATGCTTGTGTAAGCCTCTCTCTTCTGTCCTAAATTGAAACTGCAGAAATGGATATGAAAACACGGAAGAGACTGCTTAAGAAAGTCCGTGGAAAGGAAGTTTTTATGACTGTGGCTTATAGTAGAGGTCAGCCAGTTCTTCCACCCCGGCTACAGCACGGTGTTCCTTCAGGGCGATCTTCTCCAGTTCACTGCTCACAGGGTGGTGGAAACATGGCACCTTATGAACCCTATCATCCTCAGAATCCTGCTCAGAGACATAGCCGTGGATTTGGGATGCCGAGGTATGAAGCCTTGAAAACCTACTGGAGATCACCATTCGTTCTCTATTCATGCTTGCTGCAGACTAGTTGGGACAGAGTTTGTGCTATTTAGTAGATAATTCTACAAGCGAGTTCCATCTGAGAGGCCCTTCCTGGTAATTGCACCTTTTACCCTTTAAACTTAGGGGATCTGCCCGATTTATAAACAGGCACAACATGGTTGGCCCTCAAATAGCATTCTACCCCAGTCCAGGAAAGAGATGCTATCAGAGCTATGACAATTTCTCCTACAGGTCCCGGTAAGTGAATATAAACCTATTTACAAAACATTGCTCTAAAAAGGTTGGGGAAGGTGATGGGAGAGGCGTGGGGAGGGCTGAGTTGGCTATTAACGGCATGATAACAAATAACGGGAATATTGTGCACCTCCAAAAACAGAGTTTAAAACTGAGCAGCAAAACCAAAGTGACACTCCAGACAGTTGTGATCCTTAACCTCTTTTCTCCTTTTTAAAGTTCATACAGCCGTAGTCGCCGTCAGATGCAGTGTGTGAATAAGGAATGTCAGTATGGGTTTGTACCAGAGAATGGAGAGGAGCCTCAAGGATCAGAAGAAACAATAACTTTCTATGAAATTGAAGAAGGGGATGAAACTGCTTTTCCTGCTCTACCAGTAAGTTATAGCAAGAGACTTGTTTAAAAATTTTGAAATTAAAAAGAAAAAGCTGTACAAATGCACAGCGCTTCTTCACCTGAGTACACAGCATCTCTGCTTCCTGGTATGAGCTTTAGCAGTGAATGTATTTTGGAGAAGTGAAGGCTGACATGAGTCTAGATCCTGCAAAACCTGCTTAAAATCTCAGTTTTTCTAAGTGTTTTGCATGTCCTGCCACCACTATCCTCAAGCAGCAGTTGTTTTATTTTATATTTAGTATATTTTGATACGGGTAGGGTCACTTTTATTCTTTTTATTGCAGTTTGATAATGAGGTTTGGAGAGAGAGAACAAAAAAAAAAATCCCTTCCTGTTCTGGATGTCTGCTATCTAGGTCTAAACATTGTGGGAGTAAGCTCTTCACTTGTTTGCCATGCTGTAATTTATGATTTGTGTAACTAGATTCAGAAGCTGCATAGTGATAGTCTGGGTTGTTGTAACGAATTTATGGTTGTGATACCTTGGAGTAGCATGCTGTTCCTGAAACAGTTTCTTCTGCTACAAAAACAGGAGGAAAAAAAAAATCTAGACTTCTTTTTAAAATAGTCTTGATGGCAGGTCTATAGATGAAGTGACACAGTATTCTTAATCTTTAAAACCAATCTTCTATTTATTTATTGTAAGTCTAAACTTGGTGCAAACTGCTGCAAAAAATCAGTTGATGTTTAGCTATCTGAAGAGGAAAGTAGATCTTCTAAAAGCTGGTAGATTTGAAACTTCTTTATTGCACCACAGCAGTGAAATTCATAAATGCAGCCTTACTTAAATAGTGAGAGAGAGGGAGGGAATCTGCTCAGGGTTATTTCAGCAGCTGTTTTTGGTTCCTATGCTAGATCTGTGATTGTTGCTCTGTGACTTCATCCAAGAGTGTCAAGTAATAAAGACAGATTATCCTGAATACTTTTTTCCCCAGACACGAGATCAATATAGCTTAGTAGCTTTCCATCCCTATTGCTAGGCTAAATAGTTGCAGCTGCTAGTGAATAATTTTTCATGTTCGTTCAACCACTCTGTTATTGTCAATGCCAAAGCCTTTTCTCTGTCTCTTCCTTGTCTTGTTTAGTAAAGGAATATAACATTTCCTGGGGAAAGATGCATCTCACTGAAAACTCTACCATCCTACTAGAGGCCTGGTGGGAGAATCTTCTGACTCTCGACCTCTACTTCAACCTTGGAAATCTTACAAGCCTCTCTGAGCGCTTTATCGATTTCATAGCCATCATGTCTTCTGAGGAGAATTTTGAGTGTCACCTTAGCCATCACGAAAGAGTGAATTAACTTCTTTTACTCATGCTTCTCATAATCCTCTGTTCCTGCTTCTTCAGAAAACTCTAGATTTTTAAATCGTGGTGCAGCTAAGGAGTGACTTTTCCATGCAAAGACAAAGGGCACATGAAGAATTGCAGTGGTCTCATGGGAACCCTAATGGGTGCTGGTCTTTTAGAAGAGTCAGACTTGCATGTGTGGGTCCAGTTAGTGCAGACGGTGGGGTCTATGCTGCTTGCCTGCCTCATGGGTTTCTCCAGTTGTGGCTAAAGACAGTCTCTCCTCCTTTGAGTTGGAGTGTTTGGATTAACTGCTCTGTTGCTGGTTTGGTGGGAGTGTTCCAGGATGAAGAATGTGGGAGCGTATGTTGGAGGTAGATAGAGAATCTTGGCCTGCTGTCTGCACCCCCTTTTCCAGCTTCATTTTAACCTGAAACAAAGCTGACTAAACTCTGGAGTGGAGCAACTTAAATGTGTTGCATGGGACAGTGATAGGCTTTCAGAGATCAAATTACCAAATGTGTGCTGGGCGGGACAAAAGGTAAAAAGGAAAGAAAAGTGTCCACAAGTATTTTGCTGTATGGAGGATGCGTAGGAACAGCACACAAACTGCAGTTAGAGTAAGCGTTGGTTGCAGCAGACTTGTTCTGCCAGTCTGTTTCAAGATGATGGGAAGCTCTGTGTGCCTGTGGAGCAGGGAAAGGCTATACTATTCTTAAATATGCACTACTGATTTTTGCTTTTCAGAGCCAGGGTAGCCCTGCTCCCATTGTGCATGGTCCAGCAGGGTTCTGGGTAGCAAGGAGAGGCCCTAACTCTGTTCCAGCTAACAAGCAGACCCTGAATTCCTCAGAGGAGGAAGTGGAAGAAACAAGTGAAAACGGTGAGTCCTGAAAGGACTAGTGGGAGGAGAGAAAAGACAAAAGGTCAAAGATCTGCAGCGTGCTTCTGATCATCAAAGTGGGTTGCTTAGTTCTCCTAAAGATCCATTTATTGCAAGCTTTGAACATGTGTGTGAGTATGTTATTTTTTTCATTGCCCGACAGGGATGTGTCATGGTTTCACTTAAGCTTGCTAGACTATCCCTCTTTTGATTGCATAGGTCTGTAGCAAGACAACTTGTTGCTTGAAAATGCATGGTGTAGACTGCATTTGGTGATGGCAACCTTGATACTTGGTGGAAGAACTGAGCAAACTTGCTGAGATGACAGTGTCTCTCAGTATACTGATGCTTTCTTTAGCTTTTAACTATATACATACACTTTTAAGTATATTAAGTCAAACTCTGCTATGCTGTGATTAAGTTCTAGAAACTCATTTTTTTGGACTGGATTTTGTTTGTTTTCTAGAAGTGTCTGAGATAGGGCACTTATCTTCATATTTCAACTTTGAAAACAAGGAGTTCTAGAGAGTGCTAGTAACTCTTTCTTTTCTTATATTTTTCTTAGCCCTACCAAATCAGTTCCCACAATTTACAATGGAGAAGCCTTACAAATGGAAACTGTCTAATTTTATCATCTTGGTTCTGCTATAATGCTTGCCTCCGAACAGTTAGAGCAATGTAGCGTGTTACGTTGTGCTGTTTGTTTGAAGGACTTTCTTCCTGTCCCCCTCCAGAATACTTCAGTTTCAGTAACCTCTTTCTCTGTTCAGAATGTGCCCTCTTTATCCTGTGTTCCAAGACAGTAATTATTTTCTAGGTTTTAAATCAAACCATGAACTCCTTCTTGGGTTTTTTGAGGGGGAGTGTTCTCTCCTCCCCCCCCCCCCCCCCCAAAAAAAAAAAGTTGACAAAATGAAAGCTAATGTCTAATACCTTAAAGTCTGTAATCCTAGAAATACAGTGACTTCAAACAGAGCTATAATGTAGATTGGAATTTTAACCCAAGTTTAAGTTTGTCTTGGTATCTACAGGTGGAGGCAGTGACTCAGGATTTAACAGCTCATATAACGTTAATAGAGGGAGCTGACAGTGCTGCTTCAGATCCTTTAAGAAAAGTGGTAACAGCACAGTGGTAACAGGTTCCTGTTTGGCACTGTGTGGTGGGTGTTTATTTTTCCCCTGAAGGTAGCTCAGTTCATGTTAACGCTTCAGCATCTGCTGTTGTGGTAGCTTCAGCTTTAAACCCTCCTCTCCCTCCCCCTCCCCTAAATCAAAGCTTCGTGTTCTCTCTCTTCTAGGGAAATTTCATGAAGAATATCTCTATGCACCTTCAGGTAAGTAAAATTTGATCTCTTCTGATGCAACATGTGATGATTGCAATGCAATCGTTACAATCTTATAAGTTTCTGAAAGATTAGATTTAATGCACTTTCTCAATTAACCTTGCCCATGCCCTCCAGATCCAGACTGTGAAACTGCAACAGTATTTAGTTCAGCAGAACCTACAGCAAACTTGGTAAGATTTAGTCATGGTCTATTTGGATTAGGATTCCCCGAAGTACTTGGCATTCTTCGTAGAAACTACCCTTGGAAGCAGGCTTAGTGTAGCAGGTCAGAGACTGTTTTTGGAAGAAAGGAATGATGGTTTCATTTATTTCTCCCTCTTATTTGCCTCTTAAATAGCAATTTTTTTTTTGTCTCCCAAGTTTGCGAGTACAGTCTGAATGGTACTAGGTATGTGTTTTCTCTTTGCCCAGGGCAAGGTAGAAAATCATTAATGTATTTTGAGTCCTATTTACTCTTCTTTCCTGCTCCAGATAGCCCTTACTTTTATCATGCTATGCTGCAAATCCCATTCCAGTTAGTCTTACTCATCTACTGTGGAACTGGATAGATCTCATCTCTGATAGAACCAGCTTTGAATTTTTTGTTACCTAGAACTAGATCAAGGGCTACCACTTCTCCCTTCGCTCACCTGCTGGTCTACAGTGGGTGTGAAAACTAGTCTTACGAATGTCAGAATGAAACTGGTTTTGCTCCAGTTGCAAAGTTTCTGTTTTCAGATTATTTATGTGTGTGTGTATATATATACACACGCACACATCCACAATTACACACACTAGAAGCTTAAAAACTTTCTAATCTTGTGAATTCTCTGCCTCTTAAATGGATCAAACTTTGCTTTGGACTCCCTTCAGGAAGAAGGGACAGTGTCTGTGTCTCCTCAAGATGGAGGTGCTTCCTACAGCTATCCCCAGAAGGTAATAACTAGCACTTTATTGTGGCAGCCCTGTGGGGAGGTGACTGCTGCACTCGATCACTCTGAGTTCTGCCTTCTCGTAGTCTTGTAGCAAAGAATACAATCCCCTGTAAGTATAAGCAAATATAAGCAAAATAGAAGGGTGGGAAGATGCGTTGCAGTTGTTTGCAATTCTAAACAGGTATTTTCAGGTTGGGATTTTCAAGCCAACTTTGAGGGAACTTGGATAACTAGCTGCCTTAAATGTATTTTGGAAGTCCTAGCTGTAATGCGAACTGAGAATTTTTGAACTATGTTATGTCTAAAACCTGTATAGCCTTTCTCAAAGCTGGTGTCTAGAGTCAGCGTGCTGACATTCTGTCTCTTTGGCAGGTGATAGTGAATTCTGCAGTAATCTCAACCTCCACCTGTGTTAATGCTGCTCCAGCTACAGTCTTCTCAAATTCTGCTGCTTCCTCTCAAGCCAGTGTCACGACAGCTGTTCCCCCGCAAACAGCAGTTCAACCAATCCTAGTATCTCCCCCTTCTATAGGGAGGCCAGGTAGGTTGTAGGATAAGGCAAGGGATCAAATCTCTAGGCTTTCAGTTACTGTACTCCCCTTCCATTTTTCCCTTGCTCCACTAATCCAAAACAAATATTGAAACAAATATTGAAACACTTCTAGAGAACTTCATTTGCTTCAACTTACAACTACTGATAATTCATTTTTAACTTCACTGCTAACTCTGTTCGCATGTTTTGAAGGGAATAATTGCCCCTGAATTTGCATGCAATTAGTATCCCTCCCTCTTCTTCCCCCCCCCCCCCCCCAATCCTCATTTTGCCCAGTTCTGTCTCCCTTTTCACCATTGCTCAGTGTCTGTCTTAATTTGGGGGTTTTTCCACTTAGGCTGATATTTCTGCACAAGAATTCAGTTGGCACAGTTCTCTGCAAGCTCTGCACTTGGTGCTTTTACAAATAATCTGCTGGTGTTCTAGAGGTCTGGGCCAACTAATGAATATTCAGCAAAGTTTATCTAAAATAACTTCTGCATGACTTCTCTTGAACCTTCCTCTCTTTTCAGTGACGTTTTTGATGACTTAAAGTGATCAGTCTGTTCCCTGTTGTTCTAGGACAGACAATTATGTAAGAAAAGCCTGAACTGCCTCCTAGTTTGAAGAACTGATTGAAAAGAGATATTTAATCTTAACTGGAATATGGAACTTGTGAATAGACATACGGTTAAGGCTTGTGAGATTGGAACCTTCCCATCTGGTTTTAAAGTTCTTTTTCTGGACTTCTTATGAAGTGGGAGGGATGTGATTAGTAAAGAAAACTTCAAGTTAAAACCTGTCTTTAGGGGCGCTGAGATGACCGGAAAGAAGCACATGCTTAGTTGTGTAACTTAGCATCTTGTTCATTTAGAATGCCATTACAAATTTGACTTGACTTTTGTTTCTTTCTAATAGTAGCAGTTTCTTCAGTGCCATTCCCAATTTATTCGGCTCCTCTTCCTCCAGTCAGTGAGGTGGGAGAACCTGGTGCCATTCCTCCACCTTACTCTTGTGATCCCAGCGGCAATGACCTACCACGAGGTAATGAAGGTGTACTTTGTGCTTTTACTAACGCTGCAATTTGGCACAGTTCTGACTTGTGTTTTTTATGGGAACTTTGCAGAATATCTGTAGTGAGACAAAAAGATAATATTCCAGAAGGAATACTATTGATGCTTATGGTAAAAATGTTTTTAATTCCTATTGCTGAACATCATATCAGAGTCAAACATGGCACTGAAGCTTTAGACAGTATCCTAAAGAAACAGAAATATCAAGGGAGTGGGTTGTTGGCCTGTATCTTGTTGGCTCTGGGTGGAGTAATTTTCTTTTTTTTCTGATAATTGGTAGGTGTTATGTCTTCATGATGTCTTGCTGTTGCACAATTCAGTGGAACGTTGTGCTGTTGTCCTTTGTGGCTCTGATGTCGTTCTGTGGCATCATGAAATGGGGATGAAGTATAGGGTTTTTGGTTCCTCAGGTATATATATAGCATGTTCATATACCGTCATGAATTATGATAGGGTCTCTTACAGTAGATTTCAGCTATTAAGCAGTAAGTGTGAAAAGAGCAGCCTAGCACCTCCCAGCAAAGCAGCTCTGAGTCAGCTTTACCCAGCTGCTGAACTTGGGCATTCTTAAATGGTAACTCTTGGTTAATCAGCTTGCTGTTACAGATTAAGAATACCTGCATGCCATGCGAGTTTATATCAAACAATTGAGCTTGGTAAACAGTGCAACATGCATCATATTTGCCTTTTGAGTTATTAATTTCATGGCTCTCAAGACACAATCAGGGCCTGCAATTCAGGAGAGCTTTGCTTAATAACCCAAGAATCAAGCCGTCTCCTGTCAGTAGCACTGGCAAAGTGCCTCTCGGCCACAGGAATAACAGTATTGCTTATTATGCTGTATACCTTGCTTTCCTCTAGGTAGGAACGTAGCTGAGACCTGAGTGTCACCTTCAGATCACTGCACTAATTTCAAGAGGCAGATAAAACTCATCTGTGATGCAGTGTCTTGCCTTAGCTGATAAAGGATTGCTTGGTTTATAGTTTTGGACAGCTGTAGAAAAACTCAGTCTCTTTCCTTGCGCATGTCCTTTGACAGTGCATTGGCTCAAACAGCACTAAGGGTTAAAAATTGAGAAGGGCTGTAAAAGCAAACTTAGTAACTCAGCTGGCTTGTCCTCTGATAGCAGTGTTCAGCTTGTCCCAGCTTAGTGCCCAGGCCAGAAGGCTGGGGCAGGAATGGTCTGGATAAGAGTTGGAGTTGAGTTATGCCTCCAGCTGTACCTGGGCTGCCACTGTAGCAAGTAGAACAGCTTCAGTTATTTCTGCCTTCTCTGGCTGACTTGCAGGGACCTCGAAGTGGGGCTATTTCTGGCAATAGTGAGGCTAAGCTAAAGGTAAACTATAGTCTGCTCTAAAGAGCAGTAATGCAAAACTGGCTGGCTGCATAGATGCTTACTGCCCTTGTAGTGAGTGTATTTCTGCGTGTGGGTTGAAGTACACATGCTTTTTACATGCCTCCCTCCCACACTGGATACGTTGAATGTCTGTGCGTCATAGCTAGCTTACTCTAATAGTCTTCTACAGATGCAGCAGACAGTATTTTATCAGAGGCTTATTACATTTAATTCAAGTTTCTGTGTCTCCTATTCTCTTGCTCTGCTGCTGGTGTAGAGAGGCCCTTTTCCTTTAGGGGTGAGTGAGGAAAGGAACTGGCTGTGTGTGTCTGTAGGGTCTGTGAAATTCAGACTTCTGCACTGTTTCAGAAGATACACTCACTGTAACTGCCTGGATTCGTTTCCCTTCCCCCACTCCCCACCTGACCATGCATTTCAGGTGTCTGGCACTTTCTTTTAGCATCAGAATATAAAGGGTGAGGTTTTCTTATTATTATTCTGAGGTCTATTACTCAGAACACAAAATACTTGGGTAACAAATTGTTTTCATGCTTGATTCAACATATTGTTATCTAAAGTAGCTCTTTTGTCCCTGTCTGGGACTTTCCTCAAAGCACTTATCCTAGAGGGACAATCCCAAATAACGGGAAGAGCCGCTCTTGATAGCTGCAGTTCAGGTAGCTGCCTCTGGTAGGCTGCAGAGCAGCTTTGAGCCGAAAAGATACGGACTCCATCAGATGCATTTACAGAGCAGCCTGCTTGTTTTGCCAGAGGCTGATCTGGAGGAAAGCAGGATGCACGGTGTTACGACATGGCTGCTCAGAGCTCTGCTAGTATTGCTAATGTGTTCTGCAGTAACTCTGTTTTTTACAGGTGCTCTCAATTCCTGTTTTTATTAATCTTGAATATTCTATTTCCCACTTTCCTACTGTAGTAGGATTGCTCTAGATGGTATTAAGCACACATCAGAGTTAATTGTCTCCAACTTTAGTGGAATGCCCTTAACTGAGGCTTTCAGCACTTGGGAGAATGGGGTGTTAATTCACTAACAAGAATCTGGAGTGGATGTGGATTAATAGCCTCTTCAGTCCCTGCCTGTGGCTCTTCTGCTGAGTCTCTCCACCTAATATCTGCCATGTCTTTCAGGGACAAACTTTTTTTTTTTTAAGAATTTTAAGGCTGATAGTTAATAAGGAGTTGCATGTAGCGTTTATGTTGTCACACTGCTGCAGTGGAATCTACTCAGCTATTAAATTAAGAAATCCAGGAGCTTTAGTATAGTGGAAGATAAGGTGTTTAGATATCCTCGACCTGCAATTCTATCCTTTTCTGTTAAGAGGTTCCTGCAGGACAGATGTTTGGCCTGGTGTAGTTTGGGTGGCTGACTTGTGAAGAGACTTAAGATTTTAACGGAGTAGGGAAGAAAACAAGCCAGGTGCCTTAGCGTTTCTTTGTACATCTGCGTCTGTCCTGATTTTTCAGACTTTCTTGGATCTTTTCCAATGGAGTCTAGGCTTCTGAAACCTGTTTGTGTTACAGTGATCTTAGGTGTCTGACCCTCGTCTGCTCCCTTGTATTTGAAGAAGCTGTTGATAAGAGTGCTTGACGTTTCTGCGTTTCAGAGACGGCTCCTTTCCTGCAGTAGCATCGGGATTGATCAGAGCCACTCATCAGCACAGTAAAAATCTTGTCAAGAACTTTGCCCTCATGCATTATAAGACAAGGTTTTATTGGAAATTAACATGTGCTTTATATTTTTGTGTCAGGGTGGCTAATTTTCCTTGATTTAGCTGTTGCTTCATAAGGTGGCCATGTTTTGCTGAGGATCATCTTATTTCTAGACATCTAAAAGAAGAATATAAACAAAAACTGGTCTCCTGCTGTACTTGCTTCTGTTCCAGCATTCCACAGACATCAGTGTTTCCAGTATCAGTTTGTCACTTCAGTCTCCCAGCTCCTCCTTTGTACTGTTATCTCTGCTAGGAAGCAGCTGTTTCATTCAGCTTCTATGCTCGTTTTGCATAGATTTGCATAAATAATTGAAGAACAAAATCAGATTTTAAAAAACTTGCTCCAAATGTAGATGCAGTTCCAGCTAGATACATAAAAGCTGACTTTTTTGTGAGTCTTCAGGCTATTTTTAATATTTTACTGACTGGGGTCAATGTTGCAACCAAAGCACCAGCACTTCCAGGAGTAAGCTAACCAGCTGTTAGGCATGAGGAAGGATCTGTGTGTAATTACTAACATAGCTAAGTAGATTGTTGCCCTGATCAAATACCCTGGGCAGTGAAAGAGCTGAGAACTGACAACAGAGGAAACTAATCTTCATTAATTGCAGAATTGGGGTTTGCATTCCCTGGGCTGTGCCTGTCTGCAGCAAAGTAGGACCCACAGTACATAGAAGCGTAGGGCTAGGAAAGTGTGTGTGTGTCGGGGGGCAGCGGATGGGCAGGGAAGCCCTGTGGCCCCAAGGCTCTGACTGGGGACAGATGGGTCGGTGGTAGGAAGCTGGGGTACATGGTAGCTCTGGAAGCATTGCTGGGTTGAAGCCCTTAGTGGCTCACTCATCATCTTGAGTTGTCTCCCTGTTACGCTGCTCTGCTTTTCAGCTCCCAGCAGTACTAATCAAATTACTAATCTGCCTTTGTGTGTGTGTGTGCGCAAATGTATTCCTGAGGAATGGGTGACTTGCTCTCCTTCCTGAGCCTTTTGAAACAAATGTGTTTTTGAGACTGAAAAATCAACTTTTTTTTTCCTTATACATGTTTCTAGAACTGCATCACAGGATGAAAAATATGCTTGCCTCTCTCTCTCTCTCTTTTTTCCCCCTTACCCTCCTGCTTTCCCCCCAGAGCAAACTAGAAAGTTTTTGAACTACTTAACTCTTTTGGATAGTTGGAAAGCCTTTTCCAAGTTCAAAAGGGTATTATTCACATGAAGTGTTTTTAAGTCCTTCCACGCTTCTGGGATTGCTCCTCAGAGTATCAAGTTTTTTTGCTGGGGGCAAATTAGTCAATTCATGGATGACAGAAGTAAAAGGCTAGCTGCAAGAAGGCCAGAAACTGGGTACCCTTTGATCCTTGCGAGGAAGGGAACATCTCCCTTTTTATATCACATCAGAACATGAGGAAAATCAAAAAAGAGAAAATCTAATTCTTCAGGCCTTGGGATTGCTATACATGTTGTCCCAATTGATGTTTCTCTGTATGGTTATTGCTCACCAAAGCGCTGAAGCTGGAGACAGTGGCTGCAGAGTTGGGTTTAGCAGAGGGCAGAAGCAGTATGAAGCTGTAGTCTCCGTGGAGCTGGGCCATTTTTTTTCATGTGTTAACCCAGCATGGTTATTTTCAGTATGTATGCAGTGCGTATACAATATGTCTACGTTGTACATGAATTGCTACTGGAAAGTGATGGGAGTGCTTTTAGCAATCACCTTCATTTAGGGGCTTAGGATCAAATTCTTATTGGGTATTAAATTCCTTTTTCACCCAGCCTTAATAGGAAGTCAGAATTGCTAATCAAAGGTGTGGTATACTGCAGAGGCTTATAATAATGCTATATCTGTTGTCAGTTGACTAATCAAGTTGGATAAACCAGAATCAAAGCCAACATAATCACTGAAGCTTGATAAAAGTTGGTCAGGCAGATGTGTAACTGTTGCACAGATATTGTATTGGATTAATTTACCTAGAAAGATGCACCAGTTCTAAAGGCTGGTGATATTCCAGATACGTTCTTAACCCTCAAAACTTTCAAGAAAAAGTAAATATTTGCTTAGTGACTTAAAGCAAAATGTTCTTAATGTGTGTGAATTTCTGTTGCTTCTTATTTTACTCTTCTGCTCTTTTTAATGTCATGTCCTTTAATTTCAGATACAAAGGTTTTGCAATATTACTTTAATCTGGGATTGCAAGTAAGTGCTTTTAAAATGACTACAGTAAATTGCCTGTAAAAGCTGCTGCTTGTCTTGACAGTTGTACTGGTGTATTTGAGACTTGCCAGTGTGCTAAATGTGCATCCTGTGCACTTGACTATTAATACATATAGGCTTTCTTGGAACTTCACTTCCTGAGCTTTACTTTAATCTCTTCCAACTCCAATCGTGAAGCACCTTAGTACGTCTAGTTGTTTCACTTTTTTTTTTTGCAGAGGGCATTGGATAAATATTATTCTTTTGTATGAGCATATCAAAGACTTGTGTATGTGCACATCAAAGACTATTCAGATGTATAGTTTGAGTCCTCTAGGACTTGTACAGCTGTGTTCAAACTGGTTAGCACCACTTAGTGTTCTGGGAAACATAGCTCTGCTTAAAGAGTTGTCTCTGGTATAGAAGGCAGTGTTGGTGCTGCTACGCAGGGATGTAAAAAGTATGTCAGCTCCTTCAGCTGAAGAAACAAAAGTCTCTGAAGGTGACAAGGTCAATAAGAAGGGAATTTTGATTCTCTGTAAAGATCTGTAACAAGGGACAGCATCATAGAACTGAAAGCAAAATAGACGGCTGTCTTTGTCGGTATTGCAGTAACTTTTCTGACTTTTTGGGGGAGGAGGGGTAATACCATCATCTCAAAGTGATAGAAGGGAAAATATACTTCTTGCTGCTTTTAGATCTGCAAATTAATTTGGAGGAGGAATGGAGACTATGTGGTTGTATCCATTGCCTTGATGACTTTCCTCTCTTTCCAAAGTATTATCATCAGAGCTATTGGCATTCCATGGTTTATGTGCAGCCAGTGCCACCACCATCACCTGTGGAAGCTTATCCAGCATACACTGAGCCTGCCCCAGTCCTGGATCAGTCGGTACCTCAGCTCTACACTGATGCTGGGCGGACTGAAGTTCATCAAGTTCCCCTGGAAACACCTGCAAATGGTTAGTATTTGAGTATAAGGCCACATGGATGAATTGTGAGAAGCTAGGGAAGGGATTTATAGACTGTCTGCTCCATAGCAGCCTGCCAGCACCTTTGTTATCCAGTAGGAATCAGGAGGTTGGGAGAACATGCAGCGTAAATGTCGTAATAGGTTATTGCAGTTCCTCTGCTATCTTTGGTAGTACTCAAGGTTATGTCAGCATTGTCACTGTAGTCACTAATATCAAGGCCTTTGTAAAGCCATAAAGAGGAAAATGTAATCCTTTCTAGGTCTGTACTTGGTACGCTAATTTGGAAGAACTTTTTCTGAAGTTGTGTTGGATGCATGTCTTTGTTTATTGATAAGCAAATAGTTAAGGTATTGAAACAGAATGCACGTATCTAAAGTGAAGGAGACAGTCGAGTTTTGGCAAGCACTAAGCACTGGTACTTTTTTTTTTTTTTAAATAAGGGAAATGCTACAAAACTTTTTTAGGCTCCGCATGCTGAGTTGTTATCCTCCAAGTAGCCCTTATTGCTAGCCACGTCTTTTACTGTGAATAAGATTTACAGCAAAACTTGGCTTAACCTAGCAGCTTTGTAACAGGCTTGTAGATATACTTGGCAGTAAATAAGAGGATTGCATTAAATGAGGAAAAAGATGTCAAAAGGTCGGATGCCTGGCTCATTAAAATCTGTGAAACATGGCAAATGGTCAGTGATGGAAAGAAGCACATAATAATAAAGCTATTGCTCAGAGGCTTACAGGCTTAATGTTCTGATAGTACTTTAACCAGATCAGCTGAAGAGGTGCTCTTGCACAGATCAGTGTTGTATGGTCACAGGCTAAATAAGGGAAGAATATATCGTCTCTCTTACCTGAGTCCTCCTTGAAAAAGTTGCTTTTTTTAATGCAGGGTTTTGTTACAAACTTCTCGAACAGGGTTTTGCCTTCTAGTTTAATTCGGCACCTGAGATGAGCCCTCACCCCTCTGTTAGGAAGGATATATATGGGCACAAAATTGTTGCCACCTAAATGGGTTTTCCCTTTTGCCACCAGTATAACGCTGTTCATGGCAACGAAGGTCTGCATACAAATATTAGTCATAAAGCTAAAATATGGCAATTATGTCTAGGGTGTATTTTGTTTTTCTTCTTTAAGGTAACTTTCAAAATGTAGAGCCTCCACCCCCATCCCATGGAACAGTGTATTATCCAGTAGTGTCGGATCCCTTCAGCCAGCCGTCCCTCCCTGGATTTGACTCTTGCATCTCTTTAGTACCTACCTATCACTATATTAGTTCCTGGCATCCAGTAAATCCATCATATGGAAATTCTCCCCGGATTCCTAATGCTGCAAGTTCTGGACCATTGCACCAAGTCAGCTATGTTGCCTCACCTAACCCTGCACCGCATTACGTACCTCAAGGAATGTAAATCCGAGAGGCCTAAGCTCACTTCTTGCACTTGGTTTCTCTTGTTTCTTTTTGTCAACTATATGTTAATATTGTTTCATAACTGTTATCCTGCCCCAGTGGGCTGGGTACTGGTTGATTAAACTGTATTCAAATTTCATGTTTCTCTTCCGGTTTATGCTAATGATACTCAGCTCGACAAGGTGATGTTTTAGTGGATTACATAGGAAAGCGTAGTAAAAGACTATACATAAACTGTAGTGCTGGGAACACATAAAATAAATATGTATAAAAACATGCTGTCACTAAAGGAAAATTGCATCATGTACCTCCATGTGAGGTGTTACACTGGAACACTTAGTCACGTGGTTCTTAAGTACTAAAATAGGCTGCTGTTGCAACTAAGAATAAAAACTGGGTGCAGCGTCATTGGAGGACAGAAAATAAAATAGGTTGGCTTTCTCAGATTTCCCAAAACAGAACTTTATTTGCCATTAGTGATCACATTCTTGTAATAGCTGTCTTTTCTCTGTTTAGTTTCATTCTGCATTGGCTTCATGTCTCTTGAAGGTTAAAGAATACTGCTTTGGTCTGTTCTGCTGTACATTACTGTATATTTGTAAGATTTGGTTTGTGAAAGATATTGCACAAATGGTGGTAGGCTTGGTGTTAAATTTGCACTGATAGCACAAAATAAAAGCATCTAACACATTGAAATGAGTGGTCCTTTATCTTTGACAGGGTAAGCTCCTTAGAATGAGTTGTCCAAGAGATGACTGGAAGAAATGAGCTGTGTTGTAGGGGATAAAGCCACTCGCCTTCTGACTTGCCTTTTGGGAAAGTCGCAGAAGGAAGACAGGAGCAGCTCTCAACATGAGAAAAGTGCAGTAGAAAACTGTGGTTTTTTTGTTAGAGCTGCAGTCCCTGTGAGTTGTTTCAATAAGCTGAAGAAAACATGACTAGTCTGTGCACGTGAACTTTTGATTCTTTCAAACGACTGTCCTTGATAGGAACTTCACTGTATGGACAAATCTTCATGCAGGTGGTGCCAGCTGGGTCTGTGCCCATAACCTCGGGGCTCTTGGTGGCACAGCCCTGATGAAAGTGTTTGCACGGGCTGCAGTGAGTCGCTGCTGGAGGCCCTGAACGCTGCCGAGTGCACTGAGCTGCTAGATCCTTTCAACTTTCATGTGACTTCAGCCCTGGGCTCTTTGTACTGGTTCTGAAAATCAGGGCTGCTGGATCTTATAGGGAGTCTGAATCCCGCCAAATTCAACATGGCATGTGTAGGGAACAAATCTCCTAGATAAGGACACAACCAGTAGCTTCAGCAAACGGCACACCTGCCTGTTGATTCCAACTCTGCAGTCCCACGCTGCTGCACAGTGGCTCTCTTGCTCTTTCCTGTATGGCTAAGTAGTCATGAAAAGGGGGGAGGGGGACTATCCAGACTTTGGGTGGGTGCGGGGGGGAATATAGTTCTTCCCTATGTCTTTTAAGTAAACATGGGAGCAAAAAGGTAATAGGAAAAAAGGATTCCTTAAAGCTTTCTCTGAAATTCACGCAGGGCTTCTGGTGTTGCTTGTATTTCTTAAGAGTGCTCCTCTCTTCCACACCCCCCCTTTTTCCTTCTTTTCCTTGGAAGGGTGGTCAATTAATTCTCCAATGTCTGGCAGCTTGCAAGTTTGGCTTTTGGTTTGTCTCCTCAGCTCCAGTCGCTACGCGTGTAACTTGGCAGTCTAATAACGGCTTTTCAAGATGGAAGAGCTAGGTGAAAAGTCAAAGCATGAAGAAAATGACCCCCAAATAGTTAATCTATATTGAGCTGCTGTGCTGTTTGCATGCATGCATGTGTGTACACCTTCCCCTCCCCCACTTAAAAAAATTACCAATATTTGAAAGCAGATAAGACCTTGGCCTTTGTAGTTCCACCCCTGTGATAGCGCAGCCTTTGGATGCACAGACCTTTCTCAGAAAGGTGAAAAGATACTACAGGTTTGTGTTTTTTTTTTTCCTTCCCCTCTTCTCCATGCTTTTTCAGAGAAGGGAGTAGATTAACCTCTGCAGTCAGGTGCCTTCCTGGTTCCTTTGCGCTTCCTAATCGAAGTACGTACAAGCGATCTCCATCGCGGAGCCATGGGCCGTGTCCCCCAGCAGTCGCGTGTGCCGTCTGTCCTGCCCCCAGCCGTGGCTGCCGGGCCAGGGGTGAGCTTCTTCCCTCTTGGGCTTTTGCAGGGCGTCATGCCTTCCTTCTCCTCCTGTCGGTCAGGCAGCCTGGCTTTTTCTACACAAGCGGTTGTCGTGGCTAAGAGCTGATGTTTTCTCTTCTGGTATGAGTTTGTCTCCTGAAGTCGACCTTTTTTTTTTTTCGTTAGAGACGCTGACTGATAGTCTGGTCTGGAGTTGAGCTTTTTGCATCTTTTTGCTTATGCTCCTGGGAGCTGGATGCTTCGCCGATAGCCCTGGCTTGCTCTCCCCGCTCTGTGCGCCGGGATGTATTTCTGTTACGTGAAATAACATGATTTTCCTATACCTACTGCGTGCGTGGCCGGTTGACTTGGGGCTTGGACAAGCACACCCATAGGAGAGCGTACCGCTGTTGTGGCTTGGAACGTGCGTTTTTGCTGGGGCTGCTTTGGCTCAAAAGTAACTTTTTGAACTGGTAACCGGGGGGTGTCTGGAAAAGTTAGCCTTGGGTCTTGGGTTTGTTGACAGCAGCTAGTCCGGCTTTAGAAACCGGGAGGGGGGGGAGGTTGATCCATAAAGTATGACATAACTTTATTGATCAGCTCTCAGTTAGTAGAACAAGCAGCTGATCCCGTGCCTCAGAGCCCTCAGTAGCTTAAGAAACGGTGGCTTTGTATTGCAGCAAAATGATTCGGACGGGTATAGAAACTGAGGGACTGCTGGAGGCTGCTGCCTCAAGTTCTGCTTTCCAGAGCTGTCCTGGGACTCGGCGATGGCTCTACGTTGCTTATTTAAAAGGGCCGTCACAAAAAGCACCGCTCTGCCGAAGCGGTGGCTGAAGCGAGAAGCAAATTAGCTGTTTTCTCATCTAGAGATTTCTAGGCCCGGCTCCAGCATCCTTGTACTAATATATCCCGGTTTTGCAGTCAAGCGTGGCAGTGGCCGGCTGCTGCCAGAGCAGTTGCCTTTCCAGAGCCTGTGCAAGATCCCTGTAATAAAACTTGCAGAACTCTTCTTTTGGTGGGTTTTCTGTGCGTTTTTTTTTGGTTTTGCCATGGGTACCAAGGTGTGGGCTCAGGGTCTGGGGGGGCGAGCAGTGTCAGCTGGGCAGTTTTCCAGGCGTATCGACTTTGTCACGTCGTTTAGTTCTCTGTGTTGGGGTTCGGTGCAAGAGCGGCGCTCTGGGCTTTGGCGCCCAGCAGAACCGCAGAATCGGTCCGCAAAGCGGCACGTAGGCTTGCAGCCCTAAGCGTGTTTTACCTTCGAGTAGGAGCACAGAAAAATACCCCAGCGTTGGTTGCTCTTGGAGGCAATTATTTTCCTTCGGATTGATGTGTTCCCCCCACCACACACACACTTCCTTTGTTGTGTTTCCTGAAGTATTTGCTAGTCACGCTCGACTCCTGCCTTTCCGCGCCGTGCTTTTCATATATGAAAGGCAGCAGCCCAAAGTAAATTAGCACCTGCAGGCTGTGCAGAAAAGACGCATCGGCTGGAAGTGCCAGAGCTCTCTCTAGATGTGAGCGCTTCTGATCTCTTAGACCTAATAAAGCGTCTCGGAGCCAAGCCCGCTGCTTCGGAGAGCGCGGGCTGAAACAAAAGGGTGTCAACAGCAGTCTTTGGGTTTGGGGCTGAGGGGTTTTGTGTCTGGTTTTTGCTTTAAGTATGCCACCATCCCCTAAACCGCTGAAAATCCTTCTGCGTTCGCAAGGAGCAGGCTTTGGTCCGACCGCGTTTGTCGGCCGGACGCCGGGACGCGCTTGCGCTCTCCGGGCGCCGCTCGCTCCGCAGGCGGCCGCGTGAAAAGCGTGGCGTTGGGCGGCATCGCCGGCGTCCGTGGCAGGTCCGTCTCCGTCCCGGCACGGCCGTGGCCGCTGCCTCGTGGCTCGTCTCCTGCTCCCCCCTCGCCATCCTGCAGCGTCTTTCTGCAGCCAGGAAATAACCCTGGTCCTGGTTCAGTCCTGGTACGTTAACGCCCCTAACGTTACTTGCTGCAGTGCGCTAGAGGCACAAGTCTCCTTCTGAAACCTTCTGAATGGTAAAATTCATCTGTTATTAAAGATAATTATTATAAATCCTGTAGAGAAAAGTCTTGCCGATTGTGCCTGCCAGCAGCGTGAGCCTGCAGGGCTAGCATTACCTCTCCCCCCCGCGCTCTTTTTCCCCCTTGGCCGCCCCAGAGCACCACGCTGAGTCCTGCGGTAAGTTGCTTTTCGAGCTCAGTTGCTTTGTTTTACTCTCGGCTTCCTCTCCTCTCCGCAGTGCTGCTGGGCATCTCGTTTATAAAATTATCCTGTCAAAAACAGCATCGCGCACGGAAGATAGTCAAAGTGTAAGTCCAGACCCGTGCTTCCGAGTAATTGCTTCTTTCACAGTGGAGGACGATAAAACTTTTGGGTCAGGACTTTATAGCTTTGAAGGAAGAGCGGAGTTTAAATTCTGCGTCTAAAAGCTCCTGCGCGTGATCAGGTCGCTGCGGCTTAACCAGGCTTCACAGGCAGCTGAGCTGCGGCAAACGGGCAGAAGTTGAGCCAGCGTTAGCCCCGGGCTACGAGCGGGCGGGCGGGCGGTCGTCTCCCACGGGTCGGTAGCCTGCAGGAACGGCAGCGCGCGCCCGAGCGCTGTCGGCGTTGTGGCTGCACGCGCCGGGCTCCGCTCGCGGCCGCCCTTACGTCCGGATGCTGAATCTCACCTTCGCTGGAGCCAGCGAAAGTTTCGCCATCGGCTTCAGGGCGCCGGGGTTTACCCCAGGACGACGGTTGTTGTTTCTGATGCTAAAGCCGTTGCCGTAGCTGTGGCAACTGCTGGACTTTGTGGTGTTGGAGAAAATGGCTTTTTTCTAAGTGAAATATCCTCTAATGATGAAAAACGAACAGAGCATCCAACTCCCTCTACCCTCTTCTTTGCATGGTTTTCCTGTTCCCTATGTTGCCTGTTTGCTTTTTCCATTCAAATCTCAGTATTTCCTCTCTCCTTGTCCTAATCGAAAGCCCAAACTCTACTTTTGTGGTGATTATATGAACATGTGATTTTTGCAGTACTTTCCAGGGAGTGTAATTGAGAGGAGATGCAATATGCTGCAAAACCTTTTCCTCCTTGCCCCCCTCCCTCCCTCCCCACTCAAACACGGCATTTTCCGCTGGGGCCCGCATCCGTCTCGCTCCGCAGTGGTGGCCGAGGGGGCACGCGGCACTTTCAGGTACAGTTTGGTTTCCGTTTCTGGAGCAGAAAGCGGCACTGGGTGACTCAGGGTATCTTAACTTTGAGCTCCCAGGCTTTGCGATGTGAGCGGGGATCGTGCAAATGCGACATCGGCATATCCCTTTTTTTAGTCCTGTTTTTAGTCTGTTCAGCTTTACGTGAGCAAATTATGCCGATATAGTTACATGTTGTTGCTTAATTACTTTTTTTTATAGACTGTTAGCTGTGTTGTTACGTATCCCGGTGAAGATGAGGAAGTTACGCTGCTAGAAGGATGTCTTTGGGGAGCAAATTAAAACGGAATTACCCTCAGCTCGGAGTAACTGCGTTCGCGTGGGGCGTTTCATTTACCAGCGCTCGGAGCGGTTTGCCCTTTTATTTGTGGCAGACAGGACATAAACGTGTGGGATTTTTTGTGTAGCCGAGCGTTGTTCAACTCTTGCCCGTAAAGCATGACACTTGTCAGATGGCTGTGGCTGGCTCGATCGCAGGTGAGCAGGATTGTGCCATCTCTTTTTCACATAAATATCGGTAAAAGTCTCTACAGGCCTGGAGCCCTTGAGCGCTCCTCTGACTGTCAGCACCCGTGAGGAGGCCGTGCTGAGTGCCGTCAGAGCGGATAAAATGTCAGATCCGTTGCTGTTCGTAAATGTTTATTATCAATAGGCAGCTGGAAATGTTACATCTGAAAAGGTAGAAACACCTTGAATTTCAATAGGCTTACATTTTTGGGAAAAAAATTAAATGCTTTTTTTTTTCTCCAGTTTACAGTTAAGCTAAAAATACACATAAAATAATTTTATTTATTATATACATTTTATTTTTACACGTTATGCGTGGGAATGACATGGAATCTGCACTACGGACGGAAAAGATGAAGTAGAAAAGTACAGAAAACTAAGCATTAGTTTTTGCTTTTCTTTTTTTTTTTTTTTTTTTGCTTTTTGCCTTCTCACCCCCAACTCGCCTTCCTCTCGGGGCGGCCGTTACTCCTCCGCGGGCAAGCGCAGAAGTCCTCCCTCTGCCTTGACGTGAGCAAAATTCCTACAGCAGCTAACAGCTTTTTTGCCTGGAAAAGGCCATGACGTCTTTTTTTTTTTCTTTCTTTTGGCCCAGAACTAGAAAAGGAAGAAAGCCTCACCTCTTTGTCCCGCAGAGTAAAATGTCATTTTAAACGCAGCGCCGCGTTCGGTTGCGACTCGCCCTCGAAAAGCCGCCTGGCTGGCTGAGCCCGCCGGGCCCTCCGCACCACGGTTTCCTCCGCCTTGGGTGACACTGCTGGTACGGAGACGTTTGACACGGAGCGGGGGGCAGCGGCCCGAAGGAGGGGAGCGCCGAGCGCCCCTCGGTGGAGGGGGGAGCGTTAGGTCGACGTGGCTTTTTAAAGCCGTGGGTGGTTGGGATTTTTGGTTGGGGATTTTAGTCGTTTGTTTGGCACACCTTGGGGAGGGGGGGAACAAACAAACACACGGTGAAAGTGTTTCCCCGACGTATAAAGCACGGGCGAATACTCTGAAGATAAAGGACGAAACGCTTCTCCTGCCGTCTCAGCGTACTTTTTTTTTTTTTTAGGTAAAACGCTTTTTAAAGAGAGTCGTTCTTGGCCGCGAGTTTACTGGAGCACGTTAGTTATTCTGGGCTGGGGGGTTTATGCGAATAAAATATAAATGACTTGTTTGTACCAAAGTAACGGTCTGAAACAGGGAGAGAAAGCAGCATGAAAACCAGATTAGACTACGTTACGCGTGGCAAGAAACTGCGTTAGCGGCTGGCCCAGGGCGCCCCCCACCTTCGCCCCCCCCCCCAAAAACCCCAAATCCAGTAAAGGATGATTTTATAGCAGCTGGGTTTCAGGTAGCCGGCCCGCTAACAAAGGAAAGGCGGGTGAAGAGAGCCGTCCCAGCTGCCCCGTAGGGCTCCCCCGGCTGGGCACGCTCCCGCTGCCAGCGATGGGGGCACGCGAGCGCCCAGGAGGCAGCTGCGGGCGCTGACCGATTTCCCTCTCTTTAAAAGGTAAGGTTTTTATATTTATACATGAATATATTTATTTAAATAGTCTTTAATATTTACAACGGCTGCTTCTGCTAGAAATTGTTACATGTGCCATTAGAAAAGGAGGATGGAGACGCAAGTACAGTAAAGTAACGCTAAGGGTGAGACGAAAGCCCGCGAAAGCAGGGGCGTGCAGAGCTTGGGCTTCCGGGGTACCCGCTCTCCACCTGCGGCAGACGTCCCCTGAGCTCCCCTCTTGGGCAACCGGGCTAGTTTTCGACATGGAAAACTGTCATAATGTTCATACCGTTAAACCCTAACCTGAAGTAGTTGTAGGAAAATAAAAGTACATACTACCGCTACTAACGTTACCTACTTAACTGTATATAGCGCCTTTAATCTGAAAGTGCTTATAAATAATGAACTAACCCCCCTGCGAGGTAGGTAAGTATTATTATCCCTATTTTACAGATGGGGAAACTGAGGCATTAGAGAGGCTAAGTGACTTGCCCAAGGTCACAGGTGAGTCGGTGGCGGAGTTGGGAAAAGACCCCAGAAATGCTCTTTTCTAATCCCGTGCTCCAACCGCTGTGCGTGCTGCTTCGGCAGGGTCCACGCATACAAATGCTTGAATATTTACAAATAAACTGGCGATTAATTTACAAACCCCGTCATCCGAATAATCTGCAGAGATAATGTCACCGAACTTCTTGTTTCTGAAACGGCTCCTTTAATCCCCGACCTGAGCACAAACACCTGCTAGGGCTGCGTGGGGTCCCGTACCGGGGTGTAACTTGTCGACCTCAGAAGAGTGATCCTTTTTAGGTGGGCTGCTCTCCAATGCCAGGGGAAAACGGTACCAGAGGGTGGGCGGTGGCAATAAATAATAAAGCAACTTCAAGTGCAAGAAACCTAAAGAGAGGGCGGGTGGGAGATCAAGAGCTGTGTTCTTCCCAGTTCCAAAGTCCTTGTGCAGGTATAAGGATTATTACTGAAATACCTAGAATAAAGGCCAGGCACGCTGCAGTCGTGGGGAACCGTGCACCTGGGAGCACAGCCTGGAAAAAGGTTACCGTCTACATCTCGCTGGAGATGCTCAGCGTGTCCCGTCAGCTCCTACCCTGGGGCCTTGCACAGACAGCAGAGAGGTAGCTCACTCGTTTTTCCAAAGGGAAGAATAATTCTCCCCAAAACACGCTTTCCCTTTCATCACTTGAAAACAGAAAAATGCTAGTGAAATCCCAAATGCTGACTGCAAGTGATTTTAAACAAAGCAAAACGAAAACTGGCCGGTTTTGGCTTAAACAAAATGTTTTTGACAAGATGCTTCAGTTTCCCTCCCCTGAAGTTCCTGTTTAAGAGCAATAATGATAATTCACTAGCTGCTATACTGCCTTTTGCTACCAAAGGGAATGCATAGATGCAGTCAAACAGAATTTGGCCTTTTTGGGGTCCGATCTGACAGCTTTGTGAACTCCAGGACATATGTATTAATCATTTAGCCCAATCAAATACTTGTGATAAATTGAAAAGTCAGCTCAAACAAGCTCTTAGCTGGGAGCTAGGAAATGTCTGGGTCATGAAACAAATCCCATGGGAGACCCAGCCAAGCAGCCACATGACGTACAGAATATTATCAAGAGATTTTTGGGCACGGCATTGTCCATCGCTCCATTAAAATGTGTCGGTTCCTACCTCTGCCCTTCCTGCACGCAGCAAGGGAATGCGATTCGTGCTGTTTGCACAGAAGGGACTTGCCTTGCCCAGTGTCGCCGTTACATTTTTTGCAAGGGGAGGGTACTGCTGCAAGGAGTTACTTGCATTGCGTTTCTGATACCCGAACCTGTTAATGCAGTGCTGCGTTTGAGCGAGACAATATAATCGTAGCCGGTAGCAGTATGCTTGCGGTCCTGGAAAACTTAAAAGCCTTTCTCCTGTCAAAGGATATGAACCTGGACTGTATCCCAGTCTTGAACGCGGTTGGCATCACCTGCATAACCATACCTGAACTGTTTCCGCTCCCACTTGTTATGCAGGAAATACCGTAAGGGTTCGCTGGCCCCGTTGCAAGGAGAGTTCCTAAGCCGCAGAGAGGTTAGATGGGGCGTAAAATGGTTCAAGCCCTTCCCTCCACCCCCCGCTAGCAGCTCCTGCTACCGTGCATGTTTCCAGAAACGGGCTCAGTCACTTTGGTTTTTTAAACTTCAGGTTTTTCCTGGGGCTGCCGTGAGAGCTACCTTCAGTCGGTTCTGACCGCAACTCCCACGGATTTGCCTCGTGGAAGGCCGGGATGCTGGACTGCTTTCTGAAAGAGCAGCCAACTGCCTCTGACCCTGGCATCTTGCGAGCCTCCTTACGTAGCGCCTGCATCAGTTTGCTCAGTCTTTCCTACGGGAAGAGGAGATGGGGTTTTCAAAAAACCACTCTAATCTCACGGTTAGTGTACAAAAGCCTCAAATCTGTTGATACAAAAACGCCTCTCACCCCACCTTAACTTGCGCACCTGGAGGCTTAAATACTTAGGGCTGTGCCCTGCCCGCGAGCAGCAAGTCTGGTGTCGATAGCGAGCAGGGAGTAGCCAACGGTAGGTGGAGGTTTTCCAACCTTTATGGTTGCTGCTGCAAATGCAGTTCCCAACCAGGTTCACAGAAGAGCTGATGTATGCCAACCGCCCTGGAGCTCAACTCCCACGCACGCAACCTCTCACAGGGACGGAGCCGTAACGCGAGTGCGCGAGCTCCGGAGCGAGGCTTTTCCGTAAGGGAACGCCGCTTCTGAGCGCTCGGTCAGGCCCTGCTTCCGCCTGCTTCCTCCGAGGAAGCGGCTGACAAATAACAGCGCTGATGCGGGTGTTAAGTGCCAATCCTCTGTGTATCTTAGCAACAACACAGAAGAAAGTTCAAGTACCAGGCTGTTAAAAAGCATTGATTCAACCATTTTATCCTTAATGGGGTTGTCTTCTCCCCTCTTTGAAGCTCCTTAGGACAAATGCAGTGACACTGTTAATATTTGGACTAGGCCTAATGTAACTGAGGGAGGGGGAAAAAAAAAATCTACTGCTGGGCTCCTTTTTGTTGCACCTTAGAAAAGGAACCGCGGAGGCTTTCCAGGCTGCCAAACACAGTTTGAGCTGCTGTTGCTTAAGTCGCTTTTAAGAAATGCAGCTCATGGATCCGGGGAAAACGTTCTCCCTCTTTGAGCTCGAGACGCACCAGGAGAATGGCTTTCTGCCTAAAGCCTGACGTCGGCCAGAGAGGCAGCAAAAAGCGAACGCAGCAGTGGAAATGAGACGAGGAGCCTGAAAAACTGTATGTGAAGGGGATGCGTGTGCCCGTCTACCAGAGCTGGGCTTTCGTTGAGCCCGCTGGAAGGATGGGAGCCAGAGCGAGGTTTGGGCCTCGAGCAGCCGCAGGTGCGTCTGGGTCAGTTCATCTCTGCGCAACTGGCAGCAAGGCTGGGTGCTTCCACTGCCGGTCTAACCGGGAGGTAATTCGGCTCCCTACAAGAGGGAATTCGGTTAATGGGAATTAGGTAAATAAGGGGATTATAACGTGTTCTAGCTGGGTGATAAAAGGTGTCTCTTATTCAGTAAGAATTTACAACATGAACATAGTATACAACCTGAAAAAATACGCCTAACTGAATGAATTGGAGGTTGTATTGCTTAAAGAAAAATAAAAAGCCAGTTTTAACCTGAAATCCCGTCTAAGAAGATCTTCAGTTTGATTCGCAGCCTTCTGATGCACCAGCAGCGTTTCAGCTGCTCAGCGTTGATACCGCTCGGCAGCTCGTCCTGCTGATGAGGAAATCGAGCAGGACGCACAGCAGATCGCTCGCGTTGCGTGGCGGCGGTGTAACGCAGCGATGGGGGGATGATGGTAACAGCCCTCCGCCACCAACGTGTCTCAGTCCTGCAGGGTTCGAAGGCTACGGCTGCATCAGAAGGGAGCCCTGTGGTTTACAGTGACCTAATAAATGGTGAGACCTTTAGTTCAATATTTGGGAGTGTAAAAAAAATAAAAAATAAAAAAAATGCAGATGGCTATAAAATAGGCTAACGTAACTAGAGTTTTACACTTTTTTTTTTTTCCTGTGGACAGAAAGGAAATCGTAATGCTGAATCAGGTGATAGCAAACCATGACAAATAATTAGCTAAGTTTTCTAGCAGGTGTTAGATAGCTTCTCTTATAACCGCGTTGTAACATGGTCTTCCTGCCCATCTTTCCACTTGTTTATAAACAAGTCACAAGCCTCTCCCCATGAATCAAATACATCTTCTGAGGAGTCTAAAAGTTTGGAATTAGAGGAACAAATACTGGAAGCACAGTGAAGGGAGCTGGTACAAACCACAGGGCACTCCTTGCTTTGGCCCGTGAGTCTCGTGTTCCCGCTGTAGTCCACCTCATTGAGGTTAATTTCGCTTTTGGAACAATTCTCTTCTCTCTCTTTATCGATCTGAGAGTATTTAATGTCTTGCCACATGTAGTGTGGCTGAATAACTCCATCTGAAATAGTGTACATGGGCTCAGAGTTTGGTTCAGGTACGTGTCCATTCATCTTGGAGAACAGTAGACCCAGTCTCTTAAAGGACTCTTTCTTGGAGCTGGAGAGTCTCTGAACTCTGTTTCCATTTCGGACAAAGGAGCGCTTACTGATCCCATTGCTTTTTGGCTTCTCATCTGCCATATCAATCCCAGACATAGTTTTAATTAGAGCAGATACATTGAAATCTTTTTTCTTGTTGGCTACATTGAAAGATACGCTCTTGGCTTTGGGTTTTTCTCCAGCACCATCCTCATTTGTATCATCCTTTTGGGACACCTCTGTGCTGCTGGTAGAATAACTTCTCCTCTGGGGCTTCCTGTTTCCCAAGAGGTCAAGAACTTCATAGCGAAAACTTGAGATGTCCTGTTTCAATTCCTAGGGCAAGAGGGAAAAATAAGTTACACGGAGAAGCCTTCTCTGCAACATGAAAGAATGATCATGTTCCCTTGGGTGAATTGTTCAAAGTTATGTAAATGGCTGATAACGAATCACGCTTACAAGAATACCGCATAAATCTTTCATTATTCAGTGATAGAAAAAACCCATAGTGGTAGTTCTAAGAACTGGAGAACTTCACAAGGTCTTTGTCCTCAAACGCTGTAGGACCAGCCTCCTTGACCAAAATCCACCCTCCCCCCCCCCCCACATTCTAACGAGGACATTTATAGAAGTGGGGAAACAGTGTTGAAATGTATAAGTTTTATAGGAATCCTGTCTTAGTTGACAGTCCCAACTTTAACTTTGTTGACGAATGGTGGTGTGCACATCCACAAACCCAGACCCGTTCGTTGGCTCTGCCTGGGCTAGGATTTAGGAATGCGATGTTGACTCGAGTCAGGTGCTTCATTCTTGCCATTTTCCAAAGCCTCTGTCTGCATAAGGTATTGTACATTAAAATTTACTGAAGTGATCATATGAGAAAACACCTGAATAAGGAATATTCTCTGCCCAAAACAGTAACACATGCACATCACATGTAGTCTCAGCTCTAGCAATAGTCATACTTTCCACAGTGGGTTTCAAAATATTTTACCACGCTAGTAGCAACTTTGCGAATGGCCACCTGAATTAATGTAATTAGTGCTTATTCAGAAATAACGAATTACCTTGAAATTTTCTTCAGTTAACCCTTCATTGGTTTTGGAAGTTCTTATCATAGCTGCAACGTATCTTTTCACAAGATTTCTGATCACTTCCTGCAACATGAAACAATACGAGTGATTCAGCTGCTGCTTCAGACCAAACTTTGCTCTTAGTATGCTGCACTGGGTTCTTACTAACAGTGGTTGTCCTGACTGCTGGCTGGAAAAAAATCACTCACCCTTAGAAACAGAGCACCTTCTTGCAAACAGAGCAAACCTTTAGAAAGGGTTATATATCTTTCATCTTGAATGCTCAGTTTTTAAATACAGTAAGCCAGTGTTTTATACTTGTGTTTCACGTATGTAAAAGTCTGCCAGAAGAAAATTTTCAATGTTCTTAAATGACCCCACGCCACTTAAACTCCTCTACCTCAGTTTTTAATCTCAGCTGCTGAACGTTTTTCAGATTACAATCTCGAGTGGATAGCCTGGGTATCCTGATGGGCTAAGCTTGCCCTTTGAAGATTGTTTATCAAATATCTGAAAGCCAAGGGTGGCGTATGAACAGCAAACAACCTAAGGAACAGCTCGAGCTCCATAGGGTGACGTACATCCACGGGAACCCACGTCAGGCAGCCGCGAGTCCTCCGAGGACCGGGAGGCCTCTGAAGGCACGTTCTGCCCTACAAGAGGTTGGAGGCTCCTCACAAAGCTGTGGGAGCTCCTGCAGACAGAGCTGCAAGTACTGAATCATGCCTACGGCAAGTTTTCTAAGGGATCTCACTCCTCCGTGCTACTGGGGCTGTTTGTCCAGTCCTGATTTTTGGTAGGATGAAATCCTGTTTGTGCAGCAGGAGGCCTTTTTCCTCTGCGTTTGTATCCCCGCTTCCTGTCTTTGTGTAAACAAACTGGTACTTAGCCCTTGCACATACATACATATATATTTTTAGTGTCTTTTTATATATTTTAGTATTTATGTATGTATGCAACCTGACATACGTTGCAGTTGATCTCTGTTTACAGAAAAGAGTACCCAAACCTTACTTTTCCCCATTCCATAAATAGTACTACCAGGTCTAACCAGCAAGTATTAAGACCTGCCCACACCAAAGTTTTACTGGGAGGTTTTTAAGAGTGCCACCTTCCCCAGGCACCTGAAAACCCCACTGCCGGTACCTGTAAACAGCGCTGTAAAGTCAGAAAGCACCAAATGTCTGTTGTCAAAAGTGACTAATTATGGTAATCATCAACTCTAGATACACGTATTCATCAGAAAACGGAAATTGCCTAAAGACAAATTACTGATTGTTTTTGACACTATCGTCTGATATACAAACTAATATTCTGGAAATTTTTTTTTTCTTCCCAGAATGCTAGCATAATGCATCACAGAATTCAAGGGCTGCAGCTAGGGCTTTTAATACAGTTTCATCCTTTTGTAGGTTGAATTTAATGAGAACTTGATGATGAACAGGCTGACAATAAACAGAAAGAGCAAAACTGAGCACAGGAACCATGCCTCTTTCCTGAGCCTTCCAAAAGGGAAGAAAATCTCAAGCACTGTTTGAGTTGGGCTTAGGGATGAGAAAAAGAAAAAAAATGAAGAAAAGGATGAGGGGAACAATTCATGAGCGTCTCTGAAAACGCTGCCGAAGCAGTTTTCTGCCGGATGGTGTGACAACCCGTCCCCGGGAAGTCAATGGGGATGTTGCAACTTCAGCAGCCAGAATGATGATACCTAGAAAGTTTCCCACTGCTTCAGAGGAGGTGCCAGGCCAGGCCGATTTACTGAACCACCCCACTTTTAATGATGAAATGTTTTAATCCATGAAAAGCAAAATCCTCTTAGAGCACATGCCCTTATAAAAAATACACTCTAGAAGAAAGCAAGAAGTGAGGTATTAGAAAACAAGCAAGAAGAAGAAACAGCAAACAAAGACCGTGCTAGAGTTTACCTGGTAATGTTGATTCTGAATCAGGTTGTCAGCGTGCCGTTCCTGGAATTAAAAAGGCAGAGGTACGTTATCCATTTCATCCTGTCTTTAGAGCTCCCAGTGGCTCTTGGTGAGTTCCGATCCAGCAGGAACCTTCAACCAACAGCAGAGCAAGCGCCCGCGAAAAAGGAAGTATGAAAAAACACACAGCTGCTTACTGTGAATGTTTTGAGGTTTTCGTGCCTCTTCTGTTCATTCGCGGAGTCATTGCCTGGGCATAACCGCTTGTGAATCCACTTGCAGAGGTACCAGACTGACTTGGGACTCGGGACAATGTTAAAAGGAGGGGGCAGAGTGGCACCTTCGTCAAAGTAACTCATCCAGAGCTTCGTCCGGGCAAACTTCCATTCGATATCTGCATGGTCCTAGGAGAGAAGGAAACAACAGCAGCAGCTTCAGCGGGCTTTACCGGCGCAAACGCCAGAGGCAGAGGAGACGACACGTGAGCAAGAGACGATTTCTCCCGCCGCAGGCAAGGCAGTATCATTTCTTCCACCTCCCTCGTTGGGGGTGTACTTAAAAAGTCAGTGTGAAATGGAGCTGAGTGTAAAAATACCAACCACTGAGAAAAGTGGTGATAGCGATATTCAGCAAAAAGAAATCCACCTGCTCAAGCCCAGCTTCATCATTTAGAGTTTGTGCTTATTAGTTCACCAATAAAAGCAGCAAGAAAACACATTTCTTATTTTACCTTGTGTTAGCACTTCTGTTTTCACAGACTGTTGTTTCACCTGTCCAAATCCAATGAATTCTCACATTCTTCCCCAGGAAAAAACCCTTCATAGTTTTTGTCGATTTGTTTGTTTTTCTCATAGCATCTATTGATTCAGCCCTTACAGACTCAGTCGCAACAGAAATGATAGGTTTTACTGTGTGCCATATTTTAAACCTGGTGTCTGCATTATTCTTACACAAAACTGGAGACCTTTTCCTGATTCTTCCGCTTCTGTTGTCATGACGGGAGCTGGCTGTGCCCCAGCGCTCTCCATCCCAAGAGGGCAGGGGAGCCATCAGCATCGCTTTACGATTGCACGTAGGCACGAGGTCCAAATTGTCACCAGCAAAGGAAGCCTACGACTGCGCAAGACGCTGATATAGCAAAATTCCCCATACCAAGATGTTTGCAGTCTAGTCCGAGGAATTAAAAGGCCGGTCTCTTCAAAATCAGGGCAAAGACATCTACTGGGAGCCTCGATTCAATGAGATGCTGCAGCTGTTCAAAATGGATTTCATGCTGTGCGCTGGTTTTAAAGTTAAAAATGTCCCTGTTTCTTATGGTCTGCAGAAATTACAATTTTGGACAGAAAAGGAAGGAAAATTGTTTGAATCCTTCAAGCTAAACCGTGCTGAACACCGCTTACAATACTACACAAAATTAAAATGGTAAAGATGGGTATTGTTATCGTTGCAGAGTTTAGTGCTAAGCTGATGGCTCTGACATTTTAGCTGCTTAGCGTTTATGCTAACAGTATCTGACATGAGATTAAACCAGAAATGTGATTATCTATGCTAAGTAACAGCACAAGGTAAGAGAAAAGGCCAATGCAGAGAGATTTTAACTAGGCTGGAATGAGCAGACGCCTTGAATCAGCTGCTGAGGCAGCAGCCCTGAAAAGGGAACAGTAGAGAAAAAGTGCCCATTTTTGCCTCATATGTTACTAGACCCCATAAGCAAGGAATTGCAGCAAGTATCAGCACAAAGGACTGAAAAACCACCCTCTGATGCTTGTGGAGATGAAGTTCAAGGCAGTAAAAAATAAGTTCTGGGCAGTAGAAGTATGTGCAAAAAAAAGGAAAAAAAAAAGTCCTGGCGGTTTTGTCTTTAGTTGTCTTTACCTGGGAGCTACAGCACCACAGCAGAGCTGGAGGAACAGCACGAACGACTGCTCTTCCGTCCCTGACTCCCCGGTCGGCGCCCTGGGCTCTGCCAACAGCCCCCGGCCCACTTCTGCCTTGCACCCGCTGCTCCAGAGCGGGACTGCTCGTGCCCTGCTCAGCCCAGCGGCTAAGTCCTGCCCATCCTTCTGTTTGAACGTCTGGTCTGGGCGGCTTCAGTTATTCCCTTTAAAACAGTCTTGAGAGGAAGGAGGGCAGATGATCGGGAAAATCAGCAGTCACCAAATCTCTAAAGGCTGCAGCTAGCACGTGCTTTACTGCATCAAGTACGTGCAGCGCTTTGTAGGGGAATATCCAGCTCCTGCCTGCTCATAAATCCACCCTGCCCCTCTACGCATGCCCACCCCGGCTGCCGGGTGCTGGGAGCGAGGTGGGCGCAGGTGCGCTGGCTTGGCAGCCGTCTCCTCAGCCCGCTAGAAAAAGGGCACGTCCTGCTGGGGGGGGATCTTTTAGTGGTAGCTGCTGGGTGCTGCTTGTAGGGAGGGATGAGGCAAAGCTACAGCTTAGGGATTGCAAGCTAGTGTTTAGGAAGAGAGAACAGAAAAGGGCTAGAAGTTTTGAATGCATGGAGTGGGGGTTTTTTTCCTTTCAAAATTAGGCTTGTGGGCTTGCGTAGGGGCTAAATGCAGATATAGGGCAGTGCTGTGGCACTTGGTGGGGGTTTCTGATGGGGAAGGTTTTGTGGGTGCTTTGAACAATCCCTCCTAATCTAAATGTATCTCTGAGTAAGGCTGGGGAGTGCTGGCTTCAAGCTCCCTTGTATTTCTTCCCGTGCAGTCTTAGTCAAGCAAGTATAATATAGCCTCTTTCAAGATAGACCCTCTGTGCAAAGCTCAAGATACCTTTTCCCTCCCTCCCTCCCTCTCTCTCTCTCTGCTGCTGTGAATTCTCTGGGGTTCACAAGCTCAACTCGGTTCAATTATGCACCTTGATGTTTTGAGACCCTGAGCAAATCAGAAGAGAGTTCCTGGCAGCAGCTCTGCATTGGAAATGCCCCGAAAACAGACATTTCGATTTTCCTGAGAATGTCTTTGTGTGCTGGGAAGCCACCATTTTCTTTGTTAGAGCTCTGTTTAGTGCTGTCAAGTAGTGAGGTCTTGCGCACAAAACCACAGCTTTCTTAGCTCTCTTCCTGGTGCTGGGGACTGTGCTTCTGCACCCGTTCAGACCTCGCTCGTTCCTGAAGCGCTTGCAGGTGACAGCCCTGGCCGTGTGCGTGGCCTGATGGACCGTCGGTCATCCTCCAGGTATTTGGTGTATTTCCACAATGATGCAGGGGACAAGATTAAGATTTTGGTGAGGTGCCTGAGTCCAAACCTGCTCTGCATCAAAGCTCGGGCCCATTTAGGCCCGGGTCAGCCAGTCCCTTGGTCAGCTTAGGCCTGGCCACCACGTCCTCAGCTGAGCTACGTGGTGGGGAGACAAACCCCTTTCTTCCTAGAAGGCACAGTGCTGTTTGCAGCATATTGGACAATACTTTTTTTCATAACGTCTACAGTAAGCTAAAGAAACAGATCCACTAGCTTGTAAGTGTGACCTTGTTGCTTTAGTAATTTAAATCCAAGCTTGGATTTTGCTCTCCTCTCTTTGAGCTCCTGTTGTTCTTGTCACCATTTTCTTTCAAGCATTGCTCATCGTTTCAGCTACAAAGCACTCTCGTTCCAAGACAACTAAGCCCTCAAGCTCAAAGAACACCTGAACTCAAAGAAACCAGCACTCGGCTTCTTCGTGAGGGGAAAAAAAAGGCATCAGTTTCTATCACAATGCGAATGTGTCATACTGGCCACCTAATCCTTTTGCAAATCTCTGCCATTTGAAGTGAGAATTAATCCCCCATAAAGATCTCCCTGTGGGATTGCAGAAGCCATCTTACTGGAGCAGTTGTGAGGATTTTCTAATTCAGTCAAAGTGATGTATTCACAGATGTGCCAGATTTTAAATAATTACCTGCTACACTAATTACCCAGGATAATTTGAGCATTAATCTCCATCTTTGTGTAGAAAATCTGTTGTTTACATTTTGTAAAATGTTTTTTATCAAGATTCCCATCACCATCTCCTTCCTGGGCCGGATGGTTCTGATCATGCTTTGCCAAATAACGGCCAGGTTCTCAGCTGGTGGTGACCCAGCTCCCGTGGCCCCATCAGCGGACGACTTTTATTTCTCTGCATTTGACGGCTGCCACTACCACAGGATCGAGGTTTCTCAACCTGTTCGTGTATTTAGTATCTCAGCTCTCTGTCCAACAAGACAAGCAGTTACCGAAGCGTCTCTGCGCTACCCGGAGGGGCAAAAGGGCTTCTGCCCCTTGCCCTAGCCTGCAGAAGCGTGGTCCTAGCGTACAAATGTTCCCCCCCCCCCCTTTCTAAAAGCAACGTATAAAGATGTCTAGCATCTTTCTAGCTGGCAAAAAATGGCTGTGTGCACTTTTCTTGTATTTTATTATACAACAGTCAGTGGGCTAAGCTGGAAAGCAGGCTGCTGCCTGTCAGCAGCAGATATAGTAGCTGGTTGTGACAATGCCCCCAGGACCAGGCTGTCTGGCTGCGGCTGAGTGCACCGGGAGCCGGGAAGAGGAAGTCTTCCCATTGTGGGGGAAAACTTGGCATCGTTTCTGCACCAAGAGTGTCAGGGCTGCTCTCTTGCTCTTGTCCCAGGAGGGGCCGCCACCAGCCCCCAAAGACTAGGAGGTGCCAGAGCCCAGTGCCTTCCTCTAGGAGGGAAGGAGGAGATGCACTGCTCACCTTTAAAAGGTGCTCTCTCGCGTACCTTGTTTGCACCCTGTTGGGTAAGGGGGGCCCATTCCCCAACAGGCACAGCCACTTCTAAGGTGCTTTTCTGCTGTGTAATTAGCTGAGCTGCTAAGTGTGGGAGAAAGTCACTGAACTATCTCGTGTGCCTCTCTGTTGCTCTTCGCAGAATAAACCAAGATCAGGGAAAATATATTCGCAATGGCTTTCAAGCAGGCTAGCGCAGCGAAATAAAGCCTTGTGTATTTTGAGCAGGGAGCGTTGCAGAAAGAGGGCCAAGAGAAAGTTAATCTTTGCAGGGCCTGACACAGACAACTTTTCTGCAGCTTGAAAGGTGTTAATTCTGTACTGTGTATTGGGCAAACTGGTAAAGACATCAGCAGAGCTGTGGGGTTGAATGGCAAGCTCAAAGAAGCAAGCAGCAAAATCCAAACAGACTTTCTGAGGTAAATGATGCTGAATATTTTTCAAAGAAAACATCTTTTCAGAGAAAACATCTATGAGAAAAAACAGGGACCTACAGAGACAATTAATGCATGGGTAATTCGGCTGCAGCTGACAACAAATGGCTTCGCTTTCAAAGACTGGGATGACGTACTGAAGGATAAGAACTTAATGGGATCAATCTCAAAAGTAATACAAGAAAAATTACTAACAGAGGACAGTCTTAACATTAGAAAAAGCAATTAGAACAGTCAAGGAATGAGACAGCCAACGGAGAGATGAAAGTACTGTCTAGCACCAAATCCCAGACTGCCCGGGATGAAGCAGACAGAGCCCTGACCAGCAACCAGATGCTCTCGGCAAAGGGTGCCGGGCGGCACGCCAGCCACACGTATCGCTGTGAGAGGAGCCCCGAAGCAAAGCATCCGCACAAGCAGGCAGCGCAGGCACACAGCAGGGAGCTCCTCCGAGGACTTGAAAGCTTGAGGAAGATCCCAGCCATAGCAGGATTCATAAAGAAGGCAAGTCAGGAAAAGATTGCTTAATCCTGCAGCGTCCAAGCTCTATCAAAGCATTGGCCAGTTCAGTGTCAACAGGACCTACACCATGGTGATGGCTTTTTATAAGAAGATGAATAAAGAACGTGAGTTTAAAATGCACCAGACATAGTTGAAGTGGCTGGGAAATTATGCAGATGGGGCAGGTCACTGGTTGCAATACAAGAGAAAAACCACTAATGGGCCCTGAATGCTCAGGGACAGGCGAAGGGCACAGGAACGGCCTCCTGAGCGGCACGGCAGCTCATCTGTGGGATGTGCCGAGCGCCTTATCAAGATCCTGCGCAGAGGGAGCAGCAGCTTAAGTCTGTAGCATCAGCTGGAAACATGCTGCGTCAAGACGACGCCCCTTGCTGTACCTCTCCCAACAGAGAGATCCCAGAAGGAAGCAGGTGAAGCACCAAAGGGACTGGTAAGAGACCAAGTCACTACTGATGACGTACCAGTAGCTCGAGACACCTTAGCGAACGCAATACAAAACCTACCAGCAGCACACGCTGGAAGCAGGTGGTGCAGCATTGCACTGACACACAGCAAAATGCAAGCAGCATCTCAGCATGCGGTTACTCTGGCTATATCTTACTAAAAGGAGGCATCAAACTGCAGCCAAAGTAAAAGCTGTGTGCCGTGAACAGGCTGGAGCAGCGCAGCGCATGCAGCCGGCTGCTGAGGCTGCAGAGCATCATGCCAACTCCAGCACAGGAGGAAGCCTGGTAGACCCAGGTCAGCAGAAATGGTAGTCCTAATGCTTTACATTGTTGCGATGGAAAAGAAAACGTAAGCCATCTTCAGCATTGTCACAGTGACTCCTGCATTAGGGCTTACCAAATCTTCTGCCAAGGATTCACCATATAAATCTAATTGCATTTTATTAGTAGCTACCTGCTTTCCTCATGCAGATGTTATACCCTGGCAAGGTAACTGTTATACTGCCCATTCTTCATGGGTACCAACTATAGAAGTTTACTGAAAGTTATTTTGGGAACTTCCTCTCTTTGCGCTTGCGAGTTGCCACCCACATGCTCAGGACCTGTTAAACAGTAATGAGAACCATTGGCCACCTTTACACCCCTAAAATTGGACAGGTCCATTTTGCCTGGTTTTCCCAGCTCCCGGGAATGATTTTGTTTGTACTTAGAAAATGCATGCTCTAGCATAGCTGCTATTTATATCTTCCATGTGCAGAATATACTTGGTAATTAAAATCTTTATTATAGCTTGCAATGCACTATATTCTACAAAGTATTTTGATTATATAAATCAATTACCTTTCATCTCCCACCACCACCTTGGATGGAAATAACAGCAGCTAATGAGAAGGCCAGGGAATATCATTTTTGAGAAAACAGAGAACCGAATTGTGTTGCTTTTAGTGCAGTGAAATTATTTGGGCTGACACCTTTTCTTTTCTTCAGTCCCATTCCAGCAAAGTTCAGTTGTCATTTTAATAGTCAAATAAATCAGAGTAGTATGAAGGTCATGTAGACAAATAGTTCTCTAGAAAACCTCAGCAGGAAGAAACAATGAGAAGGATATCACTAAGGCTTTGCTCTTCCTGCTATCCATTATCTCACTGGCTGATAAGAGACTTCTTCAAGCTGGAAGACAGACAGATAAGGCTTAACTGTGCTGATAACGCTAACTACCTGCAGCTATGTCAAAATCAAGCAATTCACACAAACCCATGGAGAAACGGTGAGCTGAGAAGGGATGTCTAACCCAAAGTGCTTGGGTGCTGATGACTGTGTTAGTACCGTGGCAAAAATGAAGTTAGAGCAGCCTCATTTCTCCTCACGCTATTTCCAGAATATTATCTTTGATCTCTTCCTGCATAGCACATCAACCTGGGATTTGAGCTTTCCAAGGAAGAAGAAATCTCTTGAATTTTGTTGCTAGCCTGGTGGGAGCCAAATGCAAGGGAGAATCAGATACTTTTCTCACACTCTTTTTTTTTTTTTTTCCCCTTTCATTTTTTTTTTCCAAAAGAAACTAGTCCTAAGAAGCAAAACCCCTGTTTGGATCCACATGTGAAATGAATAGGGTCACTCAAATCCCTACCTGAATCTTGAGTTGTGAACACAGCACTGATTTAAGAACAGAAGCCTCTATTTCTTCTCCAGACTCTGAAAGCAGGGTCTGTAGTTGAGGAGCTGGGGATGGGCTGGGTAACAACACGACTCCATGAACACAGTGATGCAGACGAGGATCTACAGCACAGCGTTCGGGTTATTAGACATCTTGTAGTTTAACTGGATGGAGTTCTATGTTTCCCTAATTAATTAGCACCAACTTATTTGCTAGATTGCAACATGTTGGAAAGGAAACCTGTGAAGCTCTGGAATCAAAAAAGTCGTGTTTCGGACAATTCTTAATATAGCTATTCCCATTGCTCAACCTCAGGTGAGAGTTCTTCCCCAATAAATCCCTTTTATTTTTTGATTCCTTTTTCCTAGATAATATTTTCCTTTATCTTCCACTTGCTCTCTTTTCTTCTGCCTTTTTGACAAAAGTCCCCTTCGTGCAGAAGCATAAGATAATGCTAATTGAGCTTGTCAGGTCTAAATAAAAGATGGGATAATGCAGAGGGCTGCAGCCGATGCGGTTCCATCTGGATGCTTCATCTTCTATCATGTAGCAAGAGTAAACCTTGCTGCACTGCTTTGCATGTAATGGGCAGGGAATCATTGACCTGTCAGGCAGGGCACTGGTGTGCTAACTGCAGCAAAGCAAATGGGACCCACTGGTATAAATGCAGCAAATTCCCTATAATATCGTCTGTCAACCAGGGGGCCTCTATAAATTGCAAGCTCATCTTGATTTTTTTACTTAAAGATACTGTTTCCACTCCACTGAATAAACCCCAGAGTGGTCTGGCCATTGTTGTGCACCGGGTCAGATAAACATCTGTGGTTTGTTTGTTTTTTAAGATTTAAAAACAACTGAGAGGATTAACCTTCTGATCCTGCTGGCAGCATTCACGTCGGCAGGGTTTGCAGGATTGGGCCCTCGGACAGAGAACGAGCTTCGCCTAGGCTAACAGCAAAAGCCGAAGCGGCATATGAAGTCAGAGCACATAGCGCTGTTCCATTTAGAGGCTCTGCAAACACCAGATGAATATTAACAGCTTGATTCAAGTCCGTGGGTTATATGTAATTAGGCCAGAGCCAGCAAAAAGGCAAACAGTTCTACACCTTCCGACGAACACCTCAGCTTGCTAACGAAAAGCAATTAAGCTGCCTGCCATCTGCAGAGAGGCTCCAGGGCTCGTTGCACGCACCGGCCTCTCCCGGCACGGTGGCATCGCAGCACCGCTGCGAGGTATTCCCTTCGCTTCCGAATACAGATCTACGGGGAGTCCCAAACTCGAGAGGCAGAGCAGCCCACCTTGTGAGTCGCTCCCGCTTCTCCAGAGCTGCGTGCCGCTGCCGAGGAGGGGGCCGGGGAGCAGCGGCCCTCCTCTTCCTCACGCCGCACCTGCACGTGGCAATGGACTAGAAAGCTGACTCTGTGCAAGGCACAAAAGGCACTGCGTAACTTCAGGAGAAACGGCAATTTCAGTTAATTGTTACTGATGCCATGGGCCAGTTTGGGGAGTGCAGTAGCTGAGATTTGCCTAATGACAGTTGCATCGTAGATTAAATTAGATTTGAGCGTGACAAGCTGCTGGCACCCAGAACACAGGGGCTGCGCGTGCGCAGGGAGCAGCAGCGCGTGCGCGCTGGCCAGCTGGAGGGCCTCACTGAGGGCCGTAAAACTGGGGGGAAAATAGTGACATACAGACTTGACTTCTCCGTTCCTCTGGCTGACTAAAGAAGAGCTGTTTAATGCCATTTCTAGAGTCTAAGTTGTTCTGCTACCCCATAAAAAGGTTCAAGAGATACTGCTCTCAGCTCCTACTGACAACAGCAGCATAATTTCATTTCCTGCTGTATGACGGAGTTCAAAAAAACCCACAAGTCTCAATTTCTCCTCAGACACTGAAATAAATGACTCTGAAATGAAGCTAGAGAGAGAAACATTTCCTGATGCTTTGGAAGAGCTTGGATATGAGTCCAAACTTTGGAGCTGACCTTACCTCCACGGGTAAAGGTGGACCTACAGCCCCCAAACCCGCCGTCCGCTGGGGCTGTGCAGTTTTGTATCTTCCACTAAGTTTCACGATATGTTAAATTCTGCCTTAGCAAAAACACTACGTAATAACTGTGCAGTTTGTGTGAGCAGAGGAAGCGCTACATTTTTCTGGCAGTCCGAAAGGGTCGTAGATCACTGTGGGGAAGGGAACTTCGGCTGCTGCTGCGAACCCAACTGGGTAGCAATCACTGCCGTGGTGGCAAGGGAGCTCAGCTGCTGCACCGAGCGAGGGGAATTTCTAGTTCTTTGCAGATCAAGAAAAGTTTGATACGACTTCCTGAGGGAAATCCAATGTCATGTCGGAAACAATGCAATAGGCAGCTGAAAAAAAGTCTTCATATTCCTTGGTGCTTTAATTTTTAAGCTCTCTACTCTGCAAAAATTAAGAAAGTTCCATGCACAATATCCCTAAATTTAAAGCCAGCATTTCCTGAAAGCGTTCATTTATTTTTAGCTGCGCATGCCAACTGTTCCTATTTACTATACATATGGTTTTTTCTTATACAGAACATATCCCCCCAAATGTGCTAATCCACTCTATTTCATTCCATCATTTAAAACTGTGCTCCTGTTTTGGTGTCCAATTCCTGATTCCTATACTCTGAACATCGGCAGCTATGTGTCCACTGAGTCACGCACTCTGCTCTCAGAGATACACCTGAAAGCATTCAGTGGCACTTGCAGCTGCCCAAGATGAACTAGCCTTGAAATAACAGACACAGCAACCAGCAGGAGGAACAATATAAAATCATTTTGTAACTTAATACGTATTGCAAGCGTGAAGTTATTATTCCAACGAACCACGTACTCCAAATATTACATGCTGGAATCTGTCACACTTTCACGCACACTAGTTAGGGGCGATGTTTCTCAGACCTACTTTGGTGCGATGCTATCCCTGAGGCTTTGAGCTTCTTTGTTTTTTGCTAAAACTGCCATGGTTTATTTAACAGTTGCAAGTGCTTACATCTCTCCTTAATATTTCAGTAGGGTGCCTAGCGCTGAAGCACTGGTCTGTGCCACTGACTCTGACTCAACTGCAGCCCTGATTTCAGGATCACAGCCCCAAGGTTTTCCTTCTGCAGAGGGGTCCTAGATCCCAGATCCCATGGATCTTATCTCCCATTGCTCCTCCTGGCTGCGCGGAGTTGGAAGGGACGGCACAGCGCCAGGGACTAATTCCTGCATGATTTCCCAGGACGCCACAGCTGCATCCATGAGGAGCATGCTTCCAGAAAATACACGTGGGTTGCTATGCCCTGCAAAATGCCCCTGTGCCCTCGGACCCCAGAAAGCCATGCACGCTCGGGTATCAGCAACACCGACTATCACGTTGTTTTGAACGAAATACAACCTGGCAGAAGGACTCTCTTCCTTCAGATGCAGCCAAGCGGCAATGCAGTGAGAAATAGCCTATCACCTAAAGTGTCCTCATCACCTGCTCTGTCACTTTATGCCACTTACGAGTGATGGAGCCATGTGGCCACTCTGAGATAAATTCCACTGTCCTTCCCCTGGTCATGGTGACAAATTCCTTTTGTATTCATGGGGTGATGGTATTTCTGTCATGTCTGGGAAGGTATTTAGACGAGGCCCAGCGGCGCGTAACACCCAGTTGCGTTCTGTGCTGCTTGTGTAGAGCACTTGGATCCTCACAAATTGACACAGCCCACAATGTATGGACATTTAATCACGCCTTTGGATTTTGTTTGCTTTCTCAGTAAAACACAGTGTCTCCCACCATCCAATCTTGACAACGGTTTGGCAAAAGTGAAAAGCATGGGCCGTATGAAAAAAAATCGGTATCAAAATTGCTTCAGGGTACTCCTATAAAATATATTTACTGAAGTCTGAAATAGCTTAGTCAAAAAATGTCAGAATTCTTGCCGTTCTGTGAGTCAGGAGCCCCGTAAAGCTGTATGGAAGTTCTCCCCTTTGCCTGCCAGCGCAGTGGTTTTGCGCTGTGTGCCTACAGTACTTGATTAACTGCCAAGCCCTAAACCCCCTCCTTGGGAGACATGACTCGGCGCAAGGACAGAATAGCCTAGATTCTGCTTTCTCTGGCTTCACGGCAGAAGGATGTTGAGATATGAGATAACAGAGGAAAGCTAACCTGAAGAATAGCTGCTACTAAGGCAGTGACATTCTTGTGCCTGGAAGAGAGGAGAGGAGAAAGGCTGCTTGCATTGCAGCAGTGCTGCTGGCTCATTAACAAGTGGAATTAATTAAGACGTCCTGATCATTCTGCTGCAGGAAAATCGACAAGCGAAGATGCACTCTCATCCCCGATGTTTAACTCATTTTGTTTCTCTACAGAGTCCTGCACATGGCAAAAGGTTTTCTACTGATGTATTTTGGAAGAGCACCTCCACCCCACTCTGAGCCTTCTCGGTCCCGTCCCCTCCTCCCTCGCTGCAATACTGTCATTCAGTGTGTGTTCAATATAACAAAAATACCAAGAGGAAGAAACGCCCAGTTTAGCAACCAGTTTACTGTGGATCAGAAAGGGGTAGAAGCGATTTCACTATCTAAAGGGAGGGAAAAGAAGACCCACGGCTGTAAAGCTCAGCATTTATTAATGAGTTGTTTTCCTCAGCGAAGAGATTAATTGTTGCCTGCTCTTGGAAACACACACAGAAAGCTGATCCCCGGGAGAACGCTAGGAGCACACGGAAGCGCTGGCTTCAAAAGCCAAGCTGCATGCGCTGCACCGGCACAGGCTGGAGGTGACTGGCTCTTGCCTTCCCAAGAAATGCCACTGCCCTCAGTAGGAATTGCCATATGACAGCTTAAGTGGCAAAGAAACATCCCCTTGCATTTCCACGGTCATTACTCTGAGCAGGGACCTAACGCTGCATGCGAAATGCTTCGTTATGCCCAGGTTATCTGGAGAGCTCAGCCCGGTCCCCTCAGATTTGTCACAGGCAGCTTCTGCTGGAAGAATTTGCTGTTCCCAGCTGCTCTGCACACAAAGCCGTTTCCAGCGGTGACTTCCACGCTCTGGATCGTTCAGCAGGAACAATGCACTGCAGCTAATTGTTATGATGGGGCTCTCTAAGTCATGTGGGACTGTTTCTGATTTGTCGTTGCATCACTGAAATTATTCAGGGAAAAGAATGATGAGTGGTTTGTATCCCAGTGAGTAGCAGATATTTTCATTCTTATGCCGATCTTGGGTTTGGGCTTTGTGTCAGTGACAAGCCTGCATGATAGCACTAAGGCGAGGGCGTAGGAGAAAACAGCCAAAGAGAGTATCTTTGCTCGCTGCCCCTCAGTCCAGCGTCCCTCGAACACGAAGGGTGGCACTGAACAGAGAGAAAGTGCTTAAAGCATTGACACAGGCTGACAAAGCAGCGATCGATGCCTTTGTGATAAGCTGTTTGCCTGCTTGCTAGCAAGGTCAACGGTCCAGTTTTTCTCGTAATTTTTAACATGATAAAGATCAGAGGCCCAAAAGTATCACTGATTCAATGCAATATGTGCTCTGTTTGACTAGATAACCGAATTTAGGAGCCACTTGAAAGAGCCGATGATCGACCACAGCGGTGGAACCCGTTCAAGCAGACGGTCAGTACTCTCTCTCCTCTGCGCGCTTCAGCCCGCGAACGAATTCACCCAGACGTTTCCCCAGAGATTTTTCTAGGAAGTTGGGAAAGGAATTAATAGGAGAGCTGGTGCAGGTTCCTTTTTCTCTGTTTTATTCCCTGTCTTATTCTCTCCAGTCACCCAGCGTGGGGCAGGAAGTCGCTACTCTGCCTGTATTTCTGAGTGACCAGCTGAGGACACAGACCACTTCCATAACGCTTGCTGCTGTTTGCAGAGGGTCTAACACTTCATCACCTCACTACCTCCGAGCCTGTCGGGTTAGGCATCAGAACGGGAAAGGGGCCACCGCCTTGCCTGAAGCGCTGCGCACGCAGGCTTTAGCTTCCTCCCATCCTGTTCATGTGTAGTTCACCCAAAGAGCCTTAAAACGCAGAGCTGTGCTGCTTCAGTTTTAAATGCACTGACAAATTTAGCTATAAATGTACAGACTGGCTTTTAGGTACAAGGAATGAGATGCAAGTTTCGAGAGCGGTTTTGAACACTGAAATGAAGATCAAGCTGACTTTGAAGCTGGCTCTAGGGCCCGGGGGCAGCCACGGGCTGCCTCAGGCCAGGGCTGCCCCGCACGGGAGTTGCTCTGCGGTCAGTGAGTATGGGCCTGTGGATCAGCTGCGACTAAACTGGTTTGAGTTCCGGCTGGAAGTGATTTAATTTCAGTGGGAAGACTAGGGAATAAAAAATTACAGGACTTAAGCTCCCGACACACGTGGTTTTTGAACGAGAAAATAATAAAAGGGCAGAGGAAAAAAAATATCAAAAATATCTAAACAAATCCACAAGTTAGAAACCAAAACACGTTTGGAAGCAGTGGGAAGGCCTCCCCTCATATCCCCTTTCTGCTACAAAGGAAACCAGCTGTTAATGACAAGGTGATCAGTGAAGTTAGTCTACAGGAGAAGACAAGGGCAGGTCAGAGGTGAGAAACCTTTTGCAGACGAGAAGCGTTACAATGGAGCAAAGCCTCCTCCACAAGCGGGGTTCAGGCTCCTGAGTGGAAATTGCGACCATCAGCTGTCGAGGAGCGGGGCAGCAGCCCCCAGCATCCCGGGAGATGCACGCTTGCTACAGGCCAACCAGTGGGGGCACACGGAGGAGAAAAGGAAGCAAGAAGAGGGGGAATAAGGCTAACTTACGGCAATGAGCTGGTAGGAGTTGTTCATCATGGCTATGAGCATGTTCAGCAGCACGACCAGGGAGATGACGTTGTAGGTGCCAAACATCGTGGCCCCGACAAATTCTGTGAACTCGTGTCTGGCTTTCACGTTGGTGACGTAGAGATTCAGCAGGCCGAACACAGACCAGAAGAGTGACTGGAGGGTCTCAAAAAGTCTGCAAAAAAAACAGATTTTTGTTGGGCTACATGACTCCGGGGAACGGAAAACCCTTAACGGCTTTAGGAGCTCGGGATGTGTTGAGGTTGGGTGTCCTCCCATGTAAGAGCTTTGTCGGTGGTACTGGAAGCACTCCAGTGCTGGGAGCGCTCAAGTGGGAGAACGAAGTACGCTCCCTGTAATTACTGCAACATCGCTGTTATAGAGGGATATAATTTCTCCTATTTAAACCCTGCCTTCATCATTAGCAGCTCTGCGAACTAAATGTTTGGGGAGCGCAACCTCAAGCACATCATGGCCATAGTTAAATAGTGCACAACAAGGAAGCAGCATGAGGTGGGAGCTGCAAGAAATCACATCCACTCGACCCTTCTGCACTAACAGCGCCTTGCGCTTGCCTCGCCTGGAAGTTAACCAGGCCAGTGTGCCTCCGTCAGCATCGCACGCGGCCCAACAGACAGACTGGTCACTACGGCTTGTTTGCACAGCAGCTCCCTCAGTATCATGCGGGACCGACTGATCAGGAATGACTCAGATGAAAGAGAGTCATCGCATTAATTCAGCTCAAGAGGTTTTTGTCTTTCGAAGTCTCCCATCCCCAGCTGAACTAGACCTGACCTCGCCGAGCTTTAGCGCTGATGAGATCATCCCAGGTCTCTGCTGGCTTCAGTCAGACACAAGTGACCTTTCACCATCACGTCAAATACATAATCAGCAATCTAAGTAATTGCTCTGTTTGGGCATCTTTGTTTTGGCTTTCCAAAAAAATGACATTCATGTCATCAAAAAGACATTTATATGCCTGTTTCAGAGTTTCCATTTTGGCCTGGGGTCAGCAGATATTTTAAAATGCTACCAGAAAAAAAAACATAAAAATAAACTCAGATACTTTGTTTGACAAACTAGCAATCTGTTCTCCTGGCATCTATGCCACACGCACCCCCTGCGCTTCATAGGAGGATTCAGTTTCTTTGTGTTTTGCAGGCACATCTTATGTTTTTCACCAGCCAAAACTACAAAGATGCTTTAGAGTAAAAACCCCTTCTGCCAAAAGTCAGGCTGTTAGGTTTATTAAATGAGTGAGATAATAGTTAAATAAGGATTAGCCAAAGAATGCTAAGTATTTCTTTATTAAAAATAGAGGAGTGCTCGTTATCTTTTAACGTATTTTAGCTAATAATAGTAAAAATACTGATTAGAATGGAGGCTCAGGGGAAACTGGTGTTCCCGTTGTGCTTACGTGAAACTGGAATCCATCTCAGACGTGATTAGTGCATCGCTCTGAGCTTACGGTATTGTAACCGAGAGTATTAATTCGGGCCCAGATTAAGAAAGGCCAGTACGTTTATGCGTGGACATGAACACTCCCTATTTTCACATCTGGACTCTAGACTGACTCCCAACCGCGCCGGGCGCTGCAGCCCTTTGACGCGGGGGGCCTGGCGCTGCTGGCAGGCGATGTCCGTGCCAGCACCTCCCGCTCCCCCGTCAGCGCCGCGGCAGCTCGGGCGGCCGTCGCCTGGGTTTGCGTAGGTGGTTCGGGAGGTGTTTAACAGCCCTTGGGCTGAGGTCGATCCCCTCCGCTCTCAGTCCTCTACGTGCCCGAGTGCCTGAGTCTAGCCCGGGTCTTCGGTTGCAGGAGGGGCTCCTGCACCAGTAGCTCGGCAGTTCAAAAAATCACCCTCAAAAAAGACAGCGACTGGGGTCTGCAACTTTGCATAAAGGTTAAGACGCGCTTAGTCTTTCCTCAGTGTTTGATGACAGGCCAGAGCCAAAACAAGATCTTTTCTCCCTCAGCGTTTCAGGTGGGGCTCAGGCTCCTGCTGCGGAGCAGCTTCACAAAAACAACTTTGGAACAATAAGTGAGAGCAGAAAGTCTGTCCCGTCCTGCCAAGCGGGTTTGGGATTTTAGGCAAGTAGCTTTGGGATTGTAGGCAAGCAGAAGAAACAGCACTGCTCCCCATGCGCAAGCGCAGCACGGGAAGAGCAGCGCCCCCGTTCCTGCCTCCTCTTCCTCCCTCCTGCAGATGCGGGAACCACAGTGGTAAATCTATTTTCAAATTGCCTGCATGAGCAGTACACGCTCTGCTCTCTGAGGGATGGCGAGGCCAAGGCATAAAAACTTAAATTATTCATGGCTTCACCTCATTGCTGTCACCGACGAGTATTACTTTTCCATGATCTGTGTTTGCGACGCAGAAAATTTCCTCCTCCCAAAAATATTAAGCCCGTCCTTTGGGAGTAATAGGAAATAATGCAACAGTAAATAGGTGTCACATTTTAAACAAGCTGTACAAACACGACCAGCATCCTGCTTTCCCTGCCTTTATAAAATTAGGCCGCCTTGTGCGACCGCCTAGAAACGCTGCTGGGAATCAAAGGGGACTGACGGGAAGCTTTTTGCATTTATCCCTCCATTAGGGATGAACTATGAGCAAACGGGCTCCGATGTGAATTCCCTCCAGTCAGGCTCGCTCTCCCCAGCCCAACAATATAATTTTCTCTTTTGCCGGCTGCTCGTTCTTAGCCAGTCACCCATGCTGTGCATCTGCTCGAGGGCCAAATGTCAGCTTGTCCCGGGGGTGCTCATAACGACTATTTAAACTTTTAAGAACATGTTAAATAAATCTCTTAAGCAAGGCTCAAACAAAAATGTAACTGCAGAGCACTCTGTCCCCCGCCAGGAGACCTCAGCCCTAATGGATCCCCTCCCACTGCGACTTTGTTTCAAACAAACCTCTGCGTGAAGGCTGAGCCCCCTCAATTTCCTTTCTGTGCCACGTTCTCCTTGGCGGGGGGTTTAAACGGCATGTTCGGGTGGGAGAACAAGTGGTCTGCATTTAAGCTGATCTGCACACTTTCTCTTAAGTGGTTCTGTATCGTTTCCAGGTCCCAAGATATTACACGTTCTTAGAAACCTGTCATTTATTTTTTTTTTTCCTGCTGACCAAACGTTCTTTTTCTTTAGTCCTACCCTGCTGTTGGTTCCTCCGCTAATCTGCTGAGGGGAAAAAACAACTGCTTTGCAATGGAGATGGCTCCAAACCCGAACGCAGAACGGGAATACATCCGTTCATCATAGCTCCAGGGAAAGGCAGGCTCCAGTCTTGAACTCTGGGCTTTTGACCCTTCGTGAGCTAGAAGTTGCCCCTTGACAAACACTGTGCCTGCCAAACGTTTCTCCCTCCGGCTGCTGCATCGACGTGAACACAGCTCAAGGAACAGTATTTGTTAGTTAATTCCTCTGCAAGGGCCACACAACACATTTCTGGGGATTCACAGCAATTCAAATAGAAAAAAAGACCGACGTCTTTAATTCTGTTTTTCATTAGCGCAGTGCAATTCCATTCACTTCCTCTAGCTGTAGATGGAGAATTAATGAGCGAATTAATCATGCCGACGGTGCTCCTGCTCTGCCGTGGAAGGGGCAGCACGGCCGTTTCACCAGGACCCTCTGGTCAGGAGGCTCCTGTGAGCCTCGGCGCTATCCCATGAAATCTCCCACTTGTAAGGAGGGAGCCCAAAGGCCGGCGCTGGAGCCTTTGCTCTTCCAGCCTAGTCCTGCGGCCTCAGCCCCCACCTGCTTTCAATAACGAGGGGAATACGTCTCAAACACTTTCTTTAACCTCAAGCCCTCAGCTGAGGAAGGGTGGAGAATTATTGGGCACTACAGTAAGTTTTATTTAATTTAGCGTCAAGTGGTGGACAACAATTTTGTTTCGCTTGTTCGCAGGGTGTAGGCCCTTTTCTAGACTGCGCTTTATTTATTTCTCTTCCCATTGTGTTTTTAAGTATTGTGCAAGCAGCAAGAGCAATTGGATGGGGGCTGATTATTATAATTATTTCCACTACTAGTAATTAAAACAAATACATCAGAAAGACGATTCATGTTATTTTTCAGCATGTGCTATCTCTTTCAGCCCTGCCAGCTGTTCATCACAGCAATTTCCATGCCAACATATCAGTAAGGAACCAGCAATTCCAGCAAAATGGATTTTGCTGTGATTTTGGTCTCACCTCAATGCAAGGGAATCAGAGGAGCCTTCAACATCATGTACATAAAAAGTTTATTTATTTATTTATTTATGTGAAAGGTGAGAACGTTGTTGCTCTAGCACACTGTTTTTTATTAGAATTTTTTATATGTTTTTCCCTTGTCTCCTATGCTTTGCTTAGCTTCCCTTCCTCCCAGAATCAGACAAAGCAGTTATTTTGGCAAGAGGAAACCTGCTTTCTAAAATATGCTGAAATCATACACTGGTCATAATAAAATTTAGGTCGCAGGATCACAAACAGTCCATCACGTAAAGAGACTCTTCGGTCCAGAACTAAAACGACTGTCTCTGACTTCCTGCCCAACAGCGAAGCTCGGCAGAACGTCTGCCCCAGTTGACTCCCATCTTTCCTACATCATCAACCAGCTCACCTCGTATTTGCAAATGCATAAATAAAGGCACTTTCAGCGCATTGACAGTCAACATGCAAAGGGAGGTAAAACAGGGGATAGTGGCAGTCAACCTTAAAAACGGAAAGGAAAGGACGTCTTACGTGGAGAAGGCATTGTTCTGTTTCTCACATCGGATCCCCTTGCAGTTGTTGGGCTCCTCCGAGGCACTGGTCTCATAATAAAAATAAAGCTGGTTCAGTCCATTGGCAAAAGCCAGAAGCACCAGACAGTAGATAAAAAGGAATTTGAGGATGTCTAGCAGCATGCGTCCCAGAGAAATCTGCAAGGGTCCCAGGTGTGAATTTGCTGTAAACAGGGATATGAGACGCAAGGAACTTAAAATGTTGGATATTGCAAAGAGGGCTTCTGCAATGAGTGTCGGGTGCCACATTTCCCATTCCTCCCTTGGACGAGAACCGTTATACTGAAAGAAATAACAAGGGTATACAAGTGAATTACGTTGTCATCACTTTGCGATAGCTTGAAAAGTCACACCTGTTTAAACTAATGCTTTATACATAAATACTAACTGGGTCCTGATGACAAAAGAAGTGATTTTTCAACTCTGCATCTCAGCGTCAGGCTAATCATTCAGGATTCAAGTTGAAGCTGAGTTAACATGGGCTCAGATTTAGCTTTCATGAAGCCTTCTTTCGAACTCCCCTACAAGATTTTGTCCCCTTGATATGGATAGTTTTGTGGAACCAGTTTTTCTCTGGATTTTTCTGGTATGTTGGCTGTATCCAGCCTATATCTAGAAAATAAGGTTTTGCATTTGGAGTTCCCTGTTCGGGGGTAATTCAGGTCCACAGGTTCATATAAAATGCCCTTCTCTTTTAACACTTTTAACACTTTTAACAAAGTCGTTCAGACTCCTCTTTAGCAGCTTCAGGGCATTTCCACTTACCTTTGTTATTCCTCCTAAATATTACAGCACGTTCCACATGGTGTGTGGGTAGAAGGGAGGGCAGAGGAGGGCGAAGGGAGGGCAGAGGGAAAGCACTGAGCTGTGAAACATAAGGAGTGGATGCTTTGCTTCCTTAGTAATCTCAAAAAAGTGCCAACAGCCCAGAACCAAAATGCTTTCTTCATATTAATTTTCTTATTAGTTAATTTGTCACGGCAATTTTAGGAAAGCTGCTAAAGCAGAGGTCATAATTACAGCTGAAACACTGGATACATTTGAGTGCATCAATTATAAAATTAACTTGGTTTGTAATGCAACAGTAAAAGCAGAGGCATTATCTGACCCAAGTGCAGCCAGATGCAAAGAGGTGACACGGAAGAGCTGGTTACATATATGTAATCACTCTGGGCTTAACATTGGCACAACAGAATGAAATCAGACTTTCCAACATCAAGGAATTAGTCGCCCCCTTATCATCTGCCTCTGTTCATTTAACAACCATAAAAAAGGCAAAAATGTACTTACAATATTGACTATGGTCAATAAGGCAGCCAGCGCGTTTAGAGCTTTTAAAATCTTATTTGTACCTTTTAAAAGGAAAGGTACAATATCATGCTAGTATGACAGATGAGTTTGTAGGGACTGTCCATCTAAATCTGAAGCTCCAATGTACATAGTTCACATTTTTTCAGGGACAGAGCTAAAAGCACGATGACGTTTCAAACTATACCTCTGTACGAAGGAGCTCAGCTATGATACAAAGACATTTCAGCATGACCTCTGATTGCTTGTGACATTTCCAAACTGTTCTTTATTTCAAGAACACCATGGACTAACTTTCTTTAATTCATCTGAAGACGGTTCTGAAAGTGTTTACAAGCAGGCAGAGGTTTTTAACCCTTTGCCAACAGCCAGCAGTGGGGAGTGGACAGCTGCGATTAGAAAGCCTCCCCTGCCCAGAGCGCCAACCTGCACAGTTGCTCTCACTCCCCTTCTGCGTGCTGATGGGACACCACAGGCCCGTGGCTCTCTGCTAGGGTTTAGCACTGACGGCATGTAAAAGAACACAGAAAGCTCTTCTTCAACTCCCATCTATTTTTAAAGCAACTTTTTAGGGTCATGTTCTGTCCCTCTAAAAACTGATTGTATATCCCTGCTTGGAATGTAGTAGTGAGTCATGCAGCTCAGCAGACAAGAGCACAAATAGAGGATTTTAGAGGTATCTAATGAAAACCACTGGCTACCTGGGACGACTGAAAAGGTTGGAGTTGTTTGGGTTAGACGCCAGAAGATGAAGATGGAACAAAGCAGAGACGTACAAAGAATAGTACAGATAAGCTAAGCCAAGCAGTCACATTTACGCTTCCTCATTACATGATAATTCAATGCAGCAAATGAAAACTGATTAAGGAAGTATTTTTACCCTATAATTAGCCTGTAGGTTTAATTGGTACTGGACAACATTGATGCCAGGTCTTGGAAACTGGACAAATTGGAAAGAAAAAAAAAAAAAGGTCTCCATGTGAAAAAACAGGGATGGAAAACATTAGTGTCGGTATGCAATTTATTTTTCTGATATTTGGCAGAAAGCTAAATGTCCATGTAATCCTTTGAAGTTCCAAGAAGTGTTAGGATACAGCATACTGGCATATATACCAGCCTTTTCCAGCCCTGGGCTGTTCTATAAATAACAAAAATCTTTACAAGGCATGTTGCAAAGGATTTTGAAACCATTATCAGGGTTATAAATCCTTGTGTTTTGGAGCGTACTGCAATTTCTAAGTGACATAGGTCAGAAGGGAACTTCTATGGGCATGCTATTTCAGAACTGATCCTATATAAGATTTTATGCACCTCTTAGAATTGCCTGACATTGGTGTTTGTCAGGGCCAGACCTTAAATTAGCCAGGTTTAACCCCTGTGAGTCTGATCCATACTCACATGGCTATATTCCTATAAGGTTTCTTTTGTGTGCTGGCATATAGGTCTTTGTAGTTTGCATATAGGCTTCTGTTGTTCATACAAAGCATATATACAAAGCTGTAATTTGTTTGTACGTGTGGTTTGGCTGTGAGTTTCAATCTCAGTGTGTGACCATATAAATCTGTGGATGCAAAGCTCTTTTAGTAATTTGGGTGTGAGAGAAAGAAAGAAAGAGATTGTTAACATTTTAAGATTTGTTCATGAATCTTACCATTGCCAGCATTTTTTTGTATTGCTCACTGTTTAAATACCAACCTTTCTAGTGTCTAATTTCCTTGCTAGCTCTGAATTTTGGGAAAAAAGATGTAATCTGTTCTTGCTTTGATGCTGCTACAGAGCTGCCTGTTCAGGGAGTAGCAACTATCTTCAAGCAATTCTCTTTGAAAAACACAAACTCAGCATTGCGCAACCTTCTAGATTTCAAGAAGGCCTCACAGCAGGGCTGCTTGCTACAGAGTTTATACAAGAGCCTTCCCATTGTGGAGCCAACGAGCCTGTGAAATTTTCACTTCTTTTCCCCTCTGCCTGCATCACGCTTGGCCAAGACTCAACAAGGGAGCTTTGGGAAACTGCCTAGCTTGGGCTAAAAGAAGTAGTACCTTTCTACCAGAGCAAAACCAATACAGTAACACAGCAAAACTAGCAAGCGTGTATGTGGTTAAGGAGCAGAGGCAGGCTACTTGATTTACATCAGTGTAGTTCCCCTGACTGCAGCGAAGTTCCTGCTGATTCGTACCAAGAAAAGGAGGAGGCTCGGGAGGCTGGTCCTTGAAGCCACCTGACCACACAGTTGCAACTGAAGTCACAGAGAGCCACTGCCTAAGGAGGTTTGCAGGAGATGCTTCACGTGTTCTCTGTGTCTTCCAAAAAGAGAGTCAGAGAGCAAGCGCTTCAGGCCATCTGGCTTCAAATCTGCGCATGCATTAACGTAGGGCATCGTATGTTTATAAATATGAAAAGTGCTTTAGAGGATGAACGTTGATACGGACGCTCCCCATAAATGGAGCATTACAGTAAAGGATCTACAACACAGTTTTAAAGATCCAGCTTCCTCCTTTGTCATTTCCATGCCTGCACTTTAAAACTATACATTTTCAAGAGGAGAAGCTGACTCCTTTATTTCAGATAGAAACCTCCTACCAGCAGCCTTGTGCTTCTCAGCAGACTTTTCACAGACTCCTGATAACTAATCTACAGATCTGTAGGGGCTCAGAGACTATAATTGTAAATCTTGGCTGTAGGAGTTTTCTGATAACCTTATTCTTTTTTTCTTCATTGTTTTATATAAAAATCATGTTTTCAGTGGATTTAGCAATGTTGAAGGAAGCCCACTGGCAGTATGGAAAACAACATTCATCTTTTGTCAGATGAGTAGCTACAGCACAGACAGCAAGTGGGGGAACTTCTACCCAATGCCAAAAAACTTCAGTCTTCACCCAAATAGCCCAAATACTTCAATCTTAACCAAGCAGTAAGGATGAGAAGGAAAAAAAAAATCATTCTCCAAACAAATTCATAATCTTTCCAAGTGCATTTTCAAAATTCAGCTATTCTCTTTGATCTTTTAATTTTGATGTGGACAGTTTCTATCCTGTGTACTACAGTTCCCATAAACATGTCCTAAGTTACTGTACCTTGACATAGGCAACAATTTTAAGGGAGATTGTTGCAAGATAGAGGGAGTTCATTGCAAAATCCATCAGATTCCACCAGTCATGTACATACTCATTGAATCCTCCATCCCACATTTCTTTGATTTCTCCCCAAATAAAACCTGTAGAAAGAGAGAGAGTTCATTGGCAGGAGAAGATATTATTTCCATTAAAGCAGTGTGTATCAAATGCCAGAGACATACGTTAATTTTAACTAGAGTGAGTGGATTGGCTCAGATAAAATGTGATTTCCATGCATAAACTATTTAAGGGACTGTATTTGTTACAGTTTCTAATAGATTGTCTGCTCCCATAGAATCTGTATGTAATTCATTGCTCAGCTGATTTCTCCTGCCTTTCTTTGCAGAACACGTGACCCTAATACCAGCTTCTGCGTGCGAGTACATTTCCTCCCTGACCTGGAAATATCACCCCAAAGAAGGAAGAAATGAGTTCATCCTCTGGGCCCCACCACTGTCTTTATGGGTCTTGCGGCACGAAAAGCCCAGAGGGACTGGTTGTGAAGAAAGGGACAACTCAGCACGAGAAAGGGCACTGCAACCTGGCATCGCGCCTCTGAACAGTGACTCACCGAATGCCAGATGAGGCTATGGGTTTTGCGAGCTGAGTATTTGTTCCCCAGGATATGGCCAGAGCCCATCATCTCTACCCTGAAATGCCTTCTGGTAATAATTCCTGGCAGTTGCTCACCTTCGCTACCGGCTCCTTGCAACTGGAAGGGTAAGCGGGAAGCTCTGTGGTTCATTACCAGATTGCAAAACTCACCTGGGGTAAAATCTTCATTTGAAGTAACTCACGCGCCCATATCCTTTATTCAAGAGCTCTGTAAATAATTTTGAGAGCCTAAGTCCCACTGAAAAGCAAATGGCAGCTAGGCTCCTCCATCAGCCACATGCTTCTCAGAATTGTTCTCAAAGTCCCCAGATAGTTTGAATTACTCAGTTTACACTATAATCCTTGAATGAAGATATGAAACATTAAGTGTGAAAAGAAAAAAAACAGGGTACACCTCAAGGTGTACAGTCAATACAGTTACCCAAACTGCTAACCAGACCCAACCACAGGATACCTCAGTGGTCACTTAAATTGAACTGCCGCTTGCCACTCAGTTTTAGGACCAGCAAGTTGAATCTGAAGAGCAGATAAGGCTGAAATAAACTGCTGGAAACATCAAAGTATCAGTCTTAGCTCTTCATCTGCCAGACGGCAGGTCAATGGTCAGGCAAATATAATGTCAAGGCCAATAAGGTAATTTTATTACAACTGCCTCCAAATCCTTGCATGCACTCAAAAACATACAATAAAATAAATCAATGGAAAGGAGCCTGTTGAAGAACTCTTATACTGTATTTATAGTGAGTTATCACTGTTGGTTACTATAGTTACAGCAATGCTGTGTATGCCTGTTCTCTCCCTCCTTTTAGAGCAGAAGGTATTTCATAAATAATAACCTTTAATCTGGTGAAACTGCTCTAACGTCTCCATTTAATAAACAGTCCCACAATATCCCTACTTTTCCAAAACAAAAGAAAACAAAGAGAAAAGCAGACAACTGTGAGAGGCTATTTTGAAAGGGCGTTTTTTTTTTTTTTCTTTATGGATTATCCTTCCTTCATCTGCACATCAATTTTATTGAAATGCCCACCATTTCCCTCAATTTAAACCATGAAGTTAAGGATGAAGTGAAGAGATCATGTAAGCTCGGAAAAGACTTTTAACCTTCTCAGCTTATTCTGAAGTTTCTACTAAGCCAGGTATTTCAATGCCATAAATTAGATCAGTAAGATAACGAGGCTTGAGTTACCATTCATAAGTTGTGATGGAGCTACGCAAGGAGCAAAATGCCCTGGGTGATGACAGGAAGCGATTTGTGAGCATGTTTGCAGCTCTGTTTTCTTCTCTACTTTTCTTAGCATTGTTGGTTTTGGTACAGCAAACAGCTAGGTGCGTTGGCCACTGCACCCAGCCTCGCTCAGAGCCAGCGCCGAAGGAGGAGCTGGGGCCTGGCGTTACGAGGTAGAAGCTGGTAAGCATGGAGGAAAGCAGAGGTGACCCATGAGAAGCAGTGAGGAGCCATCAGGAGAGGGCTGGAGATTGACGTTTGCTAAGGGAGGTGTCCCATCCCCTTACATCATGCTACCCGCACAAAAATTTCAGCGTGGCTTTCCAGGCCACTGACCCCAATCCACTGTTTCTACTGGCATCTGGGAGATGCACTGGCCTGACCTGAATGTACAGACAGAGGCTGGATAAGGGCTAGAAAGGTGTGGAAACCATCGCTCCCAACAAGTGCTCCCAGTAACACACCAGCTCATAGTGATACTACATCTTAACAACAGAGCAAGGGAGATGGGAGCCAAATTTGAGGCAAGATTGTGCCTCTAATGAGCTCCCAGGTTTTCAGTTGCTGTTGTGTTTGAGCTGAGTTTGAAAGGGTAACTACCTCGCTCATCAAAAATGCATCAAACACTGCTTCCCCGCTCTTCTCCCTCAGTGGGTCTATCCACTTTCGCCCATCCCATCTCAGTACCTCATCTGTACGTTCCACCCTCAGGGAACACAGACATCTCCTTTGCTTCACAGTTACAGTTGCCCAAGCCACACTGGGATTAGAGCCTCCCATTTGACATTTTGATAATAAATACTCCCTCCTCCTTCTGCTTATAGTAGAGTGCTCAGTTTTTTTTTTGGTCAGCGTTTATCAGCACAGGGCATAATGCAAAGTGAGATTTCTCCTCCCTTTTCTGCTGTCTTGTGGGCTATTAGGGACGTACCTGGTACCTGCATGCTGACCCCGGGGGAGGAGAAAGCATACACCGTCTCTTGGCTTTACCTCCTGCCAAGTGCCAGCCAGCAGAGCTCAGCCAGCATTAGACGTGACCCCATTTGTTACCAGCACAACCTAGACGCTAATTCCTACACCCGTGCCTCACACAGAGCGGGGGGAAGCCGGGAGAGAGCTGTATCTGCTGCAGTTTACTCAGGGTCATGTCTAAAGGCACGTCAGATGGCAACATGTGCATCACAACAGCCCCAGGCCAACAGGATCTGCTGTTCCAGAAGGAGCCCAGCTGTTTTAGGAAGTTGGCTGCCAAATCTCTTTACGGGCTGATGATGCTGAGCTTAGCAATGAACCGCCACACAATTACCATGGGTGCGAGTCAGGCAACTGTGGCTCAGGCATTTTGGTGTTTGTGATTTACCTAGAACCCAGGGCAGGATCATCCACTCCACAATGGTGGGAGGCGGTCCCTGCATATGAAGGTCAGTCCTGACAATGTGCTGCGATGCCAGTAGGAGCATGAAGAGGAAGGTTAGGTAAGATCCGGTGTGGCAGATAAACTTTATAAATGGCTTTTTAATGAACAGTCCCAGCCTGCTCTTCGGTGCAATCAGGTATGCCACGGAAAGCACAGGAAATAGCAGTCCGATGGTGACGCAGGTCAAGAGTTTTACCACCCAGTGTTTCCGCCTCCATCCTGGAAAGCCATCATACCAAAGAGTTGCTAGTAGCTGCTGGCAGTTTGGCTGAGCAACAAACTGAGGAGGAAGAAAAAAGAAACGTTAGCGGGCTTTCCTAGATCTTGGCCTCATGACAATCACTCCAGTGGCTCAGAGTCGTATGGCTGATGCCCCTGCTTTCCACCGCCTGGATTTATCAGCTGTATGCTCAGGACTGGATGGGAAGTCTTTCGACTAGTTCTTTCTTTTTATAGGTGAAAATCCTGTTTCAGAGAACCAGGAGCTAACATGCACCTGATGCAAACTACAGATGCAGGTCCAAGGCAGAACATGCACGTCCTCAGCTCTTGCTGGGTTCTCAGCTCCAAGCCACCTTTCCTTACCTTTCCTGCCATTAGCCTTCCATGTGACAACAGGAACCAAGTACAAGCATAAACGCTACACGGGACAAAATCTGAGCAGGGAGAAGCACATGAATAGCATAAGAGGCCCATCATATTTACCCCCTAGCCTGACTAGACCCACCCTCCCTCTGCATGGCAAGGATGCACCGTCTGTTGTGCACAAACAACAAACGGTATTTTTGGCAGGTCACAACCTCCAATATTACTCTGATAAATTTGTTCCTGCCCAGTAAAGGGCCAGGCACAGTCACACTGCCTCTGTTTGGACAGAAACCATCCCCCAGGACAGCATGGAAGGGTAGATGAGACACAGTATCATGGCTTCACCTCTCCCCGTCTCCCAAAGAAACTGCAGCAGAGTTGCCAGATTTCCTTCTTCCCTACACCACGTTTCCCAGTCCAGTACTTCAGAATAAGATGCTACTCACTGTATGACCGAGTCTTAGGACATCACTGAACTAAAGTCCGAAGTAAACAATTCTGCCTTCCAAAACTGTTCTCCAGGGGCAGCTTCTCTGGGGGAGAATTTGGTAGGCTAAGTTACTACTGACGGGTGCTTCAGGTGTGCTCCTAGTCATTGAGCGTGGAAGAGTCCACACAGTCCCTCATATTAAGGCTGGCTATGGAGCAGAAGGGCATCTTTTTGGAGAGAGAAAGGAGAAAGTAAGGAGATTTCCCGCTCCCTCTTTTTGTTTTCCTAGGCAGGATTTCAGATTTCTTCTACGAGGGCTTTTCTATTTGAAGCATGCGCTGCAGATCAGTCACTCGCTGCACATGAAGCCTGGTGCAAGAATGATAAAATTAAAATTCCTACGAGCCTTTTCTAGTCCTATGCTATTCTTCTCCAGAAAATTTCTTTTCAAAATGTTTCAGGTTTTGACTCTCTCAACCAGACCACTGTCAGCATTTTTGAGAAGTGACCAGAAGACAAGGCAGGAGGGAAATTCAGAATTAAAGCTCGGATGCGTGTGCCGGCACAGATGCGTGTGTGTCAGAGGCAAGGAGAGAGAACGAATCCAGCAGTGCGTGGGGCGGTGCACATGATTTTGGATGAGGAGGCCAGCATATGGCTGTGTGGGCTGGGCTGGGTATGAGACAGCACACAGAAATGTGAAGTTCAGCCAGGTGACATCTGTTGGAAAGCAGGACAGCACATTTGTAAACATGCCTCACTTTTGAGTAAGGGAGCAGTTGTAAAATATCAGAGATTAAGCAGAGGCAAAAAAGAAACCTTTGATCATCGGACCAGAAATGACACTTGAAAGTTTACTTTCACTCTGAAAAAACAGCTTCATGATGGTGATTTATTGCGTCTTGGTGACTTCATACCAGAAATGCTCAGGTTGCAACTACTTAAGATGTTTTTAATACCTAACAGCCCTTGTATTTTCAAACTCAAGCCAGGACATTTCTGGCTTGTGCCAGAAGACTTTATGTTCTTGATTACACCTGGAAAGGCCCATAACTTCAGAACTTTTCAGAAGAAACATGCTCTTTACGGACCCTATTCCCACAGCCAATTAGTGATGCCTGTAAGATCAAGATATATATTTTTTTCTTGTTGTATTTAATTTCTAATCCATCTTAATGAAGTTATCCTTCTCATCTGCTGAATTCAGATTTTTCACTGGGCTCTACAAGTTGAAGAAAAAACCTCAAATTTTGTTCTAAGGATGCATATTACAATTATACTGCTGAAGCTAAACCAGAAAAACTGTCCTAGCACAGATACAGGTATCAGCAAAAATAATCCTGTAACAATATAACCACTTTTATGGCAGGATATGGCTGTATCAAAAAGGATCTGACTCCTAATTGACACAATAGTACTAGGAGCATTCTTCACAGCGAACTGACCTCAAAGAAATTTTATAAAGCAGACTCAAAGCGGTGAGTAACCCAAAGATGATTGTCTATATTTAAAAGGGTTCGCTGGGAGCGATGTACTGCTAACACACTCCTCTTCCCCCCTCTGGGAAGCCAGATGTTATCAGGCAAAGCATTCTGCCACCACTATAATTTAAACCATCTCCCTGGAAGGATCATGCCATGGTGGCAAAGGGACTGGCTTCTGAATACAAGAGTACCCCAAACTGGCATGATTTTTTTTCTACCCTAGCAGAAGCTCAGATGTCAGCACTATTATATTTAGCGTAGACATGGCCTGGGCTGATAATGAATCAGCCCTCACGTGTGCCTTTATGAGACGGGTGCAAGGCTCTTCTCATCATGTCTAAAATATTGGTACCTAGAGCTTTCCATAGGTCTTAGTCACCAGGGGATCAGATCTGATGCCACAGAGACAATTTCTTAATAAAAGCTTTTGCACACCCGTATCTTTAAAATATTCATCCATCGCCGAAACTGCCCAATATTATTTTGTATGCACAAGGACTTTTTGTGCACAGTTCTCAGAGCGCTCTATACAAGCAGAGCGCTATCCCTGCTATACTCAAAAGGAATAAACCAAAGTCATGTGGAAGGAAAAAATGCTCACTATCAGACGCTCAAAGGCAATAGCCGAATTCGTCGATGTGGCCTCCTGAATGTTTTATCCCTACAGCGTGAGGTAGTGGTGGCACCTTAAGCCCCCATTCGGATGACAAGAGGCACTTGGAGACGCTTTTCCAGAGCCCTGGCAGTACCTGAAGACATAACCTGGGAAGAACTCCTGGAACAGCGTTCAGAGAGGGAAAAAAATCAAATAACAAAGATGATCTCTTCCTCTTTTTCTGCAGCTTTTACATCTTTGCCCAATTCTTTCTGAAAACGGGTTTTTGGTGTGAACAGTGTTTCAAAAAGCAAATTAACACATGATGGAAGTCAGACAAGGTCTGACAAAGTCATTCATTTCTGTATGTATTTTTAGATTTTGCGAATGTATTTTACATGCTGTAACAGGGTGCCTGGATCAGAATCAGAGCATTTTTGGACTGGGTAGTTTGAATAGATGAACTGATCAAAATGAGTATTGAAAATAGAATAGCAGGCATTTATGAAGCTGGACGTTTATGTGCTATTACTAGAATGAACTTGACTGCTGCTTCTGGCATAGAATGACAGACTACTCCGGAGGATACCAGAAAAGAAAATCAGAAGTCTATTTGATTTGGAATCGACTTACATGCATGCACCAGCAACTGGGCAATAGTTGATATGGTGGCGATCTACAGAAAACAGCAAAGACCTGTTGCCCATAACTACCAGAAAATGTTATTGTAAAATGCCAAATCTGGGACCGTAATGAAAAACCCAATTGTATAGAAACTGAAAAAGCATCAAGCGTTGATTCTTGTCTGGTTGGTTGTTTTTTTATCTATGATTTCAGAAGAGTCAACATGTTACGTTTAAAAGCTAGAAGATACGGAACATGCTGCATTTTGTCATGCAAGATCTCCAACAGCAGCTGTGACCAGATGTGTTCTGCAGTAATTTACATCATAATAGATACTGCTGTTGCTCTGAGATCAGGTACCACTTCTTTTTTGATTGGGGAAATGTATAAACCTATTTTCTTTATCACATATGATAGAAAACTTTAAGGAGAGAATAAATCTGTTCTCCCCTTGAGTCAAAGTCAGAGTCATATGAGAAATCAAATGACTGTATGTTCCTCTGGTTGCTGTGCAACTTGCAGGCATCTTAAAAGTGCCTCCTCTCTGCTTAATAGCTCATTTCTAAAATCTGCTTTCTGCGTTGCGTCTGATGTTAGTTCTTCGAATGGAGAGAAATTCACACATCATGAAAGAGCAGCTTTCACGATCAGCTTGGCAAAGAGGCATGGAAACTGGAAAAGCCGTTAAATTTCCCAATCAAGCTCGTTCCAACCTCATTAAAAATGGTCTGCGGGAAATTTAACCACACCAGAAAAAAAAATCCTTGTTAATGCCACAAACCATCAAATGTTCTATTAAGGCTAAGCCAAAGCACTTACCAATGTAGGTTTTTACTAACCCAAATTAGTCTAACTTACCAATCATAGATTCAAAATTAGTGAATACTATTGCTTAGATCTCAAGTAGTGCAAGGATTACAACTGGCTGAAATGCAGAATTCCCCATCTGCAGAAACACTGGCATTCTGAATTTGAAGGAAAAGTCACTCAGTGCCCTGGTCAGAGAAGCAATTGTTTTCAGTAGCTTGGGATAACTTGGAATCATGTTCTGGAATACGGAAACTAGCTATTTCCCTAAATGCTACTGTGAATGCCAAGCTCATCTTTGTTTCTAGGTGTTGTTACCAGACTTCACTGACTTAACCATTGCATACTCAACCCATTAAAGATAGTCTAGGGGTCAAACTGTTAAATAAAAACAGATACAATATAAAACCATGAAAAAACTCAGCATTAGCCCTTTTAGGTATGAAGCAGCCTGAAAGTCTATAATAAGAACATGGAACTTTTGTTCTTTTATCCATACATTCAAACTGCTTTATAAAGTTAAGGAAACAGTCTTATTTCTGCTTTGCAAATAGACAAAACTGAGATCTGGAAAGGCAAGTTGACTTCTCCAGTACTACTTATGCCAAGGCAATACCACAAACCCGCCTTCCCTGAGTGTAAGTTCAATTTCCTTGTAACTAGAGTCCCAAAGATGTTTTTAACCCTTTTCCCATGCTTTTTCACTTGCTACAGTTAGAAATAGTGCATGTGAATATCACACTCTTTTTTCATTTCACATGAACATACCGTATGTGACAGGATTTGGTATCAGCTGAAGTTTCTGCAGAGTGAAAATGAGAGAACTTGATGATTTAAAAAAATGCATTTTGTTCCGGTTTTCTAGACAGTTCAGAATCAATGGCAGATGTACTGTACCAGACACTGTCTATTTGTTTGAAAAGATGAGCATATGACTTGCAAACTGTGTATTTCTCCAATATATAACAGACAGGGTATCAAACATGTTTTGCAAGGGCTCCTGTGTTACAGGAGTCTCCAGTCTCCATTACAGCTGGCAACACAAGACGTCACTCCACAGACATGATGGAGAATGCTCTGACAGCTGTGCTAATGAAAAGAAATGTTTCTAAACCTGCCATTTATACTCAGCTCAGCTAATATATGAAATAAAGATTCGATGCTATGAAGCCTGTGGTAGTGCTGGCATAACATTTTCTAGGATTGTCCCTACCTGTTGAAAAAGCTACGGTTGTGTTTCTAGGGGAGGAAACCCCAAGAGCCAGCTCCTTCTCCATCAGTCTCTTGAGCAGAACCTGTCTCTCGCTGCAGATGCAGCTCATTTAATTTAAGATGCATCTCAGTGTACTCTCTTGTGAGGACACCACCATTGTGTCACTGGTCGGCAAGCCACTTGGTCTCCTGGCTTCTGCAAACGGAGATAAGTATCTTCACCTTTCTGACAAGTGAGATCAGCAACTTCAGTCATGGTTGGGAAGCACTTTCAAGGTGGAAACTACTGCAGTACAAAGTCTTTTATTTTCTTTCTTTCTTTCTTCTTTTTGTCTTGCCAGGGTCTTTTGTATAACATTTGGCTTGCAACTCAACTGTGCTATCAGTGAATTTCATTCTCAATGTTCATCATACTCGTTGTCACCAGTTCCTCTACTAAGGAGAAAGTTCGTAAGGGAAAGCAGCAGCTGCTGAATGGAATGCCTTTTTCCTTAATATCTAATCTTTCCTGATATTTTAATGTCACCTAAATTATACTTCTCAGTATTCAAATGTTTTCTGCATGCTATGTCACTAATATAAATATCAAACACAAAAATTATATTCTACCCCCCTCCCCTTAGCTATGGGGAAATCCCTTATCTCTCACAGTCATAAGTAATTTAGGCTCAGACACAGATGGGCTGAGATGTGCATGCCTCGGGGAGCAACTGAAATAGCTCCCTGATAGACATCACAGGGACTGAGCACAGCATCTCTGCACGTTTACTCTGATTAGCACGATGGTTGCCAACAGCCTCTTCTGTGCGGAGTTTGTTGGAGCCCTTTTCTGTACTCTTGCTGTGGATAGTGAAAATGCTCTTCAGAGATGAATAAGCACTAATTTGTAACTGCAGTGCCCTGTGCTAATAAGCAGGACTGAATCCTTATATCAGCCAGCTGCATCAGATCCCAAGGAGGTTACCACTGAGAGCCAAATCTGGCACAGAATCCACAAAATTAACTTTGGTTTCCTTTCCTTGCACTCATTTTGGTAGGTCATACCTCACTGACAGCACTGTATTCCACAGCAGCTATCCAAAACACAGCGGTTGAATAGCTGCAAAGCTACTTTGTTTGGGGTTATTATTATACGCTGCTGCCTTTTACAATTAAAGTTATTTTTGCTTTGGAAAGGCAGATTCTCATACAAACTGGGCTAGATTTCACTGTCTGTCTGCGTGACGGTCAAGTAACTGCACAGAGCCTGATGTAGTGGCATAAGTATATTTTAGTCAATGCCATAGAGAATGTAGATTTCTTGTGATTCCAACTGTATCATCAAAAATGCAGGAAAAATGGCATTTCCATTCTCCGTTCAATAAAACTCCTGGCGTGGGAACGTGACTATCACATTCTGCAGGAGAGCACCCTTGGACCTCTCTCCCTGGCAGTCATTAAGTTGAATGGAGAAGTCCCTGAAGACATCTCCTCCCCGTGCTGGCATGCAATGGGCAGCCATGCAGGCTGATAACAGCAGGTCTTGACGCCTCCTCGTCCCAGCGGACCAGGAGGGATGGCCTATCCGGATGCAGACGTACAAACCCCACACACGTTAATGCCAATTCTGCATCTCGAGTTAGGAGGAGTACAGCCGCTCCTATCTGAATTTTCAGAATCAATTGGCTAGAATTTCTTTCTTCCCATGAAGATATATGAGACTCGTATACTGTTAGTCCTACCACTAAACCTTGGGTTTATTGATCAATACCAAGTCTTTACATCTTAACCCCTCGAATCTTAACCTACAACGAGCAAAAGCCCCAACGTGCTGCAACATAGGGCACAGTGTCTCAACACCCCGTGGATCCCAGTGAAGGTGATCTTCCTTACTCCAACATGGTATTCAGGAACATGAACTGGCATGCCAAGACCTGAACTTTTAAAATCCATCTTTTTCCTGTATTCCCAAATCCTGCAGATGCGCCTGCTCAGATTCAAATAGCACAATATACTTTCAGCACAACAGACAAACCGTTTGGCCTCCGTTTTGTCACCAAGGACAAGATCTTCCGAGGAAGAAAGGAAAGGCTATTGCTGTGTAAGTTTGATTGCTCTTAAAGGAAATTTCAGTGGGCAATACTCAAAAGAGCTGCATTTCTAAATTAGCCCAAGACAGAGAGAGAAACTATCTGTGGCCTAATTTGACATCTGCTGTAGAGAGCCAGTTAGCAGCATGAGAATAGATCTCCTTGTACACGTGAAATACTAGTCTCCTCAAGTTTGCAGTACTGCTGACCGTGAGATGAATAAGAAAATCCTCTTTTGTAGCACCTTTCTTTTTTAAGTTCAACCTTGTTAATGACTGCAAAGTTATTTACATTCTGCTGCTCAAGCACAAGCTGAGGAGGGTAAACACCTAATGGTTGTTCATCCTGTTAATTAAATACTTTCTGCAACAGGAAAAAAAGAAGAAATGAAACAAAGGAAGTTGGAGGGCTGTGTGTATAACTTGGGGAAAAGAGACTCCAACTCAGCATTCTTCTTGAGGCATTTCCAAGAGATAATCTTTTATTTTTTTCTGAGGAAAATATAGGATGCATATCCTATCAAAAACACAACTGCTTCTCACATGTATGTTACAATTAACAGCAAAGCATTCATGCAAATCCAAATGGCAGTTGTTCCTGCCATTAAGAAGATCATTAGCAGAGCTGGAAGAGTTCTTCAGGAAAATCAAACGTTACCCAAGCTGCTCGATGCCTCAGATGATGAATAAAACAAACTCCAGATCCTTCACAGATGAACATATGGCCTCAAATTATATGGAACTTTGTCTAATCTGTTCTTAAAATGTTTTAGGTTGTGATGACACATGAATCTTAACTAAAGGTCACCTATCCTTAGCACAACTCTTGATGGTAGCAGACACGAACTCCGTTTAAGCAGCAGCAACTAGAAAGTCACCAGTGAGGTGAATGCTGGTGAGACCAAATAGCCTCTAAAAGCCTAGTGCAATTCCACCAAAAATTCATAGTTTTCATGAATTTATGTTGGATTGGTTATTAAATATTCAAAGAGAACTCCTGCATGTTTCTGGACAAAGCTAGAAGCTTGCAAATCCTGGGTGCCTACCCACAGGAGAAGCAATTAACACAGTATTTAAGCTTATAATTAAATCCATCTCTACTCAGAAAGTGTTTCAACATGTGTTTAGCTATAGGTATGTATTTATAGCCCAGGGGTGCCAGGGGGATTTAAGCCCAGGCATAAATTCTGTGTTGAAAACAGGCAAGCTGGTACCCTGTGCTGCTGGAGGCTAACCTCTGTCCACAAACAGAGGTTAGCCTCCAGCAATTCCCTGCAGGAATGCAGTTCGTCTGGGTCGGACCCTGAGCAAGGCTCCGAATGAAAGAATGGAGCAAGGCAGGAGAAAAAAAATGCAAAAAACTGTTAGCATCTATTTTAGCAGACAGTAGACGACAGTTGATAAATAACTCTTACAGGAATTATCTCAGCAAACATTCCAGGATGATTCTATTACAAAGATTAAGTAGGCATAGCTTCATTTTCCAAAGGCAGCTTGTGCCTTTGGAAGCGAGTGCTGCATATGAGTGATACAGCCGAGAGAGGCAGTCAGTTAATTCACAGCACACTAACTGATATCCAAAATCTGAACACGAGATACCAGACACATTCTGCAGAAGCGCTGAACATACAGGCTAAAAGCTGCTGAGAGACAAATCTTGTAGACTTTCTACGTCCTCTTGCAGATAGCACTTCAAGTGTTACAGGTCTTGCAAATGAATACTGGCAGCTCTCACAGGCTTTAACTAACGCGGAGAAGATATTGACGGTTAAGTAAAAGGCTGGGTTTATTCTCCCCAGTGAATTTCTAACATTTACATTAAATAAGTGATAACTAAAGCAAACAAAAGAATTTTAAGTCATTCACAAAGAGTTTAAATACATGCCTACTTTGCCCTATTAGTATTAATGGAAAGTTCTAAAACTATTTCTCACTTGCTTCCTTTTTAACCTCAGAAACATACATGCTGAGACTATTTCATTTTGGTTACTTGTTTCCTTCTATCTTGCCTTCTCCTGAATGAGCAAATGTTCTCCAACATGCAGGGAAGAACAGACCGCTGCACCATAAAGCCCTCGTGCATTCCTGGGGCCCTCCACAGGCTAGCGAGTGATACGGCTGTCGTACAGTGAGGAGGACACACTCTTTGCTGAAGGATGCTTACCCAGCCGGCCGGGGAGTGTAGAGAAAGAATAAGAACACAAGAATTGCGGCCACAGCTTTTAAATGCCATTGTGCCCAAGATGGCAGTTTGGGAGGATTATGATTAAGCAACCTGTCCATCGCACTTCTCTTGGAAGGAAGAACTTCGAGGTGACCGTGCTTGCGGTCACGGCATATCCAAAGGGCTCATCAGGATGATGATGGATCTGACATGTATTTAGCAGACAGAAATGGAATCTCAGTTCTGTTGTCCATGGGGTTTCATAACGCACTTTTTTAAGGGACAGACGAAAAGTGGAAACCCACAGGAATTAGGTAAATAGTAATTACCATTTCTATATCCAAAAGAGAGAATCCAGAGAGATATTTTTTCCAGAGAGTTTATTATTTTGGGGTATCACTCAAAATGAAGTATGAAGTAACATGATATACTCTTCAACAGTGACATAAAGCTGATTTTGAAAGGCAGTCTAGACCTTCAGACAAGATAAAGCTGAACGCTTTGCTTCTGAGATGTACAAGTATCCCTTCTCCTTTCCAGTTTCTGTTGTCTACAGAAAGCTAATCAATCATGTCCCGTACTTAACTTTGTCTTCCAAAGCTCATTCTGTTGCTAGCAAGAAGACTGATGGGATACATGACGCTCAGGGAATCAACAAACTCACGAAATCATTCTTGAATGTTCTTCAAACAGTGACAGTCCCTTTAGCTTTCAATGTATTTCCTCTTTGTCCAACAGATCATTTGGCTCAGAGGCACAAGGCACCAAAAATGACTTAAAGAATGATCCAGGCATTTACTGCCTAACACAGATTACACTAATTCAAGCAGAGTCCTTGTCCTTGACTGACATACTTTTTTCGTTTTTCCTAATTTGCACATGGCAAGACTAGTCAGTGATGATTCTGCTGGCAAAAGACAGTATTCTGCAGTCCCGGTCTCAAAAAGGGCTGCAGCATGTGTTTACCCTGCTCACCTTTGCCAGGTTTGAACATTCTGGTATTACATGAATAATATATGAAATAACATCATTTCCTCAAATAAATACGCAAGTCCATTTTGTCAAACTGATGAACCATCAGCCCTCTGAATATTAATTATTCTTCTCCCGAGTTTGGGGAGGAGATCCTAATTTCTGTAACACAGTGCAGCTGTATGAGTCGAATTTCCATGCTAGTTTCCAAAACTGAATGAAAATTCTGGCAACTTCACAAACCCATGCAGTACGGGCGCCAAGATACAGATGCTCCTCTCACCCCACAGCCCCACCAGCAATCAGCAGGAATGACTGACTGTGAGGGTGCAAATGCAGATGACTGTCCCACCCCAAAGCCCTGCTGCTGAGACGGCTGATAACAGCCCACTTAGTGCCCTACGCGGGGAAGATTCTGCAATGTGGTCAACTGCCTGCTGGGAGTGAGTCTGAGAAGAAAACAGCTTCATTTAGCGTTGGCCACTGTTCACACATCAGATGGTAACTGTGCTGCAAACAGTAATGAATGAATCCTGATGGGAAATGAAAGGTGTCACTTGAACATTCAGCGCTTTTGAAATCCCTAAAGTTACTTTCAGGTTTGGGGTGCAGGACAGATCTGAAAGTGGTGTAAACATGCCATCCTCACCATGTAATAACCTGAGGGATACAGATGTTCCAGGTCACAAGAAAGGGAAAAAAATCCTCAAGGAGCAGCTCCTCCTCCCCCTGTCCAGTCCTATTAAAGATCTTTTCATTACATGATATGATTTCTTCCCAGAAAACTGAAAGTAAGAGCCTATTTATCAATCTTCAGCGCTCTGGAGGCTCACCAAAAAGCCAGCCTTTTACTGTACCTTTAAAGAGCCCAATAAAAATATTCGGCCCTGTATCATTATACCTCCAGGCTGTTTAGCAAGAAAACAGACAAAACCATGGGAGAATAACTTAGCACTGGCTGCAAGCAAAGAAAGATCTGTGGCTGTCCATCAAGAAACCTAAATGGCTTTCAAAACAGGGAAACAAGGTGCGGTAGGTAGATGAGCTTTGATTTTCACAGACCTCGCATCCATTTTTCATGCATCTCTGATACTGTTAAATGCTCTTTTTCGTACACTAACTGAAGTACCCTTAGAAATTCGCCAGGTTTGTGCATACTCCCTGGAGATTGATGCTGTGCCTCTAACTGCAGTCACACAGGTGACAGAGACAAGACAGCTGAAAAACATGAAGCATGGCAGAAATTATTATTCATTCACTCCAGTACTGTATCTTGGGAGGTGCCTGTCTATGTAAATGTCTTGGAAAAATCAAACTAAAACTTTTGAAGCTGCATTCTGAGGAGAAAATAGCAAAGAGCACTGGTGTTGAATTAGAAAAGCAAACAATCCAATCTCTCTCCTTTCCTGTCACTGATTTAGCATACAGTGAGCAAGAGAGACCAGGGTTAAGGTTTCTGAGAGGGAATTTCATGAAGTCCTTTGATCTAATTCAGTGAAAGTGCTAGTAATGCAGTCACAGATAAAATACTCTTTTTTTCTGAGTGCCTTGCATTGTGTGGGTTGCTTAAACACAGATAGACTGAACCTGCACAGTCATCTGCAACTGCCAGCACCAGAAAAATGAAAGGCACTAGAAAACCAATCCTGTGATGTTTCACCTCATTTTAAAGATGTGAATAACCTGTGATGGAGAGCAGGAATGGAGGAACAGGCCAAATATATGTTGGTACTATCGTGCTTTGGTAGAATGTTGTATACAATTTGCTTAACTTTAAATTACTCTGTAAGGTGAAATTTGCACTTCTAGACCTGATTCACAGCCTACACTGTGGTTACTTTACATTACTTTGGCAATGTTAAAAAAAAGAAAAAAAAACCTTTAGGGACACAAATTGTACTTGCATTCAGCTTATATCCTAATACTGTGATGGTACCCAGGACACACAACTGTGCTTTAAGTGACTGTGAAGATCCTGAGAGATGACTTCTCCCCATCTTTTCTTAGAAATCTAAACAAATTAACAAATGCAGAGCTGATCTGGTGCAGATTAGCACATTCTTCTTCACAAAATCGTGAAGACTGAGCCCCAGCAGCTGAGCTGTGCCTTTTTGTATTAAGTCTTCAGCACCTTTCTCCTTCCAAAATTAGCTATGAATACAAGAATCAGGAAAGCAGTATGAAGGCAAATGCCATATCCTAAGGAGCCTTTACGGGAAAGCCTCTTAGGACATGAATTCCAGTGATCCTAAGATCATTTCTTTTGAAAGCGGACCTGGAGAGGGCTGCCACACCTCTGCTGCATCTAACTCATGTTTCATGGTGTACTAAAGTTGCCTTCACTTTTTTCTAACATTTTATGAATACCATGCAAACACAGATCACAACTACTAAATCCTTCATAGCTTCTAAATAAATGAGCCTGCTGGCAGAGGGCACAAGCTCCTCCTAAGTAGTTTGCGTTTCAGGCAAACGTCAGGCCCACGGTTGCAGCCTGGGCTAAAGGCAGGCTCTGTCCACATGCCGGGGTGGGCAATGAGGAGACATAGACAGACTGGGGGCGCGACTTGTTTGTTTTCCATCCACACTGCTAGCTGCAACCCCGCAGTAAGCGCAGCTCAAAGCCCCCGCACTCTGCTTAGGAAACAACGCACCAACTGGTAACACGGGCTGCCAGGAACAGAGCAAAGGACTTTCGTGGGACTCCCCACCTTGCAGAGCCCTCTGCACCTGAGGCTCTGGCGACTTTCTAACACCGTCTCTAGGGTTTACAGCCTGGATGATGAGTGAGTCCGGTCTTCGGAGCTTGCCCAGGGTCGTGCTTACATGGCTGTGGGATGTACGTGCTTACATGTACTTGGGGATACAGGTGGAGATGGAGCTTTTGTGCTGAGGCCAAGAAGTATGTTATTTCCTGCATTTCCCATATATGGCTGAACTAAGTGCTACCACTCACTAACCCAGCCTTCTTCCAGGCTGCTCACTGTGAAGAGCGAGGGGCTCAGACTACATCTGCGTACACTATTAGGGCGTTTAACGGATCCAGTCCTGAGAACAGGGAGCTGCGTTCACAGTGGGGCAGATGGCTAATTGCTCGCTAAAACTTAACATACAAGACTAGATTTTTCTCCAGTTCTTAGGCATCAAAAGATGCAGCTAATTCAGCAGCAGGATTTCAGATTGCCCCAGCAAGAGAAGTGTCTAATCTCCAACATGATTTGGGCACCTGATCTAATTACACTTCGTTTAAAATCTTATCGCCTACTTACCTGCATATTAGCAGCCTAACTAGCTTTGAAAACCCTTCCTCCAGGGGTTCAGTTTGGAGCAGGAACTGTCCATGGGTGTCTAGCTTTTCCCATCAGGATTTTTGTTCAGTCCTGTATGTTCACTGCTGGACATCCATCAACCTGCACTAGGAATTTGAATGCTGTTACTTTCCTACAGCTGGAGCAAAAACGGCACCTATTCTACAGTACAGGACTGCAATGGAAAAAGGAAAAAAAAAGGCAAATTGGGTTTATCTGAAATGCCTTGGAGAAATAAACACTGAATAATGGGTCTGGTGAAGAGCATTCTTATTTCCAGCCCAGTTACACTGGCAGAAATCAAGAGTAACTCAAAGACCTGCTCCCTACCCAAGTCGGACAGCACAGCATGTCCATCCAAAGGCAACGATCTTGTTACCGATTCCCTCTTAACAATTCCTTTAGAAAGAATCTTGAAGTTAACAAATCTGCCTGACGAAGCTGAAATGGAATCAATTCATTTGGGGGGATATTTTTGAGGCTTATTTCACTCAAAAAGAAAAAGCTGCAGGACATTTTCTCTAGCCATTTGTCTAAAATCAATGTGAGATTATGTGTTCTTTATGCTGAATATGGAAACAGCCAATTAAAGTAACAGTATATAGCCCCCAAAAAATAGCTAAGGTCTGCTATAGATTTAAGTCACAGGCTACTGGAGATTTGACTTGTGAGTTTGTCAACGTTAAGATATAAAAAGCCATCTCATCCAATCCCATTCCACCCAATGTTAAGATATAAAATGCGTCAGTGAAACAAGATGATCTACTTTTACAATGCCTGCTGGTTTGCTCTGCAGAAGTGTCTTTTATAAAAGTAAACTTTTTCTCATTTTCCTTCTTGTCCCCCACAAAAATTCTCCCAGTCTCATGTTTTTCAGTCCTGATTAAAAAGCATTTCTCAGTGTCTCCCACCAAAAGCTCTTACTCATTGTTTTCAGAAGCTGGCAACGATGTTTGTACCTTGCTTGGTATTTTGGTTTGGATTCGTTACCATTATACGAAAACTACTGCAAGTCTCTTTGTTGCAGACGAACAACATGCTGTCTATATTCATCAGGTACCTGTGAATAACCAGGTAGGATAAGGTAGTTCAGTACTGCTGGTTTCTCAAGCTCATTCACCCCATCCCTTACTACCAGCTTCCCACCTGGAAACAGCATTGACTTTATCCGGCAGCACAGAGCTTGTGCTCATCAGCTATGATTTATATACTGGGACTGTCATGTGTGTGTCACCTAACAAAAAATGGAATTTGTCCATGTATTTGGAATTCAGTCAAATATAACTAAAAAAAGGAGATGGAAATTGTCAAGCAACCAAACAGAAAGAGTCAAAATTTGTTACTTTACAAGAGCTTCAGTTCTGTTCAGCCCCACATTTCAAATACTTCGTGAACTCCTTCGACCTACAGTCTCTCTTACTACGAACACAAGATAAGGGGCAGTCACAGATCTGTGCCTGGTTGTCACTAGTGAACCCAAACTGTGACAAGACGTGGAAATCAGCAGCGATCCACGCACAGCAATGCTAGCAGTGTCCTCCAGCACCAAAGGGTGTATGTGGGTGCAGTGCCTGCCCTTATCAGGCCAGTAAAAAAAGGGACGTAGGGTTTCTGGAGCTTCTTGGATTCAAGGAGCGCTTGAACTGATACACTACATCACACTCCTCCGGACTAATTCTTCCCTACTTGTGTGTTTCCCTAGGGATCTTATGGTATTACCTAACCCTGTCAACAAGAGTGAAAAATACAAACTGACACGGCGGCCAGCAAGCTGACACTTTACTGGAGTAGCCCCATGAGACAGCAGTAAGCGAGCACGTGCTAGATCCCAGAAAGCTTACGGCTTCAGCTCCAGCTTGCTACATCAGAGGCTGGTGTGCAGGAGGCATAACAGACCAAAGGGAAGAAAGGAAAATCTGCATCTTGCCCTTCTTGACTGTGACATGAGCAGCCTGTATGGGAGGCAGAATTTATCGTATCAGGCTCTTCTCATCTGGGTCAACGCATAAAGCAAAGGCTCAAACGCAAGGACAGTGAAAAGAGAATAATTCGTAGACTTTTCTGTCATTCCTGTCACCCTCTGGACATAAAAATATGTCACAGACATTGAAACTCAGTACCTCAACCGAGCAAGCTAAACTCTTCTGTCAGATAACCCGAGAACATCACTGGCCAGCAACAAGTAATATATAATCTACTAAACGCTGTCCAGATTTGGAAAGAGAAAGAAAATCCAGAGCTAACTAATGAAACCTATTGCATCAACTAACAAATCTCTGGATTTGCAAGGCTTTTGAAAGGCTCTCTGTCCTTCAGCTGAAGTTCTTTCCTTTCTGGTACTACGGGCAGAGGTTGGAATTTCTGGGAGTTGTTGCTGAGTTCCTATAACCTGGCTGAATGAAATACTACGAGTCAACCTGAGGTGTCTCAGCTGTCAAGAAGTATTTGCATGGCATGATCCACTTCCTAGGATCACATGGGCGATTTCACCTAACAAAACTGCTGTTAGCACGGAGGCCTGGGACACTGAAAGTGCCCTTGCTCCCCTGCTTTCTTCTTGTGCTGCTCTAATTTCTGTGGCCCTTGTGCACTGGTGCTGAGTGGGTCCTAGGAGGTGTTGGGTGGCTGGAGGAAGTGAAGAATATACTATATCGTTTCCAGCAGTCAAGAATTTCATGAGCCAGACAATCCCTTCTAGGCTTTGGTTCCTGTATATCGGCAGTTACTGGGAAGAGCTTTTGGAGCTAACAAACCTGGAAATCTCTCAAGGCTTTTCTTTGTAGGGGGATGGGTTACATCGCAATGGGATACAAATATCTTTGAAATAGAAAGTGTTGGTACTATACAAGCCATAACCCACTGCAGCAAATCCCAGTTGTCCTCAACTGTCACCAAACTCAAGTTGTCACTGAGGTGCACCGAACCTCTCGGTTTGTGATTAACCGTTTGCACATAGTTCTCCACTCAGTCCAAAGTCAGCTCTGCTGGCTCTCAACTAGCAACCCTACCTCTGTTAAAGAAACCCATGCAGACTCGAGAAGTGAATCATTTTACCCAACACATGCAGCCTCCACAAACCTTCGTGTTCAGATGACTCTTACCTCTTTCTGGTGATACTTTATTGCTACCTTTAGCTTTGCCAAATCATGACATTTCTGGGGATCCAGCTCTTCGCTTTGATCATCTCTGTGATTAAGAATGATCTCCAATTCTCGGGAACTCCGTGCTTGATCCAAAAGGTCCTTAGCAAAACGCTTGCACTGCTGGGAAAGTTCTTCATATTCAGCCTTGAACTCATTTTCCACCTTGCTGAGCTCCTTCAGCTCCCAGCCCAGTCGGAAAGCTGTCAAGATGGGGTCCTCACTTGATAAGGCAATCAATGAAGGGCTGGCTAAGGCTTTGTAGATGTTCAGCCTCGACCTGGAATGCCTCAGGCTGTCCACCTCCGAACTGGAGACACATTCCACACAGTTGCATCTGATCTGGTGTGGGCGTGGAATTGTCACCCGTCTTTGGACAAGCAGTTTGATGATTTCATAGTTGTTGGTGTGAGCCGCCAGCATTATTGGGGTGATATCTGGAGTGAATTCGGAAAACTGGGTGTCCATCATCAAGGTTGGAACCTATATACAAGGAGTAAACCAGAGTAATATCTCATTTGGGAGAGCAGGAAAAAAAGTTCGTCCTTCATACATGTACAGTGATGTTCTAACAAAATTAATTTTTATAATACGCTATGTTCCTTAAATTCTATTGAAGCCATGCACACATGCACTTCTAGTCTGGCAAAACCATCTTCCCCCAAATCATGCCTGACTACCTCCACAGCAGGAATTTGTGGCCCTTCAGTTCGCAGTTTGGTGTAAAAGTCAGTCACAACTCCATGTGAGTGCTTTATATGTGAAGTTGCTCTGAAAAGGTTATTTGTTCATATGCTGAAAAGTGGACTTCTGTGAGAAAAAGGGGAGGCAAAAGGCCCAGGGAAGCACATAAAAAGAGAGGAAAGTCTAGAAAAAAGTGAACACTGAATAGATTTCAATAACTATCATTATTTGCATTTATTTGCATTAGTGACCCAAAGACCTACTTGAAGCAGGACTTACACAAACCAAACCAAACACTGTAGTCGAGCAGAGCTCTTCCTCACCTTTTCCCTACTGTTTGTATTTGAAGTTACTTTTCAGTGGAAAGATACATTACGTAACTGCCCTCGGAATAGATCTGTTTTTATTTTAAAGGGTTGGGAAAAAATTAAATGTAAAATTAATGAGCCATAGTCTACTGCAAATAAGCCACTACAGGGTGTGCATTATTCAGCTACTGTTGCACTTCTCAAAAGATGAGCTTAATGCACACCCTGTTGTGTCTTATTACTATATGCAGAGTGCAAAATTAGACCAAAATGCTCTTACATCACAAGTACACAGTGTGTTTCCATTTGCAGCACAGGCAGCTCTCTTTGTTGTGTGTTAATCACTACTCAAGCGCACTGTACTTCGTGTGCCCACCGCTCTTGCCCTGGCAGCTGACAGCCTGCTGTTCAAGGGGTGATTGCTGGTTTTGGAGAACAGCAGACCCTCTCCCCCTTGCAAATGTCAAAGACATCGCACAGAAGCTGTTGTCAAAGAGTTCAAACGACAGGAAACATTACTCAGTCCATAAAAAACCCAAAAGAAAGCAATGGCAAAATAGCATGAAGTAACCCGTTGGAAATCATTCTGTAGGATATAGCTAAGAGTGCTTGTGAGATACTGCACCTCGAACCACTGAATCTGATTTCCCTGGGCATTAAGTGACTACAGCACTACAGTGCTGAAGGTGCCTGGGCTACAGCTGAGTGATAAATCCCTACATAATCCAGCTGCTACAGCAGGACGGGGCATCTGCCGCCCTGCCTAACGCTCTCCCAGAGGTGGGCCACACGCCACGCCACAGGGTCATCTGCTGGAGCAGGGGGCTCACTGGGGGCTGGAGGCATTTTTGGAAATACTGCAAGTCTGCTACTCTGGATACAGTAGACGAGGAGTTAAATCTCTAGCAGCCCACAGCCACGCAGGTGTAGAGAGGCTTTGCTAACAAAGCTGGTCCCTGCAGAGGCAGTTAGGAGGGAGTCTATAAATATGGCTCACGGGGAGGGAAAGAGAGAATAGTAGGGAGGCTTTGCTGTGGTGAGGCTTTGCTGTTAAGGGCTTAGCATCTCTTAGCTGGATAAGGTAAATATTTTTTAAGATCTCAAGTAGCAAACAGCTGAAAGCAGCTCTCTTTGTAAGGTCTTTGACCTTCTTTCTCTTTCTTTGCTTAGCTGGTTCAGGTAGTTTGCTAAATGTCAAGAGAAAGGTGCACGTTCCTCTTTTCTCTGTCTCCTGGAAGCTCTTTCTTAAGCTCTGATGCTTGTATAACTGCATTTATCTTTCTTTCTGTCCTTTTTTAGTCAGCTGCTGGCTGCTGTATCCAGAGCCTCTGCCTCAAAGGAAGAACACCTTCCCCCTCCATCACTCCTATTAGTGTCAGGTTTAATCTTGTTTTTCTATATAGAAGTTATTGTACCCAGAGCTGTAAAAAGGATTTTCAGCTTCACGCAGGTGAGGTATTCATGTCGCTCAGAATACGGAACAGGCACTTGCAGACAAAAGTAGTAATGTTACAGGCAGGGACAGGGTGAATCTTATCTGCCTCTACCCTCCTACTCCGGAGGCTTTCTAAATCTGGATCTAGAGTGCTCAAAATGCTTGACCCAAGGCTTGGGATCAAATCAGGAGTATCCACCAAGTGATCTGCCATCCCTTATTCTGGCTCACATCACAAGCCCTCACCCCGAAACTGGAGCTCAGCTTTGTTAGGAATCGAGCTCTGTGGAAGACAGGTTTTTCTCGGGCAGCTTGCAGCACTTCTAATTGCAGGCTAAGAAGGGAAATGGCACAGAAAAATAGGAGTGCTCGCTGAGGTCTGGATGCAGAGCAGTCCAAAGCCTTAAATCACAGGAACTGCAGCTTATTTCTGGTTATAGCTGAACTGCAAAACAAACCAGCGAAAGCACAGAACAGGAGCAGTGCAAACGAAGGCTGCTGTGGCCCTTCTCTCTCTCCCAGGACTAGCTGATCCAAAGACAATATGTTGGCTAAAAATTATGCAGCTTGTGATGATTGTTTTAAGTGCTGTCTTGCACAGTGCTTTGATAACCTGTGTCTTAATCAACAAGACCTCTTGTTTTAAAGACGGGGCTCTCCAGAGAAAGCCTTTGCACTCGGGCAGTAGTCTTCGTGTTGTCAGCGGAGGTGCTGCAGATATTTACAACGCTGCATCATTGTTGCCGATGTTCCTCCTGCGCTGCTCTGACAGGTTGAGTTCATGTTTACATCAGCTTTTTCTACGTCTTGGGTTAAATTACTGCGATAGAAGTAGCAGAAGAAATAAATTATTTTACCCAAGGGCTCTGCAAAGCTCTCCCAAGGTTATTTTCATTAAGTGTCTTTTCCATTAACCTCATCACCTGACACATGCTGTTTAGCTGAGTCCTTCAGAACCTCATTGTCAGAACTTGCATTGGAGCACGTGCCTCGTCTGCATTTTATCTTAGAAATGTTCTCTTTAGAAATTAACGCTACCATTAACAACAAGCGATTGACTGCTTGCTATCATCTTCCTTGCCTTAGTCCTCATGAAGCTAGGCTGCCTACCACTGTACCATGCTGCTTTTCTGAATGATGCTGCAGTGAATGAAGAATCTCCTTATTTAAAAAGGAAGGAGGAGAAATAAGCTACATTCCTTATAGGAAAAGAAAATGGAGAACAAGCTCACAGAAAAGCACTGTTCAGAATAGCTGAGCTCTCCTCCGAATGGTTTTTATTTATCATTGGGAAAATCAACATTTTCTGGTAAATAGCGCACCTCTGGAACGACTCTGGTCTCTTTGCTTACGTTGGTAACTAGCACAGTGCAATTGGAGCAGAACTGTGGAGCAAAAGAACTGGCACTGAAGACCTGATGGCCATGCTATAGGTCTTCTGGGGGTTTTGCTTCAGGCTTACTCAGCTCTGGTGTACGAGAGCTCCTGGAGCGCCTTGTCTGGTTTAGCGTCACCTAAAAGCAATCCAGTTCAAGTGCTCTGAGATTGCTCCGCGGTGTGAACCAAAGCACAGTAAGCGAGGAGGATGGGGAGATTCACGTTAAAAGCATGTTCCTGAGCCAAACGAAAACACTGCTATACTGCATCTTTTGCCTTTTCTGGACTGTGGAAGTTAATACCCAGGTTTAAACACCTTAGGATTTCAAAGCAAGCTACGTGGTTTATGCAGCATCTACCATACAGATAAATGAGGACGACTAGGTGAAAGCAGTCCTTCTGGAGCAATGAGATTTGCTAGTCAAATTCAAAACCCTGTGCTCCAGCTCAGGAAAGAACCCGGCTCTGTCTACTGACTGTTTGGGAATGGTTTTCTGTTCCTGTCTCTGTTTTTCTCTTTTTCTGCCCCTCTAAATTGACAGTCCTCCCTTCTGGGATTGGGCAACCCCACCTGACAAGTCTCCCTTCGCGTTCAGTTCTCTTCCTGGTGTTCGCTTTTATGGCAGAGCTCACAGGAGCTGTCTCCTCGGATAACCCGTCAGTATGCCAGGCCTGAAGTGAAAAGAGACTACCCAGAAAATAAAGCAAAGCCTAAGCACAAAAGTCTTTATCTTTTTACTTTTATTCATCTCTTTAATCATAAGCTTCATGGGTCAGAGGCTGTCTAAACATGCATCTTGTCTAGCATTGAGGACAGTGCCACATTTTCTTGAAAATAACTTTTTTACCTGTTATGGATTCAATTGTCACATGTTCAGGCCATCTCCATTCCCTACGCCAGCCTCTCATTTGGACCAGTATAAATTGTAAATATGGACTATATTTTTAATTGTGCTATCCTCAGCTAGTGTGACTTTTGATTCAACTATATATCAAAAAAAGATTTTCTAACTGCCAAAACAATGTTCTTCTCAACAAAAAAAACATGCAACTTTATGGAAGACTTCAAATGCAATACTTGCAGGGGAAGTGCACATGCCATCCACACGAACTGTAAAAGGCATGGCCAATTTTTGTCACTCTAAAAAGAAGACTCTGCAGTACATCAATTTAGCGTGAAGCTCGGTGGTCAGAAGGTGCTTTAGCAGGGACTGTCATTTTGTTCAGAAACACAGTCCTGTGGCACTTCTAGATGCAGCTCTATAAATAGAGAATGAGAGACAGAGTCACTGTTGCTAGGTGGCATGTCAGCCATGTTAACAGCAAAATGGTCCTGAAAAAAATATATAATGTTACTTGAATGGCCAGTTCGATCCTGCTCCTTCTCTAAACACCGTAATCAAAATTTTTTCATTGACAGACCCATTAGGCATTTGTTTCTGTATGTGGGACTCCAGAAAAATGTTACATGCTTACAGCATTTTAAGTATCAATTTTAGGTGATGCAGTGGTGCTGATTTCAATAACTGAATACTTTAATCAGACATGCCCTGAGAGACATCTTGTATCACTGAGAGTGACAATATCAATATTAATAGAGGCTGATTTTTCACTGAATAGCAATTATTTGAAAGAAATGATGTCATTTGATCAATGAAATATAATGAAGAATGCAAACTGGTAACAAAAAGGTAATGTTCTGTAATGGCCTTTTTATTGGTTATGAACAAGTCTTTAACTGTGGCATAAAGCACACTCGGTTGCAGACACAGTTTTGGGCAAGCTCTACTGTTATCATTGAGGCAATTCTGGTAATTTCACCAATAGAGCCATCCCAGAATATCCCAGCTGAAGAAAAGGCTCCTTCTGGTCTAAAATCTGCTCAATGACTTATACACCTGTAAAGCTAAATAAAGTCTCTGCCCCTCAGACTGACACTGCAAAACTGCGAACTTAAACTGGTACCTTTTCAGCACCCTGTAGCAAGCCAAATGCTGATACTAGGTAACTGCGGAATACATTTTAACACTGAAATACCTATCTTTGAATAAGACAAGGCATGATACAGTCCATTATTACTGAAATAACGCAAAAAATAAGATGATTCATGATCCTTACATAACCACGCTTTTTCTTCTCTGAAACCAATAAGCAAGAGCAAAACATATTACTCCAGATCTATCTGATCTAGATGCTTCTAGTTTTAATTTGGCTGCTTATCCATGTGTTTAAAAATGGAGGGAGACCCAAGGGATTGGTTGTGCAGAGCTAAACTGAAACCTAGTGCATTTGACAGCGGCAGAAGAAATGTATCCGAGCTTGTTGAGTTCAGCCATGTGTTTAGGAAATGCAGCGTGGCCAACAAGCTTGTCAAAAGAGGTCACCATTTATGGCTCATGCTACCTAACAACTCCTCTTTTCTAAGGGATTAAAAAAGAGGAATTGGGAGAGAAGCCTTTAGAAGGAAAGTATTTTACAAATATGTGTTTAAATGCCCTATGGCAACTCCTTGCAGACAGAGCACTCTCTCCTCTTAGCCACTCTCCCTCTCTGATGCAGGTGGAGGAAATAAGACGAGGCAGCTGATGATTACGCAAAGCAAGAGTGCAGTCGGAGTGGAGTGTCTTCACTGAATCCCAGAAGGATGCTGTTACAGAGCTGGACAGCTTGTATTGCCCTGAAATCCTATGTCTTGCTGCAGCCCAGAAGAAGGACTGAATCCAGAGGGAAGAGAGGCTCCCGTCCTTGGTTGAATCCAGTGGGAAGAGAGGCTCCCATCCCGAGGAGGTGCTTCGCCTTGTTTAGAGGACCAAGCCCAGCGCTGTGCCATGCAGCAGTTGCACCTTCTCCTGCTTATGGCTTCTCACTTGGATAAGGACGGTTGAGAAGTTTCTTGCACTCATAATTTACATATTATGTCATATTATCTTTATGATAGAACCAACTATCAAATGAACCTTGGTTTTATCACATGTTTACATAGCCTGGGGCTAGCTGAGTAATGACACTTGCCCACTTAGGACAAACTGCTGCTAGAGCAAAAAACATGACATAACTGGAACTAGACCCTGGCTCGCAGAGCGTTGCAGCTCTGATAAAGCCTTGGCAACATGCACACGTTTCCTAGATACTTGCTGGCTCTAACTGTTTCCTGAGATCCTCTCAATGCCAATTCAGGTGCAAGTCTAGTATTGCTGACACAAGAGTAAACTGAATTCTTTCCTGAAGTTCAGATCAGCAGACTAGTTCACACACCTGAGGATGTTTTTTCCCATTTCAAAACATAAAATGCTGTTTATTCACTTTTCACTTTTCCTTATTACCATTTTAGGAGTTACTCAGTGATAGGAACAGCTATTGTAGGTGTCAATAAAGACTAAATCCTGGCAATTTTTAAGTTACAAAAAAATTTTTTAAAGAACTTACCTACTCTAGTCCTGTTAATTTCTTGCACAAAGGCTTTGGGAACTCCACTGCACCTTTCATGCTTTTTTCATTTTACAGACAAGCTTTGCTCGACCCCCAAAGTGCTGGAATAAAGACAATCCATGGCTGGTGGGAAATCTGCTGCCATTATCAGGCACCACCTGGAAAGTCATCTTCATTATGGCTATTTTTTTTCAAGTATTTTTCCAGGATTTATTTGGGGGTTGAGGGGACTTGCCTGTCCAGCTTTTTAATTGCTTCATTTTATCTAACCTATGTATTTTCGATTCTGACTTAGTGGTTACAAGGACAAGATGTGCTAATGCAGTCCAATAATCATACTATCTCTAGCTTTCTATGTCATCGTCTTTGTACGTAAAATGTCCCTATTTCCTGTAATTTATTAACGTGTGCAGATGAGAGATGTTTCATTAAGTTTAGATGAGGTAATATGTTGCTAACTGAGTTTGGAAAGCGAGGGCTTTTTGCATGATGTTGGGGGGTTATGTTCCTATTTGATCACGTTTAAATATAAATAAAAGAATCAGATTTGATTGTGATAGGAGGGCATCACAACGTGGAGTGAGTGACTGCATCTGGTGCCAGCCCAGAGCTGTCCAACGGGGCACAAAACGGAGCAGGTGGCTGAGTCTCTCCCCATTTTGACTCTCAGGTTGTGCTTTTGGCATTGTTTTTCTACTAACCGACAACACACTGTGGTTTCTGACTCGAGTTCATGATAGCAAAAATATGGCAACTTAGAGAGGTGACAAGGTCTTACAAAAGAATAAAATCTGTGTGGCTGGGATCTTCCTTTATTACCACTTAAGCAGTGACTTCCTTTGCTATTTCCAATGCTAAGGAGTTTGAAATATCTAGTTAACGATATCCCACATACGCTGCAGAGACTGGGTCTAGCTCATCGCTGTCTGCACAAAGAGTATTCCAAGTGCAGCACGAGGCCTCTTCTCACTTCTGTGAAGTAAGCACTCATGGTGCACGCAACCCCGAGCCTCTCGCAGGCTTGAGCTGTTTTCCAATATGTTCTCCCAAGGCGATGGCAGAGCGCAGACTCTAGACGTACGCGGTTCGCTCTCGACAGCAATGCGGAGAAGATCAGAGAGAATCTTCTTGTTCGTAGAGTCGATGCCTGTTTGATTTTTCCTGCTCTGTTGCCACCAAAAGGCTCTGCCGATCACACACTGAACACTGTTGCCACAACACAGAGATAAGCAAGCTATAAGGATGCCAGTCTACTTTGCAAAAGCAAGGACAGCTGTTGGCAACAGCCTGATCAGAATGAGGGGACTCCTGCTAAGCAGCTCTGCGAGTATTACTTCTGTAGAGGTCCCAGAGCTTTGTTTCAGGGGAGTTTCTAATTTGTTGCATTTGATTTCCTCATACAGACAAGCTTCCCTTTTGGACATGTGTTGCAAGTATTGCAACAGGCAGACTCTCCTGCATATTCTTATCAGTGACGTCTAAGGGTCTATGTCAAAAACCCATTCTAGGTTTCAGAAGTCATACAGACCAGAAGCAAAAAAGACCTGTTAGGTGATGTTAGGAGACCAATCTAAGGGAGCTGCTAATAGTGTAATCACGGGGCTTAGGAGCAAAGGGTGGTGAGTTAATTGATTACACTCATGGCAGTTGGGCCAGTAATGAAATATGTTGCCTGAAATGTAGCATCTTAATCAACAGACTTACACAGTCCACGAGTTATTTCGTGCAGGAAGAAGCAGCATTTTTTCCCTACAAAGGTTGCTCCAGGTAGTCCAGCCAGCTGAATTCTCGGCACCCGTACGCTTCCTGGCTGAAAGTGCACACTGCGCGCTGTGCCGAGCTCTCTCCCCTTCTAGGATGTCAGACTGCCAGCAGCTCACCCATCACATTACGCCACTGCATTACCTACTCCTGTGAGCCACGCTGTGTTGCTGGCCATTGACGCAGGCAAACGTTAAGATCACTCCGCAAATGAATAAAGATAATTCCCTGGGAAGTGTCTGGGTTAACTGCACATCCCTGATTTCTCCACCTGTCTATACTTTTGGCATGTTTGTGCAGCAAACCACCCATCTGCTCCCCGAGGAAATAATAAGTGGCTTATTGCTGGCCCAGGAGGAGGAGCCGGTGACTTACTTGCCCCTGTCAGATGCTTGGTAGCTGGCACTGCAAACTGCAGGCCCTTGCCCCGATGCTGCTCATTAGCTCAACTAGGCTACATGCTGTTTGAGCTCCTACTTTTGCCTCGCACCTCCTTCCCGCAGATTTAAGATTATTTGGGGAGGAAGGCAGTGGAAGGGAGGAAAGAGATTCCCAGTTAAATGTAATCATCAGCTGAAGTGGTCTTTGATTTCTCTGTTGTTCAGTTTAATTAGATGGAATTCATTTCGAAGGCAGCCGCCAGTGTCAGAGGCACGTTAACCGTAGCTGTGAATTATTACTGCATCAATAAAAATAATGAAAAGCTTGGATGCTGGCAGAGCCATTAGGCTTTGGAGCAGTAACAGCTAGTTTCTGTTTTCAGACACAATCTTTCTTCCGTATTGTGCCTTTCAGCTATCTTTATACCAAGAACAGTTTTTCTCTGCTGCTTCTGTACTTCAGAATCTGCCCTGACTCTGAATGTACCTGACCAGGTTCAGTCCTCCCTTTTCACTTTGGACCTCTCTTATTAACACGGATGGCCATGTTGAGTCATACCAAAGGGCCAGCTAGCTGCACTGAGTTATCCCAAATAGCCGCTTACCCTCTCTGTTACAGTGCTCAACAGCAAGGACTCACGAAGAGTGCAAGAAGGGGTCATGCCTAGAGATTTCCTTGACAGAGACGCCCAGGTTTCAGCAGGCCAACACCTGTAGCCTCCTTGAATTAGCTGAACTGCTGCTTCTGAAACTCATGGAAGAACACAAATACTGCTTGGGTGCAGTGGCTAAGGCCACTTACACTGCTCCATAGACCCACTTACACTTGGGGCTTGCTTTGATCCCTGTGTCTTCATGTTTCCGACTCTGTATCGCTCCACGCTTGTTGACAAAGGTCTTGTCTGCGATGTCCAGTAACAGACAGTGCCTTTAACCAGAATATCCATTAGCATGGTGTAAGCAAGACCTCTTGTTTGGTTTGTCCAGCCTGTATTTGAGCACCCTCCCCACATCCACCCTCAGCTCACAGGGCAGGAGTTAGTGCTACAGGGCTTAGCAATGTTAGCTGAAGCCTCCCCAAGTCCCTCCTTTGCCACTAACCTTAAGAAGTATCACAGAAACATATGCCGTTCACTGAGGGAGAAGGGATAACACTTCTCCCAGCCAAAAAAACAGTAAGCAGACTGGTCCTGTGCTCCTACCGCAGCGCCCCGCTGTGCAGTTTGCCTGCAGGTGACACAGGTCCATAGTAAGTGCGTGTTTCTTTCGGGGCATCAGGAATACCCACAGCTTCTACAACTCCTTTCTAGTTGTCCATATAATTTAACTTTTACGGTATGAGATACCTGACACCTGAGCTGCTTTCTTTGACCTAAAAAGCTCTGCCAACGACTGCCTGTCTCTGACAAAGTTAGCAATGAGCTTGTAGGTCTAATAAGGATCAGCAAGTTTGCAAAAATCAAGGTGTGTTGGAAAAAGAGCCAAACTCTGCACTGGACTCTGCATAGAGGACAAAGAAACCCTATGCAAGTAGGAAAACGAAGCTAACACTCTGAATCAAAGAAGTTACTGGATTTGGGCAAGAATAAAATGGTTTAATGCACCCTTTGATTTCTGGTTCACAACAGATTGTCTCAAGGCCGCTGATCTTTGATGTTTCCACAGAGATTAAGGCAGATTTTCACTCATCAGCTCATCTGAAAAAGGATTTTTGAGGTCAAATGCTAAGTTAGCAAATACTACAAAGTTTAGCAACCTTCCTCCAGCAGGTGCCTAAGGATTAGCAACTAAGATTCAAAATTCGCCTTTGCTTTCCACAGGCTCCTGTTCACAACCATATTCTTCTAGGGCTTATTTCTGTAAAGAGCCTTCTTTTCGAAGACATATGGATTGGTATCTGTTGAGATCTCATTGACTCATAAGGCCTTTGGATAGTCGAAATAAATTAAATTGCAGTTATAAATACTGAGATCCCTTTTCTTTTTAGTCTCATTATTGAGGAATCGCATTCGTAGTCCCATCTGTGAACCAGATTAATTCGGAGCCATCTGCCATGAGCAAATTGCTAATTTTGGCAGATACCAGAGGGATGCTAGTATCATCCTTATGTAAACATTTGATACCGACTCTGATTGCGAACAAAACAGCTACCCATAAAGGTGCTTACGGCTAGCCTGTGAACATGGAGTAATTCAGATGACTGATTACAGCTTCTTAAAGCATGGAAGTAGGGTTCAGTAGTCAGTGCGCACTGTACACATTGCATTGGGAACACCTCCACTGTAACAAGGCAAAAAATGATGTGAGATCTCTGCAAAGTGAGAGCGTTGTCCTGTGCGCTGTGATGCGTGCTTAGCACAGAACCTGGACCACTATGCAGAAACTACCCAAGAGGCGATTATAAAAATTCCCCTGAATGTTCACTGGACCTCACCTGAAGACAAAGGGAAGAAGATTCGTACTGATGTCAGAGGGATTCAACAATTTTGGAAACACGACTATTACTAACGAGGAAGTAAAAATGAAGATTCAAACAGAGAGGAAAATGAGTTTTCAGATGCAGATTTTCTCTTTGTTAGTATAGTCAGGTGCAGACTCCAGCCTGACTGAAACCACAGTCCACTGTATTGATGTTTGTATGGCTAAAAACCATTTCTGCTATCACTTTCAGAAAAAAAAAACCCAACAATCTCAAAAATCAAACAGATGGGGAAGCAGAAGATTTTACTGGAAAAGAGACATTGTTGAATAGGCTTGATAGCCACATTCCCTTGCTCCTAGCGGTAGTACTGAATCCACAAATGAAAGAAGCACTTGAAGCTCCCTGGTAATCTCAGCCCCACAGGACTCCAGATGGATCTCTGCTTTTGAGGGGCACCCATAGAGTGAGCCAAAGAAACTTGTTTTGCCAGACAACTCCGCTGAAGTTCTGTGCCTATTCACACCCGGCAGAGAGGGGGGACGCCACACTGATCTTTGTATGCTGTTTATTCCTTTTTCCAACCTCATTCCCTCTTTTTCTGATAATTATTCAATGTTTTGTCTTCTTATTTATTGTAAATATCACAGCGTTTATCATCTGGAAGATCTGAGTATGGATCGCCATGCCAAACAGCGTGCAGTACTCACGTCCTACTGATCTGCTACTATGCAGTACGACGTCAGCTTCTTCGCTGTCCCTAAAAGCAAGCAATACCTACCGAAGCACCTGATTTGGCTCCTTTTTATTCCCTAGGGAACATACATTCACTGATTACAAATCTGCACTGGAAAATCAGCACTTGCACATCCTCAGGGTTCCATGAGTTTTAGTTTGTGTTCTGCTGCTCTCCTTAATATTTATGAGGAGCCCGTTTTCTTCCCAAATGCCTGTCATCTATTCAGAGAAAATCAGACTATCACGTCCTGTAAGAGACCGATCAGAAATACAATGCAACTGGCCAAACAGTGGTTAAAATTACCTTAGAGGCTTAAATCTCAGTAAATTCTTTGACAAACATTTGGAAATAACCAATGCACTTGTAAAACTTGCAGAACTAAGAAAACTCCCTTGTTGCTTAGTCTATTTTGGGAAGGCAGTTGAATTTTCATTTATTTCTCTGTGAATTCAGCTCTTAGTGCTGTGCCAGGTGCAGACGTTAGCACACCTGTACGCTCTCCCTGTATACAACGAGGGAGACTCTGGCCCCCAGATGACTCTCTCCCTGAGCCCAAAGTCTCCCAGCGGAGACAACACGTTCCACAGCAGCAGCAACTTCGTTAGCCGTGGCATTACTCTGGCCACAACCGAGGGAGTTTTCTCCGCAGCTTTATCGAGAGATTTGCACAACACTGCACAAAACTGTGGCTGTAAATTGCCAGGATCAGACAGAACAGATTCGAGGAGAAACACAAAGTGCCTAAAATAGCCCATGAACCTCGCCTGGAGGTAAACCTGAAAGGAAATACATCCCTGCCCAGCGCGCTCGTTCATCATGCGCTTTGCAGCGGCCCTCGGAGAGGTTTGGCTCGTGTGCCCGGCTCTCATGCGCTCCACATGTAAACAGTCATCTCCTGCTCTCCCGAGACACCTTCACGCGCGCGCTGCCGTGCGGAGAAGCGCGTTGTTACAGTTACTGCCTAGGACTTACCCTTGCCACTGCCACGGCGTTTGCAGCACCGGCGCTCCAGCAGCAGCCTCACCAAGGCTGGCAGAGCGTCGGCTGCCCCTTATACCATGCGTGAGAGCCCGATTCTCCTGCACGAGGAACACAACAGAGGGCACTTTGTACCCTGGGAAATGTTTTGCCTTCTGCTCCCTGGAAAGGTCACTGTTGGGGGAAAAGCTGAGCTCTTCCCCCCGGGAGCTCTCTCGAAAGAGGGGCATGGGGCGACCAGGACACACCGCTCAGCACCTGGGTGAGCCAAACCACGTCAGCTCCGGTCTGAACGGGCCCGTGGTCTTTTTATACTTTGACCTTTCTTACTTTGTAGGTATCTTTTGCTAACTAGGGTACGGTTGCTGTAACCCTAGAGGAGACAGATATAACGCAACCTGGGACGGATATAACGCAACCTGGGACATTTTCAGTCAGGGTTGCATACAAGGATAAGGACGTGCGAATGAGCAAAGACACAGGCCTAGAAAGTGGATTACGCCGAACGATGCCACTCAGCTGCTTTTGAGGACGCAGATGCAAAGACAACACCAAAGGGAGCTGAAGTGAACACATGCAGAAAGAGGAGCTCTTCGGGCCTGGCAGCCGGAGAAACGAGACTTCGGTACGGTGTAAAATAATAAGCTCTCGGAGGTAGGCAGCAGGAAAACGCGGACTAACAGCTTTTCAGAGGCCCCAGACTAGGAGGTTAGATGGAGGCTGTGTATTCAGCAGTTACGAGAGAGCAATGAGAAGATGCTCCCTCTGCACGCCTGCCCCGAGCGGGGCAGAGACAGCCAGCCCGCCCCTAATCGGAAACAGGCTGCTGCACTGAGTCGAGGAGCTGCCTTCACACAGCGTTGTGCAGGGAAACTGTACACGGTGTACATTTCACAAATAGAATATACCACACCTTACATATAAATGCTATAACACTGTCTTAACGAATTTCTCATCCAGGCAGAAACTGTTCCATGAGGTGTGAATTTTGGTTACTACTCAATCAGCGAAGCAGGTTTTTTTGTATGTTTTCGGATGTATGAGTAACTCCGATTAGGACAACGTTGCGCTAATCTGATTTATCAGGTGCTTTCTGTGAAAGCTTAGCGTGAAGGACTTCCTGAGAAAGGGCCCAGCAAATACATTACTGAACGTGTCCTGAGACGGCTCTGGAACTAGCATCAGGAGCTTGTGTTCAGAAACCCCTCCTGTATTAACTTTGTGATTCGACAAGCTCAGCTGCGTGTCCCAACTTTGCTTAACTAAGCATTTCATTTAATGTAATAACACTGCACATGAAATAAATATTAATTACCATCAGCACATGAGCAATCAGTGAAACTGCAGAAGTGAGAGTCCAGTCCCACAGCCCTCTGCGGGCAAACGCTTCCAGCGACGTACAGGGGAGCCTGAGCCACTGCCAGGGAACTCAGCCATCCCAGTCGGGATATAGGATCTTGCATCAAGCCAGCACCAGTCTAAAACCTACTGATGAAATCTGGTCCTGTAACAAACCTTGTAAATAAAACTGGAGTTGGCACTTCATCTTTTCACCCCGCACACATATTCCCCTTCAAGTGTTAAACTTTGCAGCAGGTGTAAACATAGCTACGGAAAGATAGCTATGCATTGCCATACAGGTCAGGAAAAATGAAACAGTCTGCCTATGAAATATAGCACTAAGACAGAGATGTTGGAGCTGAGCTTCAGCTGCAATAAATCAGCCTTATTTAATGGACTTCTGGCTCTGTCCAGTTAGGCCAGCAAGGCTGTGAATTAGAGTAGATGCAAGGTTTGGAATCCAAGAGATTTTGGAGAAATCCACGCTGAACCCCGTGGCTTGCTTTTCATGACAATTCAGATGAAACTTGTCATTAACCTGCAATACAACCTGGCATGCTACTTAGGAACGCTTTCAGTAAAGTGATCTTCTATCCTTTTGGTCGTTTTAGGGGGTAGGATAATTAAACTTTCCACAAGACCAACAAAAAACCAGTTAGTTCTCCATGAATGACCTGTACTTTGCTACTTATCTTTTCCCACACTATAAAACCTAGTACTAACATTTCAGTTTTTAGCTCTGACAGTAGAGATTCTCCATCTCTCTAACGCGTAAACCAGGGAGTATAATCACATTGCTATGGCACACACAACACCGCCATTTCTACATGCAGAGCTGAGAGCTCTTGAATGTTGTCAGGGTTGATCTGAAGTGTTTCCTTACTGTTCGCTTTGACTAGATAACATTACTACCGAAAAACTACACACTAAGGGCCTACCTATTGAAAAAGTTTTCTTCTATGACTGACTGGTATTAATCCTTTCTCTCTTTCACACACAGAGGAATGAGCCCAAATAGGCTTCAAAACAGGGCCTTAGAAACAAGGATCATCTAAATTTTGATGTGGCTTTCTAAGCAGTGAACATACAAAAATCGACAGGGGTCAGTAATGTGTATAAACCATCCCAGCTACTGGCCGCATTACTTGCAAATAAAAAAAAGCAAAAAGGAAGGTAGGGAGTGTGTGATATGCGACACCTGAAATGACAGGATTCGGACTTTGATTTTGCACAAAGATCCTCACGTAACCTACTGATGGCCTTGTAGCTAAGGATCCTGCCTGCACATCATAGAAGCTGTCCGTTGCTCAGATATATAGCGCTTAGCTCATGCTGTAACATCATGTACTTCTGCCTTGGCATCTCTGAACTGGAGCTCTCCAGAGATGGAGACCAAGATGATATGTCTGTACTATGGCTAAGTACTGAAACTTAGCAGATTGCTTGTTTGCCTACAGTTATTTATAAGCTTGTGCGTTATCAGGATTTACTTTTGAAAAGCAATTCCACTTATTAATATCAGTACAATAGCATGGCAATAGTTCATGTTTATAGACTGTACTATAATTCCAGACAGCCCCAAATTCCTTTACAAAGCATGCATCTGTAAATCTATCTATAAATCAGTAAGTCCACAAATACTGTAAGACTGAAAAGAACACTGAGGGAAATGGAAAATGCCCAGAGCGTTTAAGTCGGGAGGGACATGTTTGCTCAGACTGGAAAGTTATCATCCAAACAGGACTGCCCACGTTTACTCTGGATACTTAGGGCAAGGTACCTGCATTCAGGACTTCATTTTAATGGCTCTTGCACAGCACCTCCTCTGTGCAGTAACCCGTTTCCAACACAGGACTTTTCTTAGGATAATGACTTAAAACTGAACTGGAACGCGTGACTAACCTGTTTTTCACCACTTGGCTTCCTGTAACTCAGCAGCAGCTCCACAGCCCCCACCACCTCTTTCCGTATTGCATATAGCAGAGCATCTCCCACGTACACACTGTGGTTCAAGAGTAACTCCATGATCTCCAAATTCTCATTCTCTATGGCTATTAAAAGGGCACTGCGACCAAGAGGATCCATACAGTTAATGTTGATGTTGTAGTAGATCTCTGCCTCTTGTAAGGCATGTTTCACACTGGCATAGTCCCCCTTCTCCACAGCGCTGAGGTAGGCCTTCTCCTCCACCGAGAGCTCTGCCTCTGCTCGCACAATCTGCAGTGGGATCCGATCTCTGTACGGCGAATAGTTGACCTTTTTGTAGTATAGCTGGGCCATTGTTCATAGTGACGGGGCAACCTAGTGGGGAAGAAGAAGCACACGTAAGTGACAAAACAGACATTGCAAACCCTACTGGTGGACAAGCTTTCAAAAGTTCATTGCAGTAAACGCTTCCGATTCCCTCTTTAAGGTGTTTCATTCTCAAAACGACGACAGTAACGCTCCCTGACCAACCCCACGTTAACAGGCTACCTGAAAAAATAAGAGGTTACTCTACTGCTCTGAAGAGGTACACAGAATACACTGGGTATACTTTTAAATCTAGTGCAAATGCTAGGCTAGTGATTTCATTTATCTGCTGCACAATCTTGTTTATGGATAATCTATGCACACGTGCAAAGAGGAGGATTGCTCCCCTCTGCTTTTTTTCCACTGAATGTGTTTTTTTTGCCCATTGCCCCTTCCTTATAACGGCTGAGCCAGGTCCGCAGCCTCTCGGAACCGTCATCCTCCTCTTTACAAGTAATAAGGTTTGTTTCCATTATTTTTGTTCCCTTCTTCTTTGCTCCTGTCTCTTAAAATAGGTTTTCATTGTCCCCTGAAGTTTACTCTTTGACTAGGACACAATTGTATTTGAAAGCCTGCATGTTTTCAACGTATTTTCTCACTTTTCTCATCTATAAATAGGACCCGAAGATAGGCTGATGTAGAAAGCCACCCCTCTTGCTTTCCAGAGGCAGTGGTACTGCTTAGGGCCTAGGAGGAGGAGAAAGAAATCCCGCCCTGCAACAAGTGTAGCAACCTGAATGAATTACTGCTTCCTCCCACAGCCCAAAGAGCCTAGCAGGTGACTGGTGTCATTGAAAACACAGCCTTGAAAGGTATTCATACCTCAGGATAAAAGGACCTATGGTTATCTACCTCTGTTTGGCATCAAGGAACCCCACCAGCTGCTATAAGTAATTGGATCACTTAGTCCATCTCTTTGCCCAAAGCTCAATGGTTTCCTGCAGCAAATTAGCCAGAGTTTTGTCCCATTTTCGCCCTCTATCCAGGGGAAGGAGGCGGTTTTGATAAAGAGCTAACGAAAAGGAGGCTCCTGTGGTTCAGGTGCTGGACCGGGAACGAGCCGCTACGGGCCCTCTTCTTCCCATCCCACCGCATGCCATAAGGCAGCCGTGCGCGGCAGAGCCGATTTGCATTTTGCCTGCAGCTCCAGTGTAACAACGGCCCCGTGCGCCGGCCGTGGGAGGATCTGAGTCCCAGCCCAGCTGACACTGCAGAAGAGTAGGTGGTTGTAGCACACAGCAAAGTTACAGCTGCGAATTTCCTGGGAAGCCAGAGATCTGTAGCAACGAATCTGGCATATCAAAAAATGTGCTTAGTATCCCGGTTTCCTACAAGTACGAGAAAAGTTTTGTTTGTTACATTTTGAGATTTACAGCTCTGTGCACGTATATTTCAATCTAACGGCACACAAAAGTGTTGGAGGCAAAATGACCTATGATCTGTGTATAAAAACATCATAAATATATTGGCTTATTTTCTTGACTTTTAAACTGGTAGCTTATGGGGTTTTTGTTTAATATATCAGCTGTGAGATCTGCGTGCTGAAGGAATGTGATTTAATCAGGGAAATCAATGTGCTAGGATGACTGCCAGCACCAAAAGCAGCTAAGCCATTTCCCACTTTGGTCATTTAATGCCCTTCTTAAAGAAATGTTATGCCAGTAAAGCTTTTAAAACTAAAGAACAATCTTGAGTGACTTAGGAGCCTGAAGCCCCTTAATAAACGATGTATATAACTGACTACTCTGACTTTCCAAAGGACTCAGGATCACAAATCATCTTTCAAATTTCATTTTTGAAAATATTATCCCTGTAGGGTCCAGGCAATTCCCACTGAAACACTAAGCAGGCACAGAGCGATGCAGAACAACAAAACGATCTCTGGGGATGTGCGGATAAGCCCAGAGGGCACAGGAATCTTCATCTTCTTGTGACACTCGGGCTCAGAGAAGTGGGGAACCCCCACAGGCAGGTCTGGGGACAGAGGAAAAGCAGCTGCTGCGTGGAGGTCTCTTGGGAGGCTCTACCGGCTCCAAAAAAACCTGCAGGACTCCAGTGACAAATGCAGCTGCTGAAGTGGAGCTGGGTATTTTTCACTGCTCTTCAGTTTAATTGAATGTTTTGTAGGTGGTGAGTAACATTTGCCACCTATGAGTTATAACAAATGTCACCTTATGAAACATCATGCCAGGACTGGATCTTTTCCTTCCCAACATTTCTGTAGAGAGAAAAGAAAGCTACAGATATCTTACCTTCTCAGTGAGATCCCATCTCTCTGAACAACCCCAGTACAAAAAAAATTTCCTTAATACTTCAAGCATACATGAAGCTGCAATAAAACCCAACAGGAAAGACTCATCAAATGAATGATTTGCCCTGAATTCTTCTCATACGATCATGTGCACAGCCTAACTAAGACAAACTGTCAACAGGGTTTGGAAATTATAGCATGCGGTGTCAAAGCTAATATACTTCTGCCTGGGTTACGTGGAAGACTTCAGCAAAACATTAGCTGTGGAGCAGCCACTCAGCCTGAGAGCCAGCGTGATTACACATGGACTTCCCATCCTCGTCTCTTTCTCTTCCCAAACCTGAGAACAGAGCATCAGTTGAACACGTGCATTTGCTCAGACATGGAACAAATGATCCCAAGTATCCCTGCTCCCTAGCAGTCCAAACCACCAGTCTCCTGGAAGCTGCATCTCCTGCTTAAAGAAACAGCCAACGCAAGTAGGTCCCAGGTCTCTTGTTATTCCAGTGTGATACTGTCCCCCTCTTAACACTTAAGAGATGAAAACAATATTGACGAAGTCTAGATCAGAAAAGGGGCAGACAACTTTTAGGGGCCTAAAGAGAACCAACAATGAAGTACCATCAAAAGGTAGCAAAAATAGAAACACAGTCACATTAAAATTTTGGAATCTGTGCAGAGAGCTTGAAAACACACATTTTCCATATGACTTGTCTTTACGGAGTGGCATTTTCTGCAGGGGAAGTTTTTTCCAGGCTATGCCTGATTCCAGATGCATCAGAGAATATCGAATGGCTGGCTTTTGTAATGGTGATAGCTACAGGTACAGAAAAAAAAAAAAAAGAGAACTACATAACAAACTACACCGGAGAAGGGGAAGCTGACTTAGCATTCACTTTAGACTGTCACCTCTCTCCAGCTGGGTCCCCCTTCTCCCTGAATTAGCTATTACTCTAAATCTTCAAGCCACTTCGGCCTGAGACCGTTTCTCAGTTGCTTGGCAAAGAAACGAGAGCTTTAGCCCCTGGAAAGCAGCCATACCTACCAGATACGGCTTGTCTAGTTTGGAGAAGGAAGGTTTCTAGCCATAACATTTGGTCTAATAGCATGAAATGGCTTTTCCATCCCTACAAAGACTTCTCGACATCTTCCAAGACTCAGATCAGACATATCTATCCTGTGCATCAGTAGAGCCACTCTGTTCCCTACGAAGCCCTGAAGGGCGAGATGCCATCAGAGCGTTAATAGGTGAGTTTGCTGGGGCTGCACGCTGCCTGCTTTTGCACTGGAGTCTTGGGATGGACATGTTACAATCAACAAGGCAGCAGTATTACTTGAGCAGAGAGCTGGAAAAAACAGCTTTGGCTGAAAACTAACAAGTTACTTCATACATGTCATTGTCTATTGAAACAGTCTTTGCTGACCCTGCACTCCACTCAACATCATGCATACCCCCTTCCCCTCCACCGAATCACTACTCAATACCAAATGTTATTGATGTTCAGCACACTGATAAGCTCCAGGATAACTAGAGATCACTTTGCCACCAAGGGGAAAGGGACAACAGGAAGAACCAAAATTACCTTTCCTTTTTAATGCACAAAGTTTCGCGTGACAGGTGGTAACTCAGGAAGAGGCAAGGGGGGCAGTCTCAGTGAAGCATAAGAAGTGGAGAGGAGAGGGCAGGGAGGAAGAAGAGCAGGGGAGCAGCACTGAATAGCGACCATCAGTTAGATGTGGTTAATGCACATACACAGGCAAAGGTCACTTGGCAGCACTGCCCTTTGCCACTGAAAAGTTCTTGAGTTTTCACTACAAATTTTTCTGGGAATTGCTAGCAATTGAAGGATCTCTCACTTCCCCACTTTACCCACAACGCCCTCCCATGTGCTCTGTGCCTCGCGGGAAGAAAAGCGACCTCTATGAAATGGGATGAGGACGACTGAAATAGTGGGGAGTCAGCACCAGCTTACATCCTCATCCACAGAGACCTTTATAAAATAGGGCCCGCCTGCTTTTATTTGCCTTTATTATCATTTGACATTTCTTGAAGCTGATTAAGAGGCAGGAAAGCACCATTGCTCCTGACTGGTGAGCCACCTGTGTAAGAAAAGCAGCCGAGATTTGTAGGAATATTGAATTTAGATGCAGGAGCCCATTGCTCCCAGCTGATGTGAGCATCTGACCACCCGATGAACACACGAGCAAATACCAGCTCTTGAATACAATATCAATGCACGAGAGCCACCTTTCTCACTTGAGGGGCCTCAGTGCAAGCAGCCAACTCACATCACACGTTAGAACAGTCAACAAAACAGCCCATCTGCCAAGTTGCAAATAGAGCGGTTGGTTGTTCCCTCCTACTGGAGACTCGCTCTGACACATGTTGGCAAAACTCTGTGTGTGGCTTTAAATGTCACTACATCTTCTCTCTCAGATCTGCAGAAGGGTTTATATGCTGGAAAGCCTGCCTGTATTTTCTAGCTATAGCAGTTAGTCCAATAAAAGAGACGATCTTTTCCAATATATCTTACTTCACTGCTTCCCTCCATCCTTCCAAGGCTATTCTTTCTTTTTAGTGTTTCAGGGAGAATATAGTCCTCCTTTTGTGCTTCTAATCTGGACCCTCAGAGCTCTTGAAACCATGGACCATAACTGCTAAGATGGTCTGACTCTTTCATCATGCTCAGAGGCTATGCACTCAGTAATATTGATCTTTTTAAAAAGGTTATAAACCTGAGTTATGAAATAGTCCAGAAGGGCCACTTAGGTAAATAACATTACATTTAGTTAATGGACCAACTGAATTTGTGATTGGATCCTTCCTTTAAGTGCCCTAGATCTTACTTACTAATAAAGCCCAACTGAGCTTATACCTTCTACAGCTTGAAGAAATAAAACTTACTTCATAACATTCTGCAATTCCCTTTCTTCTGCAAAGACACTCTCTTCTCCCAGAAAATTGCTTTTTCCATAGAGTTCAGTGGGAACTGGATTGCAACCCTAAGTCTCACTGCTTCTCACGAAGTCTCTGTATCACACTCGCCACCTTTCTGGTCAGAAGCAGAAATTTCTCCTGACACTGTCAAAAACAAAAAGAGCCACAGCCTCAGAAGTGTTGGAAAAATATAAAAATGCAATGACCTTCTGATATATACAGCTATGTACATTTTCCCTTGCAAAGACACTATGATCTCAGGAAGTTTATATTCCACTCATAAGTTATGTAAGATATATCACTCCCCTGGAATAAGTGCTTTCCAAAACTTGCAGAGCTGCGGTACAACATGAAAATGAGAAACTGCCAGCTAATAAAACTGAAGATGAGTAATCTAGTTTCCCTGCCCAAGCTGAGTGAAAGGGAGAGCGCTAACAGAGTAAGCGATAAAATGTAAGGCTGCAATCGTTCATGATTCACCTTGGTGGATATGTCATTAGAAGATGAGGAGCAAATTTCCTCTTAAAATGCTTTTTGCTCATCAGCATTTAAGGCATAGTTAAGAATTACAGTCACTGGGTACTGCATGTAACCTTCTAATCCAAGAAGTGTTTATAAAAGAAGACAATCTCAAACTTGAGTTTACAGAATATAGGTTTACAGAAGCCAAAAGAACTCTTTGCCAGTAACTCAAAATGTCATCATTTGACTCAAGTCCCAGCTGCAATTCTGAACTTCCTGGGGAGGATGACAATTATCAAAGTTACGTATGTATGATTTGGAAAGGCCAACTCTTTGGTATAATTCTCTTCCGCTGCATAATCAATTGATGAGTCATGACCAACTGCATATGGGTATCTGTAGATACACACATATTATGTATGTATGTATATATACAAAAAATATCATTACAGAAGATGTCATGCACATAGTACTCTTGGAGACAACTGTTGGGCTTAAGAAAGGACCTGTTCTTCTCTGTTTAACCAGTGGTCTTAACTAAGACTTGCGAATCAAACTCAGCTTCTCTGTCCTCTACCTTTAAGGCGCTCAATCATGTCAGCACAGGACATCTACAAGGCCACCTAACGCTGGAGGGTGGAAATCTTGGCACAGCTGAATTCCTTAACAGGTGAATGAGCTTTCTCCGCTGGACGCAGCCTTCTTGAGAGCCAGGATGATCCTGTAGCCCCAGAAGGAAGGAGCTTTGCAAAATTTACCACTTTCTGTTCTGTGTGCAAGGTGCTTGGTTTGACCTTGTCTCCTCCTAGCAGAGGAGCACAGCAACGTATATGTTTCAAAGGAAAATAACAAACCAAGATGCTACACTGCATATGCTAAAACCCATGGGGATAGCCTGAAAAACAGCATGTAGCAGAAGTGAGTCATGTTGTTTTAGCGAAGAGCTGAAGGGCTCTTCTATGTTCTAGTGATGACTAAAGGAGTGGAATTGGCCTCAGTGTCAAATTGAGCTCTTCAGACCTAAAATATCCTGTGGGTTTCACAGGGGTCTTTGTAGAGGCAAGGCTCTGTGTCTGCATCTCTCCACAGGATCAAAGCTAGCTGGCCGCCAAGGCTGGTATTCAGAGTGGAAAAGGAAGCTTTTAATTTTGGAGAGAAGGAAGAATACCATTATAATGATGATGGAGGAAAACTTGCAGGAAAAGACTTTGCTTTTGTTATATCCAACTGCTGCAGCTGGACACGTTTTCCAACACACAAGGCCTTCTTCACATCTGAATTGACCTGACCATAGGGAAGAGCTCACCTGATAAGCCCAAGCGTTTGAAAAGATGAGGCTTTTAATTGTCTCTGCCTTCCTCTTCGACTCCTTCCTCCAGCTACGAATTTTATTCTGTTCTTGCTAGGTTCCTCTATTGAACCTACTGCTTTAGTGCCTGAGCCCTTCAAGATACTGAGCACAAGACCAAAACGCTGCTTCAGAGGACCAGGACTTTCCCATATGGCCTTTCTCCAAGGAGCTGCCACACGCAGGCACCACTGCTGCACTGCTGGCAAAGATCACTTAGAGCAACCCAGAAAAGTTTCTCCTCTCTCTTTTATCCCCGATAGTTCCTTATCCTCCTCTTCAGCTACTGAGCTGAATTTTATTTCGAAAAGACATTGTCCAGAGATTTACCTTTGCTACTTTTTTGGCTTAAATAAGCTTATTATCCTCACTGGGAAGCTTCTTCTGAAATGGTGTATTCTAAAACTCAGAATAAAAACGATACGATTCAGTACTTACACATTGGCTATATTTTGTGGGCAGGCTGCTTAACTCATCCAAATGAGTAATGCCCTGAGTTTTAACAGTGCATGGTAAAATACTTCTCTTGGAGGCTCTGTTTTGGCATGGGCTTCTGGAGGAAAAAGATTTGTACTTGCCTGGCCCAGCTCAGCACAATATTTTTGTACCCTGCTTCTCCATCTGCAAAGGACTCCGAAGGCCTCTTGCCTGAACAGGATGTCAAGGCCTAGCTTTATGGGTGAAGGGCACAAGGAAAATAGTAGTAGGAAACCCCTCGTTTGTGTTATAACCTTGATTAGCTGCTGTCTTGGTGCCTGCATTAATGCTTGTTTCAGTCTAGTTACACTGAAGTAGTTACAGCATTACACATTAATACGGACAAGCCCTGGATACGCAGCTTAAACCAGAATCCGTTACAGCTTGTGAGCAAATATCTATGAGGCTGATCAGCCTTATATTCTGCAAGTGAATTCGAACAACAAATACTGCCCTTACCTGGGAAATGACAATGAAAGCCAATACCAGGCTTGCCTGAATTTATCAAACAGTAAACTCTTTCTGCGTACACACCACTTGGTATTGTATCGGTACTCCAGGAAAGCTGCTAATGTGTTCAAGTTCACGGAGCTTCGACTGGGCTCTGAACAGCATTAACCAGGACACCTGCTCCTCGCCGTTGCGACTGGTGCGCAGGCTAAGCACCCACGCACAACAGGGGCCAATAATTTCCCCTGGGTTCCGGAGAACCAATCGTCCGTCTGTCTCCAGAGCTGCTGGTGTGATCTTCGCAGAGTTCAGGCAGCCCTGATTTGGTCAGATGTGTCCCGAAAGCAACACGCAGCTTCCACCATGCCTGAATGGAAGGGCTGATGGAAAAACCCTCTGGTGAAGAGCCCACGTGCAAAGCTCCTGTGTGGGGAGGAGAGCGCTGACCTCCTCTTCCCCTGTCCCCAGCACATCAGCGAAGAGGAAATTTGGGTAGCACCAAAGGGAACCTTTCCATCACTTAAACGTGAACAACTAAACTATCACGAAGGAAGGAGGGACAACCCTTCCGCTCCACCTAAAGGGAGCATCCTACGTACCCTCCAGTCACCCTGGCAGCTGAGCTGGAAACATCAGTTCTCAGCAAATATGTCCCTCCAACGTGCCTCCCTGCGCCATTCGCCCATACCGTTCCTGCCAGCTGCAGAACATCCCTTTGAGAGCAGGTGCTGCCTATGAAAAACTACCAAAAACAAAAATCAATCTGGCTTACTAAAATGACTTCCTGGCGAGATGGCTCCAGTGCATGCTTTTAGCTAATACTACCATGAAGTATTTACGGCTTGTAATTCTCCTACTTCTCTCCGCACAGCTGCCACACAGGTGTGAATACATAAAAATGTGTAATTGTGAGCAGCTTTAAAAAAAAAAAAAGCCCTCGCATATATTCATAGTGTGTATCTTTGCAAAGGCATACAGAACAGAAAGCTTATTTTGGCTGTCTGACGTCATTGCTCTGTTCCCTACTCTTTTGAGATGGTCTATCTGTTCATTTTCCACCATCTAGTAACAGAAAAGAGATGTCAACTGAAATGAGAAATACTGTTCAGCAAGCTGCCCAATTGTCTTATCTGCTAACGCAGCACTAATGTGGCACGGCATTATTAAAGCTCTGGTCTTTGCGTCCACTGCTTCTGCGCCTGCTGCTCGTAATCTGTAGTTGCTGCGGCTAGCGAAGACGAGATTTTTTTTTCCCCTCAGTTCCCACTCCTGCTCATCCAGCGTGGCAATCATTTCTTCAATCAACACGATAATCCCTGAGCATCGTCTCTAGGAGAGCTGATGGTGGTAGGGACTGCGAGACCTGCCTCAGCCTCGCTGAAAGTGCAAGTAAACTGCCCGCTTCCCAAAGGGAAATACCAGATTGGAGCACAATTGCCAGGACGAGGAAAGGGCAGTTGCAGCAAGCTCTGAACAGCTAACAGTGACAGCTGTTTAGGCTCTGTTTCTTGTCTCGGCAATGGGTGGATTTATCAGTAGGTAGCAGTTACTACGTCTGAACAAGCTCTGCTGGAAGCGTTTTCATTGGCACCCATGTAAAAACGCAGCAGTACCCATCTACGCAGCAGCCATCACCTGCGGCCCTGACGCTGATGGTCTCCTGGGTTACTGTGCACCGGTAACTCTAGCTCTGGCTCCATTTTATTTTGTTCCTGATTTTGTCCTTTAAAGCAGACCGGAGACTCCCGGAAGGAAGAGACTGTCATGGAAGAACGGCACGCTCAATTCTCACAAAAAAGTTTCCCAATTTCCCACTTGCAGCACCTTTCGGATGTGACAAAGCGCAAGGCCCGTGAATCCTGCTTCCCTGGCTGATTTCCCAAACTGCACAAAACCGGGAAGGCTTAACAGCCCAGCTGCCCTCCGTTAAGGAACGCTGGGGCCAGGGACACGAGGAGGCAACGGCAGCGAGCACACACCTCGCGTGCGGTGCCATTTGCACAAACGCAACCAAAACGGGGGCTGCAGCTGGGCGAGGAGGCGCTGCTGTCGGAGGGGGTGCCGGAGGGACGCTGGAGCGCTTGCAGCCCTCTCGGGAAAGAGAAGGAGCTTTAAGACAGCTCTCCTTTCTAAAACCTTCAGGGGAGAAAGACAGATTTTTCAAGGGCTTCCAGATAGAGGGAGAGAATTCTGAAAAGTCCTGATCTTTGCATTATTTGGATGGATATAAGGGATCGAAGTGCGTTGCAGATCTCACTGGTACTGCAATCACAGTTTATCTCGCTTTCCCACGTCTTGGCTTGGGTTTTTTTCCCCCCCCCCCCCAAGTCAGGCCTGATCTGAGCAACCTGCACTGTCACTTCAATCGAGGCAGTCTTTTGACAAAATGACTGCCTTGGCTGTGCAGTGTACAGCTGCGTTTTACGGGGACAGGAAAATGCCGTACAAAGAAACAAAAGGGAACTCTTTATAGAAAGAAGGCAGAGGAAGCAGGTTGAGGGGAGCTTCCCCGATAATGATATCAAACAGGATAGTGTGCAGATAAAATAAACAAGCAAAGCCGAACCCCAGTTCATTAAGATAGTTCAGGAAAGTGCCGGGAACTGCGAACCAGAGGGTTTTTGAAGATTCCCCAGAAAGGCTGGGGGATATAAAACCACACTCATCTCAAATGGAAAAATGTTGTTCTCAGGGGAATTGAGCATGTGAATCCAGAAGACGCAAATAAAAGCTGCACAGACATAAACCAGCATGGAAGAGGAGTAACACTGTAATATCGCTTGTAAATAAAGAAATGCTTAGGACACAGAGCTTTGCTTGTATTAATACCCTAATAAGGTTCTTGAATAATATCTCCAGCATAAAATGGGCCTATTCAACCATCAGATCATTCTTTAGAACGTAAAGTCAGAGATTTGGGTCAGAGGTTTGTAGGAGTAACCACGTTATTTCTTAATCTTTGCATACTTATATTGTGCCCTTTGGCTACCAACAATAATAATAACCAGCTCTTACATGGCTTTGCAGCCACAGATGTGAAAGGACTTTTTAAAGGACAGAAAACATACATCCTCTCATTGTACAGATGGGAAATTTGCAGCAGACAGAAGTGAGGTGACTTGCTTCATCCTTTAAAGAAAGCAAGTGATAATTGCCCAGCGATTTCCCTATATAGCTTTATACGCATACGCAACCCTGTAGCACCTACTGAGCCACTGCACCATGCCAGAGGGCCCTGGAGTCCCAGCGCCCCGAGGGGAGCTGAGTCACCCAGCCCCTTCGGAGGGATGCAACATGCTCTTCCTCTGCCTCCTGGATAAAGCGAGCGGAGTAAGGTTTCCACCTCTGCCCACACCTGCTCCTGACCCCGGAGGGAAACACTGCAGCAAACAGGAACACTGCAGGCTCCCTCCTTGCTCAGGCTCAAGCCTGAAGTTTGCAGAAGACTCCTGCCCCGTGATCCTGCAGCTGAAACAGCCTTTTCCCATCTCCTGCCAGGCAGCGGCTACCCACTCCGTAACTACCCTCGCCGGGGTAGTTCTGGCCTCCTACAAGACTGCACAAGAAGTGACTATAAAAAATGGAAATGTCCCACCTTGCTAGAACAGCACCTTATATTAAGTATTTCTGTAGCCCAGTGCTAGTCTCACCGGGCTCTTGGGTCACATGATGCAAAATCTGCAAGACATTAGTCCCTTGTCTTCCTAACAGGAACTTCGCACATGAGCAGGAGACACTTTTTTCTTCTTCCCCAAATTCCTGTCTGCGGTATAACCTGAAGTTGCTTCTGCTTCTTTTGCATTTTGTTTCTTTGAGATGCTATTTCTAAATTTTCTTCCATTTTCTCTTGGATTTCATTTTGCAGTTGGCTTCCCTTTTGAGTAAAGCGTTCATTCAAGATATCTTGGCTTTGAAGAGATATCTGAGGTGAGGCTCGTCAGCTTTTCTTCAGAAGAGATTTATTTCGTATGCTCTCCGTTTTAGGCTCAGCTACAGTATAACTGCAGGGGGTTCATGTTTAAATTGAGCTGTATTCCTCCAGCTGCAGGAGTGGGGCTATGCAAAGGAAATGCACAAATCCATAAATAAGGCTTGGCATGATTTCACTCCTCTACTCAATGCCGACATTTGCAAGCTCTGTTTTCCCAAGCCTCTTGCTTCCAAATCCCTGCACCTGCTAATTTGTTAATTCTGTTTTCAGTGAGTTTAGGCTTGTGTAGTCTTAATTATGGTAATGAGGAATAAACTATTTAAAATATTAATGTTTTGCAAACTTTAAGAAGAAAACAGTTATCAAAGACCTTCTCCCTGGGTCTGTCTTCACTGTTGGATTCACAGACCAGTCCGAGTTGTTGCAACTTTTCTCTCCCAGACCCTCTCCCTGTCTTCCTCCTCCTCCCTCTCGGCTCTGTGCTGACACAGCCTCCCTTTCCCCTTTTCCATCCGATCTCTGCTCAGAGGAGGATCTTGCAGGTTAACAAAAATCACCCCTGACACGGTAATTCCTATGTGACTTCTCCTGGGCTCAATGGCAACTGGCAGCTCTTAGGACTTCTCCAGTGCTGGGAGGAGTTTCATTTCCACTCGCGCCCCTCAGCCTGGGGGTTCTCCTGTGCTGGCTCTACGTTTTCTTTTCCCCTCTCTGGGTATCAGTCTCCTCCACCCTCCAAGGCCCTAGCAGAGACCTCCCAAAGGCTCTTTGCTTCAACTCTGTGCCAACCAGCCCCAGAAGTGATGTCGGCTGGGAGTCTGGGAGTGCCACAGCCTGCCTCCCCCTGCCCATCCTTTTGGGCGCCTCTCGGACCTCTCCGGCAGGCAGAACACTTGCACCTTGGGCATGCACGTGTGGCACGAGACACCCACGAGGTGCCCTCACAAGGCAGGAGCTGTGGCCTCTCCTCCCCGTGCACCTACACTTTCGATGCGCTGCTCTTCTGCTTTCCCTGAACGCTGCCTTGCGGAGTTGGCTTATGTTTTCTTGGCTTCTACATAAAATGTAGGTCAGAGTAATGGCAGACATTAATCAAAACTGCGATTTACTGCACATGAAAGGAATAGTGAGTGCCGAACCTGCAAAGAAGAAAGGTGACTAATTGCTTAATTTACCCAAACAACGTCTACTTGCAGGATATCTCCGTTCCTGGCTTCTTGGGGTTTTTGCCTCTATGTGCATTCCGACGTACCTTTTGCTCTGTTTTTCTTGGTGCCTGTCTTTCCTGGATGTCTACACCGAACTGCTAAATCAGAGATACGCAACACCTAGGATAACGTTCACACCATCTCGCTGACAAGATAGCATTGTTTCTTACACTACAGATGGCTCAGCAGATACCGATCTCTGCCAATAGAGCAGCAATGCGCTATCTGTAAAGTGCCTCTGAAAGGAACCATACTGGCATTAAAGTTAAGACGGAGGATAAACCACACTCTGCGGTCAGGGCTGAGTAAGGCTATGTAAGCACTATCACCTTTAGCAGCGTATCGGGAGGTATCTCACCCCAGGAGAGCGGTTTTCCCCAGGGACTATGTGCTCTGCATAACCGTTCGCAGTCTGCATGACTTAGATGACACTAGATTACAGTCCTGCCACGCTTGTCACTTCCTCGGGAGTCTAGCCACGTTTGCTGGAGTTTATTTCCAGCCCTGAGCTTTGGGAGTTCAATAATTACAGGAGAATGTGTTGTCTTAAAAAAAATTTTAAAAAAAGTTTCTAGCCTCTAGAGTGTGAAGTAAAGAGCGTGAGTCACTGAGTGAACTTCATTGATGCAGAAACCAGACAGAAACAGAAAGTGTCCCATATTTTCCAGATTTAAAAATCTCATTAACATTAAGGCAAAGTTTGCAGATCTGAGGTATGTGGCAGAGAAGGGAGATCCGGGACTTTGGAGCCACGGACTTGGCAATACTTGGCTGCTTAATTTGGGCACGCCAGACCCCTGCGGACCACAGTGCCAGCTTTTCTGTGATCCCTTTCCTGCTTGGAAGTGGACCCTGCAGTGAGGGACGTCTTTCTGTCCTACCTTGGTACCTGCCGGGTCGGGGCGATTCTGGCATTCGGTCCCCGAACTCACACCAGCACCCTTCAGGGGTTGCCTGCTCTGCTATTTATAAACTAAAAGGGTGTTAGCACTCAGTCAACACAGTGCACAAGTATCACTGGGTATACTTCACGAAGGCATTTTTGTAAGTCCATTAAATTACGCTAGCTAGCTGTCACACGCCCTTGTTCACATGGTAGCATGAGAGAATCCCTTTGATTCAGTCAAATAAAACAGCCACCAATTTAACACCACTTTTGGCAGGGGAGAAATGCAATTCTATACATGCCTACTATAGCCAAGGCCTGCTGAAGCTCCTCCACTGCAAGACATCTCTCTTACTGCCATGCAGAGCTTAAAATCATCTGAAAACAAAATGTGTTACACACTAGACAACTTCATTTAAGTATAGTCATAGCTGTGGCTATAGGCAAAAATGCAAATAGCACAGGCATTACCAGACGGGCACGATTCTCACATTTCGTTCCTTTTTCCTTACAGCCCAGGGCCTGAGGGCCCTCATCCTGCAAATCCTTGCCTTACTAGCCAGTCCAGTGAAGGTTGATTTACAGATCTCAGCCCGCACCTTGCAATGTTTAATGCAGTCATCCACACAATGTCCCTGCAAAATAGGCAAGTGCCATCGCCCTGATTTTCCCGATAAGGAAAGGCCAGGAGCCACTACTCGCTTCAGATGAGAAGTCTGGGGCCAGCAGTGAATCTGATTCCACTCCAGGTTCACTGACTGAAGGCTTGAACTACACGTGGAAGGCAGGAGAGGAAGGTAAGGCTTCAGGGTAGCACAGCTGTTCTCCCTACCCCTGCTTTCATTAGACCAAGGCACGGGAGCAGCAGATGTGCAGTGACGATGCACTGCTAGTCTCTTCTGACAGGCGCTGTTCTCTTGAACCTTCATTTTCTTGATTTTTTGATTTTATATTCCTAAAAAATCCTATCCTATCGGAAGGTTTCCATCTATGATGGCTGTGAAGAAACCATAAAAATGCAGGTATCTGATGCTTAGACATCTACAGGAGTTAGCAGAAAGCCTGGGACAGGAACAAAAGGCTCAGCGAGGTCTGAATGGTCCCATTCATCCCAGAGAGGGGCTAATGCTGGGGCACGGTCATCTAGGTATCAGGCACTGATTGCAATTCCACTCCTTGTACAAGAGAGGAGCCAGAAGGTCACAGGTTTGCTTTATTTATCATTCATTCTGCCATGCTTTCGTGGTGTTTGAAAACACACTCAGGTATCCTTTTCCCTAGCAGGAAGGAATTGCAGGACCAAGCATATGTAAATTGAACAGAAAGGGAGCTGTGCTCAAGGAGCCCATTGAAACAGAGGAAATGCCCAGCCAGCAAACTGAAATAACCTGCAAACTGGTGGCGAGACCATCTCAGATGTCTTTCAGGTACTGTTTCATCTGGCAGATGTTAAGTTTTTTGAGTAGAGGCTGGAGGGGCACTTCCACTTTTCGCTTGCTCAGTCTGACCCCAGTCCTGGACTCGGAACAACGTCCTGCTGGGAATACGCCGTTCCCAATGTAATCCTCATTTCTGAGAGCCGTTTCCATAGGAGCAGCTAGCTCTTTTGACATCGCCTGGAGAAGTGAGTATCCAGCTTAGATCCCTGCTGTCCAGCCACCTTAGCTCTCCGCAAAGCTTCGAAGCTCTCAGGAGGGCTGAGGATGACCCCTGGGACGACAGCAGAATCAGCATCACCACGTCGCCCGAGCTTCTCACTGATCATCTCTTCTAAGGCAAAACAAACAAAATGAGAGTAGCCCTCGGTTCTGCTCTGACCGTGGCTTCTCGTGTCAGTTATGTGAAGGGTCTGGTGATTTCCACCAGAATCAGGGCTGCCTGTTACAAAGTGTAAGCCGTCGAATGTGGCAAAAGATTGGGCAAAAGAGGGGGCGGGTGAAATCCTCGAGGTGATTCAGAGTTTCTCAGGGGTCCCAGGACTCTGCCCAGTAGTTTTAGCAGTAGCGTTTTACAGACCTGACGCCACGTCCCAGCGACAAGGAAAAGTGGGCGATTCTCTACAGCTTTTTTGGTGCACCTTTGAGCAAGTAATTTCTCAGCTCTGCTCTTGTTCGCTTCCCTCATTCGGTTTTAGAGGAAACGGTGTCACTGGCTATAAGTAAGGACACAAAGAGGCCCGGGTCTTGCTTGCTGTAATAGGAATGTATTTTGTTTCTAAAATTATTTTTTTCCCTTCCTCCCACTTTTGATAACTTACTTTCACTGCACAGCTATGATTTTCAAGATACTGTCAGCACCTTTCTTTCCAGACACATAAAGCAGATAAAGTGTCTGATTAAAAAACAGATCCAAAAGGTTAAACTCAGCCTGTATAACTGAAACAACTGGCAAAGATCTTAACTGAAGGCCTGGGGAATTTTTTCTTTTACAGTTTGAAATTTAACAGCTGTATGTGGTCATTATGCCCACGCCCACTGAATATTTAAGGTTTCTAACAATCCTGGTTTAAACATTTTTTTGTTCATCTAATTAGCTGTTAGCATTCTTGAACACTGTTCAGTAATTACCTGCAATCAAGTTTTCATAACAATATACCAAAAATGACCCCAAAAAAGAGTACCTGTGAAAGGCACAACATGTTATATACATCATTGCATGGGAAAACTGGGACTTTCCTCAAATTCTGAATTGTTTCTACATGGACTGGATGATTGGCTAAAATCATGAGCTTGACTGTGCTTGTGGGTACTCCGATACAAATCTAAAATTAAGTCTCTGGCTCTTCAGAATAAACCCTGCATCCCTACTGGCTTAATTAGGTACGGAATTTAAATTGGCTGTGCATGATTTTTCTCAAAATATTCAGGTTCACAGCTTATCAAGTGCTTATCATTTTTCAGGCCCCTTTTTGTAACTGTAAGGAATGGTTTCAGCTGGTTTCAGCTAATACAAACTTCCGAAAATAAATAAAAACATGAAATTTTTATGCTCGTGAGCTAAGGCAAAATCCTTTTTGACTCAACTCGCTGAGGTTACATGTTTCCTAAGCCCTGTGTTCTGCAGCACCGTGCTGGATGGGAAGCGTACGGTTTGTTTAATGTTACAGCACTCCTAGCCTGGGGATCTTTCACCAGCTTCTTCAGTCCCTGCTTCTCCAAGATTTTCATTCCTTGCCCATTAAATACCTCTGCGCAGCTCAGCTCTCAAGGGGGAAGCTAGATGCAGCCCTGCTTTTCCCATGCCCTCCAGCAGTCGGAGGAGCCCTCGCATCCTCTTGGCTTAGCTTGGAGTCTGCCGTAAGCAAAGGCCTCTGTTCAACTTTGTCTAAAATGCAGTATGCCTCTTACTTGCAACTTGCTTTCGTGTTTGTGCAGCTTTGGCCCAGCTCCTTCCTTGCAGAGCTGTTTTCAGAGCTCCAGCTCATGTCCAGCTTTACTGATTTCTGATCAAACACTGTCAGCGCAGACCTTACTGCTAGCACGCACCTCTGCCAGCCACAAATAACTGCTCTCCTGTGCCGTGACTCCAGCCAGGACGGCTGCCTCCAGAAACACCCAAAAGGCCACACACATGTTCTCCAGCTTCCTACGTGCATACGCACAGAAAACTCTAGGGTGTCTGCCATGCCCACAGAGAGCTCCCAAATTTTAGGCAGTGGCAGGCTCCTATTTAGGATATTCATCTCTATGAGCAAGAGTACTGCCTTTCTCCCCACAAGGAGCAAGGGATGCTGCTGGCTCTACTCACCCGACAGTCCCCAAGGCAAGGACCTGCCCGCTATTTTGTCAGCCTTTGTCTTTGCAAGAGGGGTATTTTATTTGCAGTGAGAATTGATGGGTGTCCCAAGTGCCTCAGCTCTGTCCCATCCACTCAGGGATCTGTCCTGTCTCCTGAAATATGCGTTCAAACTCTTCTGCAATTAACTCGTCCCACATCAGCTTAGGAAATGTCTCCTCTTGATGAAACCAAGCACTTCTACGTTTGTTGGAACGGAGTCACTTGGAGTCACAGACTTTTTTTCCCTCACTGGTTGCCTATATATTTCCACTGGGAGAATCAGGTACAAGTATGGGGGGAACTATAAGCCCCAGGCTCTACCCATATCATCACAGTCATGCAGATCTCTCTGCACTGCGTATGCTCCGAGGTCCAGCCTAAAATGCTTAAAGGTACAGCTTGCCGCTGCCCGGTTTGCCCTCGCCAGGCTGCCAGGCATCGCCCGCTGCACTAACCGTGACGCTTTGCCCCCACAACGCCTCCTCGCTTCCTGCCTGCACGCTCTCTTGCAAAGTGGAGGAAAGCGCTACCGTCCTTGCACCTCTCCCCAAGGCCAGGCCTCGAGCCTCCGAGCGGCGTTTTTCATGCATCTGCAATTTGGAGGGGCTCCAAGTTGCAGATGCTTTTCTACCTCAGACCTCTCTCTTCCCTCCCAGGACTCGATTTTCTTTCATCCCTGAGGTGTCAGAGACCAGGCCACCCTCTCTCTGTCGTGGATGGCTTATTTTCCTTGCCGAAATCGAAATGCTTTGCTAAGGGTTCGTTCTGGGCCTTGAAGTAGTTTTTTCTGTGAGGATTATTGCCCGGTTTCCCTTTATCTGTGCTCTGTGTTTTCTGCAGTGCTTTTAACGGCAGCAGCGCTCAAGCTGGCTCTGAATGTGCTAGGTCAGATAAAGGAAACAGTCTCCCCGCTGGGTTAGCGTGATGCCCTCTGAAGCCCACAGCCTGCCCAAAGGATCACGCTAATATTGACAGCAGTCCCAAATTTCTACTGATTTGGCCAAGACATCATGCACCGCCGTCAACTGGAGCTGGGGGCCTGAGCGAAAGACATTGAACTTCCACAGTAATTCCCCCATTTTTCAGGCAGGCAAAGCTACCAAATCTCCTTGCAAACCCTTAGCCAGCCAGGCTAGGCTGCTGTGCAGGGACTGTTGGCTGGAGGCTGGCTCCACTGGCTCCACAGATGTTACCTGGCTGACATTTCGGGATGAAAAAGTCAAATGCTATCCATGTGTTTCTCCACTTTCATTCTGGACTTCAACTTTCTACGAAAGGAAACAAGGGGCAATGATGGCTCTAGGGATACTGCACCTGTGCGCAGAAGCCTACAGCCCGAGCTGCTCCACAGCAAGTTTAACTTCCGCTCCCGACGGTGCCCTCAACAGCGAGGGGAAAGCTGACACGTAATGGTTATTGTACCTTAGTCGTGCTCTCCTTAAAGCCTGAAAAAGGTGAAACCACTAAAACAAACAAACAAACATCAGCCCTCTCTAGGGAAAAAAATAAGATTGCACATTCCGGTTTATATTGTGTTTAACAACAACTGTGCTCCCAAGCCCACTGCACGACCCACTAAGCCACTCAGCCTCCTAAATACGCTATTGACAGCGAAGCTGTTTGTTTGCCATCTCGAGGCTGAACAGGAATGACATTTCTGTTGCAGTGCAGTAAAAGGTTAGCACTTGCATAAGCTGATAAATGTGAAGTCAAGGTGACTCTACTTTATGTATTACATTAGCATAGGACTGCAAATCCTTAGGGCACACAGAGAAATCTAAGTAAGCAATATAAGCAACTACAGCACCGCAACTGAAAATGTCTTAGCGAAAATACTCCTTTTGGGGAAAATCTCGTGTAAAATGCAGGACAAAGAACCTTACGGTGTTTCTGCAGTCTAGCAGGCTCGGTGTGAAGCCAACAGAACTAACCAACGCTGAGGTACATGGGACGAATATTGCTTATTAACACACAAGATACCTTCCCTGTGCTATTATTACTCTTCATTAAGTTAAACAAAAAGATCCAAGTTCTGGAAACAGGGTCTTGCTGTAACTCCTGCATGACTGGATGAATACATCTGTTTTAATTAAATGCCTTTTTGATATTTGACTGTAACAAAGTATCGTGAGAAAGTGAGACTCTGATAGCTGGCACTGAGATCCCATGCAACCTTGTACTAACTGGAAATCGGTATATATTTATACATCATCTTAGTTCAATAAAACACTTGGAACTCTCCTTTTAACTTCCTCTTCTATTTTTCTTTCTAATGTTAGTTATTAGTATGCCATACTCTTTCTTCTCATTATTTCGGCCAGAGCAGGGCTAAATTGTTTCAAATGCACCTTACACGCTATGGATCTGATTCTGCTTACGCAGGTTCACTTGTCTCGTTGAGTTAGTGACATAATTCCCAATCGTATGGGTAAAACTGAAGGCAAAAGCCACTGTTCTGGACTCCTTCCTTCTGTTACACTGGGCTAAGGCTGGTGCCTAGGCTCAACAAATTAAAACTCCCCTTTAACTCAGCAGGGAAGGTATTGCAAAGCTTGGTAGCACATCAAAGCATCTCCATGCTTTGCTCCTTGTTTCAAGTAACACCGAGGCAGTCTATCACATGCTGTTATATAACTTCTTCAGTTTTCAGACCCAAAGCTTGCTATATTCTGAGTCAGTCTATTGTCACTCTCACTTCTAAGCACTCAACCCCTTCCCCCCCACAAAAAAAAAAAAAAAAAAAAGCAAGGGGAGAAAACAAGGGCCAGTATAGGAGTATGCTTCTACTCGTACGTCCCCAGTGCTCTGCTGGGCTGGGATATGTGCTGCAGGGGAGCTGCAGGACCAGACAAATGCAAATTTGCAGCACCATCTCCTGGCACCTCACCCATCTGTTTACAGAAAGAGGGTATCCTGAAAGCAGGAAGTATTAGAGGGCCTTCTGCAAACGCAGGAAGGACACTGTCCAGGAGGGCAGGGAAGGATATTTGTGCCATGAGACGGTCCTGGGCTGTAACAAGCTGAAATAAGGTTCTTTACTGAAACCATCAGGCACAGTTGGGTTCTGATACTTCCCGCTGGCTAAATCTAGGTCGTTCTGCCCCTTAAGGTCTCCCCAGCTGCCCAGCCATGACAGGCACTGTCAGCAATGCTGCAAACCCATAACAGGCTGGTCTAACATGAAAAGATGACTAGGTTTCCACCAGGAATAGGCCATTGCTTTGTAGTATTCATCAGTTCTCATGGACACTAGCACTTATGCAAAGCGCAGTCATTCTCCAACATCTGTGCAAACGGAGACGGTCAAACTAAAAAATCTTCTGGGATTCGACAAACCCCTGTGTCTCCAGCATCCCCAATGCGCAGCTGCAGCCCATCTAGGTTGGAAAATTTCTGCAGTCTGAAGAGGCTGTTTCCTGGGTTAATTTTTCAGGTGTTAGAGGTTCTATTTAGCACAACCTGACACTCTTGATAATGATAATTGATCCGTATGGATTCAGCAGCAGTGTTGGATGAAAAACAATTGTAGATCAGGCCTCTGCATGCAAACCAAGCTAAAAAATGAATATATTTAAATGCAAAAAGAGTAGCTCTTCTTACGTGCTGGTTAATTTGGAAACAAACCAGCACTTATGAATAGCACCACTTATTCCTGATATTTATGAATGACCTTTCTTATCAAAGACTTTACTTCCGCTGAAGAGAAGACCTGCCTACATTACTTACTTTTCATATTCACAGATTACTATTAAGAATCATTTACACCTGCTTTGGATTGACCTTAGAAGAGATGCTATAGATTGACACCTGTCTAAAGGAGATAAAAGGCTGGCCTATAGCTTGATCCATTACACATCACCTGGGAAAGACTGAGGGGGAGACCTAACCTGTATGCTTCAGGAGCTTCTCTTGTGAGCCCTCTTGCTTGCATCCTCCGTGTAACAGGACTTCATAGCTATTTGGTAAGTGTCCTAGTCTATGTTCCTGTCTTCCCAACTGCCAGCCCCGTTTTAGCACTGGCCATGTGTTCAATATTCAGCTTAAGCTGTATGTAACAACATGACATACATGTATGTAATTGCCCCGGTCTCTCTGCAGGAGGTGGGCTAGGCTTTGTGTCCCCCTCACCTTTGTTTAAAGTCTATTACTTGAGTCCCTGTTTAGTGCTCGAAGAGGTGTGCTGTGTACTTTGGGGCTATGAAAGATGGTTAAAATGGGAATCCATCCATCACTGATTCTGTGCAGTGTGTTGGTTTCCCTAGTGTAGCTGTGCTATTAGTAGCAAACTGTTCTTTTGCTCCTGCATTAATAAATTGAACTCAGTGACAGCTTTGAGTGGCATAGCATCAAGGAAGCAAAAGACTGCTTCTGGATCTTGCCTGACCATGGGCGTGCTGCTGAGCTTCAGCTCCCTTGTCTGTAAAATGGGAATTGATGCTGCTGATCTATCCTAACTCCACGTTAAGAGGTTCAATCTATAAAGCTGATTTAAATAGCAGCTGCAGTATGGGCACAGTATTAATATCATTTAATATGCACTGGGTTTTCCAGGAAAAAAACAAGAACTATTTCTATTGAATTCAGTGTTTTCTTCATATCACTTAAATAGTTTAGCATAGAAACAAGCTAGGAACCAAGTAGCACTTTCTATTTGTGTGTGGCCAACCATGTAACCGCTGTATGCCTTGTTGTATATTCACTCATGTGTGGCTATGCTTTGAAAAGGGAGGATGCTCCATGCAGTCATGTGTCCAACAGTGCTTTGCTTTCTAGTACTACCCAAAGGCATTTGAACAGAACAGGCTCCTAGGCCAGAGCACCAGCAGCCGGATCAAGAACACCTGTATCCTGTGGCTGCCTAGATGTTCCTCTGGGCACCACAAAGGGGAGAGCAGTTCACAAGCCACTGTTGGAAAAAATGTGTTTGGCCCAACAGCCAGGGATATGGGAGCCATTTGTAGAACCTGGATCAGGTTCTGAGATGTCCTTACACAAAAAAGGAAAAATCCAGCAAACAAGGCAGCTGCAGTGAAAAATCTGAGAGCAGCAGACACTGGACAGGTATTTATGGCTTTATCCCAGTTCCTGTGCTGGAGCCATCAGGCACAGGATCCTCTGACAGTGCTGCAGCCTCAGCTCTGCAGGCTTGGTGAATAAGGACTTCAACAGAGCAGTAATAACCGGATTAAAGGACTCAAAGAGAACTGCCATGAAAGGGGCTATGCAGCAGGACTGCAGGAATCACACAGCTGTGACACTCGGGAGCAATGCCTGAGTTCCTTTCCCCTTAGTCTGCCACAGTGCAAACCCACGCATTTGCCTTTTATCCAGCCACTTAAGACTGCGTGCTTAGTGGGGGCTGAGCTCGAACAGCAGACTGGACTCCCAGGCTGAGTCCGTCCCTGCTCTGGGAGGGACAGAAAGATGCTGCCGAAGAGGTCACCTTCGTCAGCCACCTGCCACGCAGGTAAAGGCAGGTGGCCCTGCTCTACACACCCATGTCTAGTCACTGATGGGAAGCTCTGAAGGCAGGAGGTGGACAAAAGGAAAGGCTCTGATCCTGAAACAGCTTATACACAAAATAGCCTTCATCTGGCCTGTTTGGCACAGGGCAGTGTCATGGGGAGGAAGCTTTGCTTCCTTTTTTGTGAGTGAACAAAGATTAATCCAAATATGTAGGGGGGAGGTCACAGCAGCCAGCCTGCTCCTCTGATGTACCCCAGATACTTCACACCGGCTTTTGGTGCTACTGGGCCTTACAAAGCATGAAAATAAGCCATTCGGAGGACAGTAAGAAGGACATTTAAAATGAAAGCCTGCTGTTCACCTGGTGCCAGACCCTCAGCCCTTCCTCCAGTCCAGCCAGCCAGGAAAGGCTTTTCTGAAAGTCGGCAGGAATTTTTCTATTTCCCACTGTTGCCTCTGTGCTGACCTCCTGGGTCTGAAGGGTCCCTTCAGATGTCACTGGCAAGTCAGTCCACGGCTGGTCCCAAGGCTGGTGAAAGAGGACGGGCAGATTACAGCCACGTTTGCCTTCAGCCAGGCAAGCCTGAAAATTGACCTGAGCCTTTGGATTGGAAAGATCTGAGTAGGGACCAAGCGGAGCTAATAGCTCTGACAAATCTGAGTCAGATATATGAAGGGCCAGGCCTACCCATGTGTTCGTGGCCTGGATCCCAGCCTTTCCACCTCTTTTCCCTGCTCTCTGCTGAGCCACTTAAGAACCAAGCCGTTGGCTTCTCTAGGAGATGTTCCATTTTATACAAAAAAATCCTTTCTGAAGCAGAAAATAAGACTGACTCTTTTCAGTCAAGGAATACAACTCAGATGGGGGGCGGGGGGGGAGGATCAATATTCAGTGTTAATGGGACTCTAAGGGACCCGGCAAGCATGCCCTGAGTACCAAGCTGTTGGCATTGCCCCTTCTCTGCGCCTTGGTGCGTTCTGTTTGTAAGCTGAACAGAAGCAAGGGGTTGGGCTTTTTCTTTGGAATTCACAACATCTTTGTGGGAAGAAAAAATCCATTTTCTTACTTTTCCATTCAGCAGTATATTCAAATACTTAGCAACATCCGAAGATGCTGCAGAAAGTTATTAGTATTGTACTACTTGACCTGATCTGTATATGTATGGACAGGGCAGCTAAAGTATTTTTGACTGGAGATTAGCTGGAAGATCAGCAAGGAGAGTTAGCAGATTTGTAAAATACCTCTTCCTTTCATCCATTGCAGCATCTTGCCTAAATTGCCTTCAGCCAAGCCCCTCTTCAACTTTTCTCTTTTCCAAACTATTTCAGCCAGCCAGGGGTTCATGTGGCTTCTGTGGACAGCAATGGGTTTATTTTTGGGAGGGGTGTCTACCTCACTAATTACATTTGGTGCCAATAGCTAATGTGATGGCTTGTTGACTGCTGATATTCATACCCATGTCTTTGACAGGCAAGGCGCCCACTCACCAGCTGCTCAGCCTGTTTGATTAGGTTACAGATAGGGTGCAGGGAAAACTGGGAGGTAATGTGGAAGTGAAGCCATTTTGTGCGGGTGCACGTACGTGGGTGCACATGCATGCAGACTGGTAACATACTGCTTCTAGTTATTGTCTCCATGAAACCTTAGTGTGTATGTGTGCACACCAGCATCAATCCCTGTGTACAGCACAGAAATAAGAGCTGGAAAGATATGACTTCTAACTTGGTGCGATTTCAAGATCAATAGAAACCCACAGACAAATGTCAGAACGTTTGCCCTAACACTCCATAAACACAGAGCTCCAGGCTTCCACACTGCCTTTCAACAAAGATGTGCATTTTAAGGCATACGCTTGTTTTAGACCTTGAGTCTGAGAATCCTGAAGCCCTTTTTCCAGCTATAGAGCATACCTCTTACTTGGGTTCAGCTTGTATGGACACGGGGACTGAGTTCCTGTCTGGAACAGTGACGTGGCCATGCTGTATCTCCTGGCCTGTGTGCCCTGGGAGCAGGCGCTGGCAATGGAGCCTCGGTGAGGACTTTTCAGGTGGGCTGTGCTCCCTGCCAAGGAAAGTAAAGGCTGATAGAGTGCAGGGGCTGAGCTGGGTAGCCCTCATCTTCCTAGCAATCCCAGGGGAGTCAGGGGTGCTGTGAGCTCCAAGGATGGTCATTGTGGACTTTCCTGAGAGGGGCTGTCAGTCTTCTTGCTGAAGAAAAGGGGATATTACAAACCCAGATTATTCCCATATGAGGATTCCCTGATGGTCTTATACAGGCAAGAAAGATCTGGCACAGGACTTACACCCCAGGGTCTTCTGCACCTCATGTATTTAAAAGCAAGGGTGAATCTTCTGTCTTCTCCTGCCTTCTTCCTCTTCTCCCAGATCAGATGTTACTTCACCAACGCAACCTCTCCTCAACTGTTAAGCAACTGCTGCAAGAGAGGGATCTTTTCTTTGAGATAGCTGTCCCTTGAAGTCCAGCCTCCCAGGCCCATTTAGTCACTGACAGCGTTGCTGCAGCTATCTGATCTCCCAAGAGAACTGGGTGAAGCGTGAGCAGTGAGGAGCTGATGCCCTATGAACCTGTATTCCACTTTTCCCATTAGGGCAATTTATAATCCTGCAGGTCTCTACCTTTTTTAAAAAAAAAAAAAAATTTCCAATGCCCCAATACACATTAAAGATACTTCCATTAGCTGCAGCTCCAGGCTAACTAAAAGATCAGCACCTCCATTTCATAATGCAGCAAAACACAGAATGAACAGGACACGGACAGAAAGAGAAACTACAACTACTTATCCTCTTGCCCCAGCCTGAGCCCCAAATAGCTCCATGCTTTCAGTTTTATCAGGAAGGCTTTGTATAATGAAATTCTTGCAGCCTCCTATGGTTAATCTATTAATGCCTGTGAGAGCAGGCTGAAATCTTTGCTCTGTATATCATTCTGGAACCAAAATGCCCAGTAAATACTATCTCATCAGCTCTGTTCTTCCCTCCTTATTTTACTGTGAAGAAAGTGAATTGCTCTCTTTTAGCAAGCATATGTGTGTAGGTGCTGGGAGAACACAGGAACGCCATAATAGATTAGACCTGTGGTCGTCTTATCCCAGGATGTTATCTCCGGTGGTGGTAAGCAGCATACGTGCACCGCATGTACAGTGACTGTTCCCTTCTGCACTCTCCCTGTGTCTGGCAATTTACAGTTGAAGAGAGCCAGAGGTCACATCCAGACCAGCATGTTCCCTATCCAGCCCCTGCTCTTTGGGAGCTCCTCTAATCTTTTTGAACCCACTTTTTATTACCACTGGATGTTGTGGAGGGCAACACTGCAACTTAATTAGCAGACATGATGGGAAACACATCTGACTCTACTCAGGTGCTGAGGTCAGTGATTCCCAAACAGTGGGTCAGATTTCTCTCCAAGGACGCAGAAGGGATGCTGAGCATGTGAAAGGGCTGGGAAGATGCTTCAGCTCTCCCTTGAACACATCCACCACACACATGAGGTGAGGGAGGGTATGCTGGGGAGTAGGGAATGAGGACAAAACAGCTTCCTGTTTTGTCCTCATACATGTCTAACAATCTAAAAGAAACAGCCCTAGCTCTTACTAGCAAAGATTTGATCTTGGAGCCTTTGCCATCCAATAGTACTGTCTTAGCCATGTCTCCCATCATGGCCATGGTGACCCGTGCACTGTAAAACCTGGTTTACTGTGAAGAAATGGAGAAATGAAGACTGAGGTCTGCATGCTATTCAGGCAGTTAAAGAAATATACCTTGTCTCTGCAGCTCTTCCCCTTCCCAGCCATCCTCTCATGGGGGGGAAGCCAGAGATGCTGTACCTATTCCAAGGACTCCCTATTGCTCTGCAAGGCAGGTCTGTGTTTCTAGAGCAGCACAGGTTTCATGGGGAACAACCCCACACAACATTGCAGTCCGTTCTCCCTACTGTGCTGGTACAAGCGGCCAAAACTGGAGCCATATTAGCCAGCAGGGAGGCAAAGCTCCGGGGCACTGAGCTTTATGCAGCAGAAGGGATCTACCCCAGCTTGCCTTATTTCCAGCCTGGATACTACCACATCTCTCTCTTACCCAAGAGCATTAACCTAACTTATCCTGAAAAAAACACAGAAGCATAAAAACTAGGACAGCTGAATGGGATGAAAATCCTGCTCCAGCTTTTTAAAAACTGCAGTCCTTCCCCAGAAAAAGGCAGCTTGATCTTCCTAGTCTTTTAATTGTGATACCATCCTTCGTGGCACTGGGCCTGGGCATTCCAAAGATGACGGTAAGATGCTCTGTCACAGTGAACTGTGCCCACTGGTGGACTCCCTTGGCAGGGAAAGCAAATGACAACAGCCTTTGCCTTGCTCTGATTTTGTTTTACAGGCTCACTGAGCTAGGAAGAAACCTAAAGTTGATTTCAAGCCACTGGCTTGCTCTGATGCTTCTTAACCTGCACAGCAAGTTGGGTCTGGATCCTTCTGCAGTGGTTCACACCAAGACCACGTTAGTGTCCGGGATTTGGGGTTCAGAAACTTCCAGGAACCACTGGCTAGCTTGCCTTTTTCCCAAACTGGACGTTACGGAGACCATCAGGCAGCTGACTGGTGGCGTCCTGCTGCTGAGAGAGGCAGCGCTGCTGGTTCCCATCTCATGCAGCCTTTGCCGTGAGCTGGCTGACCTTCGCACCAGCCTGTCAGCCCAAGCAAGTGGAAAATGCTGCTTGTCGTAACACGTGCATTTTTACACTCACTGCGTACAGGTTCCTCTCATGACAGAAGGTAAAAGCCTGCAGCAAATCCAGTCCTGAGTTTTTGATGGGTGAATCCTGCTGAATTTGGTGATCCTTGCCCATTATGTCATTCCAAATGTCTCCACTTTGAGGTTGGCTTTTCCCTGCTCTCAGGTTTTCCTTTCTGCCTAGCCAGAAATGATTTACATGTTTGTTTACTCTGAGCTACATTCATCTGAGTCATTCAGCAGCCCTCTCCCCACAATCAAATTACAGCAAATTTTGAATTGGAGTCTCTGCAAGGGGATATTATGTTGGTCTCATTCTGCCATTGGGTTTCAAGAAAAACTCACCTCTGCTACTAACACTTGAAAATTCAACAGCATCATAATCCTGTGTTCTTGGTTACTTTACCAAAAAAGGAGAAACTCCAGGCAAAGGAATTACTCTATATTTACACCAGTGTAACAATTAGTAGACTCTGGCTCATTTTGTACAAATTACACTACTGCACTTGTAGGAATAATCTTTTCTGTTTCAAACTAATTTTAGCCACCCTTGAGTGGTGATTATCAAACTCTTCCATCTGTTGTAGGGAGAAAATTACTTGTGCATAGCTTTTGTAAATTTTTTCCTCTGAGGTATGTTTTCAAGAACTGTATCTCTCAAAAGCAGCATAACCATGTTATTAGCAAGACTCGTAACTCAGCTGACAGTGCCTTGTCTATTGAATCCACAACTTAAAAAGATCTCAGGATTGACATTCTAATAATTTTTTTGTATGGCTGCTTGCAAATAAATCTTTACAAGAAGTAAACCAATCTAAGAATTTTGTTTGCCACTACTTCAAACGCAATTCTAAGTAGGAGCTATTCAGGTATGCTGCAAAAGTAGAAGGTGGTTAAAGAAAATAACAATGCCTTTTTTAAAATATATTGCAAAAACAACGGGATTTCAACATGCTAGAGTGAAAGCAATGCGTGTCAGAATATAAATAATTCTCTCAAAATGCCAGTAATAAGGAATTCTGTTAATGATCTATACATATACAAGACAAATTAAAGCTGCTCAGAGGTTAGTCTTCAACTCAAGTCCTTTTTTTTTTAACTAGTTTCCTTTCAGAGTGGAAGGAAAAAAAAAAAAAAAAAAAAGCAGCCATAGCCCTTTTTCTTTAATTTTATTGCTAGAAATGTGCCCTGTAACAGTAAGTGAGCTACAGCTCTTGCTAGGAAGTCTCACACTTAGCTTATTGCTTATTGATCATTGCTGTATCCCAGAATAAATGCACAAGCAAACAGAAGGGCAAAGCCACGGCAGAGAGACCCCAGGGCTCACAGTGAGCTGGTCTGATGTTACGGTCAGTGTAAGCATTATATATCTTTATCCATCCTAGACCGTTTAAGCCGCGGATGGTGGAAGTCATGCGATGTTTCTCCGGCTGATAACTACCACCAAGCTACATGCAGAGAAATTAGCAAAATATACTCACGGCCTGAACACAGAGTGACACGTCTGGTGACACCCGAGTATGGTATTTTTTCTTGAGAAATGATGCTAGATTTCTTTACGGGGTTTTAACACTCGATAAAAGAGTTAAGTCTCCTTTTGAGCTGTCTGAAAATACAATTGGCTAAACAGTCTTAGTAAGCTGCCTAAGGATATCGCTTTAACTTCTGAAAAGCATTTTGGAAATAGTAATGACGGTAATTTGCATTTACACAGTACCTCCCTGACTGAAAAGTGTTTTCGTAGGCTTCTGAGTAGCTTCCCAGCCCCGAGAAGCAGTAACGGTGGATAAGCCGTCCTTTTTTTCTTTTGCACAGAAAGAAAGCAACACTGAGAAAGATTAGAAGACTTGCTAGGATCAGACAGGATGTCCATGCAATAGAAGTAAATAACCCTCCTGAATCTTTCCCACCCGGGAACACGCACACGCATATACACACACAGGCTCTTCAACCACATGACCGTCCTCTTTCCAAAAACCTTCCCTTCCTTGCCTGTCTCACCGTGCCCTGGGCGCTGCCTTACAGGCTCGGTTACGAGGGGCTACAGCTGACGCAAAACCTGGGGTCTGCGTTTAGCCGAGAGGAAGATGAAATATTTTTATAATACGATGGAAAAGTTAAAAGGAAGCGATCACACGGACTGCAAGTTGGGAGTTACGCTGCTCCTCCGGGCAGCGGCGAGAAGGCACGGCTGGCTCCATGCACGTCCCTTCCAGCACGCAGAATTTTAGGGCAGGCTTGCATATTACCATATCCATCACCGTGACTAACGAATCCGTTGTCAATGCCACCAAAGATATCGCACAAGCAGAATGTTTTCCTACCGAAGAGACCACTGAAGTCACAGCTCTGTAGTAAACAAACGAACTTACAACGAGTCCTGGAAATCAGCACCGGCTCTTCCTTCTTTTTTCTTTTTCGGCTGGGGAATCTGATTAAACTACCAGCGGCCGGATGCCTGGTCGCTTGGGCGCTGCGAGCAAGCATGGCAACGCCGAAGCCGCCGCCCCCCCGGCCCCCGCCGCCCCTTCCCCCGACATCAGTGTTACCTTTCGGGTCTGGGGGGCGGCGGGTCAGCGAGACGGCCGCAGCGTGCCCGGCCCCCGCCGCTTGGCGTCCGCTGGGCTCTGGTGGGCACCCGAGGGCGCGGGTGGCCGCCGGGCGAGGCGCTGGGCGCGCTGTCGCCAGCGCAAGGGCGGCCGCCCGGCCCAAACACCGGCTCTCCGGCTCCGCCAGCGGAGGGGGGGGAAAAAACAACCACAAAACACAAAAAAAACCCACAAAACAACAAACAACAAAAACCCGGGGCGGGGGCGCCGCTGCCCGTGGGACGGCGGGAGTCTGCGCGGGCTGCGCGCCCGGGGGGGCCCGAGGGGCCGCGCCGCGCCCCCCCGCCGCCGCCGCCGCCGCCGCCGCCGCGCAAGGTGCGCGCCCCGCGCCCGCGCCGCCGCTCACCTCCGCGCCGCTCCGTCAGGCTCTACATGTCCCGGAGGCCGCGGGCGCCGAGCCGCGCCGCTCATTTGTAATCCGCTGCGGGACGAGCCCCGCCGGCGGCCCGAGCCCCCATTGCCGGCCGCCGCGCTGCCGGCCGCCGCGCGAGTGCGGAGCGGGCTACGCCGCGCCGCGGGGCCGGCGGCAGGCAGGGGCGGGCGGGCTCGGCATCGCCGCCGCTCGCCCGGCTGCGGGAGGCGCCGGGCACGGCTCTGCCCCTGCCCCCGCCGCTGCCGCTGCCCCGCGCCCGGCGACGGCGGCTCCCCGCGGGCGCGCCCGGCCTCCCCCGCCGCCTCCCACCGCCCCTCGGCAGCGCCGGCGCCGGCGGCGGGATGGCCGGGCGCGTCCCCCGCGCGCACGCACACGCGCACACACACGCACACACGCGCGCACACACACACACACACACACACACACACACACACACACACGCGCGCACCCTCTGCCCCTCGCACACGCTGACACGCGCGCGCACACGCACGCCGCCCCTCACAGACGCAGCGCCCCTCGCCCGCCTCGCCGGCGCGCACCGGCCCCCCACATCTCACACACACACACACGGCCCCCCCACACGCAGCGCCTCGCGCACACGGTAACACACACCCCCACACACTGCCCCTCACTGACACACCCTGACACACTCGGTCCCTCGCACACGCAGCGTCTCACACACATACCCCCCCCACCCGCAGACACACCCCGACACACAGGCCCTCACGCGTACTGCCTCAGACACGCACACCCTCACGCACACCCTCCCTCGCACACACAGCGCCTCACACCCACAGAAACACACACACACACCCCACCCCTCACACACACACACACCCTGACACACACCATCCCACACACACAGTGCCTCACACACACAGAAACACCCACCCACACTGTGACACACCATCCCTCGCACAGGCAGTGCCTCACACACATAAACATACACACACCTGCCCCTCACAGACAGACACACCCTAACACACACCATCCCTCACACACACACACCACACCTGCCCCTCACAGACACACCCTGACACACCACCCCTCGCACACACAGCACCTCACACACCTAGAAACACACCCACACCCCACCCCTCACAGGCAGACACACCCTAACACACCGCCCCTCACACACACCCTGACACACATCATCCCTCACATGCACACTGCTCCTCACACAGACACAAACACACACCCACACCCCACCCCTCACAGACACACCCTGACACACCACTCCCCCCCACACCACCTCACACACAAACACACACACACACCCCACCCCTCACAGACACACCCTGACACACCACTCCCCCCCACACCACCTCACACACAAACACACACACACACACCACCCCTCACAGACACACCCTGACACACCACCCCTAACACACAGCATCTCACACACAAACACAGACCCACACCCCACCCCTCACAGACACACCCTGACACGCCATCCCTCGCACACACAGCATCTCACACACGAACACACACCCACACCCCGCCCCTCACAGACACCCCCGACATACCAGCCCTTGCACACACACCACCTCACACACTAACACACACCCACACCCCACTCCTCAGACACACCCTGACACACGACCCCTAACACACAGCATTTCACACATGAACACACACCCACACCCCGCCCCTCACAGACACACCCTGACATGCAATCCCTCGCACACACACCACCTCACACACACCCACACCCACACCCCGCCCCTCACAGACACACCCTGACACAGTCCCTTGCACACAGTGCCTCACGCACACCCACACCCACCCCTCACAGACACACCCTGACACACACCATCCCTCACACACCCACACCTGCCACTCAGACACACCCTGACACACCACCCCTTGCACACCCAGCGCCTCACAGCCACACCTCCCCTCATAGACAGACACACCCTGACACACACCATCCCTCACACACCCACAGCGCTTCACACACACCCGCCCCCCACGGGCAGACACACCCTGACACACCGCCCCTCGCACACCCAGCACCTCACACACACCCTCACCTGTCCCCACAGGCAGAAACATCCTGACACACCGCCCCTCACACACCCAACGCCTCACGCACACCCACACCCGCCCCCACAGGCAGACACACCCTGACACACCGCCCCTCACACCCCCAGCTCCTCACACACACCCTCACCTGTCCCCACAGGCAGACACACCCTGACACACCGCCCCTCGCACCCCCAGCGCCTCACGCACACCCACACCCACCCCCACAGGCAGACACACCCTGACACACTGCCCCTCGCACCCCCAGCGCCTCACGCACACGCACACCCGCCCCCACAGGCAGACACACCCTGACACACTGCCCCTCGCACCCCCAGCTCCTCACGCACACGCACACCTGCCCCCACAGGCAGACACAGCCTGACACACTGCCCCTCACACCCCCAGCTCCTCACGCACACGCACACCTGCCCCCACAGGCAGACACACCCTGACACACCGCCCCTCGCACCCCCAGCTCCTCACGCACACGCACACCCGCCCCCACAGGCAGACACACCCTGACACACTGCCCCTCGCACCCCCAGCTCCTCACGCACACGCACACCTGCCCCCACAGGCAGACACACCCTGACACTCGCTGGGTGGCGTTGTGCGGGTGCCACCAGGGGCGCGAGGGTGGCGCGTGCCAGGCGCGGGGTCTGGCCCGGCCGGCGGCCGCAGTCGTGCGGTGTCTCCCTTTCTCCCCCTGCTCCGCCGCCTGAACGCCGCGGAGCGCGGCCTCGGGCGCCAAACCCTGGCGTCAGCTTGTTTCTCCTGCCTGAGCGCCGTAAACGCTGCGATGAGCCTCTCGCTCCTCTTTACGCCGGAAATCAAGACCTGACGCTTCGGGGAGGGGGGTGGTTTCCAAGTGGCCTCGTAAACGTGTCAAAAACGTGTCCTGCCATCTTTAACCATCAACACTGTCACCGCGTTGCTTGTTTTTCCCCTTGCAAGACTGTTTAACCATGAAGCAAAAGCCTCAGGCAGATGTGTAGCGACCGCCTGGGTTTCTCTAGCACTGCTCTCTGCTGTTGTTAATTAACGTGATTTTTGTCTATAGCTTACCTATCTGACAGACGTTCATGTATACGGCTTTATTCAGCAGCGTTTTTGATGCTGCCTCATTAAGGAGTGGGGGTGACCAAAAAGCAGTGTAGTTTTTGAAAAGCAAACCTCTGTATAAAAAGCCCCTACCTCGTGCGGAGCGGTTGTGCCTCCGGAGCAACCGGATCCAAGGGGAAGGAGACGGGGGCCAGGTTTCCGTTTGCACCAACCGCCTCCAGGTCACTCTGGCAGCGCGCACTGGCACCCATGCGAAGCAGAATCCGGCCCGATGTGGATTTGCAAGCAATTTTCTGTCTCACAACATCTGTCTGGAACCAGTAATCTCAAGAACCCCCCGAAATATGCATTGGAATAGATTTTTTCCCCCCTATTTCTCTAACTGAAGAGTGAAACGGGACAGTAGCTGAGCCCTAAAAACAGAGCAGGGAGCAATTATTCGTAGAAACAAATCCTGCGGAAAATGCTTTTTGTCTCCTTGGAAAAAAGGCATGTTCCTTCATCATGCAGAAAAGAAGATTGCGCATGTTTTAATTAGATCCGTTGAAAGGTTGGGAAAAAGAGACCCTGCTTTGCTGTCAAGCTCCTTAGTGAAGAAAAGTTCTCAAAGTTCAGGAACCTGGAGAGAGCTCTCAATCTCCGAGGCCAAAAATAGCTCATCCCTTAAGAAAATGCCATGGATTTTTTTCTCCCCCCCCTTTTTTTTTGATCACTGCCTCAGAGGACGTCAGGTCATCAGAATATGGAATTTGAACAAGGAAACTGGAAATCTTTTTAACTCGCCAGACTTCAACATCTCTTTGCTGTTAACTGGACACGGGGCAGTCCCTGGGGGGCCGCCGTTGTGCTCGTGTTTGCACGAAGCAGAGCACCTTGATGAAATACATTTCGACAAGACGTTCAGAGCTACAGCTGGTGATGCAGATCTGAGCAGGAGATTTCTATGCCTCCTTTTCAGTAGTTAGTTTTAATGTTTCTCCGCGTTGCCTTTATCATTATTATTTTGGTTCTCATCTGTTTTGCTCCAGTGCATACATACATACCAAGCAAAATTTCCAGGCCAGATGCTTTGCTGGTGTACAGTTATTGCAGCTGGGGCAATTTTAGTGCAACAGTACCGATTTACATCCGACCCCAGTACTTCCCACCTGCTGTTCCTGCTGAACTACCTGGAAAGTTAAGTTATGGAGGGGCATAATATCCCTTCCATGCTGCAATGGGTCTGTTATCCCCCGTTCAGTCCCATTGTCCCTCTGAATTAACTTGCTTAAACTCATGGTCATTTTTTCTTGTTGCTGATACATAATATACGTTCTTTGTTTCCCCCGTGTGCACAGACACTGCCCTTCTGCCTGGCCACTAACATGGGGACACTTCCCTTCTGGCAGGGTTAGCTCTGAGCTGTACGGCGCCGGAAATGATCAAGATTGTCTGTCAGAAACGCTACATTAGATTAAGCCACCCCCTACTTGAACTTTCTTCTGGCACGAGATATGCCCGCTTTGACTCCGTGACACCCTCACGTGCCCCTCGTGACGTGACGGCACCTGCAAAAGCAGGAGCAGACAGCTGGCTGCAGACAGTGGACGTGGTGGAGCTGAACAGATTGCTCTCATTAGCTGGATGCCGTTTGCTCCTTGCGTGTGTGCCTCTTGCCCACTGCAAATGCCGGGTGATGTGTTTGCTTACGTGGCCTCACGCTTGCCCCGCACGTGGCCAGGGCGTGCAGCGCTGCTGAGCTGCTCCCGCGAGCCCCGCCGGTCCAGGACCGGGTCCTTGCACCCTGCTCACGATGGTCTGGCACTGGCAGAGCTCGTGCCTGTGGACCTGATGGTCTGGTCTCGGAGCGGATCTGGCAGCCCCTCCAGCACACAGGAGTGGGTTTTGGCACGTACAAGAACTGTCAAAAAGGAAGCAAAGACCCTTGACACGGCAGTGAACATCCTGGGAGGGACCCGGTACGCACAGCCCCGGCGAACCTCAGTGATCGCAGCAGGCAGAGGCACTAGAGCGCGCGCTACTATTTGCAGGCGCTTGCACAAGACTCAAGGAGATTAACTTACAGCATCCCACAAATCACCTCTGATTTTAGCCTTTAGCGTGAATGCCTTTAAGCTCTCTTCCTCCAGTCTGGATACCTGTCGTCATCCCTGCTCTTTTTTTTCTCAGTATGTCTTTCTTAATTTTTTAAAAAGAGAGTTTTAAAAATAAGTAATGACTCCTGTGCTAGTCACGGTTTATGTTGGATTAAGTAATTGAAACTATTTTACATTCCACCACTGCCTTACATTATTATTGTTGCGTTTTGTTCTTGGCTCGCCAACTTCCTTTTCCCAGTCACCCTGAGCGCCCCTGCACTTCAAGAAAACCACTGACTCGCTAGCTAGAATTGGAAACTTATGGGCAAAGTCATTTTTTTCATCCCATGTCAGCTAAGCAAAAGAGAGCGCCGTCAAATGCTTGCGTGAGAGGGCAGTGGGAAGGGTTCGCCCTACCTGTTCCGGCTGCAGCGTGTGTTTCCCCCAGCAGTGCATTTCCCTTCCTCAGCCTCAGCGTGAGCCCCAGGGGAGACCTCAGAGACGAGAAAGGAGCAAGAACTTGGGTCCAAACTGCTTGAGTTGCAAAGCTGAAAGGTGATCACTTCTGTACTGTCTGGTTTATGTCCAGCGCTTTATAGCTAGAGGGACCATTTGCAAAATCCACAGTTGGACCCAGTTCAGACTCTCAGCACTCTCAAATTAGAGATATTTTGAAGGGGCTCAGCTCTGGGTGGTGGCAGCCAGCTGATGCTGATTTAAGAGTCTGGACAGCTCTCTTCTTCCCAGACAGTCTCACTCAATACTGTTAACCACATAGCTATATACTGTCCCTCTCCCTATATAAATCACTCTCCAGGGAGCCTACCAGCAAATTGATGCAGCATATCCTTGTGTGCATTTAATTAGGAACTGCATGTCGCATTTGATCTGGACATCATATCCAATGTCCCCCCCTTGTCAGGGGTCTATTCTAGCTGAGTTAGAGAAAAATGCAGGAAATCGTATCGTGGCTGCAATGGTTGGAGATGAGGCATCTTCCAGTCCCGACTGGCAATTGGCTTCTGTGCTGAAGCATGAGGGATTTATATCCTTTATAAAAATATAAAGTTCCCCGGTCTGATACAGTTGCAAACTGTCTCACTTTACAGATAAATCTCATTAGATGCCATCCTCGAAAACATCTACCTTCATGCCTTTGCCTGACTTCAAGGTAGTGTCCTGCAGTTTTGACCATTGTGCTCTTCTGTTCTATGAAAATCATGGAATCAGGAAAAAATGTGCAATTACAGAACATGCAATATATAGTTCAAGAGTATGTATTCCTCTTCCCATGTCTTGGTCTGTGTATCTCCTCCCCAAAAGGAACGGTCCCCATCTTTTCTGTTTAGGTTAGGACATGGATCTTCTCAGCAAACCTTACGTCTTTCTTACTTAGGCAGGATAATACGTGTTCAGGTTCCACCAGCAAGACTGATGCTCTGGCCCGGACTTGGTCACCAGCAGCCAGACTCTGATTTCAGTTATGTGAAGGCTGAGCCTAACCAACATCTTGCTTTCAGTGATGTTTCTCAAGATTTACATTCGTGAGGCCAAACTGGTTCTGCTGCAAATATCCAATTTCATTCCTCTGTTTATCAGAGATTGGGCTCTTCATGTGTGAGTAATTCTGTTTTGCTCTTAAAACTGGCTGCTCTGGGAACATTACAAGAGGATAGAAAATGTACAGTAGGATTGAGTGTACCAAACAAGCAAAACCCTGATTTTGCACAGTTCGGACTGCAAATTATTCTTTGGGAATAGGAGCTTCTCGCTTTCCTGCAGCAAACTCTTATGGAAAGGGCCTGTTAAGTCAACCTTCTGTGCCTTACATGCAGTTATTAATGAGCTTAGAGATGGAGCCGCAGTGAAGGTGTAATAAATTGATTATCACTTATGACAGTTTTATCACAAACCTGCCAATGTCGTGGGATTTAGTATGGTATCTGTGGACAAAAGGAACTGCTTGTTTTATGTATCAGCTTCTATCTGCAATTTCAAGCAGTGACATCAAAATAGATACTTTAGCAGGAGCCTTTGAAATAAGTCTCTTTCTTGTGCAAAGCTTATCTTACCTTCCCCTTAATATTTCTAACCATTATTTTTTACTGTCTTCCTTTCTTTTTATGACCCATTTTTATTTACAGTACAGCCTTTAATTTAGTAGTGCTGACACAGTTACATTAGCAGTAATAGCTTAGTTTACCATATATTCAGGCTTAGGGACAGTAGCTATGAACATGACAGATTCATTCGCGTTATTGTCATTAGCATGCTGCGTGAATGAGTTTTTGTTTGTGAAGCAACTGTTTAATGGGACTATATTACTTCCATAAGAACCCAAGTCTGGATAAGAACAGCTAGCTGCTACTTGCAGGGTACTGCTCTGAAACTTCTGCAAATTGCGCTGTGATCAGGCTGACAGATGGTGTGCAATGCCTTTTTCCAACTCAGCAGAAACTGGAAAAATATAATAAGGAGACTAGAGAGATTAGAGTCTTTATCAATGGGACTTGAAACCTAGTGCACCATATGCTTAGTATAAAAAGAGACATTCATCTGAAAAAATTAAAGCAGAGCACAGACTGAATTTATCTGTTATTCTTTGTAGACCTTGTGGATAAGTTGTAATCTGTAATTGTAGGCATAAATGGAATTGCAGCCAGTAATAAGTTGGTGCTCTGACACCTTCTTCCTTGCTCCCTAGTAGCGTGGCCTTCCTGACTGCTCTCAAAACCAAGCTGGCTCTACACAAAGGTGATTTCCTCAGCAGGGAAAGGGCTGGCGCCAGCTGGCAGCCGTCTGACCTTGCAGGCGGTTGGTGGAGGCACCTTTGGCCAATGTCCAAAGATGTATCTTCAAACATTCATAATCAGCGCTGGTGTTTCTGCAAGGATTATTATAGCTGCTTTTTATTGAGTGTTCCTTTGTGGCAACAGATAATGTGTCAAAAAGCCTCGGGAGTATCTTGCATGTTTGCATACTACTTGAAATCTAGGTTTACAGATTCTACTGCTAAATATATTGCTTTCAGGTAGTAAGCAGAGATATTAATGATGCCTGATAAAATGATGATCACTAATTCAATTGTATGGGAAACGCTGCATCATTGTTAGCTGCACAGATTTCATCTCTGTGCACATGCTTGTTTGGAGGCAGAAACTCGTAGATCTTGATTCACTGAGATACTTAGGTGTGCACCTGATTTTCAGCGCATAAAAGTGCCACTGTAGTTATCTCACCTGCTGAAAATCAGGTATTTACTGAAGAATATTCCCGAACCTGTCTCAGAATTAATGTCTGAGGTAATAGTGAAGCCAAAATGTTGCTGTGATTACCCTTTGCAGACATGAACTTTATTTAGCTCTGGGATAAGAATGACGACTAATGACACAGAAAGCAATATAGCCCCGTAGCAATTCTGCGCTCTGGGAGATTTGCCACTGAGTGTAGTAGGACTGCCACCAGGCCCTGTTTATGAATTTGCATTATATAAAACTAGTGATTTGGAAATGACAGTTTGTAATCATTTTCTCCCACTTCCTCTTGCCCTACCTGTTAACTAGCTCTTTGGGATAGGACACTAGACTGAACAAGAGCTCCTTGCAGCATGAGAAAACACAAATCTGTTTTCAATAGGTAGAGAGGCCATTCAACTCATCGTCATTCTCTCCTGACACTTCAGAACAAGATAAGAGAAAATCAGAGATGTTTTCACTTCTCTTATTCGTCCAGATGAGATTGCTGAGGCACCTAGGTCTATTAAAAACAAAAATCATACCTGGTTTAGCCTTAGGAAAGCTTCACCACAGCGAATAAATACAAAAAACACTTATAATACTACTTTCACGAAGAAACGTTCTGGGGAAGATGGACTTGGTCAAAGTTGTACTCATCCTCCATTAAGAAACACCCAAATGGAAAGGTCCATCCACATGATTCTCTTTGAAAGGTCAAATTTGCACTACAATTCCTGAAAGCCTGGGATATCCTAACCTTTGTTTCTGCTAGCAGGTCTGCAAAGTCTGGATCCTCTTTTGTACTCCCGAGCGCCTGGAATAAACGTGACCCGGACGCTGACACTGTCTGTTCTGACTTAGGACTACGGTCACTTATCTGCTAGCTTCCTTTTATGAACATAATTTATTAATCTGAAATGCTCAGAAAATATCCGGTGAAAAAAATTGTGGTAAGGCATTGGCTCTTATGGCAGCTTGGAACAACAAGGGGTAATCACTGTTGAAATCCAGCTTTCCCTCACAGCATGGGGACAGAGCATGCAGTTCGTTTCGTTCTGTTCATTACCAAGGGTTCCCTTTGTAATTTTTGTATTATGTTGATAAATGTCAGTAATAAAATGATACGTGCTTTATTGTCAGTGTTAAACTCAGACTTTATCTGATGATTTAATATCTGTGTATAACTTCTTGCCGTTATGTAAAGGAATATGGAAAGGCTTTGCAATGCTGCTGTTCGCTACAAATGAAAGCTCTTCTGCTTTGTTATTCAGCTTCGCCTTTTGTCCAACACAGTTAAGAGGATGGCTCCCGTTGCATCAGCCATTCACTAAGTGAATCATTTCACCGTAATTCTTCTTAGGAGGCTGACTCCCTTGGTACTGTGATCACAAAACCCAGATATTGACAGTAATGAACCTTTTGTGCATTTAATGCCAAACAAGAGAGAAGAGGAATTCCCTCCTGCTGTATGAGACTGTCATTTTCTTCCTCCTTAAGCACCTTATATAGATGCAATTTCTGACCTCTCCTCACCACGACCATCAATGTTAAAAAGGCCAAGTGAGACTGGGGAAAAAAGATCTATGTTAAACAATGACATATTTAAAACAAGACTGAACAAGGCACTGTAAAAGAGTGTTATGGCAGAAAATTTAATTCCATCTCTCGGAACAGATCTAGTCCATGTCCCTCTGAACTCTGCGTGTTTGATTTTCAAGCACACAGAAATACTTGGACATGAAACTCTCCATGCAAAATGCTGACAGTAGGCTGCCCATATGTTGGCCTGTCTTCTCTAAGGTCTCCAGCTGTCAAAGTTACTGGTTTTACTACTTAAGAGAGGACACCTCCAAGATGCCAGTGCTTTAAGCACCATGTAGTCTAATCCTACTCACATTTCGTGTCCATTGCATGATCCTAAAGACCTCAGTGCCTTGCCTGCACTAGGGCACTTAGCAATTTCACTCAAACTCCTTCTTGTGCTCTTTGTCCCTGAAGTAAAATGGCCTAACCCTGTAAAGTCTGGGAAACCACAATTTCCTGCCATTTTAGATACCTACTAGTTATGCTCAGTGCATAATATAATGATATATAATACAATAATATACTATAACATTATATCATATAATAATACGTAATACAATATTAAAATAAAATAACAATTTTTCCTTTTCCTTTTGGAACTGTGTAATCTTTCGGCATCCATAGTGTCCCATGGCAAGGAGTCCCTCAGCTGATTTACATCTTCTGCAAAAAACCATTTTCTTTTGAACTTGTTACTACTTGCTATCTGCCGTTCTTGGACGCTTGGTTGCCTCCCCAGTTGGAAATCTCATAGCCATGGCTCTTCACCAATTTAGGACAGTGCCAGGGGGACACAGTCAGCAGTAACACAAAAATGTAGAAGCAGTTTCAGTGGGTAAGAATTGCTTGCTGTGTTCCAAAGCAGCAAAAACCAGCATATTACTCAGAGCTATATTCAGACTCTAAATACACTTTTTCACATTGATTCATCTTTATTTATCACAGCAGATACAGAACTCAGGGCTCAGATTCATGCAACAATAAAAAAGAAAGAAAATTCTACTAGATTATAAAGATTTGTCATGTTGTCGCTATGTTTATCTTCTCCATCTTTCTTTCTGCGCATTGCTTTATGGTCTGCAGGGCCCTCAAGGGAAGGAAAAGAGAGTATTGTTTTGAAAAATACAAGTTTTTTTTTATTAAAGGATGCAAAATTAATTTGCTTCACAGCACCTAGAAGCGTATTATGACAACTGAACAAACAGAGGACACATAGCCAAATTGATCACAGTGCTCACCAGACCCTGATCTGTTGCTCTTCAGACTGCAGAATCACTTTTGCAATGAGAGAAAGTGAATTTGGAAAAACACATTTAACCACAAGTTCTTGGTTTCTGACTAACTCGGGCACTGTTAGAGCAAGCGTATAGACTCCAGAGCTACACCATTACGCTGGTGTTACCCGCATCTAAGCTAATGGTATTATGAGGTTATATTGGGTGTCTGATGCTTTCAAAGCAGAACGCTGCCTGTCCTTTGGGCAGGCATCATTGCCCTGCTCACAAACAGAACCGGAGAGAATTCGTCTCTGGGTATTTGTACGTCGGGGAATGGAGGGCAGAAATCTGTGAGGGTGCACGGTCCTGGGAAGGTAAGTCTATACAGTGCTATCCTCTATGGATGCAACTCAGCTGGCCCCAGCTGGGCCATCAGCATGATGCAGGGTAGTTGTGCTGCATGTTACATCTCCTTTTTGCTCAATGTTTTTGAGTGTGACAAGGAAGAGCCTGCAATTATTCATATAGGCAGAAATGTCACTATGGAAACAAGGAGACCATTTAGTACAGTTTGACCAGTATTGACACAGCCACTCTAATAACCCAGGAGAAAGCGAGACCTTGCATGTCTCCAGGAGACCTCCTCAAGGAACAAACTACAGCGAGGAGGCCGCAGGGCAACAAGGTTGGGGAGAAGAACGGGATGAAAACAGCACCGTGCTTTCAACAGCCTATGGCATCTGTGCCATGAAAAACAAGTCCTTAAAGCCTCTAAAATATATATTGGGGCTAACAGATATTGTTAACTCTTGCTGTTTCTCGCAAAGCCTTTCCATACCTAAAGGACTTGGGGATGCCAGAGAAAGGAGGGGACTCATGACCTTTGTAGAGCAAAGTCTAGCTAGCAGGTCCTAGGCTCATACCAGCCCTTTCGAAAAGCTCGGATGTGTGTTGCTCAAACAATGTGTGTTCAATAATAACGTCATGTTTGTACGCACGCAGTAACTGAGGGCTGATTTCTGCAGTCCTGGACTCAGAACGGAGGATGTGCCTCAGTACCATAAAATGCACAACACGTTCTCCCGTAAATCCAGCAAACATGCAGCCCAGGCAACACAGCTTGTGCGGATAGTGCAAGCCAGTTCATCAACTAAACTCAATATGTCGTTATAAAAAAAACAACTGGGCAGGGAGGGGGTGGAAACGCTGCTGCTGGTGAGCAAACCTTCCTATTTCCCTTCCCTCTCGCACTGATTTCCTCCCGTTTGCCTCAGTCCATGCAGAGGGAGGACCACTTTCCTGCTGCGGCCAGCGTGTAAGTTCAAATTAGCGCACAATGCGTATATGAATGGCTTAGGAGCAACCTAAGCCATGTGGGTAGAAACTAAAGCGCTGGCAGGCTCAGGCTACTCTGCTGTAAAAAGCCAGCAAGCGGTCATCAGTGGTTAAAGCACAAGGCTGAACAGCAGATACCTGGAGTTTGGTCACATCGTTATCACTGGCTTGTTTTCTGGTCCTAGCTCCTTCACCTAATGTCTAGCTGTTTCATTTGTCCTTCCTGAACCTTGTTTGCTGCTCTGGAGAGCAAATACGATATTATTTACTCACCACCAACTGCTGTTTTGTATTTTCAGGTGCTCTGAAATGAAGAGTGAAATTTCAGCACAACCACCTGGAACGTGTATCTAGCTCTGCTACTTGCTGCTTTTACATACCAGGTTTGTCCAGAACCTGTAAATAGCAATGTATAGGTATTAATTTGTGAAGTAGCTGCTTTTCTTCTTAATTTTATGAGTTGCTTTGGATATATGTGTTGTGCACGTGTGTGTGTGTGTGTGTGTGTGTGTACATATACATATACATATATATATACATACACATATTTGTGTGGATGCACACATACACTATGTTCAAAAATATACAAAACTAAAATTTTCTGGAAGACACTGAGCACAACTGCCCCGGGGACGTGCATGGTGTCTCTGCCCACGTGCCAGGTCTCCGTGCTGCCGGCACGTTGCCGTAATTAGTCGGTGGCTGTTTTCTGGGACGTGCAGGTTTAGCCAGGTACCCGTCTCCCAGTAGAGATATGCCTTGGTTTTGTGCCTTTAGAAGAGTGAGAAATTCTCTCTTGTTTTGGCCACTTCTACTGCAGCTGGTTTCCTTACCAGACTTCACCAGGCCCTTTCCAGTACAAGCAGGGAGCGGTGGCCTAAGGTCAGCATCATTTTGGAAAGGCGTGATTTCCTTGTGCCAATAAATTTGCTCCCAAAGATCACTAACTGATCCATTGAAACTCACAGGTTCTCTTCTTCTTCAGACCATCGTTCCTCCTCGGCACTGTTTTCCTGTATGCAACTACCTTTATTACAATGGGCAACTTAAGAAAAATTAATCCAAAAAGCCTAATGCACTTCATCTTTTATAGGGCATTGTCTCTGACCCGATCCTTTTCTTCCATGTACAAAGTGTTCTGGGTCTTGACTGCTTAGAAGCAGCAGAAATGAATCTTTCTGCAAATCCCTGCCTCCCTCAGCTTGCGATGTCTATTATTGGATTTGTTTAGTTCTGCACATGAAACAAAGATCATTGTTTTCTTTCCACTAAGGAAAGTTCATCCTGTGACTCCGTTTTAGATTCCAGCACTTCTTACTCTCTTAAATGCTCTGCTGTCACTCCGATACTATTAGAAATATGCAGGAAATCAGAAAAGTGGGCTGGGGCAACACAGAGCTGTGAACGATGCGAGGGAATCTGCCTGGTTCCTCCATGTTGGGACACGCCAGCATTTTGTTTCAGGCTGCTCTAGTAAATAGAATTTATAATATGTCCCCCCAGAGCAAAAGATGAAATATGCTCTTGTATATAATATAATTTCTGTGGGAGGAAGTTGTCTGCATCGTTAGTTATGTGGAATATGTTTTCGTTTTCTTGCATTGTGCGCTGCTTTCAAGTCTTAGGTGTCAGAAAGACTCCCCTTGGAGAACACTGAAATTAAAGGCTGAATCAAGAACGAATTAATTCTACTCCCTAATTTCAATGCTCGAGTTAGTTACCTGATCTTTGGCAACAATGTGAAAAGCAGCTTGCTGTTCTGCCATCGCGATGGCTCTGATCCTTGCAAACCAGGACAGATTTCAACATTTGATTTTAACGGTCCCTTCCCTCTCTGATGTCCGGATGAACCCAACGAGGCATTTGCTGAAGCTGCAGGATGTTTGCCACCTACCTGGGGGAGATATTTTAATAACAAATTGACGTGCTGTTCAGTCACCTATTTGCTTCTGAGCCACACAAATGATCAACCAGTTTATCCACCTTGTCAACCCATCAGTCTCGTCAAAAGTCCTTGTTAAACACCTTAATTTGAAGCCTCAAGCACCGGATAGCCGTGGCAGACTCCTGCCCCATTTCTTCTCTTGTGGAACCTCTTGGCATCCCACCTGCACCGTTCCTGTAGCCGAGGAGCCAGCAGGAAAGTGTCCTGCAGCCGTGGGCCTGGGCGACCCCTGGTTGGTGCATTTGCGGGGAAGCACTTTGTAAAATGGAATAGGAAAGTAAGAACAGCCCAAAATGCACGTACCAGTATTATTCACCATTAAACCTGCCTAGTCTTAATTTCACATGCGAAGCCCAAGAGGAATTTATGACGTACGTGTGCTCAGCTTATCAACTCATTAATTCCTAATAGGCTCTTGCAGATCAGTCAAAAGGTGTCAGTGACATGGTGAAGAATGAGAAAAAGCCGTAACTTGAATGCTACCAGCAAAAAAGAGTGTGGTCTCTTACCCGCAAATCAAGGTCTCGCATTTTCCAATTTCCTCTTCTTTCAAAGTGGCACAGAGAAGTCCCAGAGCCATCAAAAGAACATTATGCCTATTGACCTTAAAGCACATCATTGGAAAATAATCTATAATGGATACACATTATTAAAAAACCTCAAAGATCAGGCTGAACAAACGTCTCAGCTCTGGATGCAGCAGTGTCAAGTCAAAAAAATATGCAAACACAGAAAGCTCAATTCTTTAATAAGAGCACATTTAGGATCAATGACATCTATAAGTCTTTCAGCTTCTAAAGAAAAGTTTCACCCCACTGAAATTAGCTTCTCTTTTGACATAAAACACGATTGTTCGTCACGTGTTTGATACTTTGCTAGCTTTTGGAATTCAAGTCATTCCTCTGTTTCTCTTTTCCAAGTCCCTCTTAATAGCAAAGTTCAGTTTAAAAAAATTTTTGTCTTCCTTTATATCCATTTCCCACGTGTAAAACTCGCAAGGAGTTTTAGAGCTGCCACGTGACATGAAAGCCCTCAACGGTTTTACATAAACTCTACAATATATTGCTGCCACTGTGTATTTAACATCAGGTGCTACTAAAGGACATGAAATATGCCAACTTAACCCCCAGAGGTAATGGGAAAGAAGCACCTCGGCTGCCAAGCTGGGTGCTTTGGTGGGAGGGTGACAAGCAGTGGGCGTTCGCCGCGGGCACGCTCGCTGCTGGGGAAGGGGGAGGCTTCTGGTAAAACTCGCATGGCACCAGCTCTTTATATAGAAATTCCAAATTTAGATCGTCTTTTTTTGGTGCTTTCTGTCGAGGAAAAAGGCAGGGCGCTACTTCTTGTTTAGCAAACATTGCTGCCGGTGTTCTGAACAGGGAGAAGAGAAGGAGGCAGAGGAAATCCCTAATAATACAGGCGTCGTCCTTTGTTGTCCACACCCAGTCAACCACGGGCAGAAAGGAATCGGCACTGTGTTAGTGCAGTTCATGGGCTCCAGGAGGAAGATGGGGATAACAGCCAGTGTTTTTTGCTAAGATCCGGAAAACTACTTCCCATGTATCGGACTTGTAGCAGAAAGTACAACAGAAAGTTCCACATTTAGGGCCCCTCTCCTATGTACTGGTGCTCTTTCAATTTCACCAGCTCTGAGATATTTTCAAGATATAGAGGGTGCTGATATTATATGCATTTCCTAAGTCTAGGACCTTTCATCTGCAACTGCATGGCAGACCCACTGCACATAAAAAGAATTCTCAGTGGTTTTATATATATATATATATGTATGTATGTGTGTGTGTGTGTGTGTGTGTGTGTGTGTGTATGTATGTGTGTATGTGTATGTATATGTATATGTGTATCTATATGTATATGTATATGTATACATATATCCATTCATCCTGTAGTTGTTGATCGTCCTGACTGTGAGACTAGAGCAAAACGTGTCTCCAGTCCAGGTTTAGATAAAGAGCAAAACACACTGACAATTTTTGTCATCCCTGACATATCCACCCAAGCAGTGTTTGTGCCTCTGTAGAAATCTTCTACAACAACTGAGCTCTCTTTTATATAACACATTTAATGTAAGCTACAGCTGAGAGTACTCTGCTGCATTAAAGGCATCAGGGCAGTGGATGGTGGATGTGTAAAGTGAAGGGAAAAATTGTTTTACTGGTACAAAGGTTTCATCCCTATTACACTGTGGATGATGTCAATGAAGGCAAGGTGGAAATGACACAAGGAAGACCAGAAACTCCCCCTAACTCAGAGCTTCTCACCTCTGTTTGGGTGGACAGCTCTCTAACTACAGCCAGAAAGTGTCATAATTTTGTAACAAGAAGCACAAAAGTACAAGTAGTAGAGGTGGATGTCAGCGCGACAGGGGCATGCCTTGTTTTGAGAGATCAACAGGGGACGTGACCTCTTGAGGCAAAAGGCTGTCGGTAGTAGGGGAGTGAGACGTTTTTAGCTGCGAATTTCAGTGCAAAATTCAATAGCCCATGAGTTATGATACACCTGCCGAAAAGCACTGCCTTTATATAACGCAATTAAATCATTTCCAGGATGGAAAGAGAGAGAGCAGGAAAAGAAAAAGCTCCTTGGCTGCCAAAAAAAAAAATTGCACAGATCTGAGTTACTTTCCCAGCACCTCCTTCTCCTTTCATCTGCAGGAGGAAATGACATTTTTGGAGGACAAACAACTCCCCCAGTGCAGCAGATGTGGAAGAGGCAGCTCCTGGAGCAGCCTCCCTTCGCGAGGCTTGGGGCGTCCAGAAACCGGGCTCAGCACACGGGAGCTGCACCGTTACCTGGTTAGCATGAATCCTCTCTCTCATGTGCTGTTTGCAGTAATAAGTAATAAGTGGCTCTGGAGGAGACAAATGATGTTCTTAGCTGCTTCTTACCTCCCTCTACCCAGAGAGGAGTAACTTCTGTGGACAAGAATTGGAAGTCTCCCTCTAAAAAGCTCGGGACTCTTTACAGGTGTCTGAGGTGTCTACGGTAGAAACCACCCAAATCTAACATCACAGCTCTCTATGTCTATATATATATATTTACATCTATGTGCATATATGTACACAAATGCCTGTTTGTTAGCATGGGGAGAGTAGCTGCTCTTGCAGAGCTGTGTCTTTGTGGTGTTCTGATATTCTCAATTTTGTGCAGAGAGCAAGAACAGAAACAGGGAAGGAAGCAGCTTTTTTGCTCCAAGCAAAGAGCTCTTGCCATATATTTAACTGGGAAAAGGCAGAATGATATTGAAGGAATAATAACACAGAAGAGTAACAGCCCATTTCTCAAATTAATTAAACATATAATGGCCCAGCTGCTTGGTAGATGTCCTTTGAAATGCATAGAGCTATCACCCTTGCTTAAAGGCTAAATATAAAAAACACTTTTTTGTATTCTTCCCAAACCACCTGCTCCTTGTCCAGCTGTGGTCTGGAGACCCTCTGGCTCAGCAAATGAATATCACCACGAAATACCTGGGCTCGGTGGTTAGTATGGGCTTGACAGAGCTTCCTATGCATTCTGGCAACAGATATTTTTAATGGAGGCACTAACCAGAAAAGCCTGCAATTATATATCATAGATTCTGAATGTCCCATTTATCAGAGTCATCCCACTTATGGGAAAATCAATAACACTTTGAAAACACTTTTAATGGCTTTTTTCCATATGTACAGCTGAAGGAAAGCAATGGACATCATCCTCATTTGGCAAGAATGACATGTTCTTACTGAAAAGCAAACTTTTGTTAAAATAATAATTTCTATACCAGATTTGAAACTAGCTTTGATGAATATCCTGATTCCTGTGCTTGTAAAAACAGTGTTATAAATGACACAGAAAATGGAAATATTCTTTAATGTAGATTTTCCTAAGGAAAAAAATTTTTTGAAAGTTTGTCTTCAAAACAACAAGCCTTTTGATACCAAAAATTTGACTAATTGCAGTCAGTTATCCTACTAAAATGTCTTAGTCTGAAATGTTCTGCTGAGTTAAGGGCTATTTTCTTTCATCATTTCTCCCAGAAAGCACGGTGGCACAACAAATTCTATTGAATAAAGCATTGATAAGAGACAGAGATCAAACAGAGAGAACATCAAAAACCAGATAACTTGTAAAAACAGCTGTTGCGAAATGTCATGATTATCAAGCCCCAAATGAAAATTTCGTTTTCACCCAGAACCAGATGTAGTTTTTATGGACCTCAGCCTGTCGAATGGTGGAAGGTCCCTGCTTCCAGGTCTCATGAGTTGTAAAATGACATCTGAAATCTGTTGGTGCCTACAAGCAGAGCGTTGCCCCAGCTGGATTTGAGCACCGTGTAATTTTGATACCAAATTTCACTTTCAGGCAGAGAGAAGGGCAAATTGCTGCAAAGGGTTTCTTTCCCAGTCTCCGGGGCTCAGGAAGCTGGAGCCGGAGCCAGGAGGGATGGACTGGGGAGCTACACGCGGGTCTGCTTGCTGCGGGCGCATCAGAAGTACGATTTATCACATGGCTCTATAATTGACTACATAAATAACAATACCGGGCCTGAAAATAAAAGCAGCTTAGCCGAAATTTATATTTCCCCCAGAGCCCGTAACCAGGAATTCATCGTTCTCCGTGACTCCTGTTCTATAGGTGGCAGAGTACAAAAGTGAGGCTTGCCAAAAAACTTTGTAAACTCTCTCAAACATTTCTAAAACAGTTTGTCTGCAACAGATTTCTCCTGCACTCCCAGCAAACGCCGTGTGTGGTACAAACACATTTTTGGTGCGCGCTGGGGAGCCTGCATACGGCGCCAGCAGGTCCCCGGGGCTCCGGCACCCTGGGAAACGCAGCCGCTCCCAGCCCAGGGCGTGGGAAATCGTGCGACCCTTTGGTCGAGCCACAGCAGCTCCTGTTCGGACAGACGGAGTGGAGACAGCCAGATGGCCGGGGGTATCAGTTCTGTTAAACTGTCTCCTCTCTCTTCTCTCTTGGGCCACCCCGGGTTGTTGGGTCTCTCTTTCTCGGTGGTGGAGATGAGATTGCCCTTTACGGGACAAGGCAGTCCCTCCAAGGAGGTACAGTGGCTACTGGAATCTCCCATCGCTCTGCCTGGGCTGCGTTTGCCCAGTGGATGCTTTAGGTCTATGGAGTTGTCTCTTCAGGACTCCTGGACATTGGAAGCACTAAAGGAAAGAAAGAATAGAAGCACATTGTGCCGTATACAGAATATTGCACCTCTTTGCCTCTCTTTTTTCAACGATGCAGGTGATAGGCTCTTCATTCAGCCTTCAGTCCCCATGGTTTGTAAGCTCCTTGGAGCTACACTGGAACAAAAATTGAGGACTGGGCTCCCAACTGACATTTTAAGAGTCAATATTCACAAATGCGTTCCCCGTAGGCAGTGGAGTTTCCCTATAACAGAACAGCTTTTAAGTTAGCGATGCTGGGTTTTAACGTTTGTTTGAGGTGGAAGCAACTCCTGGACACGTCAGCAGAGTATCACAAACGCAGTGCAGAGTGCATGTGTCCACTGCAGCCAGAAAGCGCGCTGCCATGTGCAGCAGCTCTTCCTCCGTTCCCGAGGGCTTGGAGGTTTACCAAGATGTGGGTTCAGAAGAGCCAATATTTAGTTTATGAAAGAGAAGGTTTAGAGGCAGCTCAGTTATCGTTCACAAGGACCTACACAGCATACTGCAGGACTCAGCAGCACCTCGACATGGTTTCCCCAGATGCAGCTGTGAACTGAAGGCACATGCATTCAAAGAGGAGATAATATTCAGCAGTGAAGCTGATTAATCCAGGGACAACATACCTTGGGAATCTCTGTGTTGCCTGAATTTTTAAAAAAGGACTATTACAGGTATTCCTAGAGGACACCACTTTTTCAGAACATCTTCTAGCCACTCTGTGAATGTGCTGCTTTAAATGGTCATCAAAACCTGCAGTGAGGCTGAACATTTGAGGCTCCTTTTCTGAAGAACTGGGGACCACTGTGATCTTTTTGCAGTTATGATGGTTACGGAAATGATGTCAGAGGGAGCAAAGGACACCTGCTGAGCACGAGGGCATCACCTACAAGACCTAGACAGGACCTTCACCCTCCCCCCACTACTGCAATGTGCACTCTACTGCTGTAACAATATGCGCTTACATACAACTTTGCATTCAAAAGGAGCTTTTACAAGGAGGAAACAGTTGCTATCCATTTGCAGTAGAAAATTGAGGTCAGTTGTCCAAGGCTGCACAGCAAGTCCTTGGCAGAGACCGCACCAGATGATGGACTTGGGCTGCCAGTTCCATAGTCTGACTACAGATCATCTCAGCCAAATTATTGGTGATTCAGTAATTTTTTTCAATTTTCTTCTGAATCTTCAGGGATTGCGAGCTGTGAGACTAAGGGCAGTTTGACTCTCCAGACCGATAGTCTAATCAGGTACTTCAGTTCCAAAGTTCTTGGGTAGATTAGAAAGTCGTTTTCATTGTCATATTTAGATTCGTTAGTATCCTGTCAAATAAATTACCTCCGTTCCCTCTGATGACACTTGGGTGGAAGCCAGCCCCAAGCACACCACGCCGCCGCTGACAGCCGGCTGTGTTCTTCCTAGCCAGTTGTCAGCCGGAAAAAAAAATCATTACAAATTTTGTCACTGTCATTTGGTCCAGATTGGACAAATTATGATAGAAACTTCTATGTTTCATGAAAGCAGAACCGTTGACTACAAGCAGCATTTGCTGGCACTTGCTCCCTGTGCTCATTATAACCCTTTCTGGCGTTTCCCAAAGAGCAAGGAGAGGCCTTGGAGTTGTCCGATGGCGAATAATCCCCAAAGTTTCATCTCTGTGTTTAAGCCGTCAGCGTGTGGTTGTTCCCCACAGCCCCAGCCTTGGAGGCGGGGGGACAAAACGATTGTCAGAAATGACGAACATGGATCTCCAGCTTCTGATTGATTTGCAACCAGTGGCTGATTCGTCGTTATAACTGACTCACGTTTTAGATAGCTTTTTGGCATACTTCCACCACCTACTACAATACAGATAATTCTCTCACAATGTACCAAAGATAATGCAATTATTATGGAGTTTCCATAGACATGTTTTATATTATCTACTTAAAATAATCCTATTTCCTTGCCATAATCTAATCTGGCTGTGACTTGGTTTGCCCTAAATGAGATATATATGGTTCAAGACAACTCAGAAATAATAAACAAGCATGCTATACCCCAGTGCTTCGATGCAGGCAGTATGGATTCAGAGGAGCAGGTTTAGTGCAAAGTCTGGCTTGATGTAGTTTTTTTTCTAATCTGCGGGCAGCACAGTATTTGAAGGCATCACCGATCTCCAGATGGAGATGCCCCGGGACGCGTAGCCTGAAACAAGACTTGGCAATACAGTTAGATTAAATAAGGATTAATGGGGTTTAAGCTCTGTGCTGCACTTGTTTTCTCTGGGAGATATGTCTTCCCCACATCAAACAGCTCAGAAAACTCGGTGACCACGTGAAACATCCTGTACTGTTGTTCATGGTGAGCGTATGGGTGATGTGAAAATTTCCCCCATCTGCTCCAGAAAAGGGGTTTGGAGCTTGGGTTTTTTTTTTTTTTCCCCTTTCTCACTCTCTAATGATCTGTCTGATGCAGGATGAATTTACTGTCGACCAAAAGCCACGACGGTCTTTCAGTATCCATCAAAGCCTCCCAGTCTCACATTCATCCTCTGCAACTACAAACATTCATCGTTCTTCCTCTTCCTGTCTTCAAAACCTCATATCATGGATGGGCAGGAAGCATGGAAATTCAGCTGATTTATACGGAAAGAAAGAAAAAAAAATCTCTTAGTGACATACGAGCCCGGAGGCTGCCCCGTGTTGTCCTCCAGCCGCAGTAGCACCTGGCGGGGGCCCTGCAGGGATGTGGCTGTGCATTTGTTTCTCCAGTCCTGAGCCCCGTGCCCCACTAATGCGCTTTTCCTGTTGATATGTGTTTTTAATAGGCAAACACTCAGCCTGCAAAGCCCAGGCATCCTTTCAGATTTATTGCCGCTGCTGAAAAACCTGATGGAAACAGGAGGACTCCTAGGTACAATACGAGCAGCGTTTTTGCCATGCTTTAAAGTCAGATTAGTCAATACAAATGGAGGGCCCGATCCTGCTCTCAGCCTCAGAGACGGAGCATCTATTCGAGGATCCAAGCACCTTGTTCAGCAAAGCACCTAGGCGCGTGCTTAACTTTACAGACGTGGATCTTACTTTGTAAATTCGGTGGGATTTATGACTATGCTTACGGTTAAGTACAGCCCCGAAGTGGCCTAAGTGCGGCGATGACAAGGGATGGACTGTCTCACAAGGGGACAGTCTCTGCCCAGCCGGGTCTTTGAGCAGGTTTGGTGCCTTTGGGAACGGCTGCGTCGGTGCTGCCGGCAGCGGGGCCAGCGCCTGCGAGGATGGGGAGGCAGAACTGCCTCGTGGAGGCGCATCTGCCTCCCTCCGACCCAAACGGCTCGCGTCTCCTTTGCGACGTGATTGATATCAAGTGCCACGGTTGCGATCATCGAGCAGACGCCTGAAAAACTGCCATCTTCCCCAGGCTTCGCTCTTGTCTCTGAGTAGAGGATTTGTCTGAATGCTAACCAAACAGAAAGCCCCAGGTTTTCTGCGCTTATCTGTTTCCTGGAGGTAAAATAATATGCACTGTAACAATCATTGCAGTTTTAAGCCCCTGAATTCATAATATTTCTCATACCTTTTCTATCGTCTTTAGAATTTCTCTGTTACCACTGAATTGCAGCCGCTAATTTGTATGGAAGAAGATGCAGCAAATTTGGCACATGTTAACATGCAGCACTTTCCAAAGCACGGAGAGCAGGCCCACGTCGCGGTAGACACTGCAAAACAGCAGCAAAACCTAATCACATGTCATAACATGTAATACCGCTAATCCTTGTTTAACCTGCTAGCTGCATTGCCCAATTTTATTTCAGCACTAAGAGAAGGTGCAGAAGCCCCTGACAGCGAGAGCAACGCGCGCAACCTGGAGCTTCTCAGGGTTAAATCTCCCGGCCGTGTCGGCTCGCCGCCCTCCGGGGAGAAACGCCCGCGGTGGCCGAGCTGCCCGCTGGCGGGTCGGTTGCTTCTGTGTCGATGAGCTATCGCTCCCACCGTTCATCACCCTTCTTCTGGCTGCTTTGGTGGTGGGGCAGGCAAGGATGTGGAGGGCCTCCCATTCAGCATCCGAGTCGCACAGCACATGCTGAAGAGCTCACAAAGTTAAGCCAGGTTCAGATACACAGCTTTAATGTTTAAAATGTCAGCAATCCCCAGCAAAGATCATTCAGAAGAATTTAGCTGCTTCAATCCTAAGCAGTCTAATCAAAACGCTTTTTGAAACATTGGAATATATGAAAATGAGGCCCTTTAAAGCAGATAAAACAGATTCTGCAAAGTAATTGTGCACGCATGTAAAACATTCATCCAGGGCACAGTTCACTGGTTTTATATTACAAATTTCAAACAACGTCTCATGAATTAATGCTGAATGTAGTATGGGAGGTTACGCGAAGAAACAAAGTGCAGTAGCACAAAAATACTCCAAAACCCTAAATAAAATCTGCAGTCTATCCTGCTTTGTCCCCAAAACACAAGTTCCTGCTTCACCCATTAATTACAGTGACTGGTACATGGGACTTTGGGGATTCGATCTCATTATTTCAGCGAGGATAGATCATAAAAACTGGCTGCAACAGAATACTGTACCCAGTCTGAAAAATGCAAGCCGGGAAAATGGAGTACACCATCATCCCTATTCTAGTCAAGCCAATTACATCCTTTTTATTAGGAAGAGAGTAAGTATTTATTCACTCCTTCTCAGCCTATCGATAGCTTGCAAAGGCTGACTCCCCCGGCTCCTGGCCCAGCCCTAGCACCGAGGCCCATATCCAACCGCAGGGTGGGGGTTTTTTTTGGTATATCGTTACAGCACCATACATATAGACACATGCTTACATCCTCAGGATCTGTCTTGTTCTCTCCCTGGAAAGCCTTGGTCCCACCAAGGGGTCTCCACATTTCTCTCCAAAGGAGGGATTTTCATTTCTACCATTTTTTATGAATTGTCCAAAGATTCCCCACCCCGTCTGTGTGGGCAACCCCCCAAAGGACCCCTAACTCGTCCTTTCCTGGGGTCAGCTCGTTTACAAAATGAGCTTGCATCCCCTCGGCACCTGCAGGCATTGGGAAAGCGCTGGCCGAGCAGCTCGGAGGGTCAGACCCGCAGGCTTTTCCTCCACATTTGAAGATGTTAAGGTTAATATTAATACTAAGGGCTAATTTTTAGGCTTCTTATTCCCTGCTTCCCATCTGGAAACAGGGCTTTACGGCAGCAGCGAGGCAGCGAGGAGAGCACTCAGCGCTTTCCTTCTCCTTCAGTCGATGTCTTCATAATCTCTCAGTTTTTCAGCTATCTCTAGTTTTAGGCTGCGTTTTTTTTTTTTTCATGCCAATCGGCATGTGATAAATTGGCTTCTGGAGGAAATTAGTGAGGGCCTATCTCCCTCAGCCACACGCTCGGGCTGGCAGAGATCTCTCCCCGTCCGTAACCCGGCAGAGGCTGCCGTGCCTCCCCTGGCACCCTCCGCGGCACAGAAAAGCCGGGGAGATAATAACCTCTGACTGCAAAAGCTAGGGAAGAGTTTCTTCGTTCAAGCCACAGCATGAGAGAAGCAGCAAGGCCACCGAATGGCCTCCATTCCTCCAGGACCTCTTTATGGTCACCATTGAGAAGAAGGTCACGGGCCACCCGACGTCGAGCGCGCATCCAGGTGCCGGCGGCACCGGCGGCACCGGCCGAGCACGGGAGCCCCCAAAAGGCCGCCCGGCCCCCTTTGCGACCCACGGGCTTTGCAAGCCGGGCTCAGCTCCACAGTTTGAACGGCAGACAGACACCTTGCACAGAAATCCTAGTGGCAAACCCTCATATTACGTCGAAAAGTGGAGGCGTGGGGAAATGTGAGCAGACCTGCTCTATTTTAGGGCCTCCTGATAAGCCGCTTCCACTTAAATTACTGAGCTGACTGCCAGTTCGTGGAGTTTGCATTCCAGTTTCATCCTGCTCATAATATTTCCAAATATTTATAGACTTTCATCAAACATTGCAAAACCTCTTGTTTCTCTTCCCATGCTCTGTGCTGGTAGTGTCGGATTAAACGGCCAGAAGAGTGAATGAGCGCTCAAATCTTGCCAAGAAAAGGTTTTGCAACGGCCCCGGGACTGCACACCTTAAAAACATAGACCAAATTCTTGTCGGTCCCCTTGGCAAAAGGGGAAAGAAAAGCAGCAAACAGACGAGGAAGCAAAGCAGGGATGAAAGCAAAGCTACGGGCAAGCAAGCATCTCTGCAAGCGCGGGAAATTCAGGCCGAGAAGACACGCGTTGCCGCGTCGGAGCCGCACCGGCCGTCGGGAAGCGCGTGCGGGACCGGCAGAGCCCTCCCAGCTGGAAGGCTCCAGCGCTGGAAATTAATGTGCACGCGTCGTGCATGCTGCGCGCGAGACAAACCGCCGCTGAATAATTTAAGCAACATTTTCCAAAGGCATTGAGCAGGCGTGAGTGCTTCTTGTTTTTCATTGCTTTGCATTATGCATGCAAGAGGCTCTAAATTACAACTCTTCGTACCCTAATTTCTTTTCAAATAAGTGCCCATGGGGCATTGGGGGGGGGGGGAGGCAGAATTTCATTTCTCACCGAAGTTAGCTGTTCTCCGTATCGGCACAGATCTCCAGCAGAGACCCCGATGCTGCTAAGCCGAGAGGTATTTTTCACCCTTCCACAAGTATGCCTCCAACCTGCGTTGACTGCAGACGTGATTTTCAGCCTGCAAATAAAGAGTTGGAAAGACACAGCATTTACAGTGACAGATGTCCTGGGCTTTCATATCAATGGCATTCCCAAGTGTGTTCCCCAGGAGGCAGCACTAACAGTTGTTGACTCAATAATTTTTTAATGAACAATAAGTTATGAGGTGTTATGTCATTTATTTTGAGGTATATTTATTCTGGGTCAGAAAAAAAAAGAAAAAAAGACAAGACTATTGCATTCGTTTTTCCTCCTTTTATTTTAAGATGTTAGGCCTGCAGCGGGTCTGACTACGTTGGGCAAATGACTTAGTGGCTTACTAACAGACGGTCATCGTTAAGAAGTTTTTACTAGCGAGATATCTGCTTATTTCCTTATATGTTGTTTACATATCCCGGCATATATACTTGTATACGTGTGTGCGCTTGCCCCCGGCTCAGTGGAGCCGGGACATCACGCCGTGTCGCCTTTCCTTACGTTTTAGCATGCCGGCAGGCTGACCGCTGAGCGAGGGGCGCCGGTGACCCTGCCCGGGCTGAAGCCCGACCCGTCCTGGTCCAGCACGCGGGGAGCGTTCGCTCGCGGGCGCTGGTCCGGGACAGCCGCCACGCTGCCCCCGCCACAGCGGCAGGCCCGGCAGCACGCGGCAGCCAGCCGCACGGCGCAGTTTTAATGGTGCAGCTTAGAAACGTACCCAAAAAAATCTGTGCGTGGACAAGGAGAGGTAAAATGGGTCCCCTAAGCTTACAACAACACTTACTCTTAACGGCATCAAACCGTAACTTTGGCTTGATACATAACGTGGCAGCCGGGGGGGGGAGGCTGGCGCCAGTTTGGGAGACGGAAGGTGACGGGATAAAATGAAACTATTTTTAAATAATTTTTTTTATACAAAAGAAAAAATAAATAAAGAAATAAAAATCGTTTGGGGAGCGCGTAACGACCGCGTGAGCGAATCCTGGGGGCTTGTCTGAACCCTCCAAGCCTTTGATGGAACAACTCCCTCTTCCTGCACGGTTGCCTTCGCTGTTTTACAGCCCTGCCTGCGCCGCGCTTCGGTGCGACCAAAGCCGCAACTAAGCTGCTCGCTTGCTAGACTAGATCAGGCTGCGGTTCAGCTTTGGCGCCCTACCGGCCGAGCGCGCCCTCTCTGCCCTCCCGTGACGCTGCAACAGCCCTTGGGGCGCTTGTGGGCCCCGGGTGGGTGGGGGGTTTCTTTGGAAATAAAACATACCCTGGCAAGCACCAGCACCTTTTCTTCTCGCGCGCTTCCCATCGAGCCGGCGAGCCGGCGCCGTGCACCAGCTGCTTCACCCTCCCGGCTAGGAGGGGGGGTGAGACGGCGGGGAGGAATCCGTCAGCCACCCCTAGGTGCCAAAACGCCCTTCACCGCGCGGGATTCGACCCCTTTCCGCTCACCGCCATGGCAGGAAACCACCTCTTCCCCTGTAGGTAACGGTTATTGATTAAACCCCAGGCTTTCGCCCCGGGACCTTTTGTTGCCCAACGGACCTGACGTTCCCGGCTGAGCGTGAAAACGCACGTCGAGGCTTTCCGCAGCGTCTCCGGTGAGGTATGCACCAAGCTCAGCATTTCTACCAGCATTTCAGTCACGAAAACGTAGGGTTCACGGCAAGACCCACAACGGGCCTGCCTGCAGTTTTGCCTGTACCCTGGAAGTTTATGCTACCCATCTGTAGATACTAGAGTACTGTACCGCAAAACCATTGCTTTTCTGCTCCTTGTTTAAGGTGAGATCCCTGCGCCTCTTTCCCGTCCCCTTCGGCCCTCTTCTAACCCTCTCGCCGGCTGCTTTAACGTTGCGGACACCTTTTCTAGCTGCAGTTTCTCACTTCTCTCCTCTTTGCTTCCCTAATTACATGAAAAAAGGATTTCACCTCCGTTTCCTCAGCTTTTCCCCAGCAGGCGGACCTGAGAGCTTCTGGCTCCGCTCCCGCGTAGCTACCAGTGCTTTGTATCGGAGAGCTCGGCATCCCCGGGAGCCTCATCCTTCAAGAGCAGGATTTGCCCCTCGCCCTCGGTCTCCCGACACCCGCTGCCTCCGCCTTGCTCCCTGTCCTGCGTAGCAGGTAATGACGACGTCTGCTAACTGACTCATCGCTCACGACCCGCTCCATCACTTCTTTTTTCAGCTGGGCTTCCTCAGTCCCCAGGGTCTGGCTGCGTGGGCTGCGCTCTCCCGCGGCCCTGGCTGGACGTCTCCGGCTGGAGTGGCCACCGAGGCCGCCGTGCGCCCCCTCCGCTAGCGCCGCTGGAGAGCGTCTTTCGCAGTGCCAGGGCGCAACCTGACGGAGGGAAAAGCGCTTCGATTTGTCGCTGTGGCCGTTTCCCCAGAAAGGCCGCGCAGACGCCGATTCCTGCGGGAACGGTCTAGCTGAGACATTACGTGCCAGGCAGTTGTTTGAACGAGCTGGGGCGAAGCTGCCTGGGAACCCATACGGCAGGGGAGGCTCGGCTTCGCTTCAGGTTGCAAAGCGCCGCAAGGCATGATTCGGGGTGAGGAAGAGGTGGGAGGAGCGGCGGGTGCAGGAGCACCAGCCTCAGCCCTCGGGAGACGCAGGCCAGTTTGCAAGGCGCTTCCCGGCGTGCCGGGCGCGTTGCTGCGCCTCCTGTCCCGGGCAGCGCCGCCGCGGGACAACGGCCAAGGGAGGCTGCTCAAGGAGCAGGAGGAGGTCGTTTGGGTGCATCCAGCCTCCGTGCTATTAGATACGACTTGTCAACCCCGTTGATTCGGCTGGGAAGCCAAGGGAGAGGGATGCGGTGCCAGGTGAGCCCTGCTTTTTCTGCGAGTAGCTGCAGAAATGCATGTGCCAGAGACCAAGAGGCCACCTAGGTCTGTAGGACCTTTGGTCTCATCGGGATAATGGGAAAATTAATGGATGTTTTATCAGTGCAAAACATGCTTTTTTTTCCTGAATGTGAACCTCCAGCCAAAGAAATGCTGACCGCAGGTCCTGGCACTGCTCCTCTGCCAGCGCTGGCTGGAGGAGCAGCCTGAACCAGGAGCTGCTCGAGGGCAGACACCCACTTGGGGCGCTGCAGTGGCCACTCTCACCACGAGGGACAACCCACCCCTCCGAGGACCACGTCAGAAACTGCCCAGCTGGGCCTGAGGACACCCTGCTGTGACCAAAAGGGCTTTCCCAGGGTGCCGGCCGGATGCTGCACCAGAGGGTGACATGGAGGTGGCAGGACCCGGGTGCTGGAGCTTTAGGAGACAGAGGGGACCTGAGCCGCGGGAGCCCGGACATCTCCTCCGGATGGAGCCGAGGACGTGGCTCCAAAAGGAGCCGGACGCCTGCACCGGGGCTGTGGGGTGCGCCGGGACAGAGGCGGCGCACATCACCCAGGCTGGCTTCGGGATGGAAAACTATTTCAATTTGCGATATTTTTGATTCGGCTTTTGTGCAAGTAGCTGACACTCATTCTCGGCGATCTTTTCACAGCAGCCCCCGCCGGCCCTCCCTCCACCGCGGCGAGCAGCAAAGGGCTGCTCTGTTCCTTCCCTGCCGCCCGCTCGGAGAACGACACCAATTTGCTCCCGCTGTTCTTCAGCCGCTTGGCGAACATTATTTCCAAATTACAGCCCTGTACAAAATTTCGCTGTCCCCAGCAGGAGCAGGGGAAAACGAGGTGGAGATTTTTGAGCCCGGCCTCGTGCAACTGTAAACACGAAATGGGGAAAGTGCTAATGATGAGATTAAATCTGACACTCGCATTGTGCTCGTTTTTGTGTGCATTGAATTCATATGATTGATAGAGCTCAAGGAGAAAGAACACGTTTTTGTGCTTCATGAGCCCTTTTCTCTGAAAACAAGTTTCAAAGTGCTCTAAAGCCCAAACCAGTCCAAAAGGTGTAGGAAACAGCCGTGCCTGCTTACTGAACCAGGGGGGAACCAGGATTCCTTAGTAAAAGACGCACTTCCCAAACCCCAGCCAACTCTGGCCCCTGCAGCCACGTCCCCCTGGGCGTCACTGACTCTTTCTGTTACAGCCTTCCTCATCTTTATTCTTCTCCAGAAGACACCAAAGCTCTTAAATTTATTTTAAGGATCCGTTCCTCGACTCGTCGCGTAAATCACTTTTGTTAGGCTAATAAACCGAATCAAAAATGTAAGGCTCTTTCCAGCATCACTTTGAGGAGGTAGCATCTTGTTTTAGTCATTCTTTTTATCCCTTTTATTTTTTTTTAAATAGCACTCAGCAGCCTCCTCTCTGTCTCTAGGCGCCCTCGCAATTCAGCGCTCAGCAGCCCTCGGGGTCACGCTGGGTCCTTGCCAGCCACCAACATCCCAGTGCGCAGTGAGGGTCATTTCAAAGCCGACCGGTTAGACGACACGGGCAGGCCTAGCAAGAGACGGGTGATGCTCACTTTGATGTGCTTTCTGCTGATACCTCCAGGCGCTATCACTGTATGATAGCGGTGGCAAAAGGAGATGGCAAACATTGTTGCCTAATTAACCCTTTCCCAAAGGGCTTCCAGGTTTGGACTATGGATTCGTGGACAGGGCGGGCAAGCTGGCTAAGTAAGCCCAACCATCACTGCCTACCCAATTTATTCTTAGGCATACCGAGCCTCATCCTCAGGTAGGAGGTAGCTTCCGTCAGCGCTCACCAAAGAGGTCAACATGAGTGAGGAGAAATATTTATGGCTTCCTTTTTCCCTGTTTCATGATGGCAGCGAGGAAGGCAGCACTTCACATCTTCTCTCTGAGCCGTTGGACTTTGAGGCATTCAATCTCCCAAAGGGAGCTATCAAGAAAATCCCGAAAACAGCTCAGCCCTGGCAGTTAGCCGGAGGCTGGATTCATCTCCCACCAAAGTCAAAGGGGAGGTCGCTCCTCCTCCGCCCCACTCCCGGTCGGAGCCGTGGCAGCTCTTCCACGGGCTGAGGTGGACTCTGGGCCGGACAGGCTGAGGACCACAACCAAAACCAGCATCTCCCCAACCACTGAGTGCCAGGCACCCAGTCCCATGGCCCGTCCGTCTATCAAAGCTACAATCCTGCTTTTTGCCAAACCCATGTAATATTTTCCAGCTTCTCTCTCGGTTATTGAAGAATGAATACAGCTGGGAAATAGAGGCTGTGGGTGATTTTTCCTTCTTGGGAGAATGTTGTTGCTTATTGTTACATTTTTTGCCAAAAGCCCGTGTAGGCTTTTTAATTGAACCCTCACCACACCCTGGGCTCAATTGCACAGCTGGCCAGGTGCCTCGCACTGGAATTAGGTGCTTAATTAGCTTTAAATCTGGCCTCATTTCTGTTGACAAATGATAGCCAGCTTCCGAAACGATATATCGAGAAGAAAGCAATTACCCTGCCACGGATGGCTGGAAAACACACATGTAATTACTCGTCACATATATCTCCACTTCAAGACAAATAAATCGAAGAAGTCACCCAATAACCCTCTACCTGCTTTTATTTCTAGACCAAGCAGCCAACCGCACATCATTAATGGTCTTGCACTAATGTAGACTCAGAGTAGAACATGCAACGCTTCATCATGAGCGTTGTCCTTTCCAGTCATCAAAAATTGCCAAATAACTCCTAAAATGACATGAGCACTTTCTGAAGGGACGCTGGAACCACATTTCTCTGTCATTTTCTCTAGTAATTGTCATTTATTTGGGCCTGTTCCTGGCTGGCAGGAGGGATGGTTATACAGTAACAGAGCGGGATATTAATTATGCTGCTTTATAAAATCTTCACCTTACCTACAAGCAGATATTTATTACGCAGAGATGCCTGTGCACGCAAGTACATCAAGCTACAAGCAGTTATTAATTGTGTGTAACGTCACTGCTTACGGAGCTCCAACACCATTACCACCTAGAAATGGATTCGGGAAGAGAATTTTCATAAGTTGGTAGGAAAAAATTAACATAAAATGATGGCACGCATCGAGACGGTAGTTTTAATAGAGGACTGCGTTTTTACCGCTACAACCAAGCCAGCAGTAGATGCAGCAGATGACTGCTCAGGCGGTGGAGCTCGGCGCCCAGCTCAGTCTGGTGCCCGTCCCCAGCACTGTGACACTGTTGGGGAGGGTCTCCGTGGTGGGAACAGCCCCTGGCACAGCTATGGCCTTGCTGAAAGAGCAGCTCTTGCCGGACTGCAGAAATCCATTTTGCCAAGAAATGCATCGCATTTCATCCTCACTGTCCGGGTTATTCAAAATTTTCCCTTTTCCCCAGATATTCAAGCCAAACGGACTTTCCTGTGTTTCTGAGGACAGAACATTCAAGTGGAGAGAGAACAAAAATTGCTGCTTCGTATTAGCAGCTGCCTACTAATATTAGAGCTGTTACTCTACGAAGGAAAAGCAAACTTCCCGCTCTGCACAGATGGCTCGCGAAAATCTGAGAAGTGCAGGTCACGGAAAAACGACTCGTCAAGAAGTGACTCACGCACCAAATAATCGGGCATTTGGCTCCTTTTCGCTGCACGTGCCAAGAGGAGCCGGCTGGGTGCCCTCGAGCCGGCACGGCCGTGGGCTTCCTCCGCTCGCCCCACTGCCCCCGGCCGTGGTCTTCTCCTAGTCATGAGGCCATTCCACTCTTTTTGCAACATAAACCCACTTCTTCAGAATAACCCGTGGTTACCGTTGTTAAATGCTGTTTAACTAATCTTTTCAGAAACTTGCCTGTTTTATGGGGGTTTTCTTCAAGTTTTTTTTGTTGTTTTCTTTTAAAAATTACTTCTATTAATTGGCATATCAAAAGCCCACTTCTCTGACCTTTCTTCTTTTCAAGAAATAGGAAAAACCAGAGAAAATAAATGAGAAACCCTCTGAGCCACATCAATAGAAATATGACTCAGTTCAGGGAAAAAAAAAATCCTTTTTTTACAGTTACCACCGTTTTCTTAATTTGTTTCCATTTTTCAGTCATGTCTCCTCCTGAGCCCGAGATACACTTCTGGGATGATGTTTACGGTCTCTGCTTGCATAGCCACGGCTATGCCTGAAATGACAACGGCGTTGCTATGGGGTCTTTCAAACACTACATGACGCAGCAGATGGCGGTTGGATGTATAGATCTGAGCTGCCGGAGGGGTTATACGAACAGCCGTCTGCAACTGCGACTGGCTCGGGGGAGGCTGGAGGCTCACTGGCCTCTTTGTCGCCCTTTTGGGGTTTGAAGGCTATTGCACGTTCGCCTGTGATTTTAGCCACACGCGCCGGGCAGTCCCTACCTGCCCGGGGTCCCCAGCTTCCCAGGAAGGGTCCAGCTCCTTCTCCTCGGGGCACATAGCAGGCTCAGTCCTTAAAGGTCATGACCAGTGGTCATGCCTGTATGATCATAGCACCAGAAAAGAGAAGCAAAAGGTAAATAAATAAATAAAACGTAGTACCGAAGAAAAAGAGTAAAACGTGCAAAAGAAATTTAATCAGAAGAAATTATCAAGGAAAACAGCCTACGAGACACAGACCAAACCCTGGAAGACCACCTAGATGATGCTATTTAAGGTTCATTCTAGGGAAATGAAAGGGAGAAACAGGAGCGGAAGCCAATGCAATTCAAGAGCAAAATGCAGAGCAATGGCTGAGAAATAAAAAAGTATTAGCCAAGCTATAACGGGCTCCAGGATAGGAGGGTGGGAATGGGTTCCTCTAAGAGCTCGTGCGTGGGTAAATACCAAAGAGCTGGTGGGGAAGTGCCTTCTGAATGTCAAGGAAGTCCCTCTGAGCAAGCATTACAGGATTTTAGGATTTTCTTTCTTTCTAGAAATTATTGATAATTGCCTAATAGTACTGACATTGCTTCTTTTCGGGCAACAGTCATGAAAGGGAGCCTACCTCTCCTAAAGGTGATTCCTGGGAGACAACAGAGGAGGTGGTAGAGACAGGACATTTTTTTTCCTGCTATCTATTTTTATCTATTTTAAGCCTTTCTATGAGGAAGGCTTAAAGATAGGACTCAGCCAGGAGTCCTGGCTTTGCAGCGCGTGCAGAACGGAAAGCGGCTCTGGCATTTCAGAGACAATGCTAAAACAAAGCTCTGAAAAGCAAGACTGTGCATGAAGTACTGAACATTCAACCATGACTCAAGGCAAGCGGGGTTACGCGTTGAAGATGCTGCAAACCGTGCCGTGGGAGCGAACAGCAGAAAAGGGCACGGGGCAGCGGAGGCACAGGGTTGCATCGGGGTCTGCTCACTCCTCCCTGAGGGAAGACGGAGGTGACCCCCCCCCTCACCCCGTGCCGTCATTTTGGGGACACATGAACTGACCCCAGCGAAGGCCACCGGATGTCATGGCGATGTTTTGGAAGTGCGTCCAGAACGGCCTCCGGGGCGAGGAACGGCCATCCGCTCAGCTCCCCAGGGAAGCGGCGCCCCGCGGCCACGGGGCCAGAGCCGCTTCAGCTTTTCATCACTCGTCTCTCGGGCGGGAGGCTGTTACAGGGCCTTCGTTGGCGATAGGAGGTGGGCCGGAGGCAACGAGGAGGCGCAAAGCAGGCAGCCCGTCGAGACAGGAGCCGACATTAACTCATGCGTTGGCCAGAATCCCCCAAACAGCGTCCCACAACCAGGCCGCAGGAGACCTGGGCTTTCCTTCACCCGTGAAGGGCGCCGACGGGCTCCGCGCGGGCCCCGGCCACCACGCCGGTCCCTGCTCTGCCGGCTCGTCCGTATCCCCCAAACGCGCTCCCTCAGAGGCAGAGTGCAGCGTAACCTCCACGAAAAGCTGCTTTTTGATTATAAAAACGCCGAGCGGCTGTGCTTTCTGGGGAGGTGGCGGCCGTCCGCAGCCGTCCTGGCGGTTCGGCAGACCGCAGCTCCGCGGAGATGAACCACGAGAAAGGCACCTGATGTTCCTCCCAGGCAGGAAGACTGTTTCCAATGTTGAAATATCATACACGCATAAATGCTGCTTAAGGTGACGGAGAGCTGCAGCACTGAGCCCTTCAAGGCGTGCGTGTCACCAGGCAAGGCACTTCCAGAATCAACATATACGTGTCTTACACATATATATTAGCGTACAATATATACATATAAAAATACATTGAGCTTGAAAGCCATCTCCTGCTGGCAAAAGAGCCTCCCTTTTCCATTCAATTACCCTCTGCGAAATGCCCCCAGATCTCGCACGCTTGTGTTCCTGTCTTTGTTAATAAAACATCATTATCTGGAGCATCATTAACTTTCAGCATCATCAACGCAGCGGCCCATGCTATGTATACAAAACGCACACAGATGGCTCGGCTGGGGCCGCTGGGCGAAGGGGGATCTCGGTCACAACCAGATTTTCCCAGAACCGTGGCTGGATGAAAGCAGGTATAAAATACGCAGTCATTTCCCCGGCCGGCGCTACGGTCAAGAGCGTCGCCGAGGATCCCGTGGCAATCTGTAGGAAGGCGTGTGTTTTTAAAGTCGCTCAGCCAAGCTAACGTTGCAATTTGCAAGGTGACTCTCTTGAGCACCGTTTTCACGTAAGCCGGGTGCAATGCAGGGGGGGGTTAAATCCCCTCCCTCTTTGGCATGATTTGGCCCAAACAACTGCTCCACCTGCAGAAAAGTCCAGTCTGCGGCGAGAGGGTGCTGTGCCTCAGCAAATACTAGTGGCGAGTGTCATTTATGCTGGCATTTGTCCAGCTGCGGAAGGAGTGACACGCGTGCGCCTGCTCCCGGGCTTTCCTGCCCCGGCGGCTTGCAGCGTGGCGGCATTTGCGAGGATGCATACAATCGGCTCCAGCCGCGCTACGGGAGGTTGTAAAATATTCATAGCATCAGCGAGTCATGCAAGACCGTGCTCTGTCATGACACAGCTATTTCACAAGTAGAGGCAGAAACGGTGACAACGAAAAGAAAGGTCATTAGCAGCGGGCAGGAAGGGCCAGGCGGATCTCCCATCTTTCCAACGCTGAGTCGACACAGCACAACGCGGTGGGCTAACGGGAAGGCTGCAGCCGCTGCTCGCTACCGTCTGCATTTTTTGAACTATCCCGTCAAGACTTCCTGAGCCCTCCGGGACGCCAGCGGGCCCACCCGAGCGAGGAAATGCTGCTTAGGGTGCCGGCGAGCAGCAGCCGAGCCCGGCAGGGGCAGCGGGCTACCGCGCAGGCCACTCCTGCTACCAGCCTCCACCGGGTTTTTCCATTAGTGTAACAACGCCAGCGGGCAATGCGTAAACGCAGGCCACAGCCACGAAACTGTTAATATGAATCACGTCGTCCTCGCTAATACCTTTATTGTTCGTAGGAGCGCAAAAACCATTCGTTCTTACCCTGGTGATTTTGCTCTGAATAACTGACAGGCCGGTAAGTGTAGGGCGCTTGGAGCGAGAAGCGCTTTTCGTGGGCGAGAAGCCAGGAGACGTCCGGAGGACGTGACCGCGCATCACCAACAGCTTGCGAATATAGGGGCAGGCGCCTGCACACACCTAGACGGATATAAACGCACGCTTGTGTCTATGGGCGTAGGCTGCCCGCGTGTGCAGGCGGGCAGGGATGCTCACGCGCGCAGAAGGCGATGGTCGCTCCCGCTCTCCCACCGGCGCTGGCTGCCGAGAGCCGGGCGGCCCGGCCCCGCCGGCAGGGTGCTGCGTTCCCCCGGCCTCTCAGCTGCCCCTCTCTACCTATCACGGTTGATAGGCGACTTTTATTGCCTTAACACCGCCGCACGAGAGAGGTCCGCGGGGGTTTCCTCCCGCTGAGGACCAAGGCGCCCGTGTAACGGGGGGACAGAAACCCAAGCGGGTTGAGCGGGTGCCGCTGGCCCAGCCGGGAGCGCGGAGCCGCCGCCGCGGAGGGGAAATTCCCGGGAGGAGGGTGGGAAAATCCCCTCCGCGGCCAGAGCTGCCTCCGGAGAAAGCAGCCTGAAGCAGCGCGCCGGAAACACGGGAGCTTGTCGTTCACCGCTTGCGGCTTGATTTTGACCCTCATCGCGTCGACGAGTTAACGCTAGCATCCCGGTTAAGCAAAGAAATTTGTTGTACAAAGGAAACTCGTCCTTTCTCCTCCCCGAGGAGGCACGGTTTGCCTTAGTGCACGGCCACGTAAGAAACAACCGCGTCTGCAAAGATTTCAGCTGGTCGCAGACAGCGGAAAACTACGTTCCTCGCTCCTCAGCGCTCCCGAGGCGCGAGCGCGCTGGCAGGAGCAAGCGACGATTGAGGCCCTTCTTAATGGCTCACTTTATTGTCAGTCGCTTTATTCGAGCGCACGTACATCTGACGTGTAAATCACCAGCTGTTTTACCGTCGGAGGTGATCCCAGGCCAGCGGCGGCGCCTCCGGCCTTTCCTTTCACCTTTTCCGAGGTGTTAGCGCAGCACGGGTAAGGTGGTGCCTTCAGAAGCCCTCGGGACAGAATATTTTGGGTTTCTTTAAAAATCCGGCCCCACGAACAGCTGCTGAGCACGTGAAAAACTCACCCAGGACGAACTGAGACATTTAAGTGTGGCCGCTTCGCCTAACAGGATGGGTACGGCTGGTGTCTTGGGAGGACGTGGCGTAGGAGGAGAACGTAGCGGGCCAAGAAAGTTCGCTGAGAAGTTCCTCGTAGACTTTATCCCACTTGATTTTTTATTGCCCACGTGAGCTCCTGGTTATTTCGAGCCCGAACTGAGTGTGTCGTTCGTTCTGCAGCTCTTCTGCTGCTTGGGTCTCAAGGGCACAAGTAACGGGGCCACATTTAAGCCGCGGGAGCAAGCTCTTGCAGGATGTGAGTGCCTTGACTCCTCCTGAGTTAGACGAAGGATGATACTGGACCGTGACAGAAAAAGTTACCTAGGCCATTTTTCATAGAAGCAGCCCAGAAATGGGGATAAAAATGATCTAAACACATAGTGAGGTCTGTTGAGCTTTTGTTAAAGACATCATTAGGGCATCCGGGGGGAAACAGGAGAAGAAAAGGTCGCCAAAGGGTTTTGAAGCGCTCAAACGCTCGTGGTGGACCCTTTCGGAGAAGTTACTCGGTCACTCAAGCGCAAAGCAAATTTTTTGCCTAACATATGCTATAAAGGCACGCGTCTAATTATTCCCGGAGCGATTTCCAACCAAAGGACGCTGCAGCGTGGAAGCCGGGGGTTGGCGCAAGCGGAAACGTCTCCATTTCCGTTCGCCTGCAGCCCCATTCCCGTCCTCGGAGCGACGAGGCCTGTCGCGGGGCCCCCGGGGGCGTGCGAAGGGGATCTCGCCCTGCGGATTGCATCTCGTTCCCTTTAAATCAGAGAGGAGGACGGAGCGAGGGCCCGGGGTTTCCCCCGGGGGAGGAGACGCGGGAGAGGCAGGGCGGCAAGGTCGGGGCGGCTGCGCCCGGACAGCCTGGCTCCGCGCCCCGGCGCTAGCCCAGATAGCGCCAGGTTGGCTCAGCTACTGCCCGCCTGAAGAGGCGCCGGCCTGCCTGGCTTTGGGGTTTGGCACCTTCTCGCCGCCTCCGGCTGACAAACCGCCGAGCCCCTTTGCCTGCTGGACGCGTTTGCCCGTGCCAGGAAAGCGCCCGCTGCCGGCAGGCGGGAAGGGCCGCGAACCCGCCGGCCCAGGGGCCGTTTTGCCGCTGTTCGCCTCGGGCAGGAGCACGCCGAGGTACCGGGAGGAAAACTTGGAAACCGGAGCAGCTGTAACGTCGCGTGCCCGACGCCGCCGGGAAAAAAAAAAAAACCTGTTGGCGAAGGCGCCGGCACCCCAAGGACAGCCTAGCCCGTAGCGGCGAACGGGAACCGTCGCTCTCCCCGCGTTACAGGGTAGAGAGAGAAAGCAGAGCAAATCGCGCTCAACGCATGCAGCCGCTGGCCGACGCTCTCCGCCAAGGGACGCGCGGCCGCTGCGGGAAGGCGGGCTGCTTCCTCCCTCCAGGCCTCGGCGGAGCACAGGCGGTTAACGCTAAAAATTAATTGACCCTTCCGGGCGCCGTAATGGGAGGACCGCCTCAGAAATCCCGCTCGCAACGGCAGCCGGGTTACAGCGGTGCGGGCGGGAGCAGGGCGCGGGGAGGCTACGCGGGGCTCGGCAACCCCGAACGTCCCACCAACGATCCCACGCTGACGCGCGGGAGAACCATACCTCAAAATTTCCCGCGCCCTGTTTTTTGGTTTTCCCCCGGAGCGGCTGCATCCCTCCTTTCAGGACGTTTCCCTCCTTTTCCTCATTTCTGTTTCTGCCATAGCCTCAGAAAAAGGGAGGAAATTTAAAAAAAAAAAATTATTTGGGGGTTTTTTTTTGGAAAAAGCCCAAAGATGGGCGGGACGGAGGAAACTCCCCGGCGTAAAAGAGAAGCAGCAGCGCGGCGCGATGGAAAAACACCGGCGAGGCGGGGGCGGCCCCCGGGGCGGAGGCGCTCGGCGGGGAGCGGGAGCGGGAGATTTAATTAGGCCGGCCTAGGAAATCGATGGGCGAAATTGTGAGTCTCCCCCGGCACGCGGCCCGGCGCCCGCAGGAAGCTGATGTGATTAGCGGCTTTGCCCTGCATGGGTGCTTATAGGAATCGATAGCCATGGCATCGCCGGAGCACGCCCCAGCCAACCCGAATCCATCCGCTTCTCCTCGTAAAAGCCCAAGTTTCCTTTCGGCAGCTGCGCCACGCTCCTGCCCTTCTCCCCAAGAGCTGCCGGCTGCAGATGTCCCGCACCCCTGAGAACTAGCAACTTCGTTGCACCGGGGTGCCCACGGGCAAAGCCCCGGCGCCCACCCACACCTCAGCTATAGCAGAGCAAGCTTGGTTTTCCTGCTTACCGCTTCTTTATAGCTTGCTCGGGTGTGTTCAGAGAGAGCAGGTCTTGGTTTCCTCTAAGCGGAGCTGACATCACCCCGTCGGCTCCGCCAAGCGAGGGGCCCCTCGGCCTCAGAGTCGCAGAAGGGCTGGGGACCTCTGGAGATCGTCTAGTCCAACCCCCCTGCTCCAGCACGGTCACCTAGAGCACGTTGCCCTGGATCGTGTCCAGATGACTTCTGAGTATCTCCAAGGACGGAGACTCCACAGCCTCTCCGGGCAACCTGCCCCAGGGCTCAGTCACCCTCCCAGGAAAGGGGTTTTTCCTCACGTTCAGATGGACCTGCCTGTGGTTCAGTTTGTGCCCGCTGCCTCTCAACCTAGCGCTGGGCACCACGGAGAAGAGTCTGGCCCCATCCTCTTGACACCCTCCCTCCAGGTACCTATGGCCGTTGATCAGATCCCCCCGCAGTCTCCTCTGCTCCAGCCTTTCCCCACAGGAGAGACGCTCCAGTGCCTTCACCATCTCAGCCCCTGGCGCCGGGTCCTGTAAGCACGCACGTCCCCGAACAACGAGGAATCTGCTCGGAAAACGGGGAACAGCTCCCGCTGGCGGGAACAGCGGCCACGCAACGAGGGTCTGAGGCGAAGAAACCTCCGGGACGCCGAACTAGGCTGGCAATGGCTTTTGGTCCCCTGGGCACTCATTTTCTTCAGATTTCCCCGATAATCTTCATTTTGCCCGGCCCCCCACCTTTTCTTCCCCCGGCGCCCAGGGGGAGGCAGCTCCTCTGGCAGGGGACACGGCGGACCGACCCTGTGGCCCCGCAGCGGCGCCTGCCCGGCCGCTAACGAGAAAGAGCTCGTTCCCCAGCGGGAAGCTGTCGTGGCGCCCGGCGGCCGAACTCCCCGGCAGAGGCCGCGGGTTTCCGGTGGCCGATGTCCCCATGGCGAATTAGCGACGCTAGTCGCTGCAGCGGCGGCTGGCGCGCCGCCTCGCAACCCCGCTCTGCTGCGGGCTGCCGCGCCGCGGGGCACATCTCCGCGTCCGCAGGGGGCGAGGGCCCACCGCGGGCATACGCGACCCCGCCGCCCCCCAAAATCCGGCCGACCGCGGCGAAAACAAACCTGAGCCGAGTGGAGGCAGTGGCTGGACGGGACCGGGGGCGCCGCGGTCGGACCAGGCGCTGCAGACGGCGGAAAGGGCTGCTCTGCCCTGACGGGCCGCGCCGTATTAAGCGGCTGTCACCGCAGCAGCGCGGCCGCCACCTCGCTCCTGTGCACGCGCAGCCGTGACCCCGCGGACGTTGCTGTCGACCGCCTTTGAGCTGGCAAGAGGAAACAACGGCCGCCGCGGCCCGCTCTCCTCCGGGAAGGCCTGCTTGGCTGAGGCCGGGCGTATGGCCTATAAACTCCCAGCAGGAATGCCTCTGCCGACGCCCCTCCGTCCCCACCGCAGAGCCCGGGCAGCGGAGGCTGCCTCCGGCGCGGAGCAGGGGCCGGGGCTGGGAGCGAGCCGGCAGCTCCCGCCGGCGCCGGGGCGGGAGCGGGACGTGGCTGCCGCAGCCTCCGCGCCCCGGCGCTTTCCCGCCTGAGCGACCTCCTCGCGCGCGAGCCACAGTCAAACCTTCTGATTTTTAAGCTGCTTGGGAGAACCGGGGTAACTAGCGACAAGGCACGGGCACCAAGAACATGCAATTAGACCCCGCTGGGTTGTAATTTATGTCTCATCCTTCTGCGCAGAACAATTAATATAGGAAAAGATTATTTATGCCTAAGCGCCCGGAAGGCAACGTTAGCTCTGCAGCCCCGACGACACCCGGCTAGACGGGCGTGCCTGACGGGGCAGGAGCCTTGCTAAGAGAGGGGCCTGTTCCCGAGGGAGGGCAGCGAGACCACGGACACCAGCGTTTCCCCGCCAAGACGGGGCCAAGCTTTTCCTTCTCGGCGGCACGGCCCGACGCCGCTTCGCTTCCTCCGGGCGCCCGAGGTTTCCAGGCCGGCTGACCAATTTGGGAGCGAGCGGGGGCGAGAACAAGCTGGGAAGCGCCGCCGTGAGCGCGGAGCAGCTCAGGCGCCACGGAGGGCAGCGCCTCCCGCCAAGGGGCACCCGCACGGCTGCGAGAACGACGGGGGCTGCCAAGTGGCGGTGCTGGTCCCAAACCTGCTGCCAAAACCGGCTTTTAGTGGGAAAATTGAGTTTCTGCAGATGGTGCCTTCCCCCGCCACTCGCCAAGAACATTCCCGTTTTTCTCTGGAAAACAAACAAGACACGAATCCATCCAAATGGCCAAGAAGGTCAGTTAGGAAATCTTCCTGTTGTGTCTCGGGCGTGAGGGTCCAGCAGCCCCCTCAGCTGGCCAGTGCTCGCCCAGGGCATCCCATCCCGTCCCGTCCCATCCCGTCCCATCCCGTCCCGTCCCGTCCCGTCCCATCCCATCCCATCCCGTCCCGTCCCGTCCCACCGGAGCGGCCGGTGCAGGAGCAAGCCAGGTGGCCGCCAGCTCTGTGGGTGCAGGTGCTGGGGTGGGATCCAGGTGCGATCCCCTCACCGGCAGCCCCCCAGGAAACGTGGGGGAACCGGATCCATGGGAAAGGGCTCGTGGCAGTGCTGGAGACGGTCTAGCTGGTTCCCGCTGGGCATCTTCCCGGGGGCGTTTGGCTTCTTGGTCTTTTCCTCCAGATCTGGGCTTTTGGCATTAAAGCAGGCGCAGGCTGCAAGGAAGGAGAGCGCCAGGACCGAAGGACGGGTGCAGGAGCGGGCTGCACTGCCCAGGAGGAACGGGAGAGCCGGGAGAGCGGCTCCTCTTCTTTGCATCCTACTCAGGAACACGCTCCGGTTTTCCCTTTGGCCGCTGCTTTCCAGGGGCAGCAGCCACGCCGAGCTGTTTGCCGAGCCGTCCGGAGCAAGCAGAAAAGGCCTTCTGGCATCAAGAAAAGCAATGCATGTTTCTGGCACCCTCGATGACCGCCCTGAGTCACGGAGGAGGTTACGGGTTCAAATCACGAGCCCAAGGCCGGGTGGGGGCAAATCCCACCCTGAACCCTTAAGTCCAAGCCTAGTAACTGCAGTACGACAACGTAACCCACGTCGGAGGACGGCCAGGTTTGAACTCCAGCTTCTCCAACCCAGGAGCACCCCGAACCCAGAGAACTTCAGACGAGGACACCCCAAAACTGGCACGTGCCGCCAGGAGCACCCCAACACCAGCTTCTCCAACCCAGGAGCACCCCGAACCCAGAGAACTTCAGACGAGGACACCCCAAAACTGGCACGTGCCGCCAGGAGCACCCCAACACCAGCTTCTCCAACCCAGGAGCACCCCGAACCCAGAGAACTTCAGACAAGGACACCCCAAAACTGGCACGTGCCGCCAGGAGCACCCCAACACCAGCTTCTCCAACCCAGGAGCACCCCGAACCCAGAGAACTTCAGACAAGGACACCCCAAAACTGGCATGTGCCGCCAGGAGCACCCCAACACCAGCTTCTCCAACCCAGGAGCACCCCGAAACCAGAGAACTTCAGGCAAGGACACCCCAAAACTGGCACGTGCCACCCAGGAGCACCCCAACACGAGCTTCTCCAACCCAGGAGCACCCCGAACCCAGAGAACTTCAGACGAGGACACCCCAAAACTGGCACGTGCTGCCAGGAGCACCCCAACACGAGCTTCTCCAACCCAGGAGCACCCCGAAACCAGGGTGCCACCAGCTAGCCCAGCCCAAATCGGGTACATCCCACCCCAGGGTGCTCCAAAACCGGGGTCCCCCCCCCAACCTCAACTGCAGCCCCAAACCCAAGTGCCAGGTTTGTACTGGAAGCGAAGGGGAGCTGCTCAGCGCGATTCCAGCGCGCCCACCCCGGCGAGCCGGCGGGACCCCACGGCTGCGGCTAACTGCCTTAAAAAAAAAGGGGGGGAGGGATTAAATTCGCTGTGGGGGTGCCGGCAGCAAGAAGGAGACCCCCCCGCCGCGGCGCCGGCCTCCTGCCCGGGCGAAAGCAAGGGCTGTGCGGAGGCGGGCGCCGGCGAGGGGGGCGCGAGCGGCGCGGCTCCTCGGGGACCTTCGAAGGCAGCAAGGCCCGCGCGAGATTCGGCGACTCTGCGGCCGCGGCAGGTCCCCTTGGCGTCGAGCCGCCTCCGGCCAGCGCGGGCCGGCGCGCCTGCCCATCGCGCGCGGGAACAGCGGGGAGTTACGGCCCGATGAAGAGGGCGCCGCGGCGGGAGGAAGGCTGGGTTTTTAAAGTCTGCCTTGAAAGAGGAGGCAGGAGGCCCCGTGCGCACGCGCAGCCCGGGGACGTGGGTTTGGCCGCCCGCCTTGCAGACAAGACTTGCGCGTGAGCGCCAACGCCGGTTCAGCCTCTTCGCGCAGTCGCTGTCGGGTCATTTTTGTTTAATTAAATGTACGCCGAAGCAGGAGCGGGAAGGGGCTGCTGTTCCTGTTACTGCTCTGCCCTGGCGGCTGCCTTTCCGGCAGGAGGCCTGGGAAGGGGCCCTCCACCCTGGCCCTCCCTCACCGATTTCGGCGGACACCCGCAGCGCGCACCGGTTGCTTCTCGAGGGAAAGACGATGAAGAAGCAGGCGGCGGCGAAGCCCCTAACCTGGACGGGGCAAGACGGGCTTGAACGCGCCGGACCGTGTCTCAGGATTGGCCGGTTTGGGGTTTTTTTTAATCCTGGTTCTTCCCGTTCTGGATGAACTGGGACGCGTCACCGCTGTTGACGTTGCCTCGATGGTTTCTTCCACCCGATTGCTCGGATGGGAGCCGTGCACGAAGCCCCGGCCTTAATCTCGTTAGCCGACGGAGCCCAGGAAATAATTGCCTCTGATCTGGAAGTGACCTCAGCGCCCGCCGCTAAATCGAGGGGCGACGGAGCCATCTGGCGCCGAGGCAGCGGCGGCCCCGGCCCCGTCTGCGCCGTCGCTGCCGGGCTTCACCCCGGCGTTATCCTTACGTCGCGCCGGCCTGATGTAGCAGCGCCGCGCGGCCTGGGCTGCGCTGAAAGGACTCAGCCCCTCGCTGCCCGGCGCCCCCGCTCCTGGGGTCTCCTGCTGCCCCGGACCGTCCCTCCTCCCGCAGAGACCTGGCACACTCGTCACACCCAGCCCCGGGGCGCCTCTGAGCTGCCCTCCGTGCAAACTCCCCCACAGCCCGGCCTCCGGCTCCCTCCTCTCGCTCTTTTCTGAGGGTCTTTTGTCATCCTGCTCCCCCTCCAAAGGCTTTTCCTGCTCTTGGAGGCCCAAGTTTAGCTGGGGGGGATAAAAGGCACCCGCCAGCGCAGCGGGGTCGAGACGGGCCAGCGAGGGAAGGGGTTTTGGTTCGGATTTGTCTCCGCCGGTTACTTGCTAATACGCCGTTGCTTCCAAGAGAGCAGCCGCCCTTTGGCCAGACCCACGCTTCGCGGCGCCTTTTAACGTGCCAAAGGGCTTCCCCCAAAGGCCAGCGCGGGCCGCCGCCTCGCCGGGACTTCCCACGGGCTCGGTCGTCCTGGAGCCTCTGCTCCCACGGGAGGGGACCTGCGGCCCCCCAGCGCCGCGCTGCAGGCCCTAGAGCGGAGGAGAGGTCTCGCGGACTGCCTCTCCCGGGCGCTGGCTCGGCTGCGCTCTGCGGCCGCCGACGCGGGACTCAGCCCGGACAAACGCTTCCCGCTGGAGAAGCTCTGGAGCCTGGCAAAAGGGTCAGCGCCGCTCTCGGGCTTCGCGTAGGGAAGGCAAAGAGACAGGGATGGGCTGGATTGAATCCAAGCGTGGATAATACGTAGCACCCCCCCTGCACCACCACCACCACCACCACCACCACCACCACCACCACCACCACGCCACCTATGTCAACGCCCAGCTTCCTGCTAGAGGTTTTGGTGCCCCCAGGGTCTGCGCTGGGCCCGCGCCGATGCCGCGCGAGGTCCGGAGCAGAGCAAACTCGCCAGAGCAAGCGCTGCGTGGCCTCCACGAGCCCCCTCCCTTGCCATAGCCTGTTAACACTGAAACCTAATGAGGGAAGGGGTTGGGTGCTGGTAAGCACCTTGTTCTGCCTGCCTGGGCTCAGCTAGGTGGACAGATTCAGGTCGTGCCCAGCTCGTGAATACGCACAACAGCCCTCTCGTCACATAGCCTGTTTGGTACAGGCAAACTCCTGTCCTGTCCTCTGGCGCTTCTACGCACGAACACTGAAATACAGAACTGGAACTGCAGACTAGAGGCGTTCGCGTTTGCTCTTATCCAGTTCGGAAGTACAGCGACAGAAAACTAAAGGGTAGAAAATTAAGTCTCGAGCTCTAAAACTGACCACTTATGTTTAAAACATGACTAGGAAGAAAAAGAAATTTTTATCTGGTACGGTAAGGTTCTCAAAACTACCAGTTTTCACGTATTGCATATACGCATGTACACACGAATGCTTATATCTAAGCGTGTATACATAAAGGACTTGGCAAGCGATCAGTGAAAGCTGTCCTCTGAAGTTTTCCTCCAACGTACAAAGCGGAGATTCTCTCTTCCACACAGGTCACCTTGAAGGAGCCTTCGGAAGGCCAGGCTTTCGCCGCCGTCTGCTCTCTCTCTTTCTTACAAAATTCAGAGAAACGTCCCAGGATATATAAAACGCTCAAATACATGTTTTCTTGAGGAGCAGGAAGGGGAGGCGAGCAGGTCTCTAGAAACGTCCTGCGTTATTACGGACTTTTGCTGATGTTCACAGGCATCCTATGCAATACTTCACACGAACTAAAACAACACCCTCTGCGGCTGGTGGACGCAGCTAACGCTAGTGGCGCTTCCCAAGAATTGGGCTGGCGGGTTTGTCTGGCTTTTTTTTGGTCTTGTTTCTTGTACTCTGGCGCGGCAGAGAGATTTATAGAAGCAACGTCCAAGAAAGCGGAGAGGACTTCCCTGCTAAACGGACCGACGGCCTCCCGATTTGGCAGCCTGCTATTTATTTACAGCGCAGGCAACCGGCGGGGACGAAAACTAGGTTAAGATCAGTCTCAAAAGTCAACAGTGAAAACAGATCAAGGCCGAGCACTTCACCTAGCTTCCGGGTAACGCCTGCTCCTCCGCCTCGACGGCCGGAGCAGAGAGGGAAGACAAACAGAAAAACTGAAAGACACCAAAACCACGCGAACGGAAAGCACATCTAGCTGCTGCAGACCGATGGTTTTGGATGACTCGGGACGATTTCGTGTCGCTCGCGTGCCGTCAGACGTGGCCTGAAAAGCTGTCCCACTGCCGGAGAAGAGACGACCGGTGAAGTCGCCGGGGCTAAAAGCAGCGATCGCGAGCAAGCGCTCTCAGTCGGGCTATCGAAAAGGTTGTGCAAGTGTGCGGTTTTGTGTGCGCCCGCAGGACTGCTCAGAGGGAAATTCACACCACAGCTTAAGGGCAGACCCTGGAACGAGCCCACGTTGCCCGTCAAACAGTAACATCTTGCAGAATCTCTGACCGGGGGGTGTGGAAACTTAAAAGGCAGAGGCCAAGTGTTTTCTCCACGAAGGCTGTACAGCCCGGACTGACAGCAAGGATTAGAAAGAGGTAAAGAGTAGTTTTGTTTCACATCAGTAAAGTTATCATACTAAGAACATTTACTGCAATACCAGCAAATCATTGGGGGGGAAAAACCAAAGAAAACAAGATCCATTCTTTAAAAACACACAAAATATTTTTATAGCTAACTTCCGACACGATGATAGACATTTACGAGACACCTCAGTGCATGTTTACCCTTTCCTTTCATTTTCTTTTCTAGAATTAAGGCTGCCGTAATCTTCAAAGGCTTTAGGGCTGTTTCAATGGCGGAATTACAAAAAAGCTCTTTCACAAATTACAAAGTCAACTTGACGGTTTAAATAAAGAGGAAAAAATAATCCACGCAGTTCCTTTCAATATAGATTTATATAGGAAAGCTCATTCTCTTGATGCGTTTCCTAAGGTTGTTAAACGGTAAACTTCTAACATTTCAGTTCATGCTTTGATATTCCAGATTCAAAGATCAGCAGCTTATTAGTTGCTTTTTTTTTTTTCTGGCTCTTCCTTTTAGACCACAACTCCACTGAAAGAGAAACAGCGTTTAAGCCACTTGCCTCCCAGAAGTTACTACTCTGCAAACGGAAGAGACCCACCGGACAGGAGTCCTGCGCGATGCCTCTCCCAGGCATTAATCCTGCTCCACCAACACAGATCAATTTGCCAGCAGCCTCCTACAGCCTCTCCGAAGAGGCAAAGCTTGGAAGATAAGTTGCCCCCAGGGTGGTGGCCCCAGTTATTCCAGCGCCTCCGTTTCCAACCCTGACCACGCTGAACAGAAGCAAGTCCTCAAACGCTTCACAATTAACAGTCACGCGTACGGCTCGAGTTAGGAGGGCAGATGGGCTTTTTCTTAAATCTCAACAGTTTAGCACAGCCCTAGCATTGTATTTGGACACAACAGAGCAAGCCAGATGGGGTTTTAATGCTTCTGGAAGCCTAGGAGAGGATGTTGTCGGAAAGCAGAATCTAAAACCAACTTAGAATAAGGTCTTTTTGAAAAGAAATGTATTTTCTTCATAAATACAGTACAATTACATTTTACAATGTCTTTTTACTTTCTAGACATAAAAATGCTAGCTTTTTAAAAAAAGTTCCTATACAAATACATGAGAAGAGAACCCCTGCCCACAGCCCCCCACCCCTGGCACAGAGCAAAACGCAGTGAGAAGCACAGTGAATCCGGGCTGACCTTCGCCAGTCTTGTGGGGATGGAGGGAGGGAGAGCCAAATTACCTCTGCGGTTTTGCTCTGCCGACTACACTGAGTTTACGGTGCCACTGTTTTACAGCCACTGGAAAAACCCGTCCCCTGGCCACGGTTATCAGGATTCACTGTACGGGTGTCTCCGGAGACTATTGCAGAGTTGGCACGGGGGCTGCAGCTGTAACCCATCTCGCCCACAGCACGGGTCATCGGCGCGGGCTCCTGGAGCAGGAGGTATCCTTGGAAAGGGGTCTGGCCTAAAGCCCGGCAGGTCCCCTCACTCAGGCAGCCTCAGAAAGGAAGCAAAACTAACGCCGTTTTCAGCCTCTCAGATTGTGCTGATCTCTGCAAACTTGCCAAACAGGGCCACAAACCACATACAAAGAATTCAAGCTTCCTGATGGCATTTGCTTACCTTAGCTACCCTTCACGGACCCCTGAGGAGCGACCCACAGATCCCCAAGAGTCCTCAGACCATAGACCAAAAATTACTGCTCCCGACCCTACAGCAGTTGCCAGGTAGGAGCTATTTAAAGTTAATAATGACATGGGGCCAGCTGGGAACAAAAGGCTCCAGATCTTAGGCAGTTTCCCGACCCTTCACGTGGCAACGGGACTGCCCAAGGAAAAGGACTCGTGAATTTGGCCGATCTGTAAGCAGTGAAAGGCGAGAGGAAAAATAACTACACTCAATTTTCTTGTTTTGCTCTACAAAGAGGAATATGTGGCTTTCTTTATAAAAGCTACAATTCTGCTTCTAATACCCGAGCTTAAGAAAAACTCTTGGTCTAAAGTTTTGGTTTGCAAAGGTCATTGCAATCATTTTGTGTTAAAAATTACTTTCTACTAGAAATAAGCTCTACAGAAGGAAAAGGAACTGGGTGTGCAGTTTGTCTCCTTAAAGCAGTTTCTGCTCTTAAAAAAAAAAAAAAAAAAGATAAAAATCTGTACAAAGAGACTGAAGACCGTAGTGTACTACACATCTACCTACACATCTTCCTCAAAGAAAGCAGCTCTTTTACATTCACATCAAGACGGCTCTGAGGAAGCTCAAAGGAACGACTGCGCTCCTGCTGGCTCCTAGGTTGTCAGTACAGGAAGAAGACCTCAGACTTCCGTGTCAGGAGATCGGGGTGGGGGGAGAGGGGGTTTGCTTTTGGAAGAAACCAAAACTAAAAAATAGGATAAAGAACCTGACCAAAGCAGTGTAAACTGTCGTTTTCTTTCAATTTTACTTCCACCGGCATAGGAACTGCTAAGGTCGCTAGGTAATCCTGAATGGCTTGTACTGTCAGAGACCTCCTAGCTTCCATTTTTGGAGGAGATAATTGCTGTGCATAATCTGTATTTTATTCACAGAAAGCTATTGTATACGTCTTTCTTCGTAAAAGTAGATTACAGTGGAATTCACTTTGAAAACAAAGAGTTGCAAGGAGAATAAACACATTTTTAACCTAGTCCAGCTGAACAGTCGATACCTGCTGGGGAAAATCAGTTTTCTAAAACAGATTGTGTCAGGAAATGATCCAAGTTTTCCTACATGTTTTAGAATTAACATGTATCAACTGAGCTGGAGCAGTTTGTCTCGAGCCCTACAGCTGTAAAACTCCTTTCCTACTGCTGAAAAGCACTTGTAAAGATGACCACTTTAAAAGAACAGAAAAGCACTCAAACATCGCTCCCCTTGAGACAGACGCGCGTATACACCCCCCCGCCCCACCAAGGCATTCGGTCACCATTATTGTCCATTTTAAGCCCAAACCACATAATGTAATACGGAAAATAACCTGGAAATAGCAGAAAGATGGACACAGTGACCTAATGAGAAAAGCTTCTCCTGCATTTCCAACAACTGTGGAAGAAGAAAAGAAATCACTTAAAATTGTCCGGAGCGGGCACTACTTTATATAACAGGATGGAATTAAGCCAACAGAAAGAAACGTAAGCTGTTCTCAGGGATGAGAACAAAGAGCCTGTTAACAGTTTGTCCAGAAAAGGGTGAAGAACTAATTCAGACATACTATTAGAATACACTTGGGGAAGGTCTACTGCACTGCCCAGAAAGATGTTGCCCCATACGGCAGAGACCGTCTAAGCCTTAAAGTGCAGCTCTGAAGTGTCTTGGGCTGTGGTGAGGGAAGGGAGTTTGCTCAGTTTGTTAGAGAGGTCACCGGCAAAGAGGTTACATGTACATTTTGCCATCTCTAACTTCTGTGGGTCTAGGAAAACAGGCTGAAGAATAGCAACAAGCAGCAAACCTGCTAGAATTGATGGGAACCCTTTGCCTTGCTTTTGTAAGTAGTTATCCCTAAAGACAGACTCCAACTCACAGCTGCTCTGAAGGCACTAAGCCACCTGAGGGGCAGATGGAAAAGGAAAAGGCACTTTTCTCCTCCTACCTCCCAACCCTCCACAGGAAAATTCATGTTGCATCTGTTGATCTGGTAAGGCCATTTCAATTAGACACTGCATCAGCAGTGTCAACGCAGTAAGAACTGAGGACATACAGTAACTGTTGAATGATGAATTGCTTATTTTCCTTATTTCTGGAGTGAAAGGGTCTGAAATTTAAATCTGCCTACTCGAACGCTGCAAAGAAAGCTGAGACCAGCCAGGTTCCTGACATGTGACCAACGGCTAATTAAACACTTTAACATTCAGGTTAAAAAAAAAAAAAAGTAATTTTTAGTAGAAATGAATATTGAAGTGTTTTTAACAATGCCAAGACAGCAACAGAAAACCTCATTTACTTGTATTGGTCTTAATATCTCCTTATAGCACCTGCAGCCAGAGCATTGCAGCATTTGTGCTAGTTCCCAAGACCCTGAAAGTGACCACTCACACACGCAACGAATATCTTCTTTAATGATTCTGGGATATTCTTTAAGCTGCTCTTTCCAATCAGATGACGAAAAATATTCTGGAAGGACAGAATTTGCCATGTGAAACTTTACCCAAAGCTACTGCTTAAAGTTCTAGCTCCGAGGCACTGCTGTATGAAAAAGAATCTGGTATCTCTGAGAATGAGGGATGTACAAGGTGGAAGGGGATTTGGAACAGAGAAAGATCTGCTAAGGGAAAAGATCTCCACAGAGGTAGCAGATCAATTTGCTAACGCTGAAAAGCAAGGACGCTTGCCACTTACACTATCGTAAATTTGGAGCAACCCCACTAAGCCAGTGGAATTACGATGGCAGAAAACTGATCTAACAGAGATCAGGACTGAGCCTGTACACTGGGTTTTTTTCCTTCTTAAATTTATCTACATAAAGCATGAATGCAATATATTAATTATTATCCACTGTATAAACTATTGAAGAAGGTTTTATGTATGAAAGTATGGCGGATCTTCTGACGCAACTGAAAATGTCAAACGTGACATTAATCACTGGAGTTGCATTTTTTTTGTAAAGAAAGAGCACAATTTCAGAACTAGAAAGAATGTCAGCACACTAAAAATAGAAGTCCTTGCAGCCTGTGAATATGAAATACCTGTTCTGAGGTCTTACACTGCAGATAAAGAGAAATCTCCCTTGACCGTGGCTCAGAAGTTTAGAAAAGCTTCTCAGAATACCTGTCTTCTGAAACCAGAAGTGATGCTCACAACCAGGGCCCACATTCTGGTTCTGATCCTTGCAAGGCCATTACACCCATCTTACCAGGTTCAAGCTAGAAAATTAACCAACTACTGAGAGCAGGTACTCTTGCTTGTTTTTAAAAGAGAAGACTTTAAAAATACTGAAATGATCTATAAAATGTAGTGCACCTAAGACCATGTTTTTTTCTCCAGACATTACCAGATCCAGTATTCAAAAAAAAAAAAAAAAAAAAAAAGGCAGGGGAACTTTCAAAGAACAAGTGTTACAGGGTTTTGATAATTTAGAACAAATTATAAATTAACCTGTCCATACTTTTGAGACATAATATACAAGAGTAAACAGCTGAGTATTTTTTTTTTTTTTATTACTCAGGTACTACAAATTTTTCCAATAAAAATGTCTTTAAAAAAATTCTTGCTATTGTATCCCAGCTCAGATCCCAGTTCAGCCTTTCAGATGAGGTATTCTACCATCTCTCCATCTGGGAGGTCCTGCCCCACGCTCTGAACAGGGGCTTTTCTTTCGAGAGTGCTGGAGTGGAAGAGTGGCCCATCTATGTTATGAGGAGAAACAAAAGACAGACAATCAAAGCTGTAGCTTGAATCGACAACAACCGTGAGCGCAGGATCAGAAAGATGAAGTTAACGTTTTAAAAGTCACCTTCTGTCATTGGCCAAAGGACAGCTGTTTAATTTAACCTTGTTTAATTTAAAAAAATTCGTTTCTTCATGTTTATAGCCAAAGAGACACTTTCTCAAATTCCCTTTGGGTACCTCCCATTGACAGACAACGCATATACAAACTGAAGCAACTGCATCTAAACCAATGCAGTCAGTGTAGACTTTCACCACAAAACCTGTTCGCCTGTCTCCCTCGATACCTATTAAATAGCCTAGCATGGGCAAGATGCATGCACAGCAGACCAGCCAAATTCACTCTTCCAGAAAGAAGAGCATAATTGTAATGTGTCTGTAAGGAGAAGAGGCAAGGTTGTGTAATCTGCATTGATTTGGCAGCATCGGCTGGAAAACGAGCCACTCTTGCCAGCGTGGAGCTCTGTGGGAAGCTAGTTCAGCTTCTGCGGCGGTCACTGTCAACTGGATCTCCTTAGGCTAATGCTGAGGTCAGTCCTGCGACGGGACAGTGCAATAACTAGACAACTTTAACATGATAGTCACGCTTCCTTCTTCTCCCTGCCCCTTATCGGAGTCCACTTCACTTTGAATACCCACTGAAATGCCACAGCCAGTTTCTACAGCCCATTTTTATAAGTTGTTTAATTCTGAGTGTGCCACTCGCAATTTTTTTCAGAGTACACACCAACTCAGAGACTATCTTGAGATTTGCTCCAATTGCTGCTCCAATTGCTGAGGGAATATTAAATTTTGCTTTACCTCTCCACCCAGTGTGCCCACACTTACACTATCACTTCGGGCTTTTTTTCTTATGAACATTTACTGAATACCCCTCAGAACGGCGTCAAACTTGTTCCTAAGAACTGTCTGCCCTCACAAAAACTAAACCCAGTTTTCTTGAGCAAAGAGAGACAGACATGCCAGGCCAGTGCCATGGAGCAGAACCGAGAGGGAGCGAGCAGCAGGGGCCCCTCTAGGATGGTAGCTGAGCTCTGTTACCTGTTTTGTCCGCACTGTAGGCCAGGCTGGTACCAGGGAGTCGCCCTGGGGTGGGAGCTGCCGTGGAAGATGCAGTTTTGCTTTGTTCATTCCCCCGGTCGGTCTGGGTGCTGCAGTCTCTGCTGCCTGTTTTTGAGTGCGCTGACAGCAACGGGGTGGAAGGAAGGACTGGAGAGGGTGTGGAGGGAATGGATTCGGAGCGATATTCTGTTCCCAGCAGAACACCTTTATGGAAAAAGGGAAGGAAATTTCACAGTCCCAGTAAACTAATTAGCATTCGTTCTGCCCCTCTTCATAGTACTTGCTCCAGGATCTGGAAAGCACTCTGTGCTTCAGCAGAGAGCACTAATTCACCTTTCTATAACACCTTTCACCACCGGGTACTGAAGTACCTGAAGAGTGGCAGTATCCTCCCGTTGCTGCATGCAAAGATACTCAAGCGGGCACTAACACCTTACTTCCCGATCTCTGAGCAGTGGCCCAGCTACGGCAGGGTAAACCTGCACACCCTGAAACCATCTGCAAGAGATTCTCCCTTACATCCCAGAGCCTTTAATTCTCACAGGGAGGAGCTTTGGACCTAGCTCCTCTCCAGGGAAAAAAACAACCAAAACAACAACACACCATACACCTAAAATTTGCTTTGTTACAACCCATTTTCTCCAAACAACGGTGTCGAGCCATTCCAGACAGGAGTCATATTACTGCAGGTACAACACTACAGGACAGCAATCCTGATTAACCTCTGCTGGCTACTTATTCAAGGAGACTTTACACCTTCAGACAGCTGTAACAACCCCGCTGAAAGAAAGTGCTTGGGAATTCTGAAAACTAGATCCCAAACGTCTCTGAAGTCAGGGAACCAAACCAAGTGGGAATTAAGACTTAAATATTTTAATGACAGAGCATGAACATCAGAAGTCACTGCTTCCCCAAAAGCAATTAAAACAAGCAGTTATTCCAAATGTGCCCCATCTTGCTTGCGGTCAGCTTTACCACGTGCTAGGCTGGTCGATCAGGCTGTCTGTCAGACGCACCTTCTTCCTGCTGCTGCTCCTGTCTCCCTTCTAAACGGTGACTTGTGTATCTGAATTGCTACTGTTTGTTTAAAACTTACCTAGGCTGCCTTTCCAGCTCTTGTCCTCCCTCTTCTCCTCCAGGATGGGAGTGCTGCTCAGCGTTGATGAGTGGGACAGCAGGCCCGAGCCAGCGTTCGAGATGGACATCAGCGACTTGGCGGGTCTCATCGAGGAGAGCTGGTCTGTCTTACCAGGCTCCTTCCGGGAGCGCTGCTGCAGGACTTTGATCATGGCGTCCTTCTCGATGATCTGAGCATGCAAAGTCTTGATCCTTTTGGAGGAGGACAAAGAGGAATAACGTGTTTGAACTGGTATCCCCTCGGACTGAGGCCTCAGTGCCCCCGTGGCTGTGATCAGAACTCCCTTAGGCATTTGAGGAGGCAGAGAGAGGATGCCAGTGAGCTTACTGCCCTGAATACTGGCTGCTCACTGGCCCCCGATGGCAGATCACACATGACACTTCTTTACGCATACGTGACAGAGCTTCACCGAGCTACCCACCCATCTTTGGCTCCCAGAAGCTGCTTTGAGCAGCCTTTGAAGAGGCTTTGAGACAGCTGAGAGCTATAGTCAGGAAACGAGACCAACAGGAGGAAGAGGATTAACACTCTTTGGAGTCTGCACTGTGCCAAACCCCAGGGAAAACAGCTCTGTGTGACTCTTAAGAGGTGGCTTGAAATTGGGGTCTGATGAAGATGCCCTGAAGGAAGAAGGGGAATAAACAAGATGCAAAATCTAAGACAAGACTTTTTTGCATTAGTCCGCAGTATCAAGACAGGTTGTGGATTGCCAGGCAGTTACTTCCTCGGCCAAATGAGTGTCTGGCACCCTGCAGTGTTGTTGGTGGAGAAGACACAAGAATTTCTGGTTCTGAGGCACTGATCCAGATATTCCATTTAAAATCCCTGTCCTAAAGAAGCCAGACAGAAGCAAACTGCATGTTACCTGCCCTCCATGTCGAGGCACCTCCTGTTGGCAAGCAGGATCTCTTCCTCCTCCTTCTGAATGCGAGCTTCCAGTGAGGTGTCATAGCTAGGGTTAGGCGAGTGGCTGATCACTGTCGTGTCCCTGAGAACAAGTAGTAGAGCAGATGAAGGACCACCTACGTTTGCCGCTTTCCTCCTAGCAGCACAAAATGATTGCTCAAAAGTAACAAACAAGAATATCCACTTTTTTGAGTACAGGCGGGTTCAGTGTCTTCCAAAAATCCAACTCCCAGTCCTAATGAAAGAAGGGTTACAAAAATATGCAAGTCATTATAACAATATTCAATCTACTGTCCATCCCATGCCAATCTATGATCTTTCTGATTAACTGAACTACTGTGAACTGATTGACAGGGCAAATCCAAAGACATGGCGGTGTGGAGGGGGGTTGGGGGGGGGGGGACAACCGAATAGAACATCAGGCACTTTTCTATGATGGGCACAGTGCAAATTTAGCTGCAGATGTAAAGCTTTTTCCCTTCTCCTTCTAACAAAGTCATACAGGGGATCTGAGTAGCAACAGAACAGGGCATCCAAATTTCTTAAGCAGTTCTCAATAGCTTGGTCCAAACAACTTGGAGTAGGCTAAAAACCATTTTAGACTGACACTACACAGGACTAAATGGTTCAGTCCACTAACCAAAACATAACGTATAGTTCATCCTACTTGTTGCTGTTCAATCAGAATAAACTCACTATGACACTAGTTCCAACTCATTATAACGGATAATTCGTTTTCTCATATCCAGCAGGACTAAGAACTGGCTAGTGAATGTACCTTTAACCCTAAAAAAAACCCCAGCCAACCACCACCGCCAAAAAACAACCAGAAACAAAAAAACAGAACAAAACAAGCAAATCAGGAACAGCAAAGCATCAAGCACTGAAGGGCACAAAGAAACCTACGCTGACCCAGGTTCCTGCCTCTGCTGTAAAGCATCCCTCCTGCAACCTCAGCTTCCTAAGGCATACTGTTTTCCACTATAAAAGAAAAGGGAAAGCAACTTTGTGCACAGTACAGAAGAGGCTGCCACTGACGCTAGTGGAAGGCCCTCAGAGCCCTTCTGTTTGTTTGTCTGTTTTTAGGAGGGTATAGCGTAGGTCCCAACTGCATACAAACTTCCAAAGCAGTCATGCTAATGAAATGGTCTCTTAAGACAAAAGCAGCTAGAAGGAAAAGGAAAACTAGGTCTGAGAAGTTGGCTCTTTCTTGACTGGGAAGCATTCCTGTTCGTTTAACAAAACCTGCGCGGGCCCAACACGTCCCCTCTCATTCCATGATGAACGATAGGCCAGACCCCTACTTATCAGTGCATGCTGAAAACGTAACATGGCCTCTAGGGACATGTAGTAGCGAGGGCCTTTAGAGAATCTCTGGAGAGGCGGAAAACAGCGCACAAGAAGCATCAATACCCTAAAATAACACCCTGCTTCTGAAGCAAGATAAGATAACTCTTTAAATGCTAACCCAGCAGATTTGCAGCTTTCCCCCTGGAATTCCAGTATGATGTTATGAGCGAGGAACCCAGTCGCGATAACATCCCTATTTGAAGTTGGCTCATGAAACAAGCTAAAATAAAATCTACCGCTAAGAGCCAGAAACTAGTGAGCAATGAAACTACTTGTAAGCACTACCTAATGTTAAAGAACTGCACTCCAACTGCAGCTCTTGTTTACCAACTAGCTAAAACGCTTGGGCCTATTCACAGTCATACTAAGTGTTTCTGGACAGTTGTCTCGGAACGTGAGCTTGTTACCAAATTTCGGACACCCTTCCCTTCCCACCCCCACAAGCAATGCCCTCCACGCACAGCAGAACGCTTTGAGCAGGATTTCCTAGTAGATGTCTCGGGTTAGTAACCATGCTGCAGACAATACCACAAAGTAATTTGCAAAAACATTCTGGAGAACAAGTAAGCCATTCAGGGTGAACGATGTGAATCACCAAGCTTACCCCATCTCACATGACTTCAGCGAGGACTGATTCCTGTTTAAAAACAAAACAAAAAAAACCCTCCTCATACATCTATTTTGGAATCAATAGCTTCTAGGAATGGCTCAGAACAATTCTAGTCTGCAAAATGGCTCTCGCGTGGTGGGGGAGAAATTTTCCCCTGGAAAAAAGTTTCTAATTGTTGGCAATTACACAGCTCCCAGGAAAAGCAGCCAAGCTCCACTTACAAGCAGAAGTTTTAGATGCCATTTAGACCGCAAGGAGAGGTATCATGGGAGGGTGGCATGACAACATTCCTTGGTGGGAAATATGACTTTCAAATGGAAAAAGAAAATAATCCCTCTACTATGAATAATCTCATTTACCTCTGAGCAGCCACAGTTGCAGCTGCATCCAAAGCAAACTGTCTCATCACACTCTCCTCCAGGTACTTCTGTTCCCACTTGGTCATGTCAGCTTCCAGAGCGAGAATCCGTTCTTCCTTCTCGCGCAGGAGCTCCATAAGCGCCGTGGCGTTGTACTCTGAGACGTTGGCAGCTTGAGACGTACCCTGGCGCTGATTTCCAAAGAGAAAACAAAAAGAAGCCTCAGGATGCATCAGTAAGACTCAGGGTTGGTATGTCTGCTTTTCTGTGTGTGGGACAGAAGCTGGTACAGAGCACTACTGGCTTGATGCAAGAACCCCGCAGAGCGCAATGCTGCGGCCAGGGCCGTGCTGGGCAGACTAGGCGATGCTCGTGGTCTCTTTTAGAACGTAAGCTGAAACGCCTGCAGGGGCAGCTCAGCCTAGCGCTGTCAAACCCTGGAAACAAGTTCATATAACCCAAGAAAGGCACCTTCCATTTTACCAATGCTGAAGTTCAAAAACCTTCAAATACCAGACGCTGCTTCCTTGACACTGCACTGTCAAGGAAGAGCTTAATTCACAGCACCTACGCTAGAGTGCTTCCTGGTACTACTCCAGAGCTGCTCAATACCAACAAGCACATATCTGAGATGGAAAATACTCCTTAAGACCCCTTCTCACAGAAAAAGCCACATGAATGTGCTGGAGAGCTGCACCATGTTACCCAGGTCCGATGCCTTCAGCCCATCCATACTGCCTGAAGTAAAAGTGACTTATTTCTGACACCGTTTCAGTCAAACGCTAACTAATGCACTGATTTCAAGGGACTTGCACCAGTCTATGCAAGAGCAGAACTGGGATATACAAATACAACTCACCTTAACACTCTGGTGCCCAAACTTGGACCAGGTGAACCAAGCAGTGTGAGAAAGACCTGACTGCAGTAATCACAATAAATAAATGCTTGTGTTAAATTTTCTGCTCCAACCTTCATAAGATACAGTTGTTGTTTTTTTTTTTTTTAAATGGCAGATCAATTTTAAATGAGAAGCGTTTTATAATATTGGCCAGTGACAATGGGTAAAGAAACAAGAGAACTAGACCGGGGAGTTTACAAGAGCTATCCTACCTTCAAAAAAATACATCCAAAATATTTTTCAAGTATCTGATTATTGAAATAATATGATCAGTGTGTGCCTGTGGATTAAGAAACTGGGGATTAAAAATAATTCAGTTCTAAAGCAAGGTCTGGAAGACAGAGCGTGCTCCTTTTCTCTTGAACATGAAAGAGAGCTGAGATTTGCTGTGCTAAAAATCCAAAGGATAAAACATACAGCTTTATATGGGAGCCTTGCCTGGGACTGGCAGGATTAAAAAACAAAACCAAAACAAAAACAACATTTAAAAGAAAAGAAGTTGGCCAGACAAGTTCTTTTATGCTCAGCTCAGAATTTCTGTCTATGACAAGAAAGGGTTTTTTGGTTTCAACTCAGGCTCAAAGTCAAAAAGTTGTGGAGTCTGGAGTACCTAATCCAAAGCTAACATAGAAACAAGTTTATCAGAGTACATTCATTATGCACATCCGGGTCAAACAGGAAGAATTTTTAAACAACTTTTTTTTAAAAAACAAAAATGCCAATTTAGAATCTTTCCCTTTGAGACACTTTCAGTAAAAGCAAGCTAACTTTTTTCCTCTGAGTTTAAGCAAACTTATACCTGGCCTGTCATTAGGAAGAGCATCGGTTAAACCTCACACTAATACAAGTAAAAACGAAGGAAGTTAACAATATGCTATGCGTTTATAATGCCACATCCTTTACACAAGTGGATTTTTAAATACAATATGAAACAGCTCCCAAAACAGTTACTTGTCAAATACAAGCTAGGTGTGATGTAATTCACTCTTCTATCCCCTTTTACCAAATGGGTGCAGATTCACCGTTAAGTTTTAACTCACACTCACTTAACTTGCACTCATGTAACTCCTACTAAAATCAATACTTAAATCTTAATCATATTTTTGTATCTATTCCTACGTAGATGTGGCAGTTGAGGACGAAAATTAACCTGGAACTAAACGTGATTTAGAACATAAGCCTGCATCCTATTTCCAGCAAAACTTAACAACCTGCCAGTTCACCTATGTTTAACACGTGTTGAAATACAACTAAAACTGCACATCCAATTCGTAACCCCACTGCACAGTTTACTTCTTATTCCTTGCACTGAAAGAGAGGCAAGCTACAACTGGAAGAATATATTCTACAGGAAGCTCCTGACACTGCATCACCTGCATTTATGGAATTGTTTTTCACAGGCAAAAGCTTTTTAAAGGGCCTGTTCAGTCCAGCTGTTAGAGAATTTCATATAATATCTCAAACTGTGAATAATATTTTTTTTAAATAATATAAAATAATATATAACCAGGTTATTTAAAGATAGAATAACATCTAGCTCTATGGCTACGTCTGAACGTTGACACATGACGGATGTCCTATTGCTCCCTTATCTAAATTTTCTGGTTAAAGTGTAATACTTTAATCAGCTAAAACAAACAAACAAAAAAAACCACCAAAAAACCCAAAGCTAGCAAGTCCATGATGCTAGCTACCAAAATAACGTTCTTCTAATTTCAAAAGATGGAGAAAAACATTGCCCTTCTTTCATGCATGGTGTAACCTACAATCATACAAGAAAGGGAGCAGAGCGCAGACAAACATCGGGTACCTGCTGCATGCGGAGAGATTCCAGCTCCCTCTCCAGCCGGGTCCGCAGCCGATGCTCCAGCTGCTCCCGCTTCTCGCACGCTGCCTGCAGCTGAACCAATGCCTGTTGCATCTTCTCCACCTTCTCAACGTAGACCTGTTTCTTTTTGAGCTGAAACAAAGGAAGAAAAGGTAACCTAAGCAACGAAAACAAGTGAGTCAGCTTCCAGCTTTATAGACCCTGCAGAGCACAGAAAGACCAGCGAGCAAGAACATTTCCAGGCCACTGCTTTCAGTGTGCCCCGATTCCTACTTTGGACTCCAAAGTCCTGAGTAATTACAGATCTCCCCATCTCTTCTTTCCTGCTGGTGCGCTTATTCTTTTCGTCCTCAGCATCCCTGTGACAGCGATGGGGAAGCCGAGGAAAGCATCCGCTGCAAATGACTGAGAGCAGCAACGTGCTGGAAAGAGCGTATGGGCTGGTAAAGAGGAGCGTTTAAGTGACCTGATGCACACTAGCGTAGGTAACTGTAGCAAAGGTGAGGATTAGAGCTGGTCCACAAATTCAGAATGCTTTCTCAGTGCAATCTGGAAAGTTGCTGGCAGCAGTTTTCATGAGATTTAGAGATCCTATTGCAGTCCTGTAACACTAAAACAACAAATAGGATCAAAGAATGCGCTAGACGTGGTACGCGCTCTCTCCACGCTGCAGCCGTGCTTTACACAGCAGTCCCAACGCTCGTCTTGGCTCAGCGTGACCCGAGAGCTCCTGCTCCGGTCTCTGCCCCTACCCTCCCCATCCTCCTCCGCCGCTCGCCCTGCAAACCAAACTGGCATCCCGTCCCACGGTCAGCGATGAAAACCGCCTCACTGGGAGAGCTGATAACTGCCTTGGCGAGGTTAATCCACAGGTCAGGCAGAGTAAAACCAAGAAAAAAAAAAAAAGAATAAAAACCAAAATAAAACATACCCGCGGCCCAACTCTATTCTCATATATAGAATGCTGCACACCTACTACCATGATTTTCTGTTAGGAAAGAAAGTAAAGTAATAATAAGGATTAGCTGGCCTGCTGTAGCAAACGTGGAGCTCGGCTTTTTTAGCCATGATTGTGATAAACTCTTAAATACAAAAATAGTAGGAAGAAAGCAACTTTTCCCAGCAGTCGGAGCCAAAGTCTGGAGAAGTACCATTACGCAAAACACAGATTCCCTTAGGCGAGTTCCAAAAGCTCCTGTATGACTTCATGGAAGAAAAATACATTAAGGGATATTAAGGACAAAAGCCACTACCTCTAGCTCAGGAAGTCCTTCTTGGAAGCAGGGAGAGCATTCTGCGAAAAATATGACTATTTGTTTGCCTTGTTCTTATAGCATTCCCTGGGAATCAGCTGCCAGTTATGGTGGAGACGGGATACTAGACTGGCTGGACCTTTGATCGGAATGAAACGAGCCGCTCTTACATTGTATCTTCCTTCCAAAAGGTCTTATCATATTTTTCCTCAAAATTTTCGCTTTTCACGTTCCTGTTCCTTGAGGCAATCCAGAGACCGCAATGCCAAGTAGCAGACAAGGAAATCGCCAAACACTACGAATCCCAGACACTGTATCCTTTTCTCCTCTTTTAAAAGTCAGCAGGCATCTAATCTCACAGCGTGAATGCTGCTGCCCTAGAGGATTTTCCCCAAACAAGTATTTTATAATAAAAGTTAGAGTAAACAGCAAGTAATCCAGCCAAAGGCCTTCCCCCTCCCAGGGCATGTACAGTAGAATGGTATTTTTATTCTTTGATTGCTCAAGATTTCAAACTTGTTTGGATTGGGAGGGACAAGAACATTTTAATACAACTTAATATTCAATTGCTGCTCTGCAGAAAAATCAATAAAAATGTTTTATTAAATAGATCCTTTTATCCCAGAACATACTGCTTAATAACACTGAATTAAACTTTCTCAGAATCTAATAAAGTGTATATTAGTGTAACAATTTTACAGTTAGATTAACAGTAGCTCAAAGTAGTTAGGTAACCAGCCAAAAATGATAATCTGAGTCAGTAGCAGAACCTAGAAATCAAGAGCACCGCGTCCCTTGGTTTTGCACACAAGCTTACCTTCCTGCACACGTGCGTAAGAAGCAACCTAATAAACTCACTACCAGAGGAACGTCATGCATCTAGCTGAATAATAACCTAGTGAAAATCAGAGCACTCCCGTTCTTCTGTACATAAAATGAAGGAAGGACCTGTGGTCTTCCACAGCTACTACAAAGTATAAACATTTCTAACAGACAGGTAAAATTCTCCTTGCAAAAGGCAGCTGATGGCAACATTTAGCTAGTTTCATAATTAATGAACCTGGGAATGTGCATGTGTGGATTAACTTTTTGGCCTACATTCAAAGAATACCAAGAGCCCAGCCAAAAAAAAGAATTAGGACACCGAAATTCCGCTGAAACGTTCCCTTTGAAAGCGCTCCCATCAGCCCACCTGCAGGTGAAACGTTGCAACACAAGCTCTTGCCTAACTTACTCGCGCTGCCTGCACACGTCTAACTCATGCACCAGACCTCAAGTACAGTTCACTGGCTTTTCAAAGACAGCGTTTTCCCTCTTCACAAATTATAATTCTTATTGACAAGAAAAATGAAGCGTAAGTGTTAGGAAAAAAAATTTTTTTGAATGGCTTAAGCACAGCATTAATGCAGGAATCCTTCAAGTGCTTTTAAATTCCGTGGAATACAGACATCCAGTAAGTTTTAAATGCGCGTATGCGCTACAGAAAATTCAGCTTACCTAATATGGCTTTTGACACAATTATCCTTTATATAAGGTTATTTCATTTCATGCACTGCCTGCGCTCAGCCAACCCGCAGCGTATTCGGGGAGCGTCATTCGCTTCCAAGCCTGCCATCGCTGCTCCTGCCAACGCTCGTGCGGGACAACCGACCTTCACGTGAACCAGGATTCTCTGCAAAGGTTGTACCAGTGAAGTCTAATCTTTTTTATTTTTAAACTTTTCCTGGCTAGATCCGTCCTCTCGATAGGGAGAGGAGCAGCAATATTCCTACCAAGCACAGAGAGGTTTCATCACCGTAAGCGGAGAGCACGAGTACGTCTTCCTAAGAGAGGAACTGGAAACAGTTTCCCGAGTACAGACAGAAGTGAGATGGGAGGAAGGAGAAAAGGCAGCGTGCTGAGGCTTGCTCTTGAGCATCCCCCACCCTCTCTCGCCCAGCGCTGAAGCCAAACCGGCTGCTGGGTGCCAGCGGCGGCCTGAGGAGCAGCCACCACGGGGGAGATGGCATCAAAGGCCGCTGCAATAGGCCTCCCAGCGAACACGTGCTCTAGATACGAGTTCGTTTCTGAACCTTTGGAGCGTGCTGTCACACCCCTCCATACCTAATTTCAAATAAATTTGACAAGATGATAATTTTCCTTTTGATGGCACTGCACTTAACTAAGGAGCAAGCTTACGTTCACATTATGCATTGTAACCATTTTGCCTTGAAGGGTGCTCTGAAAATACAGGGCACTTTACTTATAGTAATACCTTTATTATAACACCTCTTTAAGACCGTAAGATCTCAAATAACCTCAGTGCACGTCTGGAAGCACAGCAGAGCGCTTCAGCAGGGCTGTATTCCTCCCCAGCGTTTCCTACAGCACGTGGGACAACTTTAATAGCGTGCGTATCTTCTCCAGGTCGATCCCTAACTGCTTTAAAAAGTGTCCTAACCAGATACTAGAGGCCAGGTTTCAACTCTATTAACAGTGTTTTCTAATTTAACCATTTTAAAAAAGAGCAGCCACTTTGCACATATATATATTCTGCAATAGGACTGAGGACAAGAGGGGGAAGAAAAAAAAAAAAAAAATCAAGAAAGCGAGGACAGGCTTGGGGCTCCCTGCAGGAACGTAGTACACAAGCGTACATTGATGCAGGAGATACCCCAGAAAGATTCCCTGGCTTCCTGATCAAGTCTTCCTTCCTTTCCTTTCCTTTCCTTTCCTCCTTCCCTCGTCTAGACTGCTTTCCGCAGCGGAGCGCCGGCTGGGAGGTTCCAGGGCAACGAAGAGACACAGGATGTACCCGGGATTCGGAGGCGTCGCAGCTCACAAGAGATCTGGCTGACCTGAAGAGCAATCTGTTCCCAGCTTAGCTGGAGAGATTTACTGCCTGAAACTGCCTGCGCATTGACAGTCCCCAACTACAGGCCTTCCAGCACAGGGAAATGAATCAACCACTCTAAGCACATACCTTCACCGAACCATGGGAAGTGGGAACGGCTCCTCAGAAGCTCTTCACAGAGCAGACTTCCTACGATGACGTAACGCTGGCCAGCTGGCAACCTGGAGGTTTTCTTTGCTAGAGAGCGTTTGCGTCGTCTAAAACCAACAGCTAAGGACAAAGCGGTCCTGTCGGATAGGGATGGCCGATTCTCACTGGAGCCACCCGCCAGAAGAGAGATCACCATCCTAAACGGCTAATGAACTCCGTTCCTCAATTCAATTTAGGCTTCTCAGCCACCCAATCCCTTCCAGAGATCCCGAGGCCGTGCAGAAGAAAAGCTCTGAAGAGGACATGGAGGTTTCACGCACGCAGCCCAGGGCCACACGGGGATGAGGAGTTTCCACTGGCAGGTCACTAGGTGCCAGGGAGGCAGAGGCCGAAACATCCTCTGGACTGGCGTCACCTCTGTGCAACAGATGCAGCCCCAGACGAGGCAGCTGAGGGGCAAGAAAGGACCTTCCTCTGCAAAGACGCTCATCGCTTCCAGATGCGTTACTCAGCAAAGTGTTTTTCTGGGGAAGATGAGGAGACTTCCTGCATAGCTAGCAAGGATTCAGAAACCCTCCCAGGCATTTCGACAAACCCAGCGATTACCTTCTTCATCTTGGACAGCTCCTATTTCAGCAAATTGGTAACACTCGTCAGCATCTGCTTGTCTCCCACCCACTATTTCTGATGTCTTCAAAGTCCTTTCTTTAATGTATTCAGGGTGTTTTCACTACATACTGCATTTATCCTAAAGCTGAATCCATTCAGATGCAGCTAAAAATGTGTTTTCCCACAGGAATTTGCTCGCTATGGCAGAAATGTAGTGAGGAAAAAAAAAAAAAAGGAAGAAAAAAAAGACAGCAAGCACGTTTAAGCCACCTCTCCCTCTTGCAGTGGGAACATGTTCCTCTAGGACGCCTTTGAACCCGCAGTTCGTTTGAATCCAGGCCCAGCAAGGCGCCACGGGCCCCAGCGAGAACCCATGCTGAAGCCATTTGGTAACACTATCCTCTTGCCAGGGAGTAGCGCTTGCTGCATGGGAATGTCATAACGTCGTCTCTCCGCTTGCTTGTGTTCAAGTCAGTCATAACTCTCAAAGCCACCTCTGGAAAATTACTAACAGGCAGAATATGAAAGGTAGAGACACAGTAATAAAAAGCCAGTTCTGCGTCATTACAGAAATACAGGTCATTAAACACACACATGCACACGCGCGTTACAGGGAAGAAGGGGAATTTTCTCTCCTTTCCGCTCCATCCATCCATGGACGGTAAGACTTCCAGAAAGCGTTGCCTTCAGAAGCAACGCTGTCCCGGAAGGAACAGGCAAATAGCTCTGAGAGTCGGCGCACAGGAGCGAGGCAAAGCTTGTAGGGACTAGGAATATCTTTTTGTAGACCCCCCCAGATACAATTGGAGGGGGGAAAAAAGGAAAAAAAAAAAAAAAAAAGAACAGAACGAACAGACAAGCCTTCGCGCGCTCCAGCTCCCCTTGGGGTCTGTTCCCCGCAGGCCGCAGCTCTGTTCTGGACGTAGCTCAGGGAGAGCGGGCGAAGCACAACGGCCGTCCCTTGGAAACGAATGCGCCTCCCTTTCCCCACGGACAGAACCGCCAGTGTTATCAGAAACAGCGCACTGTTTCCCTCCGCGACAGCCGAGTGGGAAATGAATATAACATCTAAGCTCTAGTATCTGGCTAATGTTGAATTCTGATGGCTGAAAGATCTTTCAGCCTCTAAATATAAGCCATTTTTAGAAAAGATATTTCACGCAACCTACCCCCCCCGCCCCCAACTCCTAGCCACGAGCGGGGAAGCCGAGCTTTTCTTCCTCTTGTAAGGCATGCGCGTGAAGATGGCAAACGGTGGACGGATATTTATATCTTAGTGGTAGTCACTATTTTTCAAAGCTGTCTCCTTAAGGCATTTCTTAAAACAGTGGCTTTGTAAAGCGGTGGAGCAAGGGAGGACAACTTACACTACTAGAACAGATCTTTTTTTAACTCGAAGCGCAGCTTTCCACGGGGAGAACCAACCAGGGCAAGGAGAAGCGACCAAATTCAATACGAGTTCTACAAATTCCTTTTAAAAAAGTGCAAAAGCAGCAGCAGTTGAGCCCTTCACCTCCACCAGTTGTGGTTAGGTAAAAATATTTGGCAAACAAACTCACTCCCTGGTGCAGTACTACAAGCCTGGTAAGGACTTGAAATAAGGCAGCTTTTATCCAGAGTTTGCAGACTGGTCAGGATGCTCCTTTCTGTAAACCCTGCAATTCTCCTTTGGCTCAGAGCAAAGGGAAGTTTAACACCGTGCTCTCCTCACTGAAGGCTCTTAAGGTATATGCTAGCAGATATTGGCTAAAGCACGGTAACATGACTATTTTAAAGGCACCCACACACAGGCCACCCGTGACTGTCTACCAGCCTCGCACCTGCTGCGCGCAGCAGCCATTCAAACGTTTACAACAAAATTGGGACTATCAAGGCAATCCATGCTCCAAAATGAGCATTTTTAGTTGATAATACTGCTATCACTGACCACTTTTGACTGCAATATATATTTTTAAGCCAGCACGCGTTTTACTTCAAACGTACTCAACTTATCTCGAGCTTACTCTGAGTAATGAAAATAATCTGAGGCTTTGATTTAGAAAAGAACAGACTAACACTTCACTAGGAACAATCTTGCTGGGCTGCTGACTTAAGCATTTCAGTGAAACATCTAGTAAAGGGAAGAATGAAAACGGAAAAGTGAAAATAAGGGTTAAAAATACCACGTATCTTCATGTATAGCAGAGAAGTAATAAAGTTTAAATATTACATATGCAACATATATATACACTTTGCAGGTCTGTTTGTAGACATATTTAAGTTTGTTTTAAATACCCACGATCACTCACCCGTTTTACCACTTTGCAGAAATAAACTCCACGCTACCTAAATTTAATGGCTGCTTACTCTAAACTTGAAGGGTCATTTCACCACTCCTGACAGACAGAGGAAAACACCCTGTGAATGCCCACTTTTGCTTCCGACTGCTTCACGCTATATTTAGATATCTCCAGGAGCATCCCTCCGTAACACTCAGCGTCCGTGTTTCTCTTTCTTCGCTCTGTCTTGGACGCCAGAACCTAACGTCTATAAAACCTCACAAAGATCCATAGGAGCAGACAGCTATCTACGTTTTACATACGGGCGTTTTTGCCCAAACTGGCAATTCAGGCACAGGACTTTCAAAAGAATCTGGAGGCTCTGATTTCACAGCAATATTTAAATTCAGCTATAGTGATATGTGGCTTACAGCACTCATCAAAATGCAATACGTTTGTTTGTTTTTTTAAATAAAGAATCTGCTGAATACAAAGCAGGATAACTCTGCTTCATAGGAAGTCAAAAAGGAAGGAGGAAAAAAAAAAAGCTGAAAAATCACATTACAGGATGCTACCACTGAAATATGCACGGCCCCCTCAGGCCTGGAGCCAGAGCGGCTGCCAAACCTTAGCGTAAGAAACTCCACCCTCTTCTGCAGGACGAGTTTGCAAATTCCTGACAATTACAGGGACTAGCAACTCACATGAAGCTGGCAGGAATAAAAGAAAGAATTGCCAAATTGTTCATATAGCCTGGTCACTGAACGCCACTAACTCAGGGTGACATTGCAAGTTCTTTTGCAGCGGTGCTTTGAGCACCGAACAGCTTGCTCGGAAAGCTACCCAAGAGCTCAGGGATTTGAGAAGTTCCCACAACTTAATGCTAACGAGGCAACAAAAGCTTTATAATCCTAAGTATTTCATTAAAAAGTGATTTGGGAAACCTTTTTTTCCTCTTTATTCCCTCTCACCTCTAGGAAAAAGCAGAGTTAATTCCTGCTCCCTGAGACGCTTCCATATTTATCTACAACAGGAAGGGTGGCACTTCCTGAGCACCCTGGGATTCGAGCAAAGGTTGGAGGCAAATGACCACAAGCCCTCATGCAAGCTAGACTAGGGCATTTCACTCAAAATCAGCATATGCACATTTGTGTGTTTTTTAAGGTATCACGCAACCTAGCCCAGATTTACTTATTTCACTATTTTACCTAGGCAGAGTGTTTTGCAACAGCACCATATTCAATTCTTCTAGTAAAAGAAGGCGGTCTTTAAAAAAAAAAAAAAAAAACTTACAGTTATTATTGCCTCTAAAGGCTCCAACTTCACCACGAGGAAGCCAATACTAGCGCCTAGACAGAGGTTCGACCTAGTCGAGCGCCGTGCATGCTGGCCCTGGCTGATCACAGCACCTATACGCGTGCTGACTCCAAGCAGGTGCATCGCTCCAGGGAAGCTGTGAGGATGGCTTGCGTACTTAATCTCACACCAGATTTTTAGAGTCATTAAGGTGCTGAGCTCTTAATGACAGCCAAAGAGCCCAATATATTGCAGGCTCAAATGTCAGAATAGCTTTAGATCCAAACAGAATCATCTCATGTTTAAATTATCCCCACCTAATAATCTCCTTCCTCCTGAGCAACGAAGGTGCAAGCCTGCGGTGCCAGGAGATGCTGCTATTCTAGTGAAACCAATGGACTCGTAGCTGTGCACAGCAGGGCTGAACACAGCCTGTGATACTGAAGCATTCTTCTGACTCTGCTCTTGGTTTTTTGGTTTTTAGTGGGGTTTTTTTTGTTGTTTTTTTTTTTTAATTATTGTGATTTGTATTCACAGAGATGCTGGTCCCTCACCGACGGGGCAGGGCCTGGCGATGCTAAGCACTATACAAATGAAAGCTCCCTGGCCTGAGAGCTCAGAGCCTGTCGGGGACTTGAGACGACAGGCGGAAGCACACACGCAGCGCAAGCCAAGTGAGACAAACTCTGGATTAGCATGACAGGCTTTGTGGCCAGCCACTGCCAGCCATGTCATGGGCATCGCAGCAAAGGGTAAAAAACAAAGCAGCTTTGCCGGTGTTTGCAGGGAAGGTGAAGGCACTCTGGGAGAAAGCACAGAGGTGCTTGTTCGGTGGTGGGGAAAACAGGGCAGTTGGTAGAATATACCCTCAACAGCAAGGAGAGAAAACAAACAGGATGGGGTTAGCCATGAGGGTCCTGGAAAGCAAAGACCAGCCGCCTGCATTTGATGTGGTGGAGAAAGAGAAGCAAGGGGGGGAACTGGGGAGAGAGGCTGATACGGCCCAAGTATGACGACAGGTAGGCCTGCATCAGCACCTGAATGAGCAGAGCAGAGCAGATCCAGGAAGGGAGCGACTGAGGGAGGGCTTCCGTGAAACAGAAGCGATTAAAAGCAGCGTACTGCCAGGGGCAAAAATGAGGAACCAGCAGGAAAAGAAATGGACAGGGGGATTCAGGGGAAGGGGTACTGGGGCAAATACAGAGCTTACAAAAGAGCAGGCTAAACTTAAGAAAAAGGTTACATCTGTGCCAGGAGATAGGAGGCGGACAGACAAGACAAGAGAGGAGGTTTGAGCACTGTCCTCTGCTGGAGCAGGAGGATCCTGAATGGAGAGAAGAGTAGAAGCAGACAAGAGGAGGGTTTGAGCTACATCGCCAAGATGGCAAGACACAGCTGGATGTAGGCACAGTGCGCAACCGAGGGAGGCGACAAGAGCTGGTAGGCAGGCAGATGGCAGAATTGAAGGAGGAGAGAACAAATCTGCAGTGGAGGAAGTCCGCTTGGTCATGAGATTTCCTCCAGGGGCTCTCTGTGGAGGAAGAGTAGGAGTAAAGGAAGCAGAGGCTGGGAGTGGGAAATGGCGCCTTGGAGAGGAAAGGAGTAGGCAGGAGGAAAGAGGACGGACGCAGGGAGGTGGGAGCCGTGTGCGAATGGAAGGGACAAGGCTACAAAAGACACTGCTGTGAAAGCTGTCCAGCTAAACTGCTCAAACGCATTATCCCCTCCCAAGAGGGAGGAAGGGAGGGGAAAGAAAACAACCAAGGTCATGCCCAGCTTGTTATGAATGCTGGGGACACTCCGTGATCTGCACTGCTGTGCACCGCAATAACGTGGGCTAAGTGGAACACCTGGCAAGGGAACAAGCTGGACCCATTTGCTATTAGTTAAAAGTCCATCCAGCCCCAAACTTTTGCCAAGTTCAGGAGGTTGTCAGGGCTGGAATTTCAGTTCCAGCCCACTTTTATCAGTTAAAACAAAAAGAAAATGAAACGTGGCTGCTTAGGTGAAAGCCCTTCCAAGGAAAGAGAGATTTGTGGCTTAGCTGCGTGCAGTTCAGTGGTTTAGCTAACCAACACAAAGCTAAGCCGATATAAACAGCTTTGAAGCAAGCAGATTTCCTCCTAATTTGCACAAGACAAACCCATTCCCACAGTCACTTTTACTGGGACGCAAGCTATCCCAGATTCTCTCTCCCGGCAGCCTTACCTCTTCCTCCAGTTTCACCACCTTGGCCTGAGCATTGTTCAAGGCCTGGTCTCGGATCTCGATGTGTCTTCGCTGGTCCTCATTGGTGGAACGTGCAGCAGCCAGCTCTATTTCCAGTTTCTCCTTTTCCCGCTGTGTTTCCTTGTCTATGGAAAATAAAGCGATAGCTATCAACAGACAGCACTCTTTCTCTAGCCAGCTTTCAGGAGTCCTTCACTCCACCGGTGAAGGAAAGATGGGGCAACTTCTACTGGAATTTCCTACAAAAGGGAGAATCTGTTGCTAAGGGGAAAAAAGTGCACGGCTTTCAAGGAGGAGGAGAATTTGCAACCCTGAAATCAGGCGTGACACTTCAAGTGACAATGAGCCGCAGCGCTAGCGAGGAGGGCTAGAAGGTGCCTCACTCAGTACAGTTAGACAATTTGCTCTGATTATATAGACAGCTAGTGAAACTTGGCACCTCTTCACCTCTGAGATTTCAGCACTGGAAAACAAACTGAGTAATTTTAATATCCCAGGCTGTGGAGAGGAGATGGTAGACTTCTGTGCCTAAAAGACTTGTGCTCCTTTCTCCTACGCTGACCCCACAAGTCAGGTGGCCCTGTCTGGAGTAGCTGCCCTCCTTCTCAAACTACCACCCGGTTGTCCTATTTTGCTGGTAGTTTCATCAGAGGAGCCAGGAAACAAGCGAGCAATGACAACGCCTCAGTCCTCTTCTGCTGCCCTTAAAAATGACTCTCTGGGCTAGAACTGTGGCACCTGTATCTACCCTGTCACTGCTCAAAGCAGACCTGCAGTTCAGGAAAGCCTTTCGCCCAGCGTTGCGAGTTCATGCCCAAAGCTTTAAAACCACTCCAAACCCAGCAACTCCTTTCAGCTGGACCTGGTGGGAGCAGCTGTGCTGTTTCAGAAACAGGGCAACTGCCTTCATTACAAAAAAACTGGAAAAAATAGCTGGGGACTGGAGAAATTATCACACAAGGGTGGTAAAGCAAAGCCACAACAGAGAGCTGATGTCCTCTGCATGTGTTGTCATTCTCAGCTCAAGCCAGCCAGCTACAATGATAACATTAGCACACTCACTGGATACATAACCACAGAATACTCCCCGGAGTGATCTACACCCAGCGCTGATGACACCAGAGAAGCTGCATTCCAGAAACCAATATCCCACGACAAAGGAATGAGGACAAGGAGTGGAAGGCTTGAAAAACAGGAACTAGATCCTGGGTGTTCGGAGAGACTGCATATGGAGTACACAGGCCCATTTGTGCAAGCATCTGCATAACTATATTTACAGGACCACAATTATTCCCTTTCTTCTGCCAGCAGAGAGCCCAGAGCAAAGCTTTAGCAACACGGAGTAACTATAGATTCCCTTCTGCTAGGGAAGCTGTGCAGCCCACACAGAGGTTGCAAAAGAAAGCTATGCACAAACAAAGCGCTCCAGAACCCTGCAGAGCAAACTCGGATTGCAACTCGGAGCCAGCTCATGCTGCAAGACACACGGATCGAGGCTATTACCACCAGCCTATTCTTTTACCCGTTTCCCCCACCTCAGTATTTCTCCTCCACCCAGGAGACGAGTTGCTGACAGCGTCAGCCTGCCACAGTGCATTGCAGAAGATGGGTAGAGATGAGACAGAGTGGCATTACGCCAGAAGTCATCAATCAGTGCCAACAGTCTGTTTGTTAATCTGCAAGTGCTTGCAGCTAGGCTTTGGGAGCTTTTCTTCTGACTTTTCCCCAAACGAGCACTGCTTCACTCACAAGTGCCTTCAGCACCCCTACAAATGCTGACGCCAACGAACTGCAGCACTGAGAGGTTTCCGTGTTCATCCAAAACGCGTGGCAGCATGTAAGGCCTCACAGCTTTGGCCTTCTATTCAGAGTTACCATAAGCAACAAAACACTTCCTCCCACCTCTCTGGGTGCCTCTGTGAATCTCAAAGTCCATCAACTTGGTTTAAAAGCTAGACTAAACCGACAGACTTCCCTCCACCACCAGGAGAGTTGAATTCACGCCCTGACAGCCATCCATTTGCAATGTTAAGCCATAAGGAATAAGCTAAAGACAACACCAGCAAGGGATACCAGCATTTGTCAGAGAAGCAATGAGTGTTGCACCATGGAAAGTCTTCTCTGTTTTGCAATTTTATTGCATTACCTTTTATATAACAATTGGAGAAAAGTGAGCATTGTCAGAAGGGTGGAGCACACCATGGGATGAGAGGAAAGTTGGCTCGCTGCTGTCAGCCTCAAGACATTTCCATACAAAGAAAAAGCAGTATTTCACATCTGTCGTTTTGGTTTGCCTTGTGTAAATCCACTGCTGCGGACAGAATCCATGACCCTCACCCAGCCAGCCATATGCTGGAGGCAGTGTTAATCCCCTTTATTTTGGCCGAACTGGATACGGCAGTGGCAAATTAAAGAGGAAAGAGGTGGGAGACCTTCATGGTCTCAGGCCCACTGGCCCTAACTCATGCCGGGACTCTTGCCAGTCTGGTAAGGTTTAAGCCCAAAGCTTGCAGGGGACAAAACAGGTGCACAAATTACCTTGCACGTTATGGCATAAACACTGATTTTGCAAGGTAACTGCACATTATTTACTCTGAAATCTCTAATAAATGAGATGGATCAGATGGATTTTACACACCAACAGAAAGGGAATGCTGAATTCCACCTCCTTTCTCCACTGCCGGTTTTGGAATGCCGCTGCCCTGATTTCTGCCCGAGTAGAAAACGGAAAATGGACAGATTGACAGATCTGAACTATGCTAACCCGCTACATTTTTTTTTTTTTTTTATCCTTCCCAGACTGACCAGAGCATTTCTACTGACCCACAACAAACACGTAACTCACTTTGTGCAAAGAGTTGAGAGATGGTTTTCCGATTGTCTTCAGACCCCTCAAATTCCTTCTCTGCAAGCTGCTTGTTGGCCGTCTCCATGCGTTCTGCAGAATTTTGCAGCAAAAGAAACACAGAAGAATCAAAAACTTTCAGGAATTAAGTCACACCTCCTCAGGACACTTCTACTGCATGCTAGGGGAACAGATCTCCTAATGCTACACAATCAAAAGTAAAAAACACTTTTGAAATGTTTCCAACCATGCCCTTGAGAAGACATTCACAACGAGTCAAAATGGATTAAGGAGAGCCCCAAATAAATTACTTGAAACAATTATAACATATAAGTTTATTTGTTCTATCTTTACAAATATGTTGAGCCGCTTCATAGACTTCAGTACAAGAAATAGATTCATTTCAGTCTTTCATACTGCATCTGTTTATAAAGAAGGTTTTCAAACATCTCCAGAAAGAAAACTTATTTCTTCCACCCAAATAAATCTCACCATACAATTAAGAGATTCCCCTACAATCCTCCACTCAGTTATAAGACGTTGAAGATCAAATTACTGTTGTTCAGTTACCTGACTTTAGGGAAAGACGTAAAATCCTAAGCATAGTTTAACAGCTCTGCTTGCTGCAGGCTATCAGAAGTTTAGATCAGACTATGAACATACAAATGAAATGTTTATGCTATGAATTTTATTATGAATAAGATTATTAAAATGCAGGCCTTTGTGTACTGTCCTTCTCGATAGCACCAGGCACTGTATGGCCTTACTTCTTAGACGCAAAACAGTTTCTGGGAACATGCTCTTAGCAAGAGACTAAGGAAATGAGAGGAGATGATGCATAGATCAACCAGAAAGCTTATATAAAAAAATTTAACTTATATTTTAAAAGACTTACTATATATACACCTCTAAACATCTAAAATCACAAATGTTTTTCGCCTTTCAAACAGTAATGCTTAAACTTTGACCCATGTTAAGGTCAAATACCATTCAACACCGCTTTCCATTCCCAGCCACAGTACTACCTCTTAGCAAGAACCAGATGCTAATAACATCTCACCCTGGAAAAGAGAGGGGGATCCAAAAAACCAGATGCCTACTTTGATAAGAAATGACAAGACCTTCAGGAAGAGCAGACAGTCTGCAGTTTGTATGTCAGTGCAAAGGGGTCACTGGACAGGAAATAAAGTGAACATGCCTGGTGTGGGATTAGGCAGTCAGCAAAACGTCTTTCCATTTGTGTAAACTGAACAAATTGTACAAATTGTGTCTAGGATATATAAGACAAGAGAGAATTCCAGGCTTGCATCTGTTTTATGGTATTTGGCTTATCACATGCTGCTTCTCAATGAGAAACAGGCTGGTAACGAGAGACTAGAGCACTCTCCTAAACCTGTCTTTTCCATACCCCCAGCAACTGCTTCCAATCGCAGACTGAGTACACTTGAGTATCCTGTCATATTCCAGTGGTGCTAAACAATGAATCCTGCAGCAAAACACTGGCCTGTTAAGTACAACACCACCAAATTACAAAGAAAAGTTTTATTTCATTCACCTCTCAGATCCCTGTTGAAATCATGAAGCCTACGAATTTCTCCTTCCAGCTTATTTCTCATGGCCTTTTCCAGGGCATCCCGCTTAGAGGATGATTTCTCCAGGTTTTTGTATGCCTCTGAAACTTGCTGAATTTCTGTCTCCAGCTGCAGTGGAAGTGAAAACACAAGCACTTACTATTTCATCACTAGCAATACATTTTACTTAGAAAGTAATCTTCCTTCTGAGGCTCTAAAGTTTTCCTTACTGAGATAAAATACACCTACACCTATACATCACGTAAAACTACAGAGCCTCAGATTTGCAAGGGATCCTCTGTTCTAAAGCCAATGGCTGGGGCGGGGGGGGGAGACTAGACTCTCCTTCCAGGCGCTAGCTCTAACTGTTTGCCTAGCATGATCAGAGCACAGATACAGGGAATTGAAAATGCACAAATGTCATCTGCTTTTTTTTTTTTCTTCTTCTTCTTCTTCTTTAAGATTGGGAGAGCGCGTAACAGTTTGGCACTACTGTTATTTTGGGCAAAAAACAATTACATAAACAGCTAACGTGATAGCAAGCTGAATAAGTACAATAAAACAAGAAAAGCAGACAAAACTATGCTAAAAAATGCTATTGCCAGATCCTGCATTACTGATGAACTCTGAACTGATGAACTCCGCAGCTCTGTATTTTTTATGGTCCAAAGTTCACAATAAAACCTCCTGATGTTCTTTGCTTACAAGTCCACAATTTCATTAGTATTTTTTAAATATTCAATTTACTAAATTGTGTTTAGGGGGGGAAGGGAGAACAGTTGCAATAAAATATTTTCTCCTTCCTTTTAACCTTCAGTGTAAAGCGTCTCAGTATGATCCTGAGCAAGCAACTGATCTCCCAAGGCAGAAGGAGATTCACCTCTAACTCTTCTCACCCGGCGTGGTTTTATACTGCTACGGAAGCGTGGATCCACGCAATAGCAAACCCCATCAGCCCTGTCTCCAGTAAAGGATGAACAAGGGGAAGGAGAAGAGTTCGTTTTTATCCTTCTTTCATTATCAGGAAGCTGTCACACATTTCACTAAAGCACTTCCTGCCCAGGAACCTTCCAAAGGAAAAAAAAAAAACACCACCACAATGAATATATCCCTGGAAAGAGGTAACGTAGGGAATGAACCAGTGTGGGAAGCCACACTAGCCATGTGAACTCAAACAAGTGTTTCATCACGAGCCGCATGTTTTTATGGCCCTGGAGAACGCTCAGTGCAAAGAGCACTGCAAGGCCCACAAAGCCCTAACCTGCAAGCGGCACTAATCCGCTCGCGCTGTAAGGCAAAGGCTCCTTGGAGCGTGGCCAGTCACCTGTTGGAATGAAACTGAGGACTTTGATGGTACCTTCTGATGAAGCTGAGTTACTACCCAAAGGAACAGGATACAGATTGATCAATCTAGATTACGTAAGACTCTAAAGTAGCTAATCAGTCCCTTAAGCACGCAGTGTAACAAATGCAGACTAGATGATTCAGTTATGGAGGGCATTAGACACAGGAGAGTACCTAACACCCAAGAACACTCACCTTCTGCAACCGGGCTACTTTCTCATAACACCCGTCCAGCTCCTGTCGTAAAGACCGGTTCTCTTCTGACAGGATTTCTACCATCTGCTGGGCCCTGGAAACTATGGCAAAAGGATCTACTTGCATCTGCTGATACGGGGAAGGTATCTGCTGAGCCCTGGACATTACTGAATAGGAGTCGCCTTGCTGCTGCTGCGGGCCTAGGAAGGGCTGACATAGTCGGTACAAATCTCCCTGATGGACTTGGTTTGACAAGAACGGCTGCTGGGTCCGTGGCAGAATGGCAGGATCTCCCTGGCTTGGGGTCAGGGGTGGCTGATGTTGGGAAGGGGACAGCCTGGATGGTGGCGGAGACTGAAGCAAGGTCAAAGATCCCAAGGACGTTAAGGAAGAAGTTGGGCTGTGGTGGTGAGGTGGTCTCTGTTGTAACTGCAGCTGCACATCTGGGTTCTGCCTAGAAAACAGAGAGCAGAAGCTCCATGAGAGTCATGCAGAAGACGGTGCATGAACCAAGCGACAAGGAGCGGAAGGCAGGTATTTATGTAGGTCCTATCAAGAGCTCGTCCCACAAACAAAACTTATACATGAGTTTTTTTCATTTTAATAAGATTGTTTAAAAAAACAAAAGAAAAAAAAAGGTGCTTCAAAAATCAAACAGCTATCAGAAAATAAATTCTAAATATAGGAAGGTCTTTCTTCCCAAGTCCATTTTTTACAGAAACACTAGGAGAAACTCCATCAACAACTACTGACCAAAATTATTTTTACAACTTTTTTCCACACTTTGTGGATAAAATGGCAGAACAGAGGACTGTTAGGAATGGGCTGTTTTGTTCTGTCCCGAAATGCACAACCTCTCACATAGAAAACAAGGAGTGTTCTCCTGCAGTTCAGAGGACAGACAGTTAAAAGGAAGTGGCTAAGCTCTCCATTATTAAGTCAGGCACCACTGGTCCAAGCATTCTGAAATGCCAACCAAGAAGCCACAGCCTGGTAAAATGAGAGAGTTATAGGATCCAAAAGCCAACCTAAGAGTCAAAAGCAGACTTGCGATTTGGAGCACGCTCAGACCTAAGCAGTAGGTGTGTTTACTGCTCCTAACGATAACCTTTGTAGGATATCACAGAAAGATCGAAGTAGGAAGGGACCTCTGGAGATTATCTAGTTCAGCCTCCTTGCTCAAGCACGGTCACCTAGAGCACATTGCCCTGGATCGTGTCCAGATGACTTCTGAGTATCTCCAAGGACGGAGACTCCACAGCCTCTCCGGGCAACCTGCCCCAGGGCTCAGTCACCCTCCCAGGAAAGGGGTTTTTCCTCACGTTCAGATGGACCTGCCTGTGGTTCAGTTTGTGCCCGCTGCCTCTCAACCTAGCGCTGGGCACCACGGAGAAGAGTCTGGCCCCATCCTCTTGACACCCTCCCTTCAGGTACCTATGCCCGTTGATCAGATCCCCCCGCAGTCTTCTCTGCTTCAGGCTGAACAGCCCCAGCTCTGTCAGCCTTTCCTCATACTGCTCCAATCCCTTTATCACCTTAGTAGCCCTTTGCTGCACTCGCTCCAGCGGCTCCATGTCTTTCTTGTACTGGGGAGCCCCAAACTGGACACAGTACTCCAGGTGAGGCCTCACCAGGGCTGAGGAGAGGGGCAGGATCACCTCCCTCGACCAACACACCCCAGGACACCATTGGCCTTCTTGGCCGCAAGGGCACATTGCTGGCTCACGGTCAACTTGTTGTCCGCCAGGACTCCCAGGTCCTTCTCTGCAGAGCTGCTTTCCAGCAGGTCAGCCCCCGGTCTGTCCTGGTGCCTGGAGTTATTCCTCCCCAGGTGCAGGACCCTGTGCTTGCCTTCGCTGTATTTCCTGAGGTTCCTCCTCTGCCCATCTCTACAGCCTGTCGAGGTCCCCTCTGATGGTCAAAGATAGACCTAGCAATCTGCATCACGCAAGAGTCTGCTACTGAACTAACTCAAGCTATATCAGCTTCCATTTTCCAAGCCCTGGAGATCCCAGGCTCAACTTCTGCTGTGTTAGACAAGGAAGCATCTACTCTTAGAACATTGTGTGGGTTTATTGTGCTGGATGACCTCAGGAGGCAGACTGTGCTTCCTGCTCTAAAGATATTGAACCTTCAACTTCTTGGCATGTTCTTTATTCTAGCAGCTGAAGTCTCTCCCTAAGCCACAGCTAGTCCCCTCTTGAGCACAGAGCTGAGGCTGGGGCAAACCCAGCCTAGCAGTTCAACGTGTTCTGAAATACTCCTGATAAAAAGTTTCCCACCCTGTGGGCCGCAGTTCAATCCTGCAGCTGGAAGAGCACGTCCTGTTCCACCTGACCGTAGCTGGTGCCAAACGCGCCGCACTGCTGTCTGCATTCACCACGGCCACCTCCAAGGACCCCAAGGGCTTGCTCCGAGTGCACTAGGGGTATGGGATGCACAAGAGAGCCCCCAGCTCAGCTCTCCCACCATGCCAGGAGCATCAGCAGCAGGTCAACTGACAACAGCAGGCGCGGAGCTGAACTAGGAGCTAAAGGGTTACATGGCGGGCTTCTCTGTCACTGTGCAAACACTCAGCATCATCCTTCCTGTTCTGTGCAGAGCAAACGCATCAACCCTTCATACCCGGCCAAAGAGGAAATGGCTGTATTAATCACATCTGGCTGGCAGGGCATGTAGGAGATCGTACACCCTGAACCCAGCGCAGGGTTTGCTATACCTGTGTTGGGTGTCTTTCTAGCAGAGAAGGGGCATTTGTCAAGCATCCTTGCTAAGGGACTAGGACAGAAACATCCCCCTAACAGGAAAACAAACGACACAGGAAAAAAAACAAGAATAACTACTCTAGATACTGATCATTTCTTTCTCACACTCCAGTGATTTGCTCCTTGTCAGCAGCATCGTTTCAAGAGCTGTTTTTCCCCAGGAAATATGCTGCGTGAGGACCTCGGGGGGGTCATGCAGACGAGAGATGTGCAACTAATTTCCTCAGGAATGTTCAGTTTAGTAGCAGCAGCTTGGCGCTTCCTCTCCTGGGAGGTCAGCTCTATGTATTGCTGCATTTATTTCATTATTTTTATTTGTTAGTTCTCATAATGGAGAATAAGGCAAAAAGGCCACGTGACATGCTCAAGATCATCTGGTTTATCACAGATGATTTCCAGCTACTTTCTTACCTCACCCAGGTTACGTGCTAACTTTGCATCTTCAGAAATCATCTGGCTCCTTGACCTTATTCTTTACGTAACGTCACATTGCTCTGTTTTGATGTCAAAAACATTTATGGCATAACCTTGTCATGACAGTTCATCTATGGTGACCTAAAGATCAAAATCTGTATATTGCAAGTCTGCCTCATAGCTGCAAAAAAGCACCCTACCAGTTTTGAACCCACAAAATACTGCCCAAGTCTGAAAAGAACCTGAAGCAATTACTAGGAGAGGCTAACTTGACTCCACTGATCTCAGTGTGTGAATATTATAAAGCAAACGAGGACTATTTAGAAGCCAGTGTTAAACAGTTGGAGCTATCTGATTAGAAGCACCTCGTTATTCTGCCATCCCAGAAGCAACATGGGCAGCAATTTGCCCGTTTCCACAGGGCCTGAGCACTCGCAACAGGAATGCGAGAACGGCCAAAAAAAAGCAACAGCAGCAGATAAATCCTGAAGGGATAGTCTGCACTGACATGCCTGGTAATGATTTTTTTTTTTTTAAACCCATTGTAAAGAAGAACTCTAGAAAATCGTGGCCGAGTATTTCTTAACAAGATGCATTTTCAAAATTTCCAGCATTTTGGCACTCACATATACAGCCTTTCACATCTTGAAATTATACCAGTCTTGTGGGTTCAAGCCATGACGTGAGAGCTAGGAGCCACTAGTTCTGTGGCATTATCAGCTCTGGAAGTGCCTGGATGCACAGCTTCCAAAATGCTACCAGTGCTTTTATACTGCCAGCAAAATGAGATAATCCGGCAAGGAAATATGTATTTTTTTTTTTAAAAGATGGGTTGTTTTACCTAGAAATCTCACAGTGACAGCTAACACCTTTTTAACATCTTGCATGCAAACTTTTGCATACGGGTTCAAAGACTCTTTTAGCATCACCACCACTTTCAATTCTGTCTGACAAAACACTTGGATGTGTTTTGTGGGTTCCAAATATCTGGCTCTGAAATCCCTCAGATTAACATGGGAATTGCAGAGTTTATTTCCCGGTTACCCCAATTTTGGATTCAGAGGTTTAGAAAGGTAAATGAACCAAAATGGACTTTTCGAGATTTTTAAGACTCCAAAATTGTAAGGTGTAATTCACTACCGGGGTCAGCTAACAGAATTGTTGATACAATGGCAATAGAAACTTCCCTCCCTGTGATATATAATCCATAATCAGGTAACCTTGCAGGAGTAATTAAAATTAAACCCGAGCTAACCACTTCATGCAAAAATGCAGGAAGACTCTCAAAAATACATGGAAAATAAAGTCACTCGCTATCCTTCTACTTGCCTCAGTGCGATAAAGACTTTAAACCCAAATGCAGAAAGAAAAATCGGTGCATTTAACTCCAACAACTGTTTAAGTCTGAAAACGTAACTTTTGCAAGCAAACTTTGCCATCGGGAGCCCTGATGCTGCCAGGATTGCAAACCCCACGGCACGCAGAAGAGACGCCGGGAGAGAAGGAAAGCGGGGGCGGCCGAAGAACAGGGAGACCAGGCAAGGCCTCTCTGGCTCATTCAAAACTTTTCCACCTTCCCAGTTTCCCCTGGCTGTGTCGTGCGCGAGCGGTTACAGCTCCCCTCTCCCGCGCAACTCGGGCAACGTTAACCACAGGAGGGGGCAGCCTCCGCTCGAAACCAAGCGGCTGCATTTTTGCTCTGCTTCCTCGTCATACCCGATTATGCCCCGCTTTGATGCTGCTCGGGGGAACGCAGCGCACAGCCGCGATTTACTGATTACGGGACAAATTCGGCAGGCTTCCTTCTCGGAAGGTTTCCGTGAAGTCACTGGGATTAGTCCCCGTCCCCCCGCCCCCGGCAAGAGCTCCGTCTTTTGGGCTCTGAACAGGGGACAGCGCTTGAATCGGAGAGAGAGACGACCTCCTCCGAGCCGAGACGCTGCCGAAAGCGGCCCCTTCTCCCCCATCTCCAGCCGTGCTGCCCGTCACGGAGACTAGGCAGGACACCGAGCCCAAGGCTCCCTTCTCCTCCTCGCCTCAGGGGCTCGGACCCGAACGTTTATTTTCATCACTGACACGAAGGCGCGTTTGACGTAACAGGGCGAGAACTGCGTTTCGGAGCTTCCCAGGCAGCCAGCCCTCTTGCGAGCCTTAACGTTTCCAAATAACCGCGCAGACGCCTCCGGCGCGCCCGGTATTTGCGCTGAGCCGACGTCCCGACGAGCGCACCCGCGCGCCCCCAGAGCGGGTGAGGCCAACTGCGTGCAGGCAGGTCGGAGCTCACCAGGCAGCCCGCTCCTTTCCCAGCCTGGGGAGGGTGAATCACGCGAACGCTGTGAATTCCCCAAGGTTTATCTTGCTCAACGAGTTTTATTTAACCGCGCTGGTAGGTCACCCTCAAATTCCACCGAACAACGAGGTGTGTGGGGGGGGAAAACCCGCAGCAGCCAGGGTGTGCCTTCGCCCAGCGGGGAGAAGGGGCTTTGCTTCCTTGACAGACCGTTCCAGAAACCACGCGCGTGGTTAACAGCCCAAACGGATCCCGATAAACACAGAGCCCCGCTGCAGGAAAACCGGAGCGGCTGGACATACTTCAGGTTCAGGTACTTCATACTTCAGAGGTTGCAGAGCGGCCGCTGTCAGCGCTGCCCGGCGCGAGGGACACGCGCTCCTCAACGCCGCCCCCCAGCTGCACCTCTGGCAAGGCGGAAGGTCTCCGAGCGCGTGAGCGCGCGAGGGGCACCCAGGACTCGCTCCCTGCCCTCGCTACGCTGTACTTCAGGGATTAAGTCTTGCAATCCTTCTCCCGCTTCAGCGTTTGCTGCTTGCAAAGGAAACCTCTTCTCCGCGCAGCTATTTAGGTTAAAAAGTAACCTCATTAGATTCCCAGTGCTTTGAAGACAAATTTCAGTTGCTTCCCCGACTGGAAACCTTGCCAGCGCAACCTTTCTCCTCCTCCTCCTCCTCCTCCTCCCCCTCCCCCCCCCCTTTTCTTTCTAGGCAGCCAGGACCCATCCAACACAGACAAAAATCACCCTGTCTAGAGGAGCTGACTGTTGGCGTGTTTTCAAGCAGCAAGCAGGCTAGGGCTGGGATACGCTATGTATAATATTACGAGCGTTTCTGATGCAGGATAGCCGTTAAGGGTTCGTCTCCCTTTCCCGTGTGCACAGACCTTCAAGGCCTATGAACGTGCAAAAACATTTTCAACGAGCTTCTCCAATCATTCGGCCACCCCCCAAAAACCCTTTACTTCCCCTTTTCCTGGCCTCTTTATTATTTATTTAGCCAGATCAAAGGGCCTTTTCATCGGGCTCGCATGCTGCTGAAGTCATTTCAGATCACAAACAATGGTGGACAAACTCTGAAAATAGCTCCCCACAGGACTGGGAAGGTCCTTAACGGATTCAAATTCCCCAAAGCTCAGACTCCGTTCCCAAACGGACTGGTTTCAACGCAGCACGGGCAAACACACACGCCCGCAGCCCTCGCGCCACGCACTTTTTTCAGTAACGCTCTCTCCTGTTGCTACTTTGCGATGACCCCTTTAGCGCCAAAGCCAGGCCTAAATCATTATACCACAGTCCCGCCTGGTTTTAGACAGAAATGAGATGGTAAGGAGTAGAGCCGTATTTTCAGCCCACCTGAATAAAACTTCATCTTCACCCACATGCACTTCAGTGTTTGGCCCAAGCCAAAATTAGCTTCTGATCTTGAGGAAACTAGAACAGGCTGGGATTTCAATTGAGGCAAGGAAAAAAAAAAAAAGCAACAACAAAAACAAAAGCTAAACAAACAAATCCGGGACGAGGCACAAAGCACACTCCATGCTGCACTCCCACGCTCCACTGAAAACGAAATCTGGAAAACTCTAGAGGAAGCTCAGGTGGTGTTCCCCCCTCCACTGTTCTTGCTTTCATTCACTTTCTCCTTCCCTAAGCAGCATTTAGGTGCGGTTTAAACCTAAAAAAAACATTTTGTCCTGGCAGACTTAATTAAAGCACAGCTTAGTCTTGCAATAAGTAACAGTAAGTTTCTCAAGTGAATCACACCGCAGCTCTAGCTTTTTTAACAAACCTTTTGTAGGGCTCTGGAGCCGCGTTAAACTTCTCCATGCCATTAAAAAAAAACAAAAAAACAAAAAAACAAGCTGGCTTGTTTTTTTGGCTTTGGGTTTTTTTGTTTGTTTGTTTTTAAACACAGTGTCAGACCTCTCTAGGTAAGCTAATGGAACAGGGTACAGTCCCTCCAGACACAGTCCATAGCGGAGCACAATAGGTAGTCTCACATAACTGAGATGGGACCTCTGCTGAACGATAACCTGCCTTAGGAGCGAGGGGAATGGACTGAATGTTGTACTTTCTCTCCTCCTCTGGCTAAGCATCACAGAGTCTTTTTCTAAGACCTTCCTTACCTGACTGACCCATATTCAGGGGGATGTTGATACCTCATCATAGGCCCATCAGATCTTCCCTGCTGGCTCATGCGATGATCACTATAGAAATGTCCCGAGTCCTGAGGTTTACAGTTCATGGATGGGGTGGACACATTTTTGTAAGGATACTCGGGAGGAGGACCCCGCTGCTCCATCCCTTTCAAGTTGGGCTGGGAAGGGGGCTGCACCGAGTTCTTGTAGAACTCATTGGAACCAGAATTTTTATAAGGGTCGCTTGACTGCTGAGGAGAAAGCGGAGAGAGGGGGGAGAGCGGTGCGCTCGTGACAGGCGCGTGGGCCTTGACACCGCTGGTGGCCAAGGACAGCTGCATCAGCCTCTCGCTCAAGGAGCGGACGTGTCCTTGCTTGAGGTCCTTAAGTCCTTCATCCTGGTGGACCTTCCCTGGGCTCACACGCTGAACTGTGGGCCGCCCTTCAGTCCTCATCTTTTGGTTGGTGACCCCCGTTACATAAAAGGCTGCCCCAACGCTAGCATGCGGCTGGCCCCTGAAATACTGCGACTGGACTTTGGCTTCCTCATAGGTCGGGAGATCCTCGCTGTTCTGAAGTCGTGGGGAGAGCTGCTTCTCCATGATGCTGTTGTCCACCTGTATCTCCTGGCCCTGGGGCTCCTGACGGGCAGCATGAGTCACAAGCTGGTGGTCCTGGGAGCTCAGCCCTTCGTTCTGAGATGCTGGACTCCCAGTGCTGTTGAAAGGGGGGGCATTTCCTGTGGCTTGTTGATGTAAGGCAAGAAGGTTACGGTTGTCATTTGGGTTTCCGTATCTGAGCTGCTCCTGCAGCAGGCGCTGCAAAACTGTCGTAGCTGCTTGCTCTTCTGAATTCCTCATCTCAAACTGCGGTGCCTTTTGGGTGGAACGGAAAAGCTGCCCTTGACCTAAGGAGAGGAGACACGGTTATTAGCCCCTGAGTGGATCAAGCAGGAGACATTTAAGAGCAATGGCTTGAAATAAGGAAAAATGCAGGTTAGATTACCAAAGGTCCCCATAACAATAGGGGTCATTAAGGCCCTTTAACATAAGAAGGCCTTGCATGCTCAGGGGGCAAAACCTCAAAAGGTGATGAAAGGTGACTTGCAAGTTTATAGGAATATTAATCAACCGCAAGCTGTAGGAATACATGCTGAATACATCAGACAGCAAGGCTACTTTCAGGCAGAAAGGAGACCTATAATTCACAGGAAGACGGTAAAAATGCCTGAGCCCTGTTTGCTCTATACTTAGGGCGACCAACAATGAAACACATTTCCCAGGTTTGCAGGCAGACCAGGATAAAAGGGTGAAATCAGCAATTTGTCAGGTTTAAGGAAGAACTGAAAAACACAGACACCCATTAAGATAACGTATGTATCGGAGGAAGTAAAGGAATCTCTTAGCCCGGATCATTTAAAGCAAGTAATGAATACCTGGTTAACGAGCAGATCTTTAGAGTTACTAAATATCCAGAGTCAGATCAGCGCTTCATCTCCTTGCTACAGAAAATACTACATACCAGTGCAAGTGAGGACTCTAACTTCCTGCTATACAAAGGCAACCAAATCCTCACACATCTAAATACCATCATCTGAATGCATGCAAAAGCAAGAGGAAGAAAAATAGCTGTCTGATCTAAAGCACAGGAAAAGACAGGAAAAAGCATTGTGTACCAATGAAAGAAACGTAAAGAGCTAATGTCAAGCACGTCCTAAGTACAGATTCAACAGCCTGTGGATTCAATCCAACAGTGATTACAGCATGAGCAGTCTCCCAGTGGAGTCAGGAATATGTTGTTACTAAAAATTAAGCCCATTGGCCTTGCATGAGTTGAAATAGCCAAAACTCATGATACCTTTCAGACACGTAACTAAAAGCAGAGCTACTTTTGAGCCAGAACAGTCCAGAATAACATCCCAGAGCGTGCTCTACTTGCTGGCTGAGCTGCAGCTCTGCTTCAGTAGCAGAATACACAGCGGTATTCACTCTATTTTGAGACTCTTCTGTAAAAAGTTGTCCCTTAGCAAAGGGTAACTTGCCCCAAATAGCTTGTTCCCTGGCAGAACCAGGGACAGACTGCAGGAGGCAGGAGAAATGAAGAGCGTCATTTCTTCTGCAGCTCTATAACCACTCGGTCTCCTCTGTTGAGTCAGCCTACTGCATGGATCTATCAATATAAACACAAGGCCTTGATATCGTCAGGCAGACAGAGCCCTTCTCCAGCTTTAAAAAAAGAGAGGGTTAAAATCCTTCTCATTCCAGACCGCCTTACCAGTCTAGAAATTCAGGCTCCGATAAATGGCCTGGAATGAGATTCTCTTGAAATCCTACTTGAAGTGGCACGTACCTATTTCCTTCACTTTGACTTCCTTAGTAAGGAGGAGCAGTTCTGACGCGTGGGAGGACACAGGGCCTTCCTCTTGCAAGTCCAAGATCTCCTCTCAGAGATGGCTTCAGTCCCCTCTTCAGTAGGCCAGATCACTTGATGCTCTCCTCGCCTCCAAAATAATTCTGAGGAAAGCATTGAAAACACCATTTTAATCAGCAGATGAGACACTAGGAATAATAAACCTTGACCAGCATTTCACATTTTTCTTTTGTAGTTCCTTGTTTTCTCCCAGAGCCCAGCAATTCTGATCCCTTCAGGATGAAAGGAAACCCCTGTGCCTAACAATCTTACTCCAGCTGCTGCTTTAATCACGACAATTTCTGCTCCAAGATTAAACGTTGCCAAGTAATGCTCTGTCCCATCTGTGCCTCCAAGTGAAACAGCGATTAAAACTCGCTAATTCTTTAACTCCATTGTTTTATTTTTCATTAGGAATGAAAGCTGCCGCACAGATGATGATACCCTGTGTTAACGGCTCCTTTTTCAATAGAAATCCTTTGATGAAAGGTGCTATAGCTAAATGCTTTACAAACATGAACTGTGCTGCAAAAATGACTGTGAGAATGACCACTATACGGGTATTAGCTTTATTTTACAGATTGGGAAAGTGAGGGAAGTGAAGGACATTGCCAAAGTATATGCCAGAAATATACTGCAGAGCCCAGCTCTAATTCCCAAAGCATTCTTTAATTGCGTTATTTTTCCCTTTCAGAACAGAAAGCACTAGAAAAACGTTAACTATTGAGGGAAGAATCAGGCAAACACAGAAAAATGTGTGTTTAGGTGTGTTAACCAAGAAGGAGTTAAATCTGCTACAGAAGGTGTCCTAAAGAAAAAGGTGCAAAAGATGAGGCAAAAGAAATGGAGCATACTTGCGCGCGCAGCGTGCTTGTATTTTAAGAGCAGGCAATTATAACAAAACTAGTGAAATTAAAAATATTCATTCAGATGTATAATTTAACTTAATTTCCTGGAATGTGGCAAAAAATAAAACAAACAGATGTAGTGAAGGAATGCAGACGTGGATACTTCTGTCTCGGTCTTATTACGGCACACGTCCACACCCTACAAAAATTATCTCACATCTGCAAGTTAAATACTTGAGGTGTCAACAGCAATTTCAAGGCACATGAACAATATCTAACTAAGGAACAAGGCTGTGTTGTGTGGTAGGGTACTTCAAGATGGTGGCTGAAAAAAAAAACATCTAATGTCAAATTCTTAACTGGTGACTTAGCTCAAGAGGGATATATTGAAAACAGCTGCCAGCAAATATGCAGCAAAGAACCTTTAAACCAAGCATTAAGATAGCAGATAACTAGAGCAATTTCTAGCCTCTTTTCCCAGTATTGCACAAGAAAAGTTAAAGATTCCTTGTCCCCCTCACACCAATATCATCACTGACTCATTTTTTTTTTCCTTTTAAAAACAAAGTTGCCCTAAGCAACCCTTTTTATTAGAGCATAAAAAGGCTTTTATTATGCAATGTGATGCTGCCTTTCCACCCAAAGATTTCTTTTGTCTCAACTGGAAAAATGTAAGGGGGAGGGAGGTGTTTATTTTTTTAATACAAAGATACAACCCAGCTTGAGATTCTGCCTCTCTGCATTACAGATTTTCTCAACAGACAAATCCAATCTGTGCACGTTTAACTCCTTCAAACGCTCAAGGAAGTAATTCTGTACGCAACCATCTCACACGCACGGTTTTATATCACAGCAATACAAGCTTATTCTACTGATCCAATGAAGGAAGGCCACAGTTCACACTGAAAGTATTTCCTGTGATTGACTAGTACTAATTTTAGGGCGGATGCAAACTAGCAATCAGCTTGGAAATCCAGAACAAAAGGTGGACTGCGATACACTATGGCTGTATGCTGGCTAATGAATCAATTTTCTTTACACACCAACTATTAGCATTAGGCTTATTTATTTTTTCTTCAGTTCTACCCTACTATTTTTAATTAACAAGGGGAATCTTGTGCAGCTGCTAACTTGGGTGGCAGGATTCCTGGAATCCGCTTTCCGAGTAAACTGGAAACTCCATGGCAGAACCAGTTAGCTGAACTTTTTAATGTAACGAAACATAAAAATGAACAGCACAACTGGTACTGAAGCCCATGTGTTATTTATTTGGACACCAAATTCTATTTGTGCTGGGCTCTTCCAGCAGTTTCAGTGCGCCAAAGACTCTTGTACTGAAATTGGTGAGGTGCACGGGAAAAGTTGTTGTGATAGGGCGTATACACACACACACACACACACACACACACATGTGGTTTGTGGCTTTGAGCATAATCATACTATCTGATCACTTATGCTAAAATTGGAATAGGTTCTGTGGACACTTTAAACAGACATCTTTTAGGGTTTAGCCTAAATCTGCCGAAATGGATAGGGTTGAAAAGAGCTAACTACACTTGGTTTATTTCAGATTTCCAAAAATCTTTGCAAAACTATACTGGCTTATGCATGGGTGGTGCATAATCACCCTATGCATGGGTGGTGCTCCTAATCACCAAGTCTAGAAACACGTTGCTTTTTAAGGGGAAAATTCGGTTCTAGAGCAATTCTGTTTCAAAGAATTGCTGCGGGGTAAATTTTCCAGGCTGAATCAGTGCTCGTAGTTTTGGCAGTTTGATGCTGAGCATCGTAGCTCTACCAGTTTAGTGCCTTATCTTAATTCCTGCTCTAAAATTATTCACAGTTTATAGTTGTATGTTCTTGAGCCAGAAATCTGAGCCTAGAACTGACAGACGAACTAACGCAGGAACTGCAAATAGCGCTGCATCAAGAACGGGCACAAAGGGGGAATTTATAGGTACTACTTAAGGAAGAAAAGGCCTATGCTTGCAGGGCATTGTGTAGAAACTCAGTAACAGAGGCCTCTGCCTTAAACATCACGCAATTTCGCACAGGAACCCTGCCAGTCCCCCGTGAGGAACGGGGATTAATGAAGAATTTAAAACGACAACACTGCCAGGCTGTCGGGAACCAAAGCAGCGCGTTTCTGTAGAGCATGCAAATATTTCTCAGCATTAAAAAAAATAATAATAAACAAGCTTAGACAAGTGAGCTACTCGCCACTGTTTGATGAGTGGCTATAACGCTATAGCTCAATTAACCTGCATGGAGCAATAACAACCTCGCAAGCAAAGAGAAGCATCTTCCCTTTGCTTGTGAAACCGAGAGGAATGCAAGAGTCCCTGCGAGGGCAGCCTGTACGCACTTGCCCCGAATTACTGCTTAGCCAAGAAGCTAATTAGCTTACGCATCAGGTGGGATGGGAACAGGTTCACCGCCTCAGAAAGGCTGGAGTACAGTTAAGCACTTTCAGTTTTAACACTCAGTTCTGTACCGCTCATATACAAAACAATCCAGTGCCAGGGATGGACTTCAAACTCGAGCGCTCAGCAAACGGAGCTTCTGTGGACAGTGGGCTTCCAAGTGGCCTCAAGGTTTTGCTAAGTAATTCCATGTTTTTCTTAAAAGACACGTACACGCTACTACTTGTGCTTGCTGGCTACTGGTGATGGGACGCTCACCAGTTAGATGAGGGTCTTAGGGTGCTTTTTAGCACGCAGTTGTCTTCAGAAATACCTGCCTCCTGTAAAACGGGAAGGGAATACCAAACAGATAGCATAGAAGGGACTATATATGAAGTCAGTCCACGGGCAATCTCAGAGGGGCTCACAGGCCAAATCTCGCACTGTTTCACAGCAATACACCTTTGCTACGAGGCCTGCACAAAAACCAGCAGGCTGGTCGCCTGATCCTGCAAGCTCCTCTTCACACGAGCACCCGCGAGACCACTGCCAACAGGGTTACTCTGCACACCCGCTCTCTTTGAAGTGGCTCGAAACACTGTCACCAGGGTGGTGTCCAAAGATTATTTCATGAACGGTGCACGCTATCGCCGAACGCTCTTTACTTCACGTCGGCCCTACCCACGTTGGAGCAAGGGAGAGACCACAGGCTAGGACAGTCCTTGTGAATGAAGGCTCCCAAGGTCTGGCGCCAATACCCAAGCGCACAAGGCGGCACGCAGCGAACCCCGGAGCTCCGATACCATTTCGGCACCTGCTGCTAGCCAGAAGCAGGCTTCAGCCTCCGGCCGCAAACCCTTCCCGGCCTCCACTCACCCATCCCTGCCCGGCTCTGCTGGCTGCGGCTCAGGTGAGCGCGGAGGGTGGCACCCAGCAGGTGCATGGAGCAGCGCCAGCATTACTCATCTTCATACCACAGCAACAGAGTCACTGGGCAAACAAGAAAAACTTCCTCCTTTCAACTAAAAACAAGAACAATGTCACCCGGAGGGGTGCAAATAACAGGCACGCTCATTAGATTAGCTCACCAGGCAATTACAGCGAGGGGCTCCCAGAAGAGCCGTAGATCGAGCGCGGCTCTAACGACTCCCCGAGCCCAGCTTCGGCGAGAACCACGCTGCCTCGGTGCGATCCGCTGAGCAGCCCCCTCAAACGTTCGTGGTGCTGGGACTAGGTCACCAGACAGCACAGGAAAGCTTGGCAGGCCTGCAGAAAAGCAGCGAGCTGCTTGGCCTGGCCTCCAGTAAAGCAGCGAAGCCATCAATCTGAAAAGAATCCCTCTGGCTAACATCTCCGAGGAGAAACTCCAAAGACCTTACTTGACCTTTAAATTACGGCTTCATCACTACAAAGTATCAGTTTCTTCAGGGGGAGGAGGCACCTGTAATCTTCTGTAATCTTAACATAATTTGGGATTTACATCAAAAAAAAAAGACGACCAAGCAGGAAAACACCTACAGAGCCCACTAGAAATGGGAATGCTTTATGGGTTTTAGCATTTTGCCAAGTGTTACAGGATTTCAACCTTCCCTGTAAGATTTTGCAACTGCAACTTGGAAGTATTGCTCAGAGGGGCCTGGGGATTTATTCTGGATATACTGGTCTAACAGCAAAACCAGTCTAGGTAGGCTCATCCAGCCGTTTCTACTGGGAACGCACATCACAGCGTTCACTTATCTCAACTGCTACGCAGCACTACCAGCACAGTCACACATCCGCAGAGGCACAACCCTTTAGCGGCACGTACAGCAGCTGCTGCGTATTTAACGAAACGCCAACTCCGCTACAGGCGACAGGAGTTCTGCTACTAACTTCCTAAAGGCCGAGATCTCACCTTTTAGATGCCTGCTTGACAAAGGCAGACCAAGCCGGCTTACAGGGGTGGAGGCACCCCAGGTCCCATTTCAGAGCGCTGGCTCCCAGCGCACACCGAGCACGATCCCTCTGCTTCAAACGCCACAGGTTTCCAGTTAACCGTCCTCGTCGAATCTGGGACCTGCTGCAAACCCAAGCCGCAGTTTTAATTCAGCCTCAAGCTTTGTTTCAGGACGCTCCACTCCTCGCGGCTGCTCGCGCTCGGGCAGCGCCCTGCTTCTGTCGTCAGCAGCCCCCGTCCCACAACTATCCCAAGTATGCCTCTGCACCGTTTTCATTGCACGGTGCGGTTTCGCCATTCCTTCGCTGATTTAGTCCAGGCCTCTCCTCGGGGCACTCGGATAATGAAAACCATGTGAGGGTAAAGTGTAATCTTCAAACATGCAAACCAGTTTCATGTGCATTATCAGAAGCGAGCAAAACGTTGACAGTGCTTCATTTGTCCCTACTGATAGGATCAGGCTGCTTTAATTGCTGGCAAGATAAAAAAAAAAGATTATTTTTAACGTAGACGCCGATTCTAAAGTCAAAATTTGAAGCTAAAAGTTTAAATCCTGAAAACAACGATACGCTCCCTAAACAGACAGTTCACTTTTATGCTGCCTTAATGTAGTTTTTCATCATATACCTCTTGTGACATCCTGGAAATCTGAATCATACTTAGATACAAATAAAAACTGCAGGTAGAGAAGAGTGTAGAGAAGAAAACAGTCACTGTGGCCTACCTTCAGCATGGAATTTTCTGGCATTACCACAGTTTAAACTATTTTAAGCCCCTTCTCGTACGGAGAAGCTCTTCTTATTTCACAGAGCAGTTTTACGGAATTTAATGGGACTAGTCAGAGAGTGAGGAAAGCAATCAGACTTGGGCCCTCCTTTTTTCAGGCTTGTTCTTGTTCTGAAGACCCAGTTAAAATACAGTCACCTTATCCGTTGTCGGTCACCCTCACAGCGCTGGCAGTCCTCGCTCTCACGCGGCACTGGGCGAACCCAGAATGACGAAGCGAGCCCATTTTGTGATATCGACAGTTAGCAAGGGTAAAAAAGCTAGATCTACCTTTTCAAAGTAGAACCCAACAAGAGCTAGATCACCTAATTTTTAGAAAGCAAAGGTGTTATAAAAGAGGTTTTGGTGTTGTTCCTTTATCATAACCACCTGGGATTTTCATGTGCACCTTGTAAAACCCTTTCATTACTTATAAGATGATTAATTAAGCCTGACCACCACACTAGGAGAAAGATATTACTATGCTCATTTTAGCATAGCGTTGACTGGCCAAGTCCTGGCCTACATTTTATGTTTTTATTGCCACAGCTATGTCACTCAGGGAACCGACTTCTTGCAACGTAACTATTCCAGCAACCACTCTAAAGCAGATGCAGTTAAACTGGGAAATAATTGTTTTTAGGTATATATTTAGGAAGCCTTGTGTAAACCATACCAGTAAAACTACTTCCTCGCCAATATAAACTTCACCACTGCAAGAAGGATTTGCTGTAAGGGCTGGAGCACCAAATATTTTAAGCACAGATTCTGCCTAAGCGGCTTTGATCAAGGGTGGAGATACCCTAGAGCTTGCGCAAGCAGAAGGTAGGCAACAGCTTTGAACTGCCTGAGCAGCTGGAGAAGATACTGCTGCAAGTATCCCTAGCAGTTGCAGAAACAAGCTAGGGCTATATAACGTTCCCGCAATGAAGAAAACCTACACGTGCGTGCACTGACTGTGCTGTGTCAGGAACCAGTAACGTATCAGGATGTTATGCCATTTAAGTGTCAAGATGCACTAAAATGTACTTGACCGAACGCGCAGAAGCCACAGTAAACACGTCGTTCCTTGAGTACGAGCCCAAAACAACTAACCTTGTCCCAGTTCTCTTTCAGGGATGTAGCCAGCCTCGGCAGCGCTTGCAGCTGATAGGAAGAAACGTACTGGAGCTCTCTGCTGCCCGAGGAGCAGGGAAAGCCCATGACTGCTGCATCCCCGCACGAAACGGAAATCCTACTGTCCCACGTCTTGCACAACAGCTAGCTGAAGCGCCCCCTCGGAGCCGTTTGCCTCCGACTAGTGAAGTCTCGGGCCCCGATCTCCATTTCGGTCTTTGGAAACTGCTCCAAGAGAACGTCCCTTCACAATGCCATCTAAGCACTTTGAGCATCATTGCTGCTTCCTCAAGTCAGAAATTTGCTGGTCTTTCTCCAGGTGATAACTCCACTCTTCCTCCATACCAGGGTACTACGGGTGCTAAGATCTTTTTATTGTGTGCGTTTTTGTTTGTTTGCTTGTCTTTTAATACGCAAGATCCGAGTGTGCCATGCCTGCTTCCAGCCCAACAACAATAAAAGTTGAGTTTTTTCATGTAACTCTGGAGCGCTCCTTTCTGCCTGCTCTCAATAGTCCCCTTCCCAAAGGCTGATCTTACCCAAGGGGGAGGTGGAGAGACAACATAATTGCTCTCAGTCTCTTCAACCTTTATCGTGCTGCAGTAAGAGTGTTTCCAAATTGTTTTTACCTAATACAGACTACACACAGCAAGTACCAGCGTTTGGTTGTGATGATTTCAGGTCAACTACAGATTACTAGTTCTTTGTGCACCTCTGCAGGCTATCTTGCATCGTTTTTGTGTTCTGTGGCTCTAGAAATACGGAAGAGGTTTTAGTTTTGTTTCTTTTCAAAAAGACAACTGGTAAATGAGGGGAATATTTCTCCTACCCTGTTTTCCCCAAGCCCCTTGACAGGCTAGCACTAGTATGAGGTGATACAACTTGCTTCAGGTGGACATGCAATCATCTGAATTACAACAGCAGGAAAAAAAAGAAATCTACCAAAGCCTAATAAAGTGAACCAACTCATCGGAAAGTAGATTCACTTTCCTTCAAGGATGCTGCAAGTAATCCTAAGAGAGTAATTCATTTAAAAAACAAGTCATGCAGACTCACAAAGCATTTTTAAAACAAACCAGCAACACTATTGTGATACAACTCTTACCCAGGCAAGGTCTTACAAATGCAAATTAATTAATTAAACAAAAACTCAAATCAGCTTAATTCATACACATTCACGTAAGAGAACTGCTCAACAATATCTTGGTCTACAATTAGTTATTTTAAGTGCTATAGTAATACAACTAATAGCAAGACCTTGAAAAAGGTTTTGTTAAATCAGTGAACTTTTATTCTAAGCAAAGTCTTGATTCCATATTCTAACCAATACTGATGAACCTGTTATACCACAAAAGTAATTTTCAAGGAAAACCATCAAATACTTCTCCAACCTCCCAAAGACTTTCAAATACTTACTTTAAAAAAAAAAAAGTTATTTTACGCTTACCTTTAAGCACAAACTAGACAGCAGTTATTCTGAGAGAGGATGAGAAGGTAAAAAGGCAACAGGGATGAATGGCAGTATTTACCTCTGAACCCCTTCTGCAGACCCAAGAACGCTGACTGCTTGCCAGTGAAACACGAGAGGGTTCAGCTATTAGAAACAGGAGAGAGCACCTGCTTTTTCAGCACTAAGCTAGCAGTACAGGAGCTGCTCACAACAAAATATGACCCATCAGACAACTATCATGAATGATGAACACAACCCACGATCCCCAGGCGCTGCGTGAGACTCCAGAACGTGTTTTTCTTTCGCTTACGCTAAGCACCTCACATAACCACTACTCTACTAAAACGTGATTTTAGAACAGGCTTTGAGACTTTGACTTCCACAAGCCTTTTTATTTTGTTCTTGGTTTTCTGTTGTGTTCTGGACTTTTGATTTTCATTTCCGTTTTCGTTCACTTATTCATTCCTCATTCACCAGTCTTCCACTTAAATCAACTGTCTGGTTTGCTCTGAACGGCTATATATACACACGCGTTTACACACATAAGTTTTAGACATGTTATTACTCTAGAAAATTACGTCTGAGCGCCCAGGTAAACACAAACTACGTCAGCCCTGCAAAACTGCTTTCACTTACAGGCATAATAGGCAAGAAAGACGAATACTACAGGCAAGACAGACAAATATTATACTGCATATTTAAAAATGAATTGCTCCTTGGACCTCCTTTACATAATTCTTCAAGAAAAAAAAAACCTCAACAACTTTGGGGAATAATAAAGTTTCAAGACTAGTTTGGAAAGCCAAGTAACGTGCAGAATTTGGATATTTGCTGACTTCAGGGTTCTCCTGCTAGACAGTACAATATTTTCACGTGGATACAATTTCAGCATCAGATTCGTGCAAAGCATGAACTAAACATTTTTGCAAAAGCTGAAGCTGGAGCCATAGTGTGGAGCCTGCAGTATGCAATTCATCCCGAGGCCGGCACGGCATTCCCAAGCTGTTTGGGAATACACTCTCTCCTGTCTAATAGGGCTTAACAAGTGAGTAGCTCACGCAGCCAGCCTGGACTCATACAGCAGCTATGTGCCTGCTCTTTCATAAAGACAATGATTTAAAACCTACAAAATGATGATGCCATATATGGGGCACCCATATAAAGAGAGAAGATCAGCCATGAGAGATAGCTGAAAGTCTAATCTAGAAAGCGACTGCACGTTAGACAAAGGAAGACAAGTAAAGAATTCCTGAAGGCAGAAAACGAGCTTACAGAAATTGGTTGCGGCCCAGATTAAGCACAACGGACTAAACCTTTCTGACAAATCCTCTAGCGCTTCCTGAAACCTTATAACCCGGGCAACGGGCGATTTGGCACACTTCTACGAAGACCCAAGAGCTCCAAGTCCTCCCTGGTATTTCAGAGGCTAGAATAGGAGAAGGAGAACCTTCAACCTCATCGCCACTCACCAGGAATGACCGTTCTCGCACTATTATAAACATTTCGTCTCCATGGAAGGGGGATACCTAGCAGCAAACATTGGCAGCCAAGGACATTCCACTCCCACTATATCGTCCACAATGGCCGGGCTGCTTCAGTTAGACAAATTTTGAGGAGGCCTCCTCAAAGAGCGGGTGTCTGAAAATACCTTGAAATACAGGAATGCGCAACAAAAGGCAGATGGGGGAAAACAGGCATCTTACTTTATGCTAAAAGCATTTACACTTTGTCCCAAAGTGGGAACATCTAATAATCCAAGAACCTTTTGCCAAGAACAAGGTCATAGTTTTCTTCTGTAATTCAGAACAGAGCTTAACACACACCGCGCTCTGGCCCGAATAAGAAATCTCATGGTTTGCAGGTGTCCAGAGCCAGGTTTTAGTTTAATACAAAATCTTAACACGCAAGAACTTTCTTATATTGCGTTCTGTCTTCCCACCAGGTTACAGTTACGCAGCTCTCTTTAAAAGCTGTCGGTATGAATGAACTAAGACAGACAGATTCATTCACAGCTAGCAGCACTTTTACATTAACATACATTTGGAGCAGCGATAATTGTGGAATTAGACTTCTTGCTGTACATACATTAATATGCCAACATCCTAAACCCTGATTTTGGCCTATGTTAAGAAGAGAAAGTCTTTACTAAGCTGAAACGTTACTTTAACCATTCATTCATTACAGTGGCAGTGAGCCCAGCCACGGAGCAAGCCATTCTTGTGCTGGGTGCTGAACAGAGGAAGAGGTGCAGGAATTTGTTCCACCAAGAAAAACGCATAAGTCTCAGCTGGAGATAAAAGGAGGGGGTAGAAGAGGGAGAAAGGTTTACGTTTCAAGAACTCAGGGGCTGCAAACTCTCATTTTCGCTGTCATGGTTAGGAAAGTGTGGCAGTAAAGCAATGCAACCTCCTTTTTAAATAAACAAAAAGATCAGGCAGTCTGCTGATGGAGGAGGGGATAAAGAGAACAAGAGGACTATTAAATTATCTACACTTCTGAGATCCTCGCTATCCTTTTACAAAGTGAATGGCTTATGCTAATCAGGATGCATCTGAAATACATCACTCCAGCCTTCTTGTACAAATATAGTTCTTATTTATCCAGAAAGATCCCCACCAGCTGGCAATGTTTGCATACAATGTTAAACCCAACCTCAAGAGCCCATGCATTATGAGTCATTTTACGTTTGAAAACCTTAGTTCTCTTCGCTGTTACTGACAATAGCGTATCCCATGAGAAGAACTCTACTGGAATTCAGCACTAAGACACTACGTTACACGACTTCCTCTAGCACAAAGACGTTATATGTGATTTTTTTTTTTCCCCCTAGCAGTGCTCTGCCTGTAGAACATCTCTGGAGAAGGGACAAAAGGATTTGCACCAAACCCTTCTGTATGGATCAAATATTTATGCTATACTGTCTTCAACTGCTTTCATCTAGCAACCTTCGGAATGTGATCTCCTGACCTCAACATTCAAGCGCGCCTAAATCAGCTGCCCTTTGAGCTGTATTACAGACTACAGAGCATTGTTATGCATTCATATTACAGGCATATGAAAACCTTGTGGCCCAGCTGTGGCATTCTACACTACAAGGAGGGCCACATACTAGTCCAAAGTCACTTACGCGTCCTTTAGCGAAGAGCAATACTTTGATTCTCCAGTCTTCACAGTGCAAACTCCTATTATGTGTCACCACCAGCAGGCAAAATAATGAGCTATAGCATCAGTAGATTAACCACACGTGACAATTTGAAACATGTATCACGCCAAAATTATTAGGCAGCAGCAACACCGAGGAACCTGCAGTCCGTACCCCACTGTGTTATGGCCTGTTCTGCCCACTTTGCACCGCCCAGCTTCTTTTCCACCTCCAACCTCCTCCCCAGGCCAGGCAGCGTCGCCTGCAAAACTCCTCCAGAAGTAGGAAGACAGCGAGCTTGGAGGAAGACCACGTTCCCATCTCCCTCCTCCTGGAAATCCCTACTCTCTCCTCAAAGAGAAATCGCAAGAGCAGAAAAGCAGCACTGTGCGTTGTGCTTGGGGGTCCCAGCAACGTTTCAAGGATGGGGGTTATGCTGCAACTAAGCATCTTGGAGAAAAAGAGAGCAAAACCAAGTGCCTCAGATGAAACTGCAACCACAGCTTCTATCATAGGACAAAGTTTTCCAGGGTCAGCTCATGACCCTCTGCCTAGCAGGATCAGCCAGTGAGGTAACACTGGTGAAAATTTGACCCAAAGATGTAACAGGGTCATGGTCTTGGTTGTAAGATTCATATCTCTGCCTCAGTCCTGATGAGGCAACATGCTGCTGCCATCACTCGCACAGGTGCAGCGCAAGCTGCAGAAGATGATTCTCACGTGCCTGTCTCTGCCTTGGTAGAGAGACTTGGTCCTCAGACAAAGCTCAGAGTAGCAGAAAAAGGGAGAGAGTAACTAAAACCTGTGCCACGTCCTCTCCCTTGAGGCTATCACTGGATCCAGGCACACACCCATCCCACTCCTCCTGAGGAGGCGTAACAGCCAGAGGGGAAGCTCAGCAGAGCCTGGGGTGTCCTCAGCTCTCCAAGGGTCCACCAGCTCAGAACACACTGACTCGCTGCCCACCCTAAAAGGGAGGAACAGGACTTCTTTTTTTTTTTTGGCATTTAGTTTTCCCATATAAAACTCTCCAGGGAAGAGCAAGGGAGAGGGGGAGAAAAAGAAAGAGAGAAAAAGAGAAACAGAGACCACAACAGACCAGTATTTAGCACTTCCTTTATCATCTACAGGAAAAACCCATGCAGTGGGGAAGAGCACGATATCCAGGCTGGTTTCACTATACAAACAGCTAGATCCTCCCGATGGGGGATGCCGTATGTTTCCACAGGGAACAATATAATCCTCCCCGCATAGGGGGAACGCTAGTACGAGCTACGTATGCAATTCCACAGGTCCTTCGCTTGCACAAAAGACTGGTAGCGATGAAACTCTGCCCTAGGGGAAGTGGATATGGATACTGAGCTGAGGGAGAAGAGAAATTAGACATACAGAGCAGTATTAGCACTTGTAAATGAACACACGTGCAACGCTTGTGCCCTAGAGAAAGGGGTATGCTACAACATACATCCCTGCGCAGAGACTGGGCCTTCATCCAGTTATTACGTGCACATGCCCATGCTGCTTTTTCAGCCTTACTTATTCAAAAACAAAACAAAGAAAGTACATCTTCTCCCTGTACAGTGCCACGCATGTTACTCGCCACGTTCAACAATCCGTTAAAACACATACGCACCTTTAGCAAAGCACTTAATTTAAAACCAATTTCAGCGTGAAACACGAAATCACAACTGATGATAGAAGCCAAGTTTACACACACGCGTACATAAAAGCGCATACATGCTCTCCGGTGAAGCACGGTGAGCAAAGCCAACCTCGACACGTGGATTACAAGCGCAACGACTGTGATCGCCCCCAAAGAGCACGGCAAGAAACAACGAGCTCGCCCAAACAGAGCCTGACACGATCCCACTTACGTTAGCCGCACCAAATTTTACTTTACCCACTTACACGTATGCACGTCGTTATTAATTTCGACTGATATTCACTGTCCGCAGTGAAATGGGTGGACAAGTGTATTTTTGGTGACAATTTTGCAAGATGAAGAGCAACCTTCACAGGAGGAGGGGGGAAACGACAGGCAAAAGCTTACAGCGAGCAAGTCGCCGGCTGAGGTTCATGCTGCGAGAAGGACCTAGTCCCCGCGCCGCGAGCACGTCTCTTACCTACTGCTCGGCTGCAGACAAAAGAGTTTTCTTCTCCTCAGAAACTGGACGCTGGCAGCTCCTTGGGTCAAGTCGCACAAAGCTTCCCCGCTGCTAAAGGTATTTTTCTCCTCGGGTTTGTGGCGGAGTTTGGTTTTTTACCCCAGAGAGTAAAGGGCAGAGCGGCGGGCTGCGCAGGGGCAAAGGGTGGAACTGGCGGCTCAAGAGGCGGGCGGCCGCCTGAGCTCGCTCCAGAAGATGCTGCTCCTCAAGGCGCTTTCACTTGCGAATCCTTCTTCATCCTCGGCGTCAACAAAACCGGAGGGGGGGGGGTGTAAACTTTTTTCAACTGCAGAAATAAACCGCACTCCGCAGAAAAGAACGTGATACGAACTGGACTCGTGGCTTGAGCTTTTTATTGTTAGTAATATTCAAAATAAATATACTTCCAGCCAAGCAGCCGAGAGCGCCGGCAGGAATCCGGCGCTGTCAGGCAGGACCGGCCCGCGGGCCGAGCAAGGAGGGCAGCGGTTATTTTAAGGCTGGCAAAACAAACGAGAAGCCGGGGAAGCGCGGCGCAGCGGGGCTCCCGCTGCCCCGCAGCATCGCGGCCGGGGCCGCTCCGCGGTTACCTGCGCACGGGGGAGCCGAGGGCTGGGGGGGGGGGGGGGGGAGCTGAGCGGCCGCGCTGCTGCTGCCGCTGCTGCTGCTGCTGCCGCCTCCTCCGCCTCCTTCCGCCTCTCTCTGCGGCCGGGCGCGCCGCGGGCAGGAAGCGCCGCCGCCCGCCCCCCGCCGGCACCGCCCCCGCGGAGCCGCCCGCCCGCCCGCCACTGGCTGCGCCGCCCGTCGCTCCGCGCTGCCGGGCGTGCGCGCAGCCCGCGCACCTGCGGCAGCCCCCGGCCCGCCGCCAGCGCGCTTTTTGCTGGCCGGACGGCTGCAGCAGCTCGGAGGTAGCTCGCAGGCTCCGCCGGGGCTCAGCCCAGCTTGGCGTTGGGGCCCCGCAGGCGGAAAAGGCTGCAGCGCTCTCCCCGCACGCCACCACCGTTTCGCAGGGCTTTATCGTTTCACCCCATGGCAAAACGTGGTAACTTGCGCATTCGGAGGGGGGTTTTCTCGCAGGCTTTAGCACCTGCAATGCTGCAGCCGTCACAGGAATTCCAACTTAAAACGGGTAACAGCTTTCAAAGCAAAACATGCCCGGGCGACCCTGGTGCCCCATCTCCCCCAGTCACAGAAGGCAAGCACAGGGATCCCAAAATGTTGCGTTGAGTTAAAAAAAAAGGGGGGCTTAATCCAGTCTCCCTCTTCTGGAGGATCCCATAATTAATAACGCCTTTCAGCCCTTGCTAAGGGCGGTAACGCAGTCATCCCGCTCTGCTGCTCTGTCGGTGCGCCAGTTTGGGAAGGGGGTAAGCAACTTGGACCGATGCCGGCAACCGGGGCACGTGCCCCGTCTAAACGCAGCCCGAGGTAACAAACTGAGCCTTCAATAGGGAAGTATCGGCGTACAAACTGTGCTACCCTGCCTGCCTCCCCGTCCACCTCCCCCTCGGCTTCTGCCTACGGCGCGCTCCAAGCTGCCCCCCTGTGAGCTCCTGCTGCTGCCTGCGAAAGCCGAAAGCCGGAGGAAGATTACCAGAGCGACAACTTACATGTGTCCTGCCCCCCTTTCGCTAACTTGTCATTTCAAGAAAAAGACTAAAACACAAAACAGGAGAGAACTCGCAGCGTACCCACACCTGACTTGGTACAGTGAGGCCTGACCATGCAAAAATTAGCCCTACTAAGTAATCCCTGTTTGGTAACGTTTGGCCTTAACATTCCTTTCCAAAAGTACTAGGCACCCCAAAACCGACCTTACGTCAAATCCGTGCAGCGTGAGATGTGGGCTGCTGGCCTGCGTTCGCTAGGGCTATTTTGTGAGAAAAGATAACGCGACTCTGCCTTTTACCTTTTAACTGCTCGGAGCAAACGACTCCTTTCCAACATTCACGACTCTTAACATTTAAAAGGAAAATCTGGACAACAATTCAGGAAGTCAAACTTCAGAAATCACAAGCGTTCCACATATAAACATGTATTTTTTTTTCCTTGTAATTGAGATTCATTCATCGGAACAAATGTAGAAACACATGCAAACAACTCATTAACATCCCATAACCTCACAGTTTGCAAATGCAAAAGAAAAGCACGAGCTAATGAAGCACATACTTGCTAGATGCTGTGGGGGGGGAGTTGTAAGGGAAATATACAGCTACAGTGAATTAAAGTTATAAACTGTGCTTCAATCGCACATCCTGTCTCCCTCCCACATGCCGAAGGAGCGGGGAGTAAGGGGAGACGGGGAGACGGTAGAGTCATCAGGAAAGTGAAAATATTGCTTAATTCACGCACTGAAAAAGCAGCTAGCCTTGCCTGAGGCATATTAACCTCAAGTCATCCGCCTCTGTTTATCCTACAAAAGAGGAGCACTGCTCATGTTTAACCCACACAATAGGAGATAACAGCTTTATCTGAGCTGGAAAAGAACAAAGAGAGGCACGAGAGATCCAAATTCTCTTCCTTCAAATGTTCTCGCCCCGCATCCTCCCTTCACCGGGCTCCCGCCCAGCTCCCAGCTCGGCCACGGGAGCTCCGGCGGGCCTACGCCGCCTCGCTGAACGGCTGCCAGCGAAGGAAGCAAGCAGTTTCCATACCCACATCACGCCACAATGTGGGAATTCAGGAAACAGCACAAGAAAGGGGTTCCTAATAACTGTTCCAGCGCGCTCGGGCCAATTTATGCAATCATGCAAAGGTCACAGGAGATGTGTTAAAAAGCACAAGAGAGAAACGCCACGACGGCGACTCTTTCCAAGTCGGAAAATACATCTTGAGCTTACAAAGGGTTTGGATGATCTGGAATTGCTCCACCTACAATTTTTTTAAGAGGTTGTCCTTCGCATTCTTTAAAATTCCTCCATCTTAAAGTTCCTCCCTCCAGGAATCGCTGCAGCTCCGCTGTCTTTTGTGCGCAGCAGCTGGAGCTCAGGAAGCTGCTTATATTATCCCTAATATACGGAAGGGAATCACGGCTCCGTCCCACATCCATTCAATGCGGCAGAGAGGGCCGTAAATTAATTTCTGTGGCTCTCTGATCCGAGGCCAGTTTAGCAAGGCTTTTCTGCTGGCATATGAAAATAAACCGTTGACAGTGCTCAGAGGTGCCGTTTTGCTCTTGGGATCCCCCGCCTCCCCCCGCCCCAAAGCTGGGAATCCTTTGCCTCGCTTATAAATACACCGTTCAGTGAAATAACGGCCCGACAGCAAACAAATAATAACGCAGCCAACAGTAAAAAAGACTAAGAGAAGGCGATGAGGCTAAGAATTTTAGTAGATGGGCAGGAAATAAGAATAGATAATGATGAGAAGGGCAATTTCTCTATCTCCTTTGCCACAGAAGTCAAATCATCAGTTTGGCAGTCATGTTCCCTGGGGGAAAAGGAGGTAAAAGAGCAAATACATTAGGGCCGACAGATGACAATAAAGTTAGAAGATGCCAAAACCGTGCAAGAATCGCACCAAGTGCGTGAAAGCGGCACGAGACGTGCAGGAGGGTTACGTGGCCCGTCCAAAGTCGCGCTGGCCGGTCAGCACGGATGTCGAGAGCTCTCGGCAGAGCGCCGGACCTGCCCTGCTGCCCACACAGCCCAAGTGCAGGCTAGAAAAATTGGGCTAGGAAAATTTTGCTAGAAAAAAATTCTGCTTTTCAAAACACAGGAGCGGGAACAGTTAGGCACTACATACTTCAAGCACTTACTAAGTCTTTCTACAAAAGTTTTTTATTCTGCTAATTCTGTATAATAAAACTTCAATGCTCACATAACTTCCGTGCAGGGAGTAATTACTGCACATACTTTTGCATGGGCAACTTCACGTCCTGCCTGTATTCAGCTTTACACTGTAACATGGTTCCTACTCATCTTTGGTTTTGCGTGCTACTGGGTGTGAAGATTTTAAATAAGCCAGTCTGGATGGTACCTCTCGCAGAGTGTGACTCAAGTCGAGCCTGGTTTCTCAGGTGAAGAAAGGGCCTGCGCAGGCAGGGGGACAAAAGGGACAGCTTACTGCAGCGAAACGGGATACAGAGGTCAGCAGTGACAGGATCTGCTTGTTCGGGTACCACCTGCAAAGAGACGTATTCTAACGGCTGAACCTTGGCCCCCCTTTTATGGGGCATTTCTGAAGAAGGCTGTATTCACTAGAAGAGTGCTAACGATTGCCAACTGTGGAAAACTAAATGTTTCAGCTTTGCTCTAAATGCGTTCTCGCTCCAGTCCCCTGAGGTTAAGTGGAGTTTTGGCAAATTAAGGATAAGAGGATTTGCAAGGTGACAAAGGGATTTCCTTGCAGGACTGGTCACCTCCCGCTCTTCTTCTCCCAACCAAGTATGTGACAAAGAACTTGTGGGCCTTTAACTGATGTCTGTCGTACATTAGGATCCTTGATGCATGAAAGCTGACCACGTTCCTTGCCTCTCCTGCTTCTTTCGAAGCTCTCTCTCCTCAAAATCTGCTGAAATCAATGAAGATTCCCTTGACCTCCAATGGATTTGGATCAGACTGAACTGCAAGAGTAAGGCAAGAAGGCTCTGCACTTCAGCACAGTCACTGTTTGCTCTGTATGACGAAAGAATGTATGAAACCACAGGAGAGCGAGATGTACGGCAGGTCCTACAGCAAAACCAGACCTGATAATAGTGATTACTTCAATGATCACAAGGATTAAGAGGGGGGAAAAAACACGGCTGATTTAAAGCTAAAAAATCAACACCTCCCAAGTCTCCAGGACTTATAACGTTGCGAATATACTGATAAACACCACAAGGCTTTTCCTTTTTTGTTTAAATCTTCTGCAACTCAGTTTTAACACTGATGTCAGAATCAGTCTCAGAACTAAGAGACGAAAGAGGTCCAACCAAAAGTAATCTTTGGTAGCGGTCTTGCAAGGTAAGTAAATGATCTCAGTGCTACAACAGATACAGATATCGCCATTTGAGATTCTAGACCTCGGCTAATTAAAGGAGCAGGGCCATCTTCTCCCACGAGGTAGAAGCTGCACTGAATAGTAAACAGATCCTTTAAACACAAAATTAAGGAGGAGGGATGCAAGGAAAGAGAACGTTATATACAAAAAGGGTCAAATGCACTAGAACAAAATACACGAAAGCCTGCTAAATAATTGCACAGGATAAGCATACCTGCCACTTTTTAAGCAAATGGTTGGGCTTCTAAAAATCATCTGTCTCTGGTAGCGAACTACGAAAAGATTGATAAGTAGAGACAGCAAGATATCGAATAACAGACAATTGATTAATGTTTTATTTTGATGAAAATGACAAAGTAAAAATGTAATCATGGAACAAAGCCCGATTTGATTTTACAATCGATTTCAGAAGCTGTCGCCAGATGCTAAAGAGCACCAGCACTCTCTGCTGGCGATCGCTGTTCAGCAGTTATCTGCAGGAAAAACGAGGAAAGCAAACGCATTACGGTTTTGATGTGGAATGCCATTTTAGTTTTAAATGGATGAATAATTAGATCCCTATCAACTTACCAAACAGCAGCTCTAAGAGTTAGTTATGTTTCTGGAAACAAAACAGTCACTACTAAGAAATGTATTCACTATAGGCTATTAGCATTCACTGGAATAAATTTCACTGTTGCAAGTAAACATCTAGCATTTAATGCTGCTCTCTGCAGAAAGCACTTCTGTTGTGCTATAGCCCAGAGACAAGTTGCTGTGAAAAGTTGCCATGATGCCAAATCTCTTGGCTCCACCCTGACTTTCCATCAGTTTTAGAGCTATGCCAGGAGAAACGGCTCTTCTTACAAATGCCCTAGTATAGCACCAACATCTTCCCCTATGGCAGCAACAGTGGAAACGCTACTCACATTTTAATCAAAGCACTATCCAAACCTGCTCTGAGCCCGGTCGCTGTTACACTCGTTGCCAGAAGGCTGCAAAAGCTTTGACTCCCTCTCCCCCGTGTGCACCCAAACCTTTTCCGCACCCCTGATGTGGACGTACTGCATCCATGCCAGAGACTGCACAGGGACAAAGAGATCAGCCACAAAAAATAAAAATACACCAAAGTACCTAAGTGACAGCTGTCCCAGTTTCCAAACTCTGTACAGATCAGGCACCACTAAAAAGAGTTAAAGACTGGCAAATTGAATCCATGTGCAGCTCGGGAAAGCGTGGGAAACAAAAGAGACAATGCGAGTTAAGGACAGAGTATTCATCAGCCAAGGGCTCGAGTTTCTTCACTTCTGCCAGTCTGCTTCCCCATGGCCATTTTTCAAGGTAGCTTTTTGTTCTTTAGTTGAAAATAGTCATGGAAAGACATTATACTCCAGCTAATGAACTAAGGCTCAATACATGTGGCACTGCTTAAAATAATTTTGTCTCATCTTTTTAATTCTCTGGGAGGCAAGAGGGGACAACAATGCCAAAGACGAGGCTTTTTTTGCTGGACTACAGCACGCTTCAGATTAGAGCTTTACATGACATCTGATCCAAAAATCTCAAGCACCTTCATAAACATTACTTAGAATATGGTATTAAATACTCACATACATAAATCTGACTTCTAAAAAATACATGAGCCTATCAATTGGAGTCAGAATAAAGCCATTACTGGAGAACGGCTGCCGAGCTTTGAGCCACTGTCCCAGCAGAGCTGGGTGAGGCCGAGGCTGGACTTGCCATCCCCGCCCCTCAATGCCTGCCAGGCCCTCAGGAGCTTTTAACGATGATGGCTCCAAAGTACTTCGGATGCTGAAGACATCATGGGGAAGGGCGCAGGGTCTCCCCAGTTTTTCCACTTGACGGCCACAGTTGACCCCCAGCTCCTGCCGTCGGGTGGACTGTGCAGCCACGGCTGGATTAAATGATGTGGCAGGGTGAACTGTACCAGCCATGGCAGCTGAATCAAATCGTGTGCGAGCGTGAGCAGTACCAGCCAGTGCCACTGAGGGCCCAGTGGTCCCAAAGCCCTTTGGTAGGTCTATGCCCATCTACCATATGTGACTCACTGAGAGTAAGAGTGCCAATCCCCTGGTGCTTGGGGCTGATATTTTGAAAACAGGACATAAACACCACCTTAGGATCTGCTTAATAAGGTCTCTACATATGAGCTGAATTCTTGAAAATCTAGTCTGAAACTCTGCCCTTTGGCTCTTCAAAAAATCTGAATGTATGCAGTCCCGGGCCTCAGAGGGGAACTGATTTGGTGCTCAGTCAAGAAAAAGCAGCATTAGGGTAAAGTTCTAGAAAAAGCAATTAAAATAGCGGGTCAGAAATTGAAATGAGGAGTCTATTTTACTGTTTCAATTGGTTGATGTCCGTATAGTAAACGTAGCAAGGCTTAGCATTTCGCTTTGAGTATTTTACTTCACAAAGTAAAGAATGGAAAGAACAATTCCTGAATTAGGAAAACAGCTTAGGGTCCTATCAAAGGCAAAGGCAGTAGTAGAAATAGGTTGGTTTTAACATAGCTGTAAATCAAAGTCAGAAATAATTTTTCTAATGCATTCAGTTTCTGACAAATACCATCTTCAAAAGTGCTTTCCATCTGCAGAGTACTAAGGAACATTTTAAGCATTCAAGATCACTGCCACTCGGCTGAGCAGGATAGAGAGTGACAGCCGAATGCCAGGCACAGCGCTCTACAACACTGTGCGAGGAACAGATTCGTGCCTAAGGGAGCAGAGCAAATTTCTCATCGAACAAAATATGCAAAGGTTTCAAATCTGAAGTTTTGTACTCTTCAAGAAAATTCATATTCTGAACATGGCAGGACCCAGCAAGAGATCACTGATTTACATGGACCGGGAAGATGCTAAAAACTTTGAGAACTTGAGTAACTGTAGGAAATTAACATGTTGACTCTCATTTTTATTAACTATACATGCGAGACTGCTCTTAAGTACTCTCTTCCCACATTCATACCCACACCTTTACCTTCGTACCGTATGAATTCAGCATTCAGTTCTGTCCCTTGATCATTAATGCAGACTCCTAAGCTTCAGACTTCAAAGAAATGCATGCTTAAGAGGCACAGGACTGGAACAGCGTCAAAGCCTCCCTGTGCAGGAACCTCCATCTTCTGTTTGACTTTGCTGTACAAATATCTAGTTCTATCAAGACTAGGAAATTCAATGATTTATGTAGGGCTTCCCACAGATTAAGTTAATAAGGGAACCCAACGGTGCCTCATCTCCTTCCGCCTTCCAAACACTGGTAAATGAAAGGAAATGGGAATGTCTCCTGGGGTAAGGGAAAGACGTGAGCTCGCTACAAATGTGCAGGGGAAGAAACCAAAGGCTTCATTGTGTGGCTATGCACTTCTCCAGGAATCCTCTTCCCTCCTCCTCCTCCCTCCCGTAAGGGCCATAGGAAAACGTCCTTGGGGATACGTTGCAAAACTTGATGTGACTGCAAAGCCGCATTCGCACCACACTGATTGTCACCTACAACAGTGGCATTTTGGTTTTCTTCCTGTGTCCTTCTACACCTTCTCTTCTTCCATACTGTTCTGTGAGTCTCATAACCCATACACTGCTTTTTGTTTTATAGTTTCCCTTCATTTGTCCCTTCCCCCTTTCGTCTGTTCTCATCCTCTCGTTCTGTGGCTCAAAACGCCTGCGCTCCCTGCTTCCTTCTTTCTATAGCTCGCCCTTCTGTCATTTCTAATACATATCTAGTACCACCAGCATTACTCGGGGCTCCAGTCATACCCTGTTATTCAAAGCTCCCAGCACGTAAGACTGAATTAGAGTTTAACATAACATGTTTGGGTTTTACAAAGGAAGAGACTAAGGCGCAGCTACAGCACAACTAGGCTTCTCCTGCACCCCCAGGGATGTAGGGGCTCACTTTAATGTAACTGGGAATCAACATCACTCAGTTAAATCTGAAAAATCCACAGACATCCCCTGATTAAGGGGGCCAAAATTAAGCCTCTTCACGGGACAGCCTGAAAGGCAGCCTGGCCTTTTTCTTCATGTTTATTTGGAGTTGCTTGCATACTGACAACTTTCAAAGAAATTGCCCAACACCAGACAAACACGGGGCAGTTTCTTTAGTGGTGAGAAAGTTGCTATAGATCATCAGATTCAGATATTTTTTTTTAATCTACAAGATGGTCTACGCTTGCTCCAAGCTAAGTTGGACATTACAGTGGAGTGGCATAAATCTGAGAAGCTGGTCTAGATGCACATACTTCAAAACGCGTTCATTAGCCTTATCATCATAAAATATTGTGCTAAAGTGACAGTATTGGTGGTAGATGGTATTATAGGACAACAATTTACTTACTGAGAAGTTGAGCTACAAAGCTGAATTCAGAAATTTCTCTCCCTAACAAGAACGTTGCAATTAGGTCATCACTGAACACTGCAACCGCAAATCAGAGTAAACACGTTCCCAGAAAATCACTAATATGTGACAGCAGGTATTTGGAACGAGGACAAGGATTTCATCCATGTAGTCCTAGTGGTGAATTACGCAGATAAACAGCAGTCCTGAGATAGTTGGCTTCCACTGGGAACATGCAGGTGTCAGGATATTTAGATCCAGTTTAGCACTAGCAATCCAGAGCCTAAACTCCCAAACGGGAAAGTTCAGGTCCAACTTTGATCAAGTCTGACAAGCTGTTTAAAGCAAGTTTTTGGGTCAGAATTCATTCTATTTAGGTCATGTATGAACTAGATCCAGAACACAAAGGTTTTTTTGTATTTTCTGGATTCCAGTTTGAACAACTTCCCTAATTTCCAGTAACGTTTTCTCTTCTGCTAACAGTGAATTAGTTCCAAGCCCAAACTTTTTAAGTTCAGAGGTAGGTTTCAGTAACCCTCTAAAGTCCAGACCTTTATTCGGAGATAAAGCAAGATAGAAAAAAGGAACTTATTAGGAGAACATTCTCCAGACTCCCTTTTGTCTCCGAAACTCCCTGGTGCTCTTCCTCTCTTGGTTCTGCCCACGTACCTGAAAGTACCTCCTGGGCAGACAGGCCAGGAGAGTGAACAATACCATTCAGAGAGATTAGGATAGGAGGAAGTCTCTGAAGATTGGCTTCTCCTGGATGGCACTTTGGTTTGTGACCAGGGATTTCTTTTAATTAGACTGTACTCTTAATTATTTGTGACCTATATTACCTGTAGAAGCCATCCAAAATCTAAGCATATCAGACTTAACGAGGATAACTGGAACAATAATATTTTTAACTCTTGTGTCAATCCTTTGAGCCTTACTGATGGTAGTACTAGGACAGAACTAGCTGTTTTATCAAAAAGTATCATTAAAAAGTGGAATAAAAATGAACTAAATTTCCGGTTTTGTTTTGCATCGGGGCTGAAACGAAGATCTCTGCTAGGTTAAAACCAATCACTTAGAGGCGACACAGAAAATGTTAACCTGAAAAGCGAAGGGGGAACCTCACGATGGGGGACTCCAGATGAGGGTGCCAAGGGCCAGCGCCTGAGCCTGGATGTCACGAGATGTCAGGACCCTGGGCCGGCAGGGCAGCCCTCTAGGAGCCAGCGCCACCGAAGCGCTGGGCTAACCTACCGTGTGCTGGAGGTTTAACCAGCTCTTGACTATCTACAGCACAAAGCAAAAGCAAAGGCTGGCTAAGGAACCCCAAGTGCCTGCGTCCAGCACGACTGCTCCACCCTAAAGACGTAGCCTTCCGGCGCTCACCTTCTTCGAGAAAACATCCTGGAGCCGAGAGAGCTGGGATTTGTGCTTCAACCGTATGGTACATCTCACAGCGACTCTTTAGGGGCCTAACTGAACCAAAGGCTCGCTCTTTCAGCCCGAGGGCAGACCACGAAGTAGCAGCAGGTCCTGTTAAACCAGAGCCTCAAGCGGCCGGCGGCAGCCTGACTCCCCAACAGGCGAGGCCCCGAGCCCAAAGCTTTTGGCTCTTTGGGGATGACCGCCGCCGGACCGGCGGGTTGTTCTCTCAAAGCAGCACGACTGGGAGTCGCTTCGCCTTAATGGAGCGCTTCGGCCGGGCAAGCGGAGCAGAAGCTCCCGTGAGGTTGCGGGTTAGCCCGGAGGGTCGCGGCCCCTTCCCGCGGCCTTCGCGGGAGGAGGAGGAGGAGGGGGGGGGGGCCAGGAGAGGCGAGGCCGGGGCAGGGAGCAGGGCCCCTCTCCGCAGGGTCAGGGGTACCAACCTGTCCCCCGGCGGGATCTGGGCTCCAAGACGGACCGGGGGGGGAAGGGGCGAGACGGCTCTGCGGCCAGCCGGGCTGGCCCCGCAGGGGCCGAGCCGCGAACCCGCCCGGCGGCGGCGGCGGCGGCGGCGGCAGGGCGGGCGAAGGAAGGGCAAGGAGGGAGCCCGAGGCGGGCCGAGCCCCGGGCCCGGGCAGGGCGCCCCGGCCGCGGCCCTTGGCGGGAGCTGGAGCTGGCGCCGCTCCCGCTGCACCTGCACCGCCCCCCGCCCCCCCCCAACCCCCGGCCCGGCGCGGCCCTCCTTACCCCGCGGGCGCCTGCCCCGGCGGCCGCCCGCTCCCCCATCCCGCGCCGTTGGCCTCCCAGGCGACAAAGCCGGCGCGGCAACGGCAGCCGCCGCGGGGCGGGGGCAGCGCCGGCCGCAGGCGGTTATTAACTTTCGCCGGGCGCCGAGACTACAACACCCGGCAGCCCCCGCGGGGCCGGCGCTGGGGCCGGGCCGGGGGCCGCGCCCGCAGGGGCCGCCGGGAAGTGTAGTCCTCCCGCGGGCGCCGCTCCCGCCTCGCGTGTTTTCGCCCCGCGGCAAGCCCCCAGGCAGCCGTCGCCGCTCTGCCCCGGGTAGCAAAGCCTCCGGGTTCACCCTCTACAGCCAGGCGGAGGGCGAGGTTGCCCACGGGGGCCTGCCGGCGCCCCCGCCGCGCGGCCATCGCCCCCTGCGGCACCCGGGGGGCCGAGGGGCCAGAGTCCCGCTTGGGCCGCGGTCCCGGCCGGGCACGACGCCGAGAGGCCAGGCGCCTCGGGGAAAAGCGCGGAAAAAGAAAGGACGGGGACGTCCACGCATCTCCAGGGGAAGGAGCGACGTCTGTTCCCCACCCTGCGAGGGCGCCGCTCACAAGATGGCGGCGGCCCCTCGGAGGGCCGGGCGCCGTGGCAGCGGTTAAGGGCCCAGCGGCGGCGGCGGCCGGGGCTCGCGCGCCGCGGGCGGCCGGGGCTGCGCGCGCCGGAGCTGCTCCGGGCCCGCTCTGCCACGCGAAGCTGCTGCCCCCGCGCCCGGCCGCTGAACCAGCGGTGCGGCCCGCGGCTGCCGTTTTCCGTGCCGCGTCGTTCTTTCGACGACGCTTTCTTTACCTCCTCCCCTTTGCCGTCCGATCGCCCGTTGTGCAGGCAGGCGCCCCTAAGAAGGTGCATGCGTTTCCGCCCGAGAGAAGCTTGTTTTGCTGCCTGCAGGTTTCAATTTCAGGATGGTCTCCGCCATAAGTACTGAAGTTCTTTGTGTTTTTTTGCCTCACCTCGTGCTTATTACCAGCCTGCTTGTTGTGTGCTAAATCGATTACCTTCATCAGATCGCATCCCTGTGAGTCCTTCATCTTCTAACGTCTCTCCTGCCACGTTTCCACCTCGCGACGTGCCTAACCCCCGAAAACATCCTCAACAAACGCAATGAGAACGTAAGAGCAGAGCTGTCGGACGTTCCTGTCTGGAAGAGCATTGTCGGAAGGGATGTAGAAGTAACCTAGAAAGACCCCTGCAATTCCAGAGGATGTCACATGAATAGAAACAACATCTCGGTGCCTAAAAACGTATTTTATCACAACGATATGCAGGTGTGAAAACAAAATGGTAAGGGACAAAGCTTAAATGTCTGGAAAAGGTCAGTGAAGTAATTAGCTGCTGGTCTTCAAGCGCCTAGCACCTGTGGTCTCAGCACTGCGATGTTGCATCCACTTCTCTTTACAGCCCATAAAACTGAACGTGCGTCGCTGGTCTTCCTGTATGTATCGAGATCGGCACGTTCTGAGCACAGAGACCTGAAACGTGCTATAGTTAAAATAAGCTGCACGGAAAGAAAAAAGCGCTTTTAAAAAGATGCCAGGAGCAACCACCTAAAATGCTTTTAACAGCGGACATCTGTGTTCACGGAGCATTACCACTCCTTGCCCTGCTTGGTTAGTGCCTGCTTTGTTATGGTGCTTTCGATGAAGAGGGGAAAAAACCCCACTGCTGGAGGTAGCGGCCACATGCCGACCTTTCACTGAAAATACCACGGAAGGAGAGATGGAGCAAAAGTCTGTTATTGCTCCATGGGAATCCAGCATCACAGGGGAATAAGAGTGACACTAAAACGGGCTGTGCTGTCACGAGACCTTGTTTGCCAGGGCCAGACAAGAACGGGCTGTTATAAAACATGGTGGAACGTTTGGTTTTGTAGTACTGGATTTTGAAAATCCATAGTCTTTTTGTGGCCGACAAGCTCACTCCTTTCTTTGCCTCGTTACTGCAGCTGTCGGAGGTCTGCACCCCTGCCTGGAAAACATGAGTAACAGCTAGGAAGCAATCCTAGCAAAAATCTGCATCATTCATGCGTCATCAGACAATGCTTAGGAGATTTACAAAGGAGGGGGGGAGGAGGAGGAGAAAAGCGCAGAGCTCCGCTCATTTGCATTATTTCTAGGTTCTTTTCTTTGCAAGAGGCTGTTTTAGTTTTACATTGCAGTGAGTATATACCTGATACACAGCTTTATGCATACTTTATTGGGTTTTAATTCACATCCCATGGGGACAGAGTAAAATTTGGCAAATAGACTGGGTCTGTTTATACCGCATGCTCCCTTTTTGTTTTGCTAATACTGTATACATACAGACAAATGAACTTAAAGTACGCTCTGTTGTTGTGGCTTACTTCTTACCCCAAAGGTTGTCTCCATGGCTCATCCTGGCTGGTTCATGCAGCTGAGGCCATGCAAAAACTACAGCAAGACAACTGGGCATTCACAAGGAGTAGAGGTAGGTAATAGCTGGTTTACTTTTCTCTGAGCCAGCAGGAAGCTGCACAAGCAGTTTGGTTGGAGCACCCCCTCCTCTTACAGGTAAAGCCATGACTGCTAACATAATCCAAAACACACTTCTGGCTGCTCTAAAGCAAAGAGGAGTTTGGTGTTGACCTGCGTTTGGTTTAGAGCCACCTCGTGCTCACCTTTGGGTCCCGCAGCAAGCCCAAGAACCAACCCATGACACTCCAGCTAGGAATGCCATCTCTATACATTTACACTGCGTTGGTGGTCCTCCACTGATAATGCTTGTGCTTCTGCAGTATGCCTAAAACCCCCCCCCACAGCTCTTAATTGTCCAAACTGCACGGTTTTGCTATGCTAGTTGTAGTGCTTTTAAGGATCACGTACTTGAGCAAAGGAACCTTTCAGTCCAGTTTGCGTATGAAGGAGGGCAAAGAATGTTTTCTAAGTTTTTACCTGCCTTTGTCTTCATGATTTCTGGTATATTCCAATTAGGTACATCAGTTGCCTACTATGAGGCAAGTTCTCTAGATGAACAGGTTTACTTTTAAATGTGCATTTTTTCTTTTTTTAAACTTGGATCTGGAACATTCAACATTTCATGTTCCTTACTTCATGGCATGGAAGTTCGACACAACAGCACATCTATAATAATCAACTTTCTTACCAAAGTTCACTGTGATGGCTGGGGCGCTTATAGATCCAAATGTTTGGACAAAAATAAAAGAATAATTACAAATATGATATATTAGCATAAAAAAGTAAAAAGATCTCCTATTCCTCATCAAGAAGAAGGTATTTCATAGTGGACCATTCTAGCAGTCTGAAAGAAGAACCGTGTACAAGCTGTTAGCACTTTAAATATGTTTATTTAGCAGCTATTACAGTCAGCCTCCAAAAAAATTGGAGTCCCTCTGGTTTCTGAACTGTGTCAAGTGATGAAAATGCCTGCTAAGAACATCGAAGAAGCTAAACGGTGCACTCCTTTCTGAGAAACAAACATGTCTTAATAGGGATTAATCTCTTTGAAAAGGCAAAATATAAATATATACACTCTAAAGTCACGAAAACGATTTAAATGCACTACATGAATTCAAGTGGGATCACAGTGGACAAATCCACATGATGTAAACTGCGGTGGTAGAATCTCTCTGCTGTCTTTTTCTCAAATTCTGTCCAATTTCCATCTACATTCTGTGATCTGCCTATTGCAGCGTTGAAATACAGAAGGACTGAAGTGTTGAATCTCAGGGGCTGTGCACAGGAACAGGAACTGGGAAGATATTCTGTTCTTTACACATTGCTCAGGGCATCCACACCAGGAAGAACCTTGCCTGTGAGCGGTTAAGAAGTTAAAGTAAAAGTTAATTAAGGGAAATTAAACACACAACTTGGTTTTATATATGCTAAAATGTTGCAGTAGTGAACATAAAACTATCAGAAATTATAGATTAAAAAGGGCAGAGATTGGAGCTCTGTACGCTTTTGTAGCTATTGGGGCATATAGGTTTTAAACTGTTTCACACAGTAAATACATTTTTGAGGGCTGTAGCGAGTATCCAGATCACAGCTGCACTCTTATGTCAGTAGACAGATTCTTAAAGGACCACAGTCTTCAATGCTCAATTAACAATACTTGTAAAGTTCTGTCCACATCCCTGCTAGGGTCAGATCCAAACACTAAGATCTTTTTCCATTAAATTTGACAGCAAACACATTATTGATTGGATCTGAGGAGTTGCTGCATACTTTCTTCAATCTCCAGTGGCATGTAAATAGGATTTTGGAGCGTATGGTAGAAATTTTAAGAATGAATTAAAAAAAAAAAAAAAGAAAAAACCTCTTGTAAGTTTTCAATCATCTACTGGGACTAAAACACCCAGGTCCATATATTTAGATGCCTCATCCAACTGACAGGAGCAAGGAATCTGCTCACCTTTGAGTAAGGCGGCCCAGAGTATTAAGTGTAGCATTTTCTAAGTTATCTTTTCATCCTTTTGTCCTACTTCAGTAATGAAGGGAGACCATTCTGCTTTCGCTTTTTTGGAGAAAACCCACCTTCCAATGCTCTAGCTGTGCGACAGTGCTGAATTCTAACACTGTTCACAACCCACGAGTTTGTCTTTTTTTTTTTTTTAAATCCTCAGAAGTTTTTCTAATTAGCTAGACTTCCGCTACATTTAAAAGATCACACACACAAACCCACATTTTGGGCCAACACTTAAGACAACTTTGTCCTTTTGAATAAATCAGTGGCACAGTGTTTCCTTCTAGCCATCTGGATTCTTTCCCTTCACCATCACTGCCTAGGCAACAGAAACAAAAGCTCTGTCTCTCTCGTAACTGCTGGAAACTAACAGCTGCAACGCAGTTTATTGCGGTTTCTCTTCGACAGAGTAGCTGAAAGCATTAGATAATTTACACATATCGGGAAACAGCTAATTACCAGAGGAAACGAAAACTCACTTGGAGTACAATGCAACTCATTAGAAAAATCCTGTACATTCTCACCATTTTGGATTCCAAGTCATCTTGTGCAGGTTTGTAAGTGATCACTAGAGGGCTCCCCAAAACCAGGGGATTTCAAAACACACTCCTACTGGTGCCTGTGTCCTTTTGGCCTCTAGCCAAAATTCGAGATTATTCTGATGAGGTTTCCCAAACCGAAAAGGGCTGTCTTGTATCTGGGTGTTTTAAACAGTCTGGTTAGCACGTCTCAGGATCAAAGAGGGCCAAAGAGGGCTATTTTATTTCCTATGCCAGTAATTTTCGCTGGGGGTGGCAGACTATGCTCTTTGCAAGAATCCTCCATTTTCTTTCCTCTCCTCCTCGAGGAGGACTAAGAAAAGAAGAGCTATGAGGAGCTCATTGCTCAAAGGTTACGCGCAACTCCACAAGGCGAAACAGAAGAGGCATTCATTCCGTCGTCATCCTTTCTTGACCATCAACACAGCATAGAGCACCCAGAACTACCCGATTTGCTCAAACAAGTTAAGAGGAAAGAGCAGTTACCTTCTAGCAGTTCCAGGCTGGCACCGCCTCCTGTGCTGACATGGCTCACTTTATCCTCGGTGTTCCACTTTGCACAGCAAGTGGCTGTATCTCCACCACCTGTCAAACAAAGAAAATCTATGAGCCACAGAAAAAAATTAAGATTTTCTTCAGCTGAAGCAACATAGCTTTGCTACTGGCTGGTCGTACTCCCAAATGCTCTGCATGAGCACATACAGTGGTTTTCCCAGCCATGCCTGCAAGCTAAGCAGGAGCTGAGAACACTGGAGAAGGAAAACAATTTGGCAAATATTCTTCTCACTTGGCGCCAGCGAGCAGATGCTTCTTGCTTGGATTTAAAAAGACAGGAACACACACATACAACTGCTTACCAATAATGGTGATGCAGCCCTTTCCAGTTACTTCCACCACTTTGTCCATCAGGGCTTTGGTTCCTTTGGCAAACTTATCCCACTCGAAGACACCAACTGGACCGTTCCACACAATTTGCTTAGCCCTTCCCACAACTTCAGCAAACTTCTTGCTACTCTCAGGGCCACAGTCCAAGCCCTAAGACAAGTAAGAGAAATCATACATACAGTTACCACCAACCCTCATCTCAAGTCATCAATGTCTAGCTGGGATCCTCAGAAGTTTTTTCACCCCTCCCCTTCATTACACATCCAACAGAACACCCCTCCATTTGCACCCCCAGGTTTCAAACACTTGTTACCTCTGAAGTAGTCAGCCTAGTCACGGGGCTTGGAAGGGCCTAGTGGCTCTGTTTTCACAGCATCAAGCTTGCTGCTGATGCAGATACAGCAACAGACCGGATACAAAAGGAGAATTTCTCTGTATGCACGGAAAACTGAGGAACAAAGATTTGCCAGCAGCTGCTGCTGTAGGGTGGAGTCTGGTGTGGTATTTGTCTTTTCAGTGTGAATAAGTCATTTTTAAATCTATGTCAGATGTTTGAAGCCTTGGTTAGAAAGCTTTAGCCTATTCTAATTAAAGTCTGGCCAAATAAAAGGGTTTCTACTGCACTCAGATCTGAAGGTTTTAGAAGTTTGCTGTTTTAATCCAAATCTCACAAAAGCTACTTTAGACTTAAACATTCAAGACAAACCACAGGGCTTCAGTTTCATTAAGCCAATATACTCCACACAGCTGACTCCCTTCAGAAACATTTACAAAGGATAAGTACTCTTTTTATTCCTTTAAAGAGGTGTCCTTCCCACTCCACTGCTCACTGTGCTTTTTTTAGTCTGTTGCCTATTAAAACTTACCATCCAGCCATCAGGAATGCCTGAAGCCACTGTAGCTTCCCCAGTCTGTGCATGCTCATCGAATTTGTCTGCAGTGATGAAGTCAACAGGCAGAGTGATCTTCACACCGTTCTTCTCTGCCTTGGCCATCAGGTCCTTGACAATTTTTGATCCCTCTTCATCAAACAGAGAGTTGCCAATCTACAGAAATTATTTGGGGGTGGGGGGGGGAGGGGGGGGAAAGAGTCAGGCATTCATTTAGATGCTGCTGGTCATTACAGAAGAGAACAGCAGCAGTCAGCCATACTGCTTGGGGAGCAATTCTGGAGAGACTGATCCTTTAAAGCATCTAAACATTGGCAGCAATCCTTGTTTTTGCAGGCTGATTGTCCAGAAAACTCTCAGTGCTCCCCTGCTCTCAAAAGGGTCAGTATAGCCAATTCTCAATTCCAGAATACACAAGAGACACTTCTGATCATCTCCTTTACTGGAAACGGGCGCAGAAGCGCTCTCTTCATACCTGCATGTTGTTGATCACTTTGAGGAAGGTGAACGCCATTCCACCACCAATGATCATCTCATTGACCTTATCCAACATGTTATTGATCAGCTGGATCTTATCCTGAACTTTAGCTCTGCGGAAAGAGAGAAAGAGAGCGAACAGTGTAGCCACAGCCCAAAACTCCTCAGACAAAAAACCTATTATGTTTTTAGCCAGATGGCATGAAGCCTCATAACGAGTTCTTGGATAAAAGTCTGAAGCAGTATTATTCAACTGCTAGTCAGTCACGGCAGTACCGTGGATTGTGGCACATCAAGGGCACTCAGAGAACGATGCAACAAAGGAACCGTGGGGAGCGGGAAGAAAGGAAATTTGGCTACTTAATAAGCACGGTGTTAAACAGTGGCTTACAAGAGCATTATTTAGCCTTACATATTTTTTCCTATTCTTATATAAGCTTCATTTGTCACTTGAATGCCTATTTCCCCAGACTATCCAGCAAGGTGGAGCAGGGATTAGAGTACTACCAGTCACAATCCCTGTCCAACCCTGATCTAGCGTACCACGCTACCCTATGCTCAGCTCCTGTACCTAGCCCAAGTCCAGCTCCCTATCACACTCGCAGCACAGCTTCAGAATGAAGCTACTAGAATGACCTGTCATACACAAGTGCCCTCCCCAAAAGCTTTTGGCACAAGATATGAATGATAATGGAATAACAACACCAAAATTACTTTATGTAAGAATGTCAAAGAGGCAGTAGATGGATACAGATCTCCTGTCTCCCCTCTTTAATGCCTTGTGCTGAATTTTTGCTATTGCTGTTCTCTGAAAGAAAGCTTGGTAAAGATCACAGAAAACAGCCCTGGGCTAATTCTAGACTGGCAATCAGGAGACGTGCATTTTAGTCTCAGTTTGACTGTGTCTTGCTTGATGACATTAGGTAACACTCCTTCCTTTTGTTGCTTCAATGTCTCCATCTCTAAAACAGGGATAATGACATGGGATTCATTAATAAAATGCTTTCAGACCTATTAATGGGAAGAAATAGGTGTTGCCTCTACAATTCCCACCTTAGTGGCCAGGGAGAGCTCTGGCATAAACTACCCATCAACCCCCCAGTTCAAGCGGTGAAGTTGCTAATATCATTACACTATGGGAACTGAACTTTTAAGGAAGCTATAGATGGTATGGACAGAGCCACAGCAAAATCCTGCAGGATCAACCTTCCTGCGCGCAGCTCCAAGCAAGAAAACAGACGTAAAGGTGAACTGGACTTCTGCCTCTTTCCCTTGCACCTACCCTGCTCCTAACACTGAACTGCTTTCTTGCACATAGTCTTTCTTTGCCAGCACATTTAATTTCCATTTTACTTGTTAACATAATTCTTCCCATTTCATCTTCTGGCCCCAGTTTTGTTATACACAAGAGACAGCCAACCTGCAGCTGAACTGCATGCAGCTTGCGAGCGAGACTTTCCTCTGGGCTCCTGTGGGAGGAGACGATGGAGCAAAAGTTGCTAAGACTCTGCCGTCTCACCTGGGAACGGCTGCATCACCACTGGAGTGGTGGTGTTTTCAAACAGATAAAAGTCATTTCACGGCTCTGAACTTCTCTCAGAGCTCCCACTGTGACTCTTTTAAGTTGCACAGTTGGTATTCATCAGTCCTTGTCCACACAAGGAGTTTTGTATCCGCCTCCTAGACTTCAACATGCTTGTCATCCCTGTTGCACCTCTCTAATAAAACTTTGTTTTGTTCCCATTAGATGGGTAACACTCCCAGACTTTACTAATAGGCCTGATATTTTAATAATCTGGCCATTTGAAGTGCAGCTCTAACGGGAACATCTGTTCGGGTAAGAAAGTAACAGACTTTCCCCTTGATGATATACCTGCCGCTTCCACCAAAGTCAATGAGGAGTACATAAGCACTTAATGATGGCTTGCAAGCTCTAAAATTTGGAAGGGTATTTAAAAAAAAAAAAAAACAGCATTGTTCAGTATAACGGGGGTCACAGAAGATGTTTAAAACTTTATGTGAGAACTGAAAACTGAACACTACTTAAAAAATATATTCATGGGTGCAAAGAGCAGGAATAAGCCATGTACTTTAATCGAGAACACAGGAATGTCATAGTGTTGAAGCTTTGCGTTAATGAGCAAAGTATTTGAATTCACCTGAGAAACTAGAGTGTCACAGAACTATTTTGTTAAACTGAGCACACGTATACCACAAGAATCAGCAACAGCGGGAAATTATTTCTATACACAAGCAGGCACTCAGTTTTGCACCTTCAAGACTCTTCGTACGTGAGCTGCTGCTAAAGAGCAGGGGCTCATCCAGCTACAGTAGGTCACCACTGCATAATGACAGACTGGGTCAACTTACAAGGTGCTGAGCTTGCAGAATGCTTGTACTCTGAACTGTGGAGGAAAGGTCACAGACAATGTTTCAGGGCCACCGTGTATCCAACAGCTCTCCTGGTTCGTCTGTACAACAAACTGCCATGGACTAACTCAAATTGGGGGATATAAGGCGGTTAAAAAATATTATGAGGAGACCCCGATAACGTTATCACAGGAGTGGACAGGATCAGTTAGCTCCTCTATAATCCACATCTTACAGAGATCTCAGGATGTATCTACAAATCTAAACTATAGGTATAGTTCTAAGGAAAGCACTCGTTTGAAGCAAATCAAGACAACTTTTCATTTCTTACAGAGGAGAAACTGGTGTTAAAGAGAAACAGTGGATACACTGTCGAGTCTTACCCTCCAAGAATTGCTAAGAAGGGTCTCTCTGGACTCTCTAGGGCCTTAGCAAAATAATCCAGTTCTTTCTTCATCAGGAAGCCAGCAGCCTTCTGAGGCAAATTGACACCTACCATGGAGCTGCAGAAAAAAAGATGAGTGAGGAAAGGAAAAATTCTGCATCAGTACAGGTCCAAACAAGCCTGCGTCTCACAGCATCACAAAGCCAATCCTTTAGTCAGCTGCAAGAGCGAGAATATCTACTACCCGTATGAAAAGTCACATAAGGTTTTTCTTTTCCTAGTTTGCCAAGCCAGCTGCACAAGTTTACTGCTCTGAGGTCGTTTTTGCGTTAACCATTCCGACGTGCGAAACTGACAGCGTTAATCAGGGATCCAAAACGCTGAGCTGCAATCAAGCACAGCAATAGCAGAGATGCCTTCCTCCAACAACACTGAATTATGAGATAAAGCTCAAAAGGTCCACCAGAGTTTGCATGTATGCATATCTAAACACACTCCATAAGAATAATCAATCAAGGCTATTAAACTTTAGAAGAAGAGGGCTGTTGTAATTGCACAACTGTTTACACAAGTCCTAATCAAGTAATTTTGCATCTTCAGAGCTTCAACTGTCTCCTGCTCTCATCAGAGGCAAACTTTAAATTGTGCACACTATAGACAACTACCTCTGCAGAATACATTACTCAGGAACAAATACAGCAGAACGATAACAGGAAAAGCACCAAACAGAAGTTATAACTAATTGAGGGTAAAACTGTATGTGTTTTCACGGTAGGCAACCTTCTGCAGTCCTGCTTGCGAAAGGAAGATGAATGCATACCTGTGAGCTCGGTGGGCAGTTCCAAAAGCATCATTGATATAAACGTCTCCCAGTTTAGAAAGAGAGGCTCTGAACGCCTCCACCTTGGCAGAATCAGCCTTGATCTAAAAAGATAAAAGAATGACAAGTCTGTGCTTGTTCAAGTTCAGTTACAGAGAGCCGATTTTGATACTAGAATCAAATTCTGCTATTTGGCTTGTAAACCCAAAACAAAAAAAGGGCTGCTGAAGAAGCCATCAGCTTATCCTGTGGGTCACTGCATCTCATATCCTCCTTCCAAGTCCAGTAGGAGCAACAAAAAGGTTCAAATGGTTTCAACTTAACAGTAAAGTCCCAGAACTTGCTATTTCCCAAGGCCCGAGGCCTGTTCCTACTTCAAGTTTTTAGGGCATCAGTAGGGCAGGAATAAATTGCAGCTCTACCAATCACTGGGTCTCTCTTGAACAGATTTCCAGTTGTGTGCAATGAACCATAACACCAGAAAGGATGCGTAGAGACAAGGCAATGCTAAGGTGAGAGTAAACGCTCTCATACTCACTTACTGAACAAAGAAAGTTTGGTTCCCAAGCACCACAGATAAAAGGATGAGCTCCAGAAGAATTCACTTAGCGAAAACACTGAGGACTAATTTATAAACAGCCTGCACAGTAACACAGGCCAGGTGACAGCAGCCAATTCAGGAACGCTGGAGGTTAGCTTAGCGTGTAGCAGGCGCGAACAGATGCACTTCTGCTAACAGGCTTCTTCTCCATCCTCCAGGCATTCTACCAAATCCTCATAGGATGGTTCAAGTAGTTCAATTTTCTTTCTCACCACCAGAAAGACAGTGGAGCTCTCCTGGGGAGTAAAGTGACTTCCTGGACCTAGTTCACAGCCACGTGCTGTTAAAGAACAACCCGGACTAGCAGGCAATCACCTCTCCAAGGGCCTTTTCGCCTTATCAGCTCACCTCCCAAGTGAGGCCTCTTCTCTTACTGACTCTGCTAGTACCCAGATGTAATATCAGGGGGCGACAGCAGGAAGGTACTCTAATATATATATAACAGATGCGCTCAGCAAGGCTTTGAAGTATGTCCCTTTCACTCGTGCAGCCTTAGCACGAAAAGACAAGCCAAAAGGACTGCAGGGTTGTAGAATAATGCTGTCAACTGCTTCTTCACTTGCTAAATTGACTGGCTTTACGCAACAAGATTAAGTGCGCCTGTTTAGACTAGGAGCATCTGTAAGCAGAACACAAGAGGCTCTGAATGAAGGAACCACCACCACTTCATCTGCTTTGGAAAGCCACATTTTCCAACTGCCAGTTCAATCTGCATTCTTGTATAGCATCACTATTTGCATAGCACTGGTTTTCACTTCTATTAGGATAAGAAATAGGTCTGTTAACATTACCTCTGCTGTTGTGCTCAACTGCACTGCACGCTTCCATATGCATGCAGCCTGCTAAATAATCTGAGAATTACAGGAGCCCACAAAATCAAGGGGATGTTTCGCAAAGGAAACGGAATTCTTGTCTCGCTGTTCTCCCTGCCAGCGTACTGGCTTCCAGTGGCACAAGGTGGTGGTGACTAATTCCAGGCTTGCTCTACTTTTCATTGCCATCTGCAAAGGCTTACTAGTTCTCTGGGCCATTTTTTTAAGCTACGAGAGTCTTGTATCACTCCATAAAGGGCACCACGCGATGTCAGCATACCGCTCCATACGCTGAATCTGAAAGGAGCCAAGGCCTGAGGAAAGTTAACGGGGTCACCATTGCTAAGAAAAGCAGCTGTCTGGAGCAAGCATTCTTCCTGACCTTCAAGAAAAGGTCAGAGGTGCACGGCAGCCTGGATTCTAGTTGGCTACTCTAACAGAAAGCAGCCTTACACAGGGCTTTGAGAATCCCCACACAGTACAACATTTAAACATTGCATTACAGCAATAAGCAGAGAACAATGAAGGAAACGTGGTTTTCACGGCCCCAGTGACAGTAAGCTATCTCTGACAGACTTAAGTTTTCTGCTTTAGACATGCCCAAATAAAGTCTAATAAGCAGCGACCACAGTTTCCTGCACAGTCGTCCTCAGCCTGCCTTTCTTTTATGGACTATGCCACCCATGGCAGTCATCTGCAGCCTTTCACTTAAGCAGTTTCGTCTTGGAACTTCTTCCTGCTGCTCAAAACATTCAGCGTTTACCTACAACCAGCACGTGGTCTCTGACTTCTCAAGAACGTTTTGCAGCCCCAAAAAACTTGAGATGTGAGGAAGTTGCACACAGTGCTTCCATTTTTTCAGATGAACCTGCTTAGTTTAGCAGTTAGTAAGATTCCAAAAGGATAACAACCACTGAGAGCTCTTAAGGCTCTAAGGCCGGTTTTCACGTCCGATTTGCCATTGTAAATTCAATGCATTTGACACAAAATCTAGGGCTGAGCACAATACAAGTGATCAGACACACTGTACAAAAGCTCTCCGATATCCTTTTGAGAATACGTTCCTAAACAGCATTCCAGCCAGCTCCTTGTCAGTCTGCAGCAAACGAGGTACAAAGACCAGTGCAGGCACGCACACGGGCTAGACTTCAAGCCTCACCTTGTTCCCAGAAGCATCCTTCCCTTTCCCTTCTTCTTCTACATGGAATCGGAGGTTCTCCAGGAGGATGATGGAGCCAGCTGCAGGATTAGCACAGGCCTTCTCCACCTCAGGACCAACACAATCCTTCAGAAATAAGACCTCCCTGGAAACACAACATATACACTGTCAGCCCACCAACGCCTCTTCCTTTCAGGAAGGAAAGGATCCAGGCCCACTGAGAGAGGGGGCCTGATGCATGCTGAACTGCTCTTCTACTTCACCTGCCCATGAGTGCTTTAAGCTCCACAGCCACTGGAGCCAAGGAGAACTTTTCAGGCATAGGAACACCATCCGGGCGACCCAGATGACTCATCAAAACCACTGACTTGGCTCCATGATCCAAGCAGTGCTTGATGGTAGGAACAGCCGCCTTGATTCTGTAACGGCGGAGAAGAACAAGTGAAAAAGGATTCAAGCAGAGGTTAGCAGGCAATCAGAATTATTGACCACTTAGCTGAGAGCCCTAGGAGTCACCCCTCCCCCCCCCCCGCGCCACCCCCGAAAAGGACAGAGGAAACAGAGCACAAGAGCAGGGCAGGATTATTAAGAAGTCCATCCTACCAGGTGTTTGCGTGGTTCAGCCTACCTCTCAAAAGACAGCACAGCATCACCACCATTATTTCCCCAAAAGGAACACTGGGCTTCTCAGGAACCCTATGCTTGCTAGTACTTATGTCTAGGAGACTAGCTACCTCTCACAGAATACAGCTTTCCCGATGGAGCTTGCCCAACCTACTCCTGTCCCAGGGAAGGAAGGAACCATTACAGTCCCTGAAGCACAGTCCATGACGCATCAACAAAATTCTGTATCTCAGCACGTTTTTCAGATGTTTCACTGTTCTCTTCCGTGAGATGTAGGGCACAGGAGTTAAAGGCACTTTGCTATCTAAATTCTGCTGACTGCTTGTAGCTAAGAAATGCTAGGAAACACTGGGACATTACCACGCTTCCTGGTTTAGTCAGTGACCCTGAACCGATAAAAGGAAGTTGGGGATGTTGAGCAGTGAGCATATACAACACATTCTCACCTACAGCCAAAAAGGTACGCTTGTGAAACGGTCTCAACACTGCAACCGGATTCAAAGAATGAAGTTTAGGACCTGTGCTATTAGAGACATTTTCTATACACGTTCTACAGCAGCTATGGTGAGAAGAAGCCTTGTAGTAAGTGTAGCTAGCTAACAGCTGCAGGGGTTTTTAGTAACAATTCCCAGATTTTCTCTGAAATGCCTTTAATTGCCAGGTAGCAGCAACTGAAAGCTTAACTGCAAGCAGCATTCCAGGTATTGCTAACAGTACCGGGCTGAAACCAGAAACAAAATGGATTTGAGGGCTTCCATCTGGGATGGAAATTGTGGCTCACCTTTGATTATTGGTTATTTTGTGATCCTTCATTGGAACATTGAAGTCAACCCTAAGAAAGAGAAAATAAATAAATAAATACACAACAAACACCTTTTACAAAGAGTAACGGAGCCTGCCGGTAAAGGGGGGGGGGGGGCCTAGAAAAGCAACTGTAATTAGACTCAGAGTAAGACTTTCAGTTCTGTCAAACACACGTGTTTTTCTAGTCACCCCAATGACGTTTGTTTTCCGTTCGCGTTTTATTGGTACAATCAGAAGTGGCTAACAACAACGATGCTGAAGCAGAAAATAAAACTGAGATTGAAAACCGCCGCTCATTTAGAAAACCATGCTCTCAGATCACTGATCAGGGGCTTCCCAGGGAAAGGAGGTAGATAATGTAAAGTAACATTGTGTTCTCCAGTGAGGCCTCTTCAATAGTCAGGTAACTTTGGCAAATAGACAGGATGAGGCAGCTGTCCAGTTACTGCCTACAGCTTTGAATTTCTGTTAAGTATATAAAGGGGATTTCTGCCCTTTTCTGAGAGGTTATGTGGCGAGACAGATGTTGTACTGGACAGTGCACTTTAATTATGTACCTCTAATCTCTCTGCAGCTAGCTGCTGCGGCTTATCACATTCCCACTGGAAGACTTCACGTGGATCTAGAGGTAACATCCCAGCAGCATGCCGGTTGAAGAGATCAAAGGGAGGAGTTTCATCAGCCATTTCTGACCAGCATACCTTGTGCCCATGGGCTGACTGTTACACAACTCAGCTTCCTGTTGCTGCTCAGCTAAAGGCAGAACTTACTCATCCAACGCCAAAATGACGGAGCCTTCTCTCCTAACCGACTTCCTCAAAAAAAGCATGGCCAAAGCGCGGTCTCTAACAAGCATGATCACTAGCAAGCAGAATCTTTTTCTTTTAGGGAGGAAGGGAACGCCCAACCGACTGTAACTGCGTATCACAATGAGAAAAGTGAAATGCTCCCTTACAGATTATTGATCATCGTTCTATATTAAAGAACACAAAAACTGAAGAGGTTGCTCGAATTTTCTCGTAGCGCATTCAGCAGAAGAGACGTATGGAAAGAGCTACAAAAGCTGCCAGCAAAACAGAGGTAGCTGAGCAGAAAGAACTCAACTGGCAGCCCCACGGTACAGTGGGCTAATTCTAAGAAGGGGGGGAAAAAAAGCACCACAATGATGCTATTATTCTAAAACGAGTTAATGAAAGAACAGTTTGCTTTGCAGAGCCACAGGAGCCACAAAAGACAGACCCCGGCTCACCCTTGCTTCCCGCTGCAGGCCTGATAACTGAACTCCACTGAAATCTGAGCTCTCCTTGAATCCTTCCTCCTCCCCATCGCCTGTTTCTATTAAAGCCACTACCTTTGGCATTATGACTGGAAGATGAGCAGGTTGGGAGTATGCCAAAACTATGATGAAAAAGAGGGGAGAAAAAAGGCATTGATTTCAGTAGCACTGAGAGGACACAGTGATTCTTTTCAAGGAAATGGGGTGCGGGCGGGAAATACAGAGACCAGCATGTAATCTGCTGTTCCACCCCATTTTAGATATGGATATTAACTGCTAGAGACTAAAAATCAGCCGCCTTTGACTCTGCAACGCGAGACCGTTCTCTACAGCACGTGTCAGAAGAGGAAAAACCGGTCGGATGGCGAGAAATCCGGCTGTTAGGGAGACGAAGAGCTTTGTGCTGCACCGCGTTTAGGAAAAGCACGCAAATTCCGGGCCAGCTCCTTCGGTCTGCGCTACGGGGTGCGACTTTTGGTAATCAAGTTTCTAGGCAGCTACTTCGAGGTTAAGACGGCAGAGAAACAAAACAGAAAGGGCAAGTTTTCTGCTGCGGAGGTGACAGGGGGAGAAGCCAGGGCGCTCTTACCCCTACCCACTCGCACAGGGGGGTAGCGAGGGTCTATTCGCTGCCAGCGGCGGGTAAGAGGTGCGTGCCCAGCGCCCCGCATCACCACGCGGCCCAGCGCCCTGCTCCCCCGAGATGCGGCAGCGATTCCCACGGCAGGCCTTGCTGTTTTATAAACGTGGTCTAATCCTGGGGTTTAGCGTCCGATGTCAGAAAAGCACCAAATACCGGCGATTCAACTCTTGTTGGGGGGGGGGGGGAATAAATAACTAAATACAAACTGTTACCCTTGCGTGGGTAGCCGGCCAGGGCCGTGCCGCCGTTTTGCACGGCAACGCTTTTCAGGTGCGCAGGAGGGAAGGGGGGCTGGGAGAGGGGCTGTGGGGGGCAGCAGCCAACCCCAACCGGGCCGGGCCCGCGCTGCCCCCGGCCAGGCGGCGGGCGGCACACGAGCAGGCCGCGCAGCCCAGAGTCCCGCGCCGCCCCGCCCCGCCTCACCTCATGACCACACGCTTGCCCTTCACGTCCACCTTGTCGAGGGTCAGCTTGTTGGAGAGAGACATCTTGCCGCCGCCGCCGCACCCGCGCTCTGCGCCAGCGCCCCGGCAGCGCCGCCCGCCCCCGCCGCCGCCGCCCGCCCCCGCCCGCCGCCCATTGGGCCGCGCCGCCCGCCGCCCGCCTCCATTGGCGGAGCCGCATGTCCGTCGGCGGGTTGTCCCCGCCCCGCCGCGGCGGGAGGCCCGGCGGCGAGGCAGGGCCAGTCACGTCGCGCACGGAGCCTCCCCCCCCCCCCCCCCGAACCGGACCGAACCGGGCCGCGGTCCCCAGCCCCCAGCCCCCAGCCCCCAGCCCCCGGCCGTGCCGCTGGGCCCGGTACAGGGCGGAGGCTGCCCGCCGGCGCCGACCGGTAACCCGGCCCGACGCCCAGGCTTCAGGGAGCTAGGTGGAGCTGCAGCCACCAGCAGGAGGAAAAAGGGAGAGAGAGACGCGTGGGGGTAAAAATACAGCTGCGAGCCTAGAAAGCGTGCTGTGCGGAAAACAAAGGCGACGCGGCGGCCGCTGGCGGGCGGTAGGACCTGCCCGCTCGCGGAGCAGCGCTGTTCTGGCACCTTCTGGAAACAACCGGCCGAAGCGTTGGCGGCCCGGTTTCCCGCCTGCCCCTCCAAGGGCGCCGCCGCGTCTCACCGGCGCGAAGCCCCCTTTCGTCTCCCCACCCTGAACGCCCAGGTCCGCGTTCCCGGCTGCCGGCCGAGGGTCAGTCGTAGGCGAACGCGCCTCAACCGGGGGGATCCTTCCACCGGAGGAGAGACGTCCGCGCCGCTGACCGCGACACCCCGGCGGGCGGCCGTCGTCCACATCTAACAGGGCCAGACAAAACCCAGGATATCGTTCAGTAGACGGATTTATCGTTTGCCAGGCAACTGGGGGAAAACAGTTGTTTAAAGGAACGCATGTTCTGCAAGCGAGGTTTTTGCACGCTGTGAGAAATTTGCCTAGCCTAATGTGCGTGTGCTTATGTGTGTATATATATATGAAATATGCATATATATTTTTAGCAAACCTCAATGCATTGAACGCGTCATATGAAAAAGGAGTTCACGGTCTTTGCACTTTTACCTGTAGGACAGCTAGGCCTTTCTGTTTGCTGTCAGGCTTACTTTTTGGCCATGCTCACCCATTCAGCAGATCTTCGAGAGAAAGCTCTTAGGGCAAGTTGAACGCCTAGTAAAATCAGAGCTCTGCTGGCAGCAGAGCCGGACTTGGAGGAACAGCCTGTAATGAGCAAGCAAAGTGCGGAGAAAACAGAGGAAAAGAAATGTGCGCTTACAAGAAACAAAATTTTAAGATACATAGCGAGCAAAACGACCGTATTGCTTCAGGAGTCAACTTTATCAGCGGATACATCAAAATCAGAATAATGCAGCTGCAGGATTGAATATTTTAAAATGTTTGTAGAAAAGTAAAATACTGTGGTAAATACCAGAAAACAAAGGAATGTAGAGCTGGAAGTGGAATGTGTAAACGTTCTCTCCTGTAAACGTTTGGAGGCCTTTAAATAGCAGGAGATCGGGGCAGAAAAAAAGCCATGATAAGACTTAACTTTCTTCCTACTGAAAATGAAATCTATTAAAGCAAGAGCACAGGCATTGCCTGTTTCCCAGGTCAAAACAGTGGAGGAATATACTTGTACAAACCTACTTTACTTTCCTGTTAAAACATGGACAAACCCTTGAAAGCTCTTGATTGGTTTCCTTACCAATTAGTAAGGAAACAGATTTAAGCAAAACCACCTACCTGTGTTTATTGACACAAAACCATGTTTTGTGTCACGCGTGGCTCAAGTGAACGTCCAGTTTGCATGGGCTCAGGGCAGAAGATAAGAGCAGGATCATCCTGGTGCAAAACTCGCTGGAAAGCTCCGAAAAGCCTGGGACAGGCCTCAAGGACAGGCTAGAGACTGAATTAGCAACCTGCGCCGACAGCGACTGCGCCGGCACCATCACTCGCGGGCAATGACGTCGGGAAGCGCCGATGCCAACAGAGTATTCACCGAGGACAGGCCCCGCATCCAGCTTTCCCTGAGTCTGGGAGTGCTCCATTTTTGGCTATTTTTCCAGGGTTTGTACAGCCAAAGAGCACTCACGAGCCAGAGAGCGCCAGCATGGGAACACAGCTGCTCGAGGACCTTGTACCCTCACAGCTCGAAGCATGGCTGAGAGTAGGTAAATTAAGATGCATTTTAAAGGGACTGCAGGTAACAAGGGGTACTCCGGCTCCATAGGAGCTGTAACTATTTAACTGTTCTGAAATTTGTCTAGAGCACTTCCTTCCCGCTTTTTCCTCTGTGATGCATTGCTTTCTTCAAAGGCAGCAGTAAAATTCCTTGACGTGGGCTCGCAGGGGACCTTGCGGCACCCGGTACTGTCCCAGCAAACGAATCCAGCAAATGGAGCCATTCATTAGTACAAGACTTATTTTAAAAGCTTTCATGTCATCTTCTAGTGGTACAAACATGTAGAGGAGAAATGTCACAGTTGCCTGAACTTGGCAACTTGAGCACCCCCGGTGACATAAGATGTGAGGCAGCTATATCCCAAAGCTGAAGGAGAGGAGGGGAGGGGAGGGGAGGGGGCAGTGGGACACCTGCTAATCCTCAGTTAGAAGGAGGTATTGAGGCATAAAGGACTATATAAGTCATTTTGTGTAATTGTACTGTGCTTGATGGTTTCATTGCTGTAATTTTTTTTGCCAGCAGCATCAAATGGTTTAAAGAGGCTCAGAAACTATTTCTGACATAAAGTGAGATGCAGAAAGCTGTAGAATACTTTCAGCATACTTCTAGCACAATAACGTTCACTGTAATAAAAATACCATCTAAAGAGGTTATTGAAAACAATCAACCAGGAACCCTTCTAACTAAATAGTACGACAGTAACTTTTATACATATAGTTATATACCTGTAGAGTATTGCGTAATAAATCCTTCGTGACTAGAAGCTTGGTGCGGTTACAACGATCTGTGGTTTTGGGGCAGAACTGCAGGCACAGTTCATAAGGTTGATCTTGGTTTCATGCTTGTTTGGCTGGTTATTCTCAGTATTTTAGAAGAATGAGGTAGAGGAAGAGGGAAGAACTCGGGGTGGCAGAATGTGATTCCAGCTAAAATATGGCCAGGACACCAGACTTTATTGTGTTATAAAGAAATTAGGAAGGTATAAAGTCAATAGAAAGGGGAAGTATTACAGACGCATGTTCAAGACAAAGCTTATTTCTATGCTTGAGTCACCTTTCCATCCTCCCTCCTGTTGTGAAACATTTAGAAAATACTGCAACTATTTAAAGAAAAAAGTCTACACAAACAGTTCAAGACCTGTACTTTTAAGTTAACCAGTACAACAAAGCCAGGAGGGCAAAGGACTGGTACTCAAAAGAAAAAAAAAAAAATCAAGGATCTGGCCTTAGGACCGTGAGCATCCTAGGAAGCCGTTTCCAGGAGCAGGAAGCAGAACCCATGCTTCACCATGCCATAGCCATTGGTGGCGTGATCCTGGCTGCTTCATTTAGCCAGAAGAAACGAGATTGTGGCAAGTTAAGACAGGTCATAGATTTTGATGCTCTGGCCTATCTATTTACATGAGACCAACTGAATGGCTGTGCTTTGGAGACCATTAATCTCTGTTTTCATCTGTGTCGCGTGATCCAGTCTCCTTGCGTTTATAACGACCACGTGCATGTCAAGCTTCTACTTAAAAGCAGGCTCCAGCACAATTTATAGGTTTTTTTTTTTCTTTTTCTCCTAGGGGTACTACAATAAAGTCAAGCACACCTATTTTATCAAATAAGAGGTTATTCTCTCCCCCCTTCAGATGAAGGAGATCAAGAGGGAGATAGAGAAGTAGTTGTCAGGCTGTTTTTTCTTCTTCAAACCCTGTCTCTCAAACTTATGCACCTAGATTTCAGAACTGGTACATCATGAAATGAGTCTGGAGTAAGTCCATTTGTAACAAGAGACTTTTATACACATATACATTTTGTGATGTGACTTTAACCTCCAAAACCATAGTCTAATAACAAAGGAAGGGGTGTGGGGGTGTGTGTGTGTGTGTGTGTGTTTTTAATCGATTTAAAACACAAAAGATTTTCTTGGACTCTCCACGCTGATGGTGCTCAGGGCATTTTTCGTATTCAATATAAACATCAGCAACAGATTCCCGGTATCAGTTTTGTCATTTGTTTATTTTAACATAACTAGCTCCTAGTGTTTGCTCTAAACCTTTAATACTGCCTACTTACACATTCTTGTTTTAATAAATTAGACTCAATTAGTAGTTACTCACTAACAGAGACATAACCCCAATTATCTCCCCTTCCCCGGTCACTGACTGTTGAGTTAAGTGAACAGAATAAGAGAAGTGACTGTCATTTCATTTTCAAGATAGCAGTGTAGCAAAAGCCAGGGCGAGGGGCCGGTTAGCCCGCACCGCATGGGCCTGGCTGTGGCCAGCAGGCTCTTGCCTGAGCAAGAGTCCCCGCATCCCCATTTTGCAGGAAGCAGATGTGATTTTTGGACTCTAAGATATAGGGCCCTCTAGGGGAGATGGGTGATAATTCACTGGAAAATGTTTAAGCTCTACCAGTGTTGGAGAAAATGCCTGCCCACAGACCACCCTATCTCAAAACTCGAGCATATTACAGCACAGATCTTCATCCATCCCTGTAAAGCATCAGCTGGCTGTGTCTCAATGGAATGAAAGATGAGGAAAATAGGGAAACTACAGAGGATTTGTTATGGTGTGGTTGCCCAAGGTTAGTTTTCGCATTTTTATCTTTCCAAAGAGGTGGAGTTACTTTCCGGCAAATTCTCTGCCCTTCAGGGCGAAGCAAGGCTTGTACAGCTTTCACTCCATCGTGAGCATTGCCAGATACAAATATTGGAATTTCAGGACAAATTAGGCAAAAATATGCTTAGACTTACACCTGCAAGCTGACTATTGCTCTGAAGCTTATGTAAACACTGGAAAAACCGCTAAAGACTATTCCAAGAGAAATAATGAATCCAAGTCCATAGACCCTGTCTGCTTTCTCTTGTATCTGAGCATGTTTGCACACCACCTGTTTGCACCGAGTTCTCCTTAAGAAATTCATTGCAGAGATGTTTAGCAAAAGCACATAGAAATCAGAAATCTTACCTCTTTAGCAGCTTTTGTTCATGACCTAGCACACATGATGCACATTCAAAGCTACCTAAATTACCCGGATAACTGGAAGGAAATAAAACATTGCCAGTAGCATGCTCCTGTTACCGAGACAGATGCTGAATTCTGATTCAAAGCCTGACCTTTGGGCTTGTCAGACAGTGCTCTGCAGAGAATGCTTTCTGAGAACATTACTAAAAAGGAAGAGCAGCTTAAAAGAAGATAATTTAGACATACTAAAATGAAGGCATCTGGGGAAGGGTAACAACCTGTGTGGGAGCTGTGTGCTGATAAACTGGACTCCATCAAACCTGAGAACCTGATGCTTCAGGCAGCAGCTGCAGAGGCTCCAAAACATACTGACGGAGGACCTGCTTAGGGTGGGCTGTTGGAGTACAGTTTTTCTGCATGCTTCTGCAATGCCAAATAGCAAAATAAGTTTTAGAATAATATTAAACCTAGCATTATTTACCATATCATATTCCATCAGTGCCTCACAAGCTGACGTTTGCACCACTGATTTTATTTAGTATAAAAATGGAACTAAATTTAATCCAAATAATTTGACCTTGTCAACAAAGCAATACTATTCAATGCGAGAGTTTTGCTCACTGCTCCCCTAGGTGGCAGCAAGTATGTGCAAGCGAGAGCCAAGCGAGACGTTGCTGCAGCGAAGGCTGAACCTGCTAATTCCAAACTGAAATCGGTGGACTGTGGAGTTTCAGATTGCAGAGCTGCAAGGCAAATACAGTTTACTTTGTGACAATTCAAAGCCTCCACTTACCAAACATCCATGACTTCTCAGATTTCAGGAAAGGAGAGCCATTTTCAAAGTTTGAGACTCTTAACCATTTCTGCCTTCAATGTCAGTCTATTAAACTTGTGGCTACTTGTAATTATCACAGACAATGTATATTAGCATGATGAACACAAAGATTTTATATTGTATCTAGTTCTGAAGAGCATTTGACCCAGGATTTGGGGATTCCTAGCTAGCTAGCAAATGTCTGTTTTTTTTTTTTTTTTTTTTAAATACAGATTATAAATGTTTCACTGAATTCAGATCAGGGTCCTGCAGATCCTCCAGCTACCTTCCCTGAAGCTGTGTAACCTTCAGAGAAATAAACTTATGATCCAGATTTGTTAAGCTGGAGAGGTTGCTATTCAGTGCAGATTTAGTTTGTATTATTCCATAAAAAATAAAGCACGGTGAGGTTGTGCAACTTCACATCAGGGTGACTTGTTTGAAATCTTTCTCTTGCAGGATGCCAAACCCTGGGAGGTACAGGGTAAAGGAAACGCTACTGTGTGTAAGATGAAGGAATTCCAATTAAGGAAGGTATTTTAACACTTTCAGTGGCAGCGGACAGCTTGGATATTTAGTTGTGAAGCAAGTTCAAATTCTGCTGCAGGTTTTAAAGGCCAGGTTTGCTGATGTGTCTGATCTTACTGCAACTCGGCAGCCAGGTCGGCCAGCCCTGTGAAGCCGGGATGACTCACATCAATGACTTGTTTTCTATTACATTCAAAAGATAAGACTTTCCATTTCCTCAAAATGCATTTTCACTGACGTATGTCCATCATATTCCATTTTAGCCTTAGGTCTGCAAGAACTGCCAAATGACAAAAGATGCTAGAAAACAAATGTTTGATCTTAGAGCAAGGCTGAGATAGAGTATCACATCCATCCCGTGCACCGCGACAGAAGCCTGAGGCTGCAAACTGAGCTGCTTTTCATCTACTTCACTAAACAGTTTGCTGCAAAACCCTAGCTGGATACAAATGCCAAAAGGAAGAGTGTTCTAGTGAAACCTGTATTTAAAAAAAACAAAACAAATACACACAACACACCCAACAGCAACAAAAAAACCAGGCACAGCTAAAATCAACCACTCAGTTTGAAATGAGGATGTTCACATACTCCCTTAACCTAAAATAACTAAAGGTCCAAATTAAATAGACCTAAGTATTCTGGTTGCTATTTCTGTGCAACAACCCTCTATTTTCAAAGCTAGGAGGGCTAGATGCTGTAGGTTTCCACACCTCTACAATCTCCCATTATTCACTAACACTGCTTGCCTACAGGCCTGCTGTTCCCCATTGGCTGAGCAGAAGAAATATTAAAAAGAGATCACAGAACACAATTAAAAACAGGCTTTGGATGTTACATCTTTATTATATAGTTTATAATTACCATTAGGATAATGGAGGCACAGTCTTAACAGAATAGGAAGTGTGAAACTGCATGTTTATGTAAAGAAATGTAACAGCACTAAACATTAGCTTGCCATAATAGCATTCACTTCTCTCTCCTTCCTCCATAAGGAATCAAAACCAGAAAACTTACAAATTTAAAATATTTGGTTGGAACTTCCATTTTGAGCAAGGAAATAAACACTATTTGCACTGTAAATAAATAAAATGGCTTGCTTGCTCCCATTGTGTTTTGCAAGTTTCACATTCTTTTTTGTATAAAATTAAGTGCCTAAAGGTTATTAATAAAGATTTAAAAAGTGATTTTTAAAGCCTTGAGCATATGTACTGTTTCATTTTTAAATAAAGCACAGTTTTTATAAATAGCTAGTCATAGAAAACAACAACATAGACAAACTAGTAATACATAATTTCATTTGTAACTGTGTATTTCCAAGTGACATTTTAAACTCCTGATTTCAAGTTGCCTCCAACAGGATTAAAATATTTACATATTAAAACATTTACATTTGGGAAAACATTTGCCTCTCACATTATTTCACTTGCATTGTACATTCAGACTGAAAAAAATATTTTGGTTCTTCAACTTAAAGCACCTTATAAACTATTTCAATCACAAGATAAACATTCTGTAAGTCAATATTACACATTTACTGGGGGACAGGGGATGACAACCTGTTTTCAAAGATCTGGACTCGGGTTTCCTTGATCAGCTATACAATACTGAATACTTAAATGCACTGTGTATGAATTCAAGTTCAAAGACATTTTCAGACACCTAAGAGGAAAACGGGATTGGAAGGGACTGCCTGGGACAGCAAATCCTGGCAACTGCTGCTCACAGGCGTCCCTTCACACCATCCTCTTCTAGGGAATTAACTTGACAGCAGTTCTGTTTCCACCGATACAGTTTCTAATGGAAGCCGTCTCAGAGCCTCACAGCTGTTTTAGTTAAAAAGCTTCATCACAATTAAAGCCTAAAGTTAGCACTGCCATCCATTCATTCTTGGGCTAACACTGGTCGTTATCTTATTTCTTCCGAGTTTGCTCCTCTGACTAAATTTACAAGTAGCTATCCTGTGCCCTCTCGGCCACCCGTTGCATTCCTCCTTATTTCCTCCCTCCGTGATCATCTCCGCACCTGTCTGAAGTATCTCAGTTTTGAAAAGCAGTCTTATTTTGCTGTAACTGGATCAAATGCTGGGTTTCATATTAAGAGGAAACAGATAGCTCCTTAGAAAGGAGCTTCTGCATTGGGAAAAAGTTGGAGATACAGCCAGCACTCCTACTGTAAGCATCCAACCTACATACAACTTAGGCTTCTAGCTTTAAGTGCTATAAAAATATATATGGGAAGAATTAAATAAGTTCTTCTCACCGTTCCAGGTACCAACCAGGAATTTAACCCTAAATTACTAACTCTGTTTCCTGCAGTAAGACCTTGAAGTCGTTTACATGCCATACGTATCATAACCATGGGTTGGACCAGCACCTGCAATAGGGATACTCTCATCCGTAAACATGTTAGTATCTGCCTTACATCTTCACTGTGTAATTAAGACAGCCAGTTGTCAGCACAATCCAGATTAAAATGCAGAAGACTTCCTGCTTCATCTGCAGCACCTTGCCAAGAACAACACAGAGAACAAGCGTGGATAAACAAGCAAGCTGAAATCTTTTGGAAGCAGTTTACACAGTCCTGAAGCACTAAAAGTTGTTTGATAATATTCTGTTGGTTTCTAGGTAGTTATCTTTTTGCAGGAAACGGCTTTGTTGTCAATCATTGAGAGCATCACCTTATGGAATGGCTTTGCAGTAGCGTATCTCAGCATTTCTTAACACCGCAATAGATACATGCGGCTATAATCAAAAGATAAAAAAGTATATTGACTTAACAATATTAAGTACCTAAACTGCCACAGAAATCATTGTTTCTTAACAATGCAACAATTACAAGTTATACGTTATTCTCCTCATTGGAATATGACAAGCCTATGACAAGTTAGTATGATTTACTAACAATATATTCCACAGCACAACTCTTCTGTCTTCAGATACTGTATTCTCCCTGGTAGCTCTCAAACAAAATGTAAAAGCTATTTATGACTTTTTTGCATATGTGATCTATGCATTGACATCAGTCTTCAAGCTAAAACACAGAACATTCCAGAGATCTCTTCATCTTACTCTGAACTAGATACTTCTCAAACACAAACAGGAGTTACCTGTTCATACCATGGATGATACTTCATGATGTAGTTCAACATTATTAAACCTAGTAACTGCTTTAGACTGTCACAGCAATGGATTTAAAGGACAAGGTTTCCGAAGTAACAAATAGGTAGCTACAGGGTGATGAACACCAACTTTGTTTCTCATTGAGAATATTTTTAATCATCATGATTTATCGATCAAAACCCACGTTTTGAGAATTCGGCTCTGTAGCAAATGAAGTCAGGCTTATTTCACAAAGTCTGGATCTGAGCATCCCAAACTACGGAGGTTTAGATCTATGGGGTGGATTCTGGACCACTCCTGGTATATGGACACTTAACATATCTTTACAAGCAACTGACATTGGTGTTATATCTAAGAGATATAACAGATTCTTTGATGATGTCAGATACCTACAGATACTCAACTGTGGAGACTCCAAAGGTAGCTTGTGTGACCCCAGTCCAAACCAATTTGATTCATTTAAGGAGTGCTTTTAAATTCTGGCAGTGGGTGCTAACTACTTTAAACATTGATACCTTTCAAAAACCCAAATATTTCAGCTAATAGCCTATCACATTCATATCATAGTCAGATGCTGCAAGAGTTTTTGGCTTCGGAGAGACCGCGAAAGAGCAGATCTCCCCATTCAACCTTCAAGCAGACAATTGCAGCAGCAGGAGTGTATGGGGGCATGGGTACATATTGCTAAATGGGGATATGACGTTAGGAAGCAAACCCAAATCCTCTCAGTAATTTCTGCCTAGCAGGAATCCAGATTGCAGATGAGAGGTTTTGAAGCTAGGAGTGTGAAAAGCTGGAACCAGATGTTTACAGAAGAAAAGAGAGGAGGTAAAAGGGGTGGAAACCAAGAGCGATCCTGGAAGTTTTGAAGTAAGGCACATCTACTTGCAAACACAGAACTTTCAGTATTTTACAGATACAGTAATTTATACATTTTAAATACAGTATTAAACTTAACTGTGGAAGAAGCAGCCTGTTGCAAGGCTGAAAAATGAACTTCCGGTTCCTTAATTTCCCTAACTGTATTTTGGTATTTTGCCAAAAAACGTAGTACTACAAGCTCCATGGCATGATAACACAGCTTTGTCTGCAAGCATTAGCAGCCATTGCCCCTTTTTCATTTAGTTAAAAAAAAAAAAAATACTGTAAGGTCACTGAAAATAAGCTCATCTTCAACATTAAAAATGAAATATCTATAAAGATGAGATTACACCCCAGAAAGTTAGAAAAACCATCTGTAAATCCAGACCTCCAGAAATAATCAGTGCATGTGCAGACTTCTAGACAGCTGTTCAGTTGTTCTTTTTTTTTTTCCTCCTTTTTTCTCCTTCAAGTCTCTCATAACGCTGTGTCATCATCTTCTCCAAAATCTCCCACCAGAAGTGAATGCTTGTCTGGTTCATTAAGAACTATGCTGTTCACTGAACGCTTGTCTGAAAAGAGAGAATTTATAGAGGCTCTGCTGTAGTTGATGATTCGATCCATTAAGCTCAGTTTAGGAGAGCCTGTCCCAGTTTCATCAATTCCAATATGGACACTAATTTCTGATGGACTCTTCTGTCTTATTTGGCCACGGGCCCGGAACTCAAGTTTCTCAGAACTTGGTTTCTGGTACCTAAGGAAGGAAACAAACAGAAGAACACAATACACCTCAGATAAAGTTCCTAAAACATGGAAAGAAACTGTGCTGTAAGTGCTATAATAATGCGCAATCAGCAGACATTTATAATTGACCCATTATGTAGTGCTGAAAGTTTCAGATTTCTCAAGACAATTCGTATAACCAGGAGCTAATTCAGGGCTTTTTGGCCAGGACACAGAAGAAAAAGTAAAAGCGAGGCAGACAAGTATCGTTCAGTATTTAACTGCTTCAGCAGTTGCTGAATACCTGCAAAATATACTGGTAAAATGTGTCTGCTGAGAGTGGACCACCGTAGCCAGCATATTACCAAGTCTACTCAGCTTCCTCTGAAGCCTACAACACGTAAGTTAAATAGTGAAACACCACTCCTACCCCAGGGCTACGCTCCTCCCAACCGTGGGGTGAGAAACGGTAACAGCACGACAAATGTAGCAGCTTGCTTTACTGCAACAATCCTAAGCGTTAGAAGAGTGGTGTTTGCAGCTGTCTTGCCTCAGAAGCTGCACTTTTCAGAGGAAGTCAGCAACGTTCTGACAAGATTTCTCAGAAATATACCAAGCGCACTATGGATTTTTAAATTCTGAACGCGTTCCCGCTTTCTGTATTTCTCTTCACGTTTAAAATAACATTTTTAAACGGTACTGTCCAAATTGTCATAGAGCACCCGACTACTCCTTTCAAGCAAAAACAAAACCTAAAGCAAATATCAAGTCCTGAGGGCAGCCAGTGCTAAGACAGACTTGCCTGAATTGTATTTTACCAACGCTTCGAAATCTGGCATAGCCCCACATTCATTTTCTGCTATTTAAAGGGAGAGATCTGAGCTTCAAAACCAAATAACAAGCCATAGAATTGCTCATACTCACATCTTTAATAGCAGAGAAGAAAGCACAACAGAAACAGAGGAGGCAGCCATTGCTGCAGATCCCATCCAGGGCTGCAGAACCAAACCAATGGGCAGAAAGACCCCTTGAAAAAGAAAACAGAGATGAGTTCATCAGGGCAAGAACATAGCATTCCTCCCATATGAATCCAATGCCTTATGTAAAAACACAAAGCTTCACATGAATTGCCTAAGTCTTAATTGTATTTCAACACATTAAATACACATGATTTTAGTTGAGTGTTAAATAAAAAACTGTGGTGAATACAGCTGAATGTGTCATTTACTACACAGTTCCTGTAATTTGGAGGGAGACGTATCTTGCCAGCCTTGCAGCAAACCATTTGTTCACAGGATCTAGGCCGTGTGTTTTATGGCTAATTCAATAAACAGTTGATCTTAAAGTGACTGTGATATGCTGATCATATCCATAACATGGGGAGACAACAGCTCAAAACTGTACCACTGCAATCTCTGCAGGTAAAGAACTCTGCACGTACCGTCAGTCAGACAAAGAAAATAGATACTATTCCATACAGTAGTTAACCACTGCCATCTCCTCACAAAGCATCATCTTATTATCACAGGGAAATATTTACATACCAGCAGCTATGGGAACTCCAATAAGATTATAAATTAGAGCAAAGACAAAGTTGATCCGGATCCTTTTGACAGTCTTCCTTGATAAATCTATACTCGCTACCACATCCATCAAGTCGTCCTGCAAGTTGATACGTTTACGAGAAAAGTCAAACGGAAATAAAGGCACATATGCAGTGTCACCATACTCCTGTTTTAAAGCTAACTACCATACACTGGACACAACAGACTTCATGTAGGAAGTATTCTGTAGGCTGCTCTAGTTTGCCCACACAGAGCCCAAAAACGAGCTTCAACCTTAGATGTGGACTCCAGATGTCACTATAATCCAAAAAACATACACAGCACCACCTGCTACAGCTCTAGAAAACCTACTACAATTTCTGTCATGGTATTCTTGAAGTATAGGAAGATGGGATTATAACTGAGGAGGTATTCTAGTATGCTACTATAATATAATTTGCATTTGTCAAAGGTCAGGTCACTTTTTTCCTCCCTCTTTCGCCCATTCTCAAACTTAAATTTCCAAACTATTTGTAATACCCAGAAAAAAAGATGGGCAAGCTTTCCTTCATAAGATGATTACTACTACTACTAAACAACAAGATAAAGACAATCTCTTCTCTGCTCCAGTTTTCCTGGCCTATGAAAGTAGTACACATCACCTCAGCAGTGATCCGAATCACTCGGGACATCCTTGGCCTACCTGCCCCGTCATTTCCCTTTAACAAAACAGCCATGTTTCTTACCTTAATTAGAACCACATCAGCTGCCTCAATGGCTACATCAGTGCCTGTGCCAATAGCAATTCCCACATTGGCCATAGCAAGAGCTGGGGAGTCATTGATACCATCTCCAACCATGGCCACTCGTTTTCCTTCGTCCTGTAACTGTTTCACTTTGGCTACTTTGTGGGAGGGAAGAACCTCTGCAAACACTTTGGTGATGCCAACCTAAAGACAGAGGAAGTACAAAACTAGCTATTAAAGCTTCCGCCTCTGAATTCATTTGCATGTGTGCATGCGTGTGTGTGTGTGTATTTAATAAACACCTTCAAGCATCATTTGGTAATAATATGACTATAAGAGTTGAAATCCATGTTATCACTCACGAACCAAACTCATCTGAGATCAAATTAGCTCTGACCTCAAAGTTGATGCTGCTTTAGTTCCCCTCTTATTCTGAATTTGTTTACATTAGCATGCCAGCTATGTCTCAGCCGCAAAGTGTACCAACAAGACAGTGTCTTTCATCCTGTTAAGTGGACTGCAGCAAGATTCAGACCCAAAGACATTCAAAACAGCTTACCTGAGAGGCAATAGATCTTGCTGTTTTGCTGTTGTCACCAGTCATTAGGACAACTTCTAATCCCATACTCTTCAAAGTGTAGACAGCCAGCTCAGCTTCTGGTTTCACAGTATCAGCAATAGCTATCAAGCCACAGAGCACCCCTAAAAGAACAAACAAAAACAATGCATTCCCTATAAAGACCTTTTATCACTCTAAGGGGAAAAAAAACAAACAAAACTTTCTTTTCAGTAAGACCAATTCCAGAAACAACCATACGGACACAGCTTTGGAGGTACGCAATGCAGAATGGGCACAGTCATCAGGGTATATTTAAGGCAATACTGAGAGTGGATTGTCCAAGAAAGAATTTCCCGTTTTCCTTTCTTCCTTTTTACTGTCCTTGAGGTCTTGCATTAAGTCCCACTCTCCTAATAACTACGGAAAAGCAGGAAGAGGCCTACCTCATTTGAAAATGTTAGAAAAATTCAGCTAATGCTCTCCTTTATTATTCTGCTGCAAGTTTAACTACTAAGGTGTCAAACGTCTCCCTCATCGCTCTCTATTTTGAATGGCACAAATCAGCCCCTGAATGAAGGGGGACAGCAATGAACTCACCATCAATAGCTGCCAGAACTGCTGTGCGACCTCTCCGTTCGTGTTCAATCATGGCTTTATCTACTTCACTTTTAACAACGAGGCCATTTCTATTCATCCATTCCCGGTTCCCAATGAGAACAGAGTATTTTTGAGAAGTCAAAGTAGCTGAAGGAAAAAAGTACAATTCCACCATCATACAAATAACGAGAAAGCTTCCCTCCAGCTAATCCTATCCAGGTTCTCCCAGTGGAATATCATCACAGGAAAACTAGGCAATAAAGATTTCTTTCTTTCTCTCCCGCTAATCTTTTCACAGGCTCTCGACAGGAAGGTACTGACAATTCCTCAGTAATAGATTTTTACCACTTGAGTTAGCCAAGAACCATAGGACTAGGGACAGCATAGGGCAAAGCCCTTTCTCAGCGGTTCAGAAATACATTCTAGTGTAGTTGAAAGAGCTAAATAGACAGCTGCTCTTGACTGAAAACCAGTCAGTTGCGCAAATACAGGCAGTCATTTTTGACTAGCAAATGGTGACTTGGGCCAAAGCAAACAAAGAAAAGAGAGCAGAGAGATGATTTCTAGATGGTTTGCTAGCTCCATATTTAATGTGTAATTGTACATACTCCAACGGAACATTTTTATTCTAATGTCCTGAGTGATGTATGAGCACGAAATAAACTAACGAGCAACTGTATTTCATGTGTGCCTTGACGGAAGCCTGGTTTAGCAGGGAAAAAAAAAATAGTGACCTCATTCTTAAGGATCCTGAATAAGGCATACAAATCAAAGCTTTGTCCTGCTATCCACCTTATTCTATAAGCCTGAGTTAGCTTACTTGGTAGTTCAGCATCAATAATCAAAGCAGGCTGCATTGATTCCTCAGCGTTTTCCTCAATTTTCACAAGTGTCACATTTTTAATATTGTTTTCTTCAATCATTTTATTCTTCCGGTAGAGTAATGCTTCAATATTGATGACTTTACAGCTAATGCCACATCCTGGAACGACCTGAAAATCTGTACATGTCCCTAGAGTTTCTGAGTCCAGCTCCTGAGGGAAAAGAGAAGCAAACTTGGATAACTTTCAAATGCATAAAAGCATGCTGCATTTACAAACCTCACCCAATAACCAGTTGTCAAATCAACTCTGTAAAACGAGCAGAAAAATATCCACTCAGCAAAATATAAGTTTAAGCATCCAATGCAGCTAATATGGTATCAAATGATCTAGGTGGCTTCATAATTTTCAGCTTTCTAATTGACTACATCAATTGCTTTCTAAGTGATGCAGGATTACACACAAATATTACGAAAGCACTGAAGGAGAGGTTCTTCCTTAATAGAAGCTTCTCTTTTCTGGTAAAAGGCACTTTACCTTTTTGCAGTATTTTGTTATTGCTACTCCAAGAGGGTGTTCACTATTACTTTCTGCGGTCCCCACAATCGCCAGCATTTTATTATGCGGTATTCGGTTACTCTCCACTAGAAACTTCACCTGCATCACTTCTGGCGTCCCATGAGTAATTGTACCTGTTTTGTCAAATACAACCACCTTTACCTGCAGCAAAACAGGAAGATTTCATTCAATGAACAACGCTTTAATGTACAGCTTCCTCAGAAAACCCCACTTTCAACCAAACTTACTACCATGCCACTTACAGCTAGTGACCTGCTCAGGCAGGAACTGGCAGAACGCCACCGATATCAGCCTTCAGAGCTGTTGCAAAAATAACCCACATTTCTTACCTTATGTGCCATCTCTAGAGGCTCTCCTCCTTTGATCAGTATGCCATTCTGAGCTCCTACTCCAGTACCCACCATCACAGCCGTTGGGGTTGCTAATCCCAGAGAACAGGGACATGCAATACACAAGACTGTGATAGAGGCTTGGAAAGCAAAGCGGATTATCACTTCAGCTGCAGAAATACTTTTATTGTAACCCTAGAGACAGAAATTCATTTTAATAGATGAAGACACTGAACAATGAAAACAATGCATTCAACTACACATCACCTGTGGCGTGAAAACACGTACAAACATGCCAGTTAAAGTATAACACTGAAAAATAAAGCACAGAAAAATTATGCCAGAGCTAAGATTAATGACTACTTAATTCTAGAAACTGTTCTGAACAGCGTATACCCATCATTTGTTTTACTCACAGAACTTTTTCTTAAATAAGATACTACAAGCTATGATAATTCTTTTAAGCTGTAATGTAATAAAAGATACTCCATCAACAATACATGCAATGAAAATGAAAGATGATATGAAGACTGCTGTCTTAAAAATAAGAGATTCTAGTGAGTAGAGCAGTCAACTAATGAACTTGCGATATCAACAGCCCCAGGATACAAGTTGGGATCCTGCTCCTGCTCTGGGATCTGTAAAGTATATGAGTTCCACTGATTTCAAAGGTAAATTTACACAGAGGTATGCTAACAAAACTAGATGTAAAACTGGGGCTTGTAACACAAGGGACTCTTTTCCCCAAAAGGAAGTAATGGAAATTGGGAAGTTTCAAGGTCAAGAACTTCAGCTGGATTTTTTTTTTTTTTAAAACTAACTTTCAGGAGCTGTGATTAATTACCACAGATTTTTTTTTTTTAAATAAAAAGGTAGAAAATATGCTACAGAGTGTGAATTAAAAAAATATAAATAATATATATGTATTTAGCAACTGCCTGCAAGAATAATCCAGAAACAGAACTGTTGCAGTCTAATTGACTCCTAGGCCAATTATTTTGGAAACATTTCAGAAAGTGTTTAAGTGACCTGACTTACCAGAAAGTATTTTTCTACTATTTCAAAATCCACAAATCCAATTATAATCCAGGCAAAAAGGGTAACCACAGAGACAGCCACAATAGAAGGAACAAAATAGCCACTAAGCTTGTCTGCAAATTGCTGGATAGGAGCCTAGGAAGGAGAAACAAACGTCAGCTTTAGCAATATTACACTTATTCACACTTCCATACCTTTGGATATAGATGAAATCAGTTTCTGTTTTTCAGCATATTTGGCATACCATATTTTATGATTATAACCAGGTACTTATACTCAATAAAACAATGAGTTTTGGAACAGTGAACCATGTCAGAGTCCTCATTTAGTGAGATACTTCACGGTGTAACTGCAATTTAAATCCAAACGATCTAAAACACCTTTCAAGTGAGCCGGTGCCCTGATGTCTAAATGATAAGGCACAACCCAACTGCTTAAATTGAGGCTACTCTACCTTTGAGGTTTGGGCCTCCTCCACAAGCTTGACAATCTGGGATAGAGTTGTATCAGCTCCAACGTGGGTTGCTGAAATCAGCAGCGACCCATTCTGATTAATGGAACCTGCAATGACTGTATTGCCAGGTTTTTTAGTCACAGGCATTGCTTCACCTAAAAAGGAAAGAAAAACAAGTATCAAGGGAAATTTTTTGGCAATATTTTTTCTAACACCTACCAACGTCAACATGCAATTAGAAGAGTAAGAGAGCGTCAAACAATTTCAACTTCTCTTCAAATTCATTAAATAGGAAAGAACATTTTTAAACTTGCAAAAAGGAAACGCTTACCTGTGATGAGGGATTCGTCTACCATAGAGTGCCCTTCAATAACACGGCCATCCACTGGGAATTTGCCTCCTGGAATCACTTTGACAATATCACCTCGTTGAACCAGTTCAACATCAACTTGCTCTTCACTAGAATGATGTATAGCATTTTTACTATGACAGTGCTAGCTAAAATTACGCAGGCAAAAAGGAGCTGTTCATACTACATAAAGCAGGAACACATCATTTCACGCTACTAAAGTATACAGAAATTCATGGGGAGAAAAAAGGCCATTTTGTAGAGCACTAAGCTTATTTTATTTATTTTACTTTCTGAGAAAATTCACTCATTTTCTGATCACAGGAAGAGGTAGTAAGGTGCTGATAAAACAAATCGGAACAGTGTTAATTTGTTCACATTCTAAGCAAGCAAGTTTGAAGCAAATGTGAAGTTACTTGCTTCACAGTTTTACAGAACGGTAAAAAAATCAATATGTGAATTAAGCATATTAAAGCAAAAAAGAAACAAGAGAAAAAACAAATGACAAAGTAAGATACCTTAAGAGAATGTTATCAGGGCCCAAGGTAACAATAGTTGCTTCGGTAGCTTGTAATGAAATCAGTCTTGCGAGTGCCTCTGATGTTTTACCCTAGAATAATAATTTTTTTTTTAAACAACCCTATTGAAAAATATTGCTGTGTAAGTGCCAACCGTCTATGTTGCAATTTACCCTTTTAATAAAATATTTCCTGCAGACTTAGTCATTTCATATTTTCACTAGTTCAGTTATGAAATATGACATTAAAACAAAAACAGCAGAAAAACCTGACATTTTTCTTTTTTTTTTTAAAACGTATGCAACATTCTGAAGTGATACACAAAGAGTGTCTTGCAACTTGTAGATTTGATGTTTTCCATCCAGTGAAGGTGTCAAAAGAACATCTGTTTCCTGATAGGATTTGATTTTACGGTATCTGGTAGACAGCTAAAAGCTTCAGCCTTTCACCATCATTAGGGCAATCTGTCTGACATACCAATCCCCCTGCCATGCTCTTCCTTTTCTGCCCAACACATAGAATTACTTCCATTTTCCTTACCTTTGCAACATGCTCTAGCCACCGGCCTAATGAGATGAACACAAATAGCATGGGAGGTGTGTCAAAGAAAGTCACAGGGTTTACTTTTGCTTTCTCGGCCATGGCAACCAGGAGAATAACGAACGAGTAGACAAACGCAATGGAAGTTGCCAAAACAATAAGCACGTCCATGTTTGCAGTTTTGTGCTTCAGTGCTTTGTACGCTTGAATATAGAAGTGCCAGCCTCCAAACATCTGCAACAATAACAGCACCAGTTATATTTTACACACGCGTTTGTAACGCACGGCAACAACATTTCCATAAGAAAGGTGCTGATGCCCGTTTGTGGTGGTTGTCATCTCCATCTCTTCCTGAACAGAGTCCCAGCTCTAGCCTCGGGCTACAATTCCCAACACCATGTCCCTCCACTCACCCCCACCCAGCGCTGCCAGCTCCTTTCCCATGCTCACTGGCTACGACTACGCAAGCTGCCTCCTGCGCTCTCCGGCTACACAGCGCCCACGCACCGACTGGCCTGCCCACAACAGGCCCTAGCAGCACTCACTTTAGCTAGAGCAGAAGCATCTAACAACCTCAAAAGCATTTTCAATCAGCATAACTGAAGTCACTTGTCAAATTTCGTTTCTTCACGGCCTTCCATTTTGAAGGTTTAACCCCAACACACTAGGAGGTGCCTTTCTGCTACTCACCTGTACAGGGACACAGAGTAAAAATGACAGAAAATTCATGACAGATAATCCTGGCAGGAGCTGGCGCTCCAGGAACATAGAGGAGTGAAGGGTCTCCATTTCCGCAGCGCTCATGTTGTGATGCGCGTGAGCATCTGCAAGCTGACTGTCCATAATCATCATGTAAATCATCAGCCCCATGACAGGAATACAGAAAACCAGACTGACAAGAAATGACCTTCTCCACCTCAGGTTTAAAAAAAAATATATATGTAATTAAAAAAATTGTTTTGCAGTCAAGTGATGGATAACATTTTAGCTAACAAGTCTACAAAAATGTATTTCATTAGTTTGTACAAACTTTACCATTGATTAAAAAAGAAAACATCAAAAAGGGGAATTGAAAGTGTTCATATAGAACTTAAATATGTTTAGGAATACTTACTGCCTTATTTCCTGTTTGTGGTCTAGATGACTAGCAGATCTATCTTTTTTGACTAAAGAAGTAGTGAAACCTAAATCCTAGGGAAAAGAAGCACAGTAAAAATGAACAGTGAATTTTTAAAGACACTTTGCGCTCTTAATCAAGTTATTGACATATTACTGGTGGGGCCAACCATGCATTTACTTTACTTCATTAACTTTTCTGATACGATTTTAAAGAGAGAGAAAGCTCTCTTTAAAACATGACTAAAAAACACAAACCTTTTCCAACAACTTCTCCAAAACAATACAATCCTACTCTAAAATGTGGCTTTTTAAAAGGTTTCTTCCCGAGGCACAGAGATACAGAAATTGAGGGAAAACACCAGCCAACTTATTTCACTACTTCTTTTGCTACAACACTCACAGATGCACTTCATTTTTCTGCAAACATATAAGCCAGTAGGTTCAATTCTAACACAGCCTGGCCTTCCCAGCCTTTCTCTTTAAGAACTCATGCAGTCATAATGGAGCACTACTTCTGAGCCAGAACACATACGAGTGTCTGCAGACACTCACACCAAGATTGAGGGGATGACAGATGGAAGACAAGAGACAGGACCTTTCCTTTGATAGTCTTCCCCCGTCTATAGCTGCTTCAAGTTAAGGGCTTTTCAGTTCTGGGTTATGTAACTTTTGGAAGCATGAGATTTATGAGACTTTCATGTCTTTGTGAAACTTACCTTTATCATTTGTATGATATCTCGAGGACCTATAATCTCAGGATCATATTTAATGTGTGCTTTATTAGTTGCAAGAGCTACTGAGCAGTATAACACACCATTAGTCTTCATGAGGGTGGATTCTATTTTATGCACGCAAGAAGCGCACGTCATTCCTCTCACCTGTAAAATAAAGGTTCCCTCCTGTTATCAAAACCACAGATTCCTCAGTAAATACATCTTGATTAAGTAGGGAAAGTGCTTATGACTGTCCTGAATTACTGACTACCTACGGTAAATGTTTTAGGAAATGGACGTTTATACAGGCATGCGCAGCAGATATAAGCAATAAAGACAGCATGGTGGCTGTTTTTAATTAGTAGCTTACAACAAGTTCCAGAATTCCATCTCCTTCATCATAGTTTTCCATCACTGTAGCTCCAAATCCCAGTTCCCGTATTAGCTCTGCAATAGCTGATGGGTGTATGATAGCAGGATTATACCTCACTTCTGCCTTTCCTGCCATTAGGGCCACAAGTATTGAATGTATTCCTAGAAGACAAAACGTGCAAATATTTCTGCTCCAGTTTAAGGAAAACACTGTGTCTATGACAATATGACGGCATAACAGCAATTTATTTATTGACATTGAAAAGCCTATCACATTGCACATACAAAGAGAAACGGAAGCATTTCTGGAAAAGACATCAACAGTGCCATAACAGCACAGGTCAGAAAGACACAGGACTCTGAGGAACAGACACTTGGCATAACGGTACCAGGGAAATCTTAAGCGTACGCGTGAAGGACAGACACCAAAGTATTACTCTGACAGGGACAAAATGAGTTGTATGTTTTTAACTGTCTCATTACAAACAAAGTCTGTTATTTTCTTCTTAAAAGGAGTTGTTCTAAAGCATACGCCTACACATTTTTTGATCCACATCTAGCGTTTCTAAAAGGCTTTCTTGAAGAAAGAACTTGAAGGAACATGCATGAGAAGCAGTGGGTCTAAACAAATGTGCAATCCTATTGCACACATCAAGGAAAAGGGAAAGTACAAAAAGCTTTTAGCAGGAAAATATTACGATTCCACTTTAACTTTGGAATATATCAGTCTTCAATACAATAATTAAACATAGGGCAATTAAACATAGTCCATATTAATGACTCTTCACTACATCATAGCCATGCAACAATTTGCTCCTGCAAATCATTACTCCAACAGAAGATAGACATCGTTGTCCCGATTCACAGAGCCTAAATTAACTCGTGCGTCTTTAATCCATACTAATGCCGTCTTTCTCTAACAGACATACGTGCTTTTGCCTTTAAGCTATAGACCTGGACATGTCACTCACACAGAAGAGGTTTGTCTTAGTTTGAAGAGGATCCAGGTTCAGTACCTATATTCTCTTCAAAGTGCTCCGACTCCAGCTTTTGCAAGGGCAGTCTCCAGCCAGCAAGTCATCACAGCAGCAAAATCTATGTTCCCTTCTCCTCCTATGACCCCACTGTGAGCAGACTACGTTCTAACTCATCCAACACACCAGCAATGGTACTTCTCTTGATTAACCCACCATTTTAAAATAGCGTGCAAAAGCTAGATAGATTCTCCAAAAGCAACACTTAGAAATTTAACAGATTCTGCAGACATAATATCTTACCATCTTCCCTTCTCAAATTTCTCTCAATGTTTGCTACGCATGAAGCGCACGTCATGCCTGTGACTTGGACGTAGCACTTGGAAATAGTCTTTGTCTCGTGTTTAGCGATATGGAGCGGTGATGCTTTGGAGGGAGGCTCTGTTCTGTGAGATTCCAGCTGCACTTCGGGCAAAAGTCGAGTTATCACCACAGGGAGTTCTGTCTTTGCTGGAGAAAAGACTGTAATTCATGACATTATAAATAGCCACTGCAACGAGCTAGGAGCTGGTAGTATATAAGACATAAGTGCATGCTGCTGTAACTTCCCAGACCAAAAAACACTAATTGTACGTGCCTTATCAAGCAGATTCATCCGCATGACTGTAGGCCTTGTTTTCTTTTGCTTACTCTTAAATCAACTTTCTACCCAACTGTACTGTTACTATTTTTCTTTCACCTTTCCTCATTTTATCTGTCTGTCCTACTGTACATCCCCTGTCTCATTCTGTAGGTTGTAAACTAAACTTCTGCACTGCAAACTTAGTTTTACACATACAGTTTTATTGACTTCACCTGACACAGTTGAATTTGCAGGCAAATTCATGGCTTGCAAGCAAATTCAACGGTTGTGACCTTAGAGAAGGGCTCTCAAGCCACGGACAACTGCTTCTTACAGCAATTCAGGAGAAGCTACGTTTATACAGGAGCTGCATGAAAGGAATTAAATGGGACCACCTGATTTCTCTCCCTCAGTTATTGGCATAAAATAACTCTCTACTATATTTCTCGAAATTTAAGCCTTACACTGTACAACTCATCACAGTAAGCATCATTTTAACTTCTTCAGTGATGTTCACACTCCTCAAATTATCGCCACTCCACATTCATGCCTGTGTCCGGTTAAACATCACTTTGCCAGTTACTCCACAAGAACTCAGTCCTGGATAATTTTTTATTACAGAAATTTTAGTGCAATAATATGCAATATTGTCAGCACCTAGCAAAGTTCTACTTATCTTCCATATTCATCCCATGAATATCGGACAGTAGTAAGATATTTGCAAATTGGAGCACCATTTAAACATCAGTATTTGTTGGACACATTTGTATTTCCAGACAACTCAATCGCCTCTAACGTAGTGTACTCTATTACGTAATGTAAAGGAAGTATTACATGTTTACTTAACCATCTCATGGCAGTGAAGATATAAAGCTTCTCTTGGCAAGCATGAAGTACAACATGTAAACCTCTAAATTTCGTCTTGGATGGTACCATATCCCAAACAAAATTTACCATCCTTTTACATATAACGTAAAAAGTTTACTACGCCATTACCTGATAAAGAAGCATCAAATCCCATATCTTCTATTGAGAATCGCAAATCTTCTGGGCATGTCTGCAGGGGGTCATATTCTATAGTCCCATTATGATTTGAAAGAGAAACACGTATTGATTTTACACCTGTCTTTTGGGATATGACTCCCTCGATAGCCTGCACACAAGAGTTACAAGTCATTCCTTCAATATTTATCACAACAACTTGAGTAAGGGGCTGACTAGCATCCTTTAAGTCGACAGGAAGCGATTTCATTGGAGATGCCAGTGTGCTGAAAACCGCTGTGTCCTCATACTCATCAGGAAGGCTGACTTTGAACGTCTCTGGGGACACTGCCTCTACGGCTTTTCTCAGTACATCTACGCTAATTAAGTTTGGGTTGTAGCTTATAATAGCAGATTTCTTCTCTAACGAAACAACTATATTTGTTACTGATGGGAGTGCTGATATAGTACTCTGAATATTGAGGACACATGAATTGCAATGCATGCCATCAACTCTGAAGACAATGGTCTCTGTATCATTTGCATTCTTTGAGTTTTCTCTCAGTATTGTTTCAGAGCCTTTGGTTTGAGCGTTCTTCAACCTTTCCAGGTCAATAGCACTGAGCTTGAGAGGTCTGGGCTGCTTTTTGAAAGATGCTGTGAAACCCGCAGCTTCAATTTGATGTTTTATTTCTTCCGCTGTAATGAGATGAGGCTGATACACGACAACAGCTTCCTGATTGTCCAGGGACACTAAGAATTAAACGATAGAAATAAGTGCGCATTACCGCCCAGCATCCTAAGAGCAATGGATCTTGTCAAAGCCTTCCAAAAAGGCTTTAAATGCTCAGAAACTTAACTCCAATGAAAAGGAGATTTAAGTGGTTTTGTAAATCACAACCAGTGTAATTTCGTTTTTCCAGTTTTTTTTGTCTAATGCTACAACAAGTTTCAACCCCCTTTACCTCAATTTTTGCTCTTTCCCCAGGACTTTCAAGAATGGCATAGTCAACTATTTCTAATTAACTAACTGTACTAAATATATCCTCTTTTTCAGAGACCTGCGGCATTACATTTATACTAAGGCTATTTATACGGGTAATTTAATCTTGTCTTTTTAGATACAATAACATACAGTTAGTAGTAGTAGTAATAGTAGTTTTTAACTGAACAGAAAGTGTTAGTACTTATTACAGTACAAAAGACAGACAGCTGGTATTAGAGGGATTGCCATAACTGAAAATAAAAACTCTGGAACACTAGCACTCTGACCTCCCTACCAAAACACAAAACAAGCATTGAAAGCTATCACTCCTGTGACAGCAAAAGACTCACTGCAATTTGAGTCCTTTTCTTCATTTCTGCTCCAAATTAAACATGTAACTAAGTATCGATACCCAAAGAGTTAACTGTCATACCAAGCTATCCAATCTCAGGCCCAGGTACCTTCAAAATGCTATCACTGGACAGCAAAGTCAACTTCAGGCTATGTAAAAATAAAAGAAGGTCTTACCTTTAATCCGCTGAATTCCTTGCAATTTGCCAATCTTCCCTTCAATGGTGCTGGTGCAGGAATGACAGGTCATCCCCTCCACTTTCAGGCGCAGCACAGCACTGCTAGCTTGAGACCAGCTGGCATCTTCACAAGTTCCAGGAGTTACCTCTGGTGCTGAAACGCCTAAATCTACTCCTGGGATCATTTGGATAATCTGCTTGCCACTTACAACGGAAGAAATGAAAGTCACCACTGCAGTTTTTTGGTCAGAGGACATTTTAACATCCAGAATACCTTTGTTTTTCAGTAGCGTACTACGAATCTGTTTAGATGTTAAAGTTGACTGAGTAGGAATAGTAAGAAAAATAGTGTCAGGTAAAACAGGTTGTGGGTTTGAATCAGCCAACGTAGCATCAAATCCCATGTCGTGTATTGCTTCCTGCAGAGTCCCTGGAGTCTGTAGTTTTGAGTCATAAATGATAACTGCATTCTTTTCCTCCAGAGATACCTTGCAAGGAAGGGGAAGGGGGGAAAACACACATAATCACTACTTAGCAAACTGCAACATTAAGAGATGGGAACCTAACACCCCGCGTGAGATTAGATGAATAGCTTTTACTCGCATATGTTAGTAACACTCGTCCACTAACGTTTTACCCTTCACTACTCATCCTAAAGAGGAGTGAAACCGTATCAGTGGCCATCAAAAAGCAACTTCTGCTTATTTGTTTAACAACATGGTCAGACAGGAGAGACTTTTTTAAAAACCAGTTTCAGAATCCTTTACAACAAGCTGGTCCAGCCACTTTTACTTTTGACATCCAGACAGCATCTCAATGCATTTTATAGCAAATAATGAAACTTCCAAAGCCAAACACTCTTGAATCGAGTTAGTCAGTGTAATTCAATTTCAAAAGCAAAACAGCCACAGGAAAAAAAAAAAAACCAATCACTTGTACAATTTGTCTGTTATTAGTAGTTTTCCTTGGGCTACAAGGACGGAAGAAAATGCTCTTTGTGGAATTTTTTCAGATTTAAGTGTCAGTGATAGGAGTCCAATAGTTCTAGGTGTCTTAGGGTATGAAGAAAACAAACAAAAACAAAAAACCTCCCAAATGTCAGCCGACAGAAGTGTTCTTTGCAGCAGAATCAGTGGAGCAGAAGGCTATAGTGTGTTGCAGCAGTAAGTGACAAGGGCACAGGCATTATCCTGCTATGAGGAATAAAGTGCATCAGACTCCACAGAATAAAATTCAGTTTTAAAATTAGATATATGACAAATATTAAAAAAGCTATTCTCTCTCTGTACATTTTGGTGACCCATAGACATCCTGATTTGGTACTAACCTTTCAAATCAGATGGAAACAAATCAAATTGAGGATATTTGTATCAACTGATAATATATCAAACAATTACTGCAGTTTCCAAAAGGGAAAACCAATGCCTGCCAGAGGCTCAACACATTATCATTCAGTTTTATCTCTCCTGTGGGCAAAGATACAGCCCAAAGACCACAGTCATGATTAAATTACATCAGTTAAATAATTTTAAGAACCACCTTTCTTCCTTTTTGTCCCAATTATGGACCTTAGCAGAATTAGTAACACGGACATTTATTGGTTTCATTGCAGTTGGAGGCAATATAACCTAAACGTAGCCCTGTTTGTCTGTATTAGCCAGCCAACACTTGTCTTTTTTGCTGGCCTAATTCATAATCACTAAACAAAAGCCTATTTTACTATTCTCAGAGGTGATTGCTGAAAACAAATCATTTGGTTAAATTGAAGTTCTAATGCTGTAACGATGATAATCACTAAATATGCTCTCTTAAAGTTTATTATAGTCCTATTCTACTTAGACTGTTTTTGTAGTATACTTGCTTGCCAAGAGTAGTCCTAGAAATGTTATTCAGCTTTGGAATAAGGCATTTACCCTAAAGCCTACATACAAAATACTTGGTACTTTTCAAAAAAAAAAAAAAAAAATCAAACAAACAAAAAACCCACGCTGTTCACTGCTAACGTAAGAGTGCACTCCTGGATGCACATACAAGTTAAATCATGAATCTCTCCTCCTCCTCCTCCTCTCTCAAATTACCTGTTTATTTTCAGGAACTAATTGAAACAACAGAAAATACAAGATCATAGAAATCAAACCTTTTGCTAGGATAATTCTGTAAAGAAAGAAAGGATTCTGAAGTCACATCATTTGGGGTATTATTTTACAGGATGGCTTTAGTCTTCATCTGACTTCAAGCTTGTGGATACCAAGTCATTCATTTGTCCTTCCCATGTGATACATGTTGTTACTGAGGTATCCCTGATTCTGCAAGGATCTATTCTTTAGTGATCAGCACTCTGGTGTGAGAGAAGAGCCACCTATCACATTAAAACTCCGTTAGAGTTGAAGGAAGATGAAAAATGGGACTTGGTGTAAATACTGCTGCTGTTCACCTAACTTTCTGTGAGCATACACCAACTTCTACCTTAGTATATCATTCTCATTCTCCTTTGTACAGAACGGTGCACCGCAATGGGCCTTTAAAGTCAGCTGGAGTTAACGATCACATGCCCCTGAAATCAAGATAGCATTGCCTCTTCTGCGAGGGAAAGGGTTCATCTAAAGCACATCCACTAAAACAGAAATACCTTTGGACGAAACCAGGAAGGTAACTTTCTCTAGTAGTTTACGGCAAAACAAACTACAGAAGATAACAGCATTATTTGAGAAGGGGAACCCTCACCTATGTACAAAGCAATTACAGTTTGCCATTTTCTGCTGCTGTAATTGTTAGGATTGTTCTTTCTGCCACAAATTAGGTCATAAGACTAATAGGAATCTCTAAGCTTTTACATAGTTGTGATTATTAAAACGATTGTAAAATGAGGTACAGTGTAGGAATAACCAGCTCACCCTGGGAAACTCTACAGTACACTATTTTGCACGTGCTGGACAAAACGTTAAAAGAACACTGAAAACTCCTCTGAGCTAAACAAAAATTAAAAAATTCCATAGGTTAAACTCAAGTCAAAACAATGAGGTCTGGATGAAGAGCAGACCAAGCAGCTGCATTAATAGTTTTTTTCCAAGAGGACAGTTCTGCTGCTCTTTCTTTTTCCCACAAGGACAATAAGTACAAAGGAAACTGAGTTTCCAATGCTTGAAAGGGCTATCAAAATTTTGTCCCCTGGACTATCCCCGCCTTCATTTCATAAACCACAACAACAGAGCAGCATTTTTTCCGTGGTGGGTCAATTAGCATATGACTGACTTACCATCTCAGGGACACAAATACTATTGAACCTATGCAAGGGACCTCTGCCTGCTGTCAGTTTGAAAGAAAAGACCTGGGGGACTGTGGGCAAAACACTGACGTTTATTGAGTTTAAGGGATGAGGACAACTTGCTTTCTTTATCAGTGTAAGTTTTAGGGCTTCTGCTTCATTTTATTTAAAACTTTTTTTAAACTTTTTTCTCATTACTTCATAATACTGAATTAAATATAAGACAAAAAATTACTTTAAAAGAGTAACAGCAATAACCTAGCTCCCACTTCAGTAAAGCAAGCACTTGTTTTTCCTCTTGCTTATGTGTATTAGAAATACACCAATGCACCTCTAACATCAGTTTCCCAAGAAGCATGCAGAATATCTTCCATCCACATATTTCCCTCCCTTGGCTTCTCACATAAGAACAATACTTTGTGAGAAATATCACTAATGTTACTTACTTTAACGTTATGGACGCCATTCATTTTCCCAACGTGTTGTTCAATAGTTTGAACGCAAGAATTGCAGGTCATCCCCTCCACTACGACGGCTATGGATTTTGCCTCCATTGTCAAATTCTGCTCAACTCTTCACATTGCTGTGGGTCAAAAAGAATTATTTAAGACATTCGTTCTTATATCACAAAGACCAAAATTAAGACCATCCACTGCGATTTAACAGATGTAGCTGGCCACATACAGCTCTAGGAGTCGTCAGAAATCTGATCAAGGCATCATGCTGAGCAAAGGTGAAGATGAAGGAGGCCTTTAATTACTTCTATTTTCCACAGAGAAAAGCGTTTGGATGTTTATAATTTGTTTCATATTACAATCAAGATAATGTGATTGCCTGTAGCTAATTGGCGTGCGGCCTCAAACTATCGGGAGAAAAGAGGGAGAAACAGAGACACCAGTTCTTGGACTGCTCATGATAGAGGATGACACGTAAAGCACAGTGATCTAGGTGGTGATCATGTTTTTCCACATTTGTATCTCTTAGGTATTATTCTACACTAACAAGAACAAGTGATACTGAAATTAATCCTAAAAAAAGAAATCAAGATTTTTCTACATCTCATTCAGAAAGTTTTAATCGTGGCTCCTCAGAAGACTGCCACATTTATTGCTGCTCATAAAAACAAGCCTAGAAAAAAATTACTGAACCAAAAGTGAAATTAATTTGCAGAAAGAGTGGCTAACACAAAGGATTTTTTTTTTTTGGTCCAATGCTTAAATTGTCAGGTAATAGAAGGAATAAAAAAAGCAAGAGAAACAACATCCAGACTTTTTCCAGTCTTTGAGAAGATAATACAAACTTTCAATGAGTGAGAAGTTACTGAACAAGAAAAATCATAGTCCACTGTCTAATGTTTGCTGCAGTGAAAGCACCAAAAAAAATACAGATGACTAACCAAAGCAATTAAAGTTAAGCATGTGCTTAACTGCTTTGTTACCCTCAGGACTTATCTAGGGGAAAATTAAATTACAGTAAACATTAGCAGTGTTTAATAATATCAATTCACTCTCTTCCTGGTGAGATTTCAGAACTGTTCCCTGTTACAGAAGGTCTGAAAGTTTCTTTTTTTGCACTGAGTTATGCTAGAAAAACCACAGAAGTTTATGAATACTAGGATTATGTTTCACCTTAGAAACAGGTTTACACTACTGATGCACAAAATAACCTATAAAAAAGGATGCTTAAATAAGAAGTAAAGGCAGTATAACCCTTTGACTTACCACGAAAATTTCAACAGAGCAAATACTTAAAAAAAAGTTATTTAACTGCATTGTGTGTTTAAAGCAAGGAATACATCTCTAACCTCTGTCAGCCACTAACACGTTGGAGAATTTTTAAAACTATAATTTCTAGGTAAAAAAAAAGTTAACATTTGATTACACAACACTCAAAAATCATCTGAAAAGTTGACTTGAAGGATTTGCTTTCCTAACATTCCCCCTCAGTTTCTCAAACATATCGCTAATTCATCCACGCTTTAGCATGAACCTAGGTATTCTGGTAGGCAGTAGGAGTTTTCTTCAGGAACTACGCAGGAAATCACTCGAGAATCTGAGAATCAGTGTACATTACATGGTAAGCAAGGCGAACGGACAGAAACGCACAGCAAGGCATAAAGGAAACCCGACAGTCACAAGGCCTTTGAGCACCCAGGAAGGCGGCTATTACAGGTGTATGCAACAACACAGTAACGTTTTTCCCCACCACATCTGCAGTAAGCCTGAGCAAAACTCCCACGGCTGCTTAAATCTTACCAGAGCCTTCAAGAATCAGTGACATTTGACTTTCTTGAAAGGTATTAAGTATGTATTTTGACTATATGGGATAGAAAGATGAAACATTAGCACTTTGCAACTCACGGATGAGCTTATGAAGCGTAAAATTACTATATTAAAGAAGGTATCATACTATGCTGCAGTCTATACTAAAGAATAGCAATAACCCTTCTCAGTGCTAAGAAAAGAACAGGAATAACAACACATCTGTGCCTGAAGGTGTATTACAGATCCCACTGCTTGGCTACCATTCCAGGATCCGAGTTATTAAAAATACGTACACAAATTCATGTGTTTCACAGAAAGGCAGAACTGTCACTTGACACGCAACAGAATGATGAATCAGCAGAACCGCCTGCTCAAAAGGAACTTCAGACGTTAGGTACTTTCTCAGGCTCATCTATGCACTTGGAAATACAAGGCATTTTAAAAACCACAGTAAACCCTCCTAAGAAAACATGTGCTTTCATTTCACTGTATTGAAATACGACCCTGACCAATTACTTCATTCTTCTATAAGGAATGCTCATTCCTGTAGAGCAAAAGGAAAAAAAAAAAACCACACACACACACAGAGTTCCACAGTCAAGGAAAAATGAATTTTCCCACAAGGCAAAAGTACATACAAAGTTTCAAAAATTATTTCATTTGCAGCCAAACTGCCCTGCCAACTGCACTGTATTTTGAAAGAATATAAAATATGGAAAACAGTGTGTGGGAGCTCTCTCTGAAATAAGCAAAGGTCAGTAAGTCATGCTGCCTTGGAAGACGGCTGGGGTACAGCAGTAGGCCAGCATGGGAAAGTCATTTCAGCTCCTGGCTGCACCTTGTCTGTTCGCTGGCTTAAGAGAGTCAAGAGCTATCGTCTTTTCTGTAAGTCATGCATCAAACTAACAGCAGCCCCATGTGTAATATGGTGAACTAACATTAAAGTGTTACCATAGCCATCAACACTGCTACTGAACGTCCACCCACACGTCAAAAAGAGTGAAAATGTCAATATATGTAGAAACAGCAATATAAACACTTTTCTTCTCCATCTAACATCACTAAAACTTCATGTTATGGAAAAAAAAAACATTGCCTCCATTTTTCTCAGCTTGTTTCCCTGTCTATTTGCTCTTCATTTTACATATGATCAGTTCTACCTTTTATTAAAAACATCATCTCAAGTTTTCCCACTTAAAAGGTTTAATATGGGAAGAGAAGGAGACTTACTAGAGCTATTCCCCTTTACTGGCCTAACATAACTGAATAAGTTGGTAAAGTGACTTCAAATATGATGGATGGTGTTTGCAGAAGTGGGAAAAAAAATTGATTGCCGTAATTCAGGACCACTTATAAAGCATCTTAAAATCCTATAACGTTAGTGTTATTTCATGTTTACGTTTCAAGTGGATGTTTCATATAAAGACAATCTGACCTTTAAAAAAAAACAAAACAACAAAAGAAGAGATTTCTGTTTGGATGTAAATATTACATCAAAAGCAACCAAGCTTCAGTTGTTCCACTGCCAAAACTGAAGCTTTTTGTTTGTTTAGGCAATTTAAAGATTGTTCTCTCAGGACTAACTGACCAGGATGCTGTGGCTTTAGGCATTGTAAATACAGTACAGAAAATCCTTTCCTGGAAGGGAATTGTAATTCAAACAGGCAAAAAGGCATAAAGGCATAAAGGCATAAGAGAAAAAGGAATATAATCTTCCCCAGCCCCCCAAGGCCTCAAAGTACTATAACTGAATTCTAAACTCCTGTCTCAGAACTTACCTGTTGAATAGAACTCTCTTCTTTTTATTCTTCAGCTTTTCATTAAAAATAGTTACTAGAATAATTACTAGACCTATAAGATTTATGCATCATTATCACTCTCTACAGGGGAAAAAAAGACAAACCAGCAAAACAAGGATCTTGTTTGCATTCTTGCAAATTAACCGTTCTCATTCTATTTTAAATCAGATTGCTTTCTAAAAGATGAGATGTGCCATTTATAAGCAATAATATAGCTGACTTGAAGAGTCAGTATATTATTGACGTGAAAGTGATAAACAGTACATTTGTAACCTTGCGTAAGTTTTCCTGTAGAAGCTTCAAGCATGCTTGCCAAGATTTCTGAATGTCAAGTTTTTTGGATTGCCAGTGTTCTTGACATTTTAAAGAGACCTTGTTTCTGAAGGAGAGTATAAGGTTAACATATAGTGAATGTAAGAATAGATGCAGCCTTCCTTATCCACTCATAAAATGACCAAAATAATGATTTGGGTTTAATTTAAAAGCTAACGCATGCTTATATCTGTGACAGGATTTTACCGCATTATATTCTCGCTTACTTCTAATATTCTACTTAGAAGTACTGCCCAGTAGAAATATCTTGGCTGAACCTAAGGAAGAATATTTCTGTTCATAATTTCCCCCGACCACATTAAACAAGACAATTTTGTCAGTGATCAGCCTGAAAAGTGTTTGCTACACCAATAGATTATCACTAGATGCACACAAGCAGTGCACAAATACTGACGATTTAATCCTAGTTCTCCGACATATGTTAATATTTTACCGAGTTTACAAGAAAGAGACACGGATGCAGAAGTCCAATGATCCGCATGAGGCTGTGCGGCAACCTGTGTATGCTACAGCAATGGTTTGAACCTAGAACTTCCTATTTCTGCTCTCCTGCCATCCATAACAAATTATATAGATATGTGGGCATGTATACCTCTCCCCACACACAGATAATCTGGTGATGTGCATTAGCTCTGAAGAGGACCTCACTATACAAGGAACAATTATGGTTCCGGTAGGATGCAGCTGAAACAATAAATCAAAGTCTTCTGTAATGTCTGGAAAGCTTTTTAGCATATAAAATGTACATATAGCTCCCTAAAACTGAAGGTCCTGATTCTTACCACCAACAATGAAATGACTGCTAATAAATAATTTGCAATTTTGAAATACCATGGACGTGTTTTTACTATAAATAAGTTGCTAACTAACTTACAGATCACACATTGCTTTAGAGAGGAATACTGGTTGTATTCTAAACCAAAACATTGCTCTGCCTACAAAGCCTTGATCGTGAATAAGTAAAGAATTTTACGACTTGATCGGAGTGTCCTCCTCCATTTAATTTAACAGCTATGTATTTAGGCTGCAAGAAGCCAAAAGGTTTAGGTCCATTACTGTTGTCTTGGAGTAACATTCCAGTGGCTTCATGCCACGAAGAACTGTGGCTTTGAACAAAGTTTGTAAAAGCACATTAGCGCCTTATTGCGTTCTCTATTATACTATTTAGTGCTTAACAGCTTTAGAAACTCCCATTTTAGACAGTTTTTTTCTCTTGCATTATTCTTTCACCACAACACACAAACCAGTAATACTTCCTTGTTTGGATATTAACACCATCAATGAAAGTAGGAGAGCCCTAGACATGATCTGGCTCTGCAAAAGCACAGAACTGAAAACTGCAGATTGCAACTGGAGCAGCTGCACTCAGTGACAGGGTAGGAGGCATACAAAAGAATCAAAACTCAGAGTTTATGCCATCTTTACATGGTTTTGCAAGTGTAATTTCAGGTTTAGTGCTTGGGCTGACTGTGTACAAGTTAAAAATCAAGTATGTTATTTTTCTCAAGAAAGTCAGTGTTTTTAAGTGAATGAAACAACACAAAGAAAAAACATATACCTTCAGCAATAACTTCTACATAAGGAAAAGAAAAATTAAGCAGTGATCAGGCACAGGGTGACTAGGAAACTCAGATTCACATCTCTAAATCGTGGTTTTTTTTTTTTTTTTGGATGTGCTAACAGCAATCTTTGTAAGTAAAATATCTGAAGCAAGATAACTGACTTCATCAAACCTCAGTTAAGTCACTTACCTCACACTACAGGGGAGGAAAGAAAGAGTCATGTGAAGTGGAAGCTACAGCACTGATAAAACCCTAGACTTGCACATTATTCCACAGAAGATGTTCTAGTGCTTCTAGTACCTGAGCTACCCCAAGCATCTCTGTGTAACAAAGCCCTATGCACCACATAACAGCTTAGTATCTGTTCTGGGAGCAGTAAGGATGCGTAACAGTCACAAACATCGTGTGCTTCTCAAAGCGTAGACCTTGAGTTTTCACTGAAGAGTTCTATATATAGTATCTTGAATTTACAGCTGCTGAAACCAAAGGAGGTTGGCAAGCCTAGCTAAAGCTGCACAGATGCCAGTAACAGAATCCGCCAGATTTAACAAAAGTCTTAAGACTTTATTAAATTTCTAAATTGCCAAGTCCTACTTTATAGCTTTCTTTATGGCAGCAGAAAGATGAACTACTAATGATATTAAGTGGTAGAAAGGTACCCGTCCTTAAAAGTCTGCAAAAAAGAACAAAGGGTAGCGCAAAAGGACAAAGCTGTATTATCTCATTGACAGGCTTGCACCAATACTGAAGAACAGGTTACAGGAGATCTCCTTCAATGCAGAGAATGGGGTTTCATTACTTTCACCGGCAAAAAGTTATATTTGAAAGTACGACTAGATATATGAGGCCTAAACTCGGGGGGGCAGGGGGAAATTGCACTCCTCTATCTACGATAGACAGCCATGCGAGACTAGGCTGCAATTCACGTTGCTCAAGACTTTAACAAGTCCTGCTTGGTCAGCAGGTTATGGAAATTGCTCCGAGGGATTTCAATGCTGGTAGAGCTGGGTTGGGGTGGGGGAAGTACAGATGGAAAATACTCGACTTCAGTCCTAACGAGAGCTTGGTAATACTTGAGAAAAATTCCTAGCATACCCCTTAACTTAATCCTGTCCTTAGAGTAACTCTCCAGGTCAAATCTTTGGAGAAGGTGAACGCGCTCCGCAAAGAATCATAACAAACATTAGGAACAGAATATAATTTAGAAACCCTTGCTATGCAAGTACAGCAAGATCAACCGGGGCTCCTTATTCTTGAGCTTAGTCTCAAAATACAGGGCAGAACAATGCAGAACGCATTATATAAGTGAAAATAAGAGAAGAAGAAGAATAAAACCAGCAAATGACATGTTATACTAGCCTTTACTTTCCCTGTTCATCACCTGACAAGGGGGGAAAGGTTCATTTCTTTCCTCTACAACTAAATAAAATACACTATAATTATCAATTTCTAATTAAGTTGTGTTTGTGCCCACACAATATGTTTCCAGTCGACAACACACACCCCTGACTAACTTTACATTACCAAACGAAAATTATTTCTTGGTCAGTTTACATTCACAAATACAGTGCAACAAGTATTCAAGTATAGAAATACAATCTTTGGTGACTGCATAAAAGGGTTTAATGAACTATAGCTGTTACACTAACAAGAGTTACATGCAATTCCCAGAGCAAGGACACAGATCTGCTACAGTTAAGCGAGGTTTGCTCTTATTCATTTTCACGAAACTTTACCTCAAAGCTTCATAAACAAGTATTTGCTCCTTCTGGAATATTTACACTATACTTTTCACAGAGACTTTGGAAAATCTTACTAGTGCACACAGCACAGCTGCCACAAGCCAGAACGTTAGGTAAGAAGTTTCAGAAGAAAAAATTAAGCAGCTCCGATTTGGAGGCAAGGACAACGGAAAAGAGACTTAGTGACACACAATTTTCTTTTAAATCTTTCTCTGACCACCACCGATGCTAAGAAAAGGTACTTTTTCAAATAATTTCAGTAATTACACATTGAATGAATGCCAGGGAGCGATCAGATCCCAGACGTGAACGCCCACTGACAGCAACGGTCTCGTTCCAGGTCCAGGCTCGCTACCTGCTGGCGCTAGCTGCATCCCGAAGAAATCGCACTAGCGTTGGTGCGGCCCCCGTGAAACCTCAGCATTTGTCCGGGGCTAGAGTTTGAAAAGGCAGGAGCAGCTTGCGCAGGGTAAAGCGCTTGAGCAGGAAGGACCGTTTCGGGTCCAGAGCCGTCACGAACCCGCTGCGCGCCTGAAACGCGGAGTCACTCCCGCACTTCCCCGTTGCACGTACTTCTGGGGGCTCGAGCTAACGTTTCGGGGATAAGCCGCATCACGTTATTTGCTTTAAGGCCCAGGGAAATCACACCGCACTTCTCCCCCCCCCCCCGAGGGCTCCCAAAACACCCTTACCCCAGCAGAGGGGCCGAAGACGGGACGGGAGCCCCCCCGAGGCGCCGGGTTTTCGGTTTCAGCCTTCACGACCGCACGCAGCGAGCTCAAGTCCCAGCCACATCGCGCTGCCGCACGCGCTGGACACTCCCGAGGACACGCGTATGCTTTTAGGGGCGATTTAATTTCGCAGGGAGCGGCTGTGAGCCGCCGCGATCCTCCTGCGCGGCCCCGCTCCCTCACGGCCCCCGGCCGACCCCGCCTCCGGCCTCGCCGCGGCCGCCCCTCCCCCGCGCCCAGCCCCGGCGACGCCTTCCCAACCGCCGCCACCGGGGGGGGGAGGGGGGGACCGGAGCTGGGCCCGCCCCACGGCCCCCGGCCCGGCCGCGCACCGGCTCCGGCTGCCCCGCGGCCCGGAGACGGCACTTACCGGAGCTGCCAACTGCCAACCGCCGCCGCCGCCGCCCGCGTCTGGCACTTTACCCCGCGCCGCCGCCCAGCAGGGCGGCCCCGCCCCCGCCCCGCCGGGCCCCGCCCCCGCTCGCGCCGCTGCGCGCTCGCCCGGCGGCAGCGGGGGTCACGTGGGAGCAGGCCGCCCGTCCCCGCCCGCTCGCTCACGTGGCGCGGCCGCGGCTGCGCGCGGCACGTGACCGCGGAGGCGCCGCGGCGGTCACGTGGCGCGCCGGGCCGGCCCCCCCCCCCCTCCCGCGCCCGTTTACGGTCCGTGTCTGGAGCCTCAGCTGGCCGCGGGCGGTCTGCTCTGCGGGGGACGCGGCTTTCCGCCCGTGCTGCCCCCGCTGCTCAACTGCGCCGTGGGAAGGTACGCAGCGCAGTTAAACGCAACCCCCAACGCAAAGCTCAGGTAATTGCAGCTAGCCTAGTTACTATGCTTCCGCTTCAGCGTGTTCACACGGCACCCAAAAAATACTTGCTGGGCAACAGGCGCGTTTTCACTGTAGCCCAAGGTAAAGCAGTAATTAGGAAGCAAATTGTTACTACCGTCTCTGAGGGGAAAGAGGACGACTGTTTTGTGTGTATCCGCTGTATCACAAAGCAGGATGTTTGTGCTTTTCTGGGATTCAGAGCGACTCAAAGCTCTAAGAAGTCTGCTTATACTGCCAATCTATTTCCTAATGAAGTTTACGTTAATATTTATTTAGAAAATGTATATTTCTCCAAAGAGCACTGCTGAGAAATAGACTGTGTCTCAGAAGCGTCTAGGACCCAATAACTAATGCAGATTTTAGTCTAGATCTGGGAGTGGAAATACACAGACCTCTTGGTAACTCTCAGAGGCTCAGAGAGAAATAGCTTATTTGTGGGACGATTTAAGAAGGAAAATATTTCTCAGTGCAAAAAACTGGTATCTCAATGCAAATCATAAGCTTTGTCACTTGAAACGCAGCAGCAGTAGCAGTCAGAGGTAGTTACAGTGATCTGAATTTTGCACTGAGGGTGCACCTGAAAGTCATTTACATACGCACATCGACCTAAATGGACACTTTGACAATTGCACAATATTTTGACTTGTACCTTACAGTTTGTCCATTATCCATTGGTGGCCTTAACAGGAACAACTGGGATTACATACAATACAGTGCAATTCATTTTGGGTTTTTCCACAACTTCTTATACTTCTGCAGAAAGCTCTGAACGCGAGCTCTAGAAGAGCCAGACAGGTTTCTAGGTATGTTTATTACATCAAGGAATGCCACGATACAAGTGGTAATCGGGAAACAAATGCCGCTACATTCGTAGCATGAGCGCTGTCTTCAGTGAAAGTTTACACCAGTTCATAGTATGTTGACTGTTACTCTTTCCATTCTTTTGGAGTGACTCTGCCAACAGGTGACAAGCCCCACTCAACTCCAGCTCGTGTTAACACCTGTGGAAGGATAATAATCAAGATTATTAACTTTGAAGGCCAAGAAAGCTTATGACAGAAAGCTTTCTTATTGCTTGCAGTTTAGATTTATTGCATCAGAACATGACATCTCATTCACCTTTCAACAAGGTAGAACAAACATTTATACTGAGCAATATTTAAATACTTTGGTTTTCTACTCCAGAATATCTAGCTTTCGAATAAAGCGTAAGAGATGCACAACAGCATCAATAAAATCGAGTTCTTAAATATCATCCATACGATATTTTCATCATCACCTATACCTTTTTCTGCTAAGACCCCTAACTATACAACTTAGCAAACGCGAGTAAATGAGGAAAAAATGAGCGCTTGCGTTTCTAATGTTTTAAGATAGACTGACTCTGAAAATTATGTAAGAGATCAAAAGATGAACAACTTTCGTCTCTATCACATCAGTATTCACTTCCTTAACAAAGATGCACCATTCTGATTGCATAAGTTGTAGCTGTAATCTTGCAGGCTATTAAGCTGCACAAAGGTTTGAAACAACAGACTGGTGGAAAAAAAAGGAAAACTCACATATCCCCAAACAGCAGTAAAAACTACGGCTCCACCGATGAGTATCATGTTGCCATATTTATCATGGAAGTTAGGTTCATATTTGTGATGAGCTTGTCTCACTGCAGTGCGCTGAATGCCACGAGCTTATTAAAACAGAAATTTAGAAATCAATTAAAAATGAACATTCAAGTCATTCAGAACCCTCCTCTCCCATCAACAGAGAGAGGAGCATCAGCATTAAGGACTTATCTTCCTTTTAAGGAGAGCTTAACCAAAAAAAAAAAATCTTTTGGATTTACGACTTTGGAATGATTCTGAAACGTACGATTATACAGAAAGCCTTTCAGTTTAAGTGTCAGCTTTTCCAATTGCTCTCTAGGAAAGTACTTCTGACATCTTAATTCCAGTAATCAAATCCTCTAAATTGCCTTTTTCATTAGTGTGTTTTCTTTGTTCCCTCAGCATAGAGGTTCAAGCACAGTTTTAAGCCTGACTATTTCCCCAAGAAAGTAATTTGCTTAGTACATAAAATTTATTAGCTCTTAAAAGTGTATACCGAAAATAAACATTTATTGGCATTTAATAAACCTTTCTTTTTATACCAAAAGGGATTTTCCAGGATGAAGCCCAGCATCAGATTTAGCAGTTGAAGATAGCTGATATTGGTAACACCTTTCTCATCTATTCAGGATTTTTTGAATGGAGGGGAGGGTGATGGAGAAGGAAGTGGAAATAACAGGGGCCTTTGCATGATGTAAGTAATGCACAACAAAATACAGGAGAACATCTTCAGACGACAGGATGTATGCAGGTAAACTATAAACGTCCATTTATTAAGGAGAAGATACAGACTGAAGAATCAAATCACCAGCTTCAAAACACAGAAATTGTTTACCAGTTGCTTGCAAAAATTTGATGAAACACTGATGTGTGCGCAAAGACGGACATTACCCTCAACACAATATAACCTTTTTTTACTTCATTTCAAAAGTTCGTATTTGCCCAAACATGACTAGAGAAGGCAATGATGAAAATACCCATAACGCTATTACATCCCTAGCGTGCTCTGTGTGGCCTCTGCTTCGCGTAGGTATAGGATTTCCATCAGGTGGAGTTCAGCAATAGGTGTGCCAACTATTACCAATTCTCTCGCCACAATACTAGGAACTCTGAGGAAACAGCGCTGCTAGGCCTGCTGAGCCACAAGCACGCATTTCATATCTTTTAGAAGAGAAAAGAAACCTGACCGTCTACTGAGAGAAACGCTGCTAAGCGCACTGGTATGAGGCACACGCACCTCGGGCTTAGCGCCTCGTAGGGGCTCAGGAATCGGGCAAGAAAGGCGTGCTCTGAGAGGATGGGGCCACACACTGAAGCGGTTGCTTTGCCCTTGGGGTTAAACACTGCGCCACTGACCACACTCGGCCCCCTCAGGCTGCAGGTGCGGATGCGCCCGTTGCTATTACCAAAGAGGAAAAGGTCCAAGGAAGGGAACCCAAGGTCAGGTCGAGTAAGGGCAGCCAGGAGGTAGAAGAGAAAGAAAAAAAAGCAGGAGAGGCAGGCCCAAGGGAGAGGTGTCCGCAGCCCCTCGGCTGCCCTCACGACCCCCCCCCCCGCCCCGGCGGCCAAGCGAGCCCGGGGACCGCTCAGGGGCGGCCCTGACAGGAAGGCAGGGAACAGCGGAGAGCCCCCCGGAGGAAGCTGCCTGCCCGGCACCACGAAGCACCCGCAGCACTCCCACACGCCAGAGAACCTCCCTGCTTACCAGTAAGGTTCAGGGCGGCCCTGGCCACAGGCAGCATCCTGACAAGCCGAGCGCGACGCTACCGCCGGCGCTGAGCTCGTACCCTTGGTGTGCAGTGAAAAACAAAATGGCCGCGCCGGAAGCCGCCCTGCGCCGCGCCGCGGAGCAGAGCCGAGCCCTCTGGGAAGTGTAGTTCGCTCCAGGGGCCCCGCAGTGACGGCCGACGAGTCGTTTCTCGCTATGATGCAGCGCGATTAGAGAAAGCGCCGTAGCTGGGAGACCCAGCCAGGCCTCTCTGCTTCCGTCCATAAGCTTAGAGGAGCCTCCTCGCCAAAGGCTAGGAGGCAGGGAGAAGAGAGCGGCGGCGGCGCCGATGACTAAAGGAATAAGTATCTCCCTGCGGCGCCGCTGTTCGCAGTGTCAGGATGGCCGAGTGGTCTAAGGCGCCAGACTCAAGGCGTAGCGCGCCTTCCCATGGCGGGTTGGGTGTTCTGGTCTCCGTATGGAGGCGTGGGTTCGAATCCCACTTCTGACACAACTTTTTTTTTCTCGCCCCCCCTCTCCCCCGCCTCTACTTTCTTCTGCTTCGCGGATTTTAATTAACGAGCCAAAGCCACAGATCTCACTGCAAACAGAAGCTGCAGGGAGCCTCGCTGCTCCAGAAGGAATTTCTATATCGTACGCGTCTTTACATAAGGATCTTCGTAAAAAAAGAATCACCTGTAAAAACATAACTTTTACGTAGAAATTAGAGATTGCGCTATCCATGGATACACTGATTATTTTCCAAGTGCAGGTGTGACTTCAACCATCCTTTTTATAACGCGATCCTAGCAGCACGTATGCGTGAATAACAGAAAGCAGGCACACGGCTCGGAAGAGCTTTCGCTCACGCGTGCCGCAGGCGCCCTCTCGCTTCGCCGCTGCGGTGTGCGGCGGGCTGCCCGAGGGAGACCTCGCCCCGCCCCGCCCCGCCCCGCTCCGCCGACGACCGCGGGCCGCACCGGGACGGGCGGGCGAGCCGCAGCAGCGCACCGCTCCGCGAGGCCTCCTGGGGGAGGGCAGCAGGGCTACGCTCCGCCCGCCTCCTTCCCCGACCAATCAAACGGCTCCAGCTTGCCTCCTTTCTATTGGCTAGTGAGAGCCCGAGGGAGGGAGGGATTAGCGAATAGGAAGCCGGCGGTAAGTCCGCGATCGGCTCCGCTGCCAATAGGAAGCAGCCGGCGGTGCTACTCGGCCAGTGGGTCAGCGCCTGCCGAGCCCTCCAGCCAATGGGCGCGAGGCAGCGGGGAGACGGGGGCAGCTATGGCGGCGCTGCCGGGGTTGCTGCTGCCGTTGCTGTTGCTACTGGCGGCGTCGGGGGGGCCGGGGGCCGCGGGGCAGAAGCGGAAGGAGGTGAGGAGCCGCCGCCCTGCCCTGCTCTGCCCTACGCTGCCCGGGATCCGCTCTGAGGCGAGGCCGGGGCCGGCTCTGGCCCTCCCCGCGGCGGGGGTGTCTGCCGCCCCCTCAGGCGGCGGGAGGCGGGCGGGGGCCAACGGCCGCGGCGGAGGGGAGAGCGCCCGCGGCCTGCGCTGGGGGAGTCGGGCCTTGGGGGCTCCGCACGGCGGCGTTTTTCCTGCTTGCTTGCTTGCTCTTCTTTTTTTAACGTATTGGCCTTTTCTAGGCTTTAAAAAGATCCCTTTGCTACACTTCTTCCGATGTAAATTAAAAATAAAAAGTTAATTACTTATTGCAAGCTCTTTCTCTGCTCCTAAAGAGCAGTGTTGGCAATGTTAGCAGTGAATACGATAAACACAACGTTCAATTTCTGTCACTTATGTAGTGCTTGTTGAATAAAGGTGTAGAACTGGTGCACCAACATCTATTTGCTTTATTTTAAAAGAAGGATTTAGGGATGAGCACTCTGGAGTTTTCAGAAATATTTACCTGATTAAGTTTTACATCAATCCTGAAGTTTAGATGCTGTACTTCTTACCATGGTGCTTCCAGCTGCTGTGTTAATTCTGCTGGCCACTGAGTTTTGAAATGCTTTGAAACAAAACATGATGCTTGGTACGAAATAAAAATTGTCGGGGGGTTAATTGGTTGGGGTAGTTCATACACCTGAAACAGGTCTCCCAATTAGCTGTAAGAGAAAGTGCTAATGAGGTGATAGTCTTCATCAGCAAATCTAATATTAAGTTCATAAGTGCTTGAGGTTAATATCACCAGCATGACTGTCAAGGGACTGTGAATGCCTTCAAGAATCTTATCGGAGTGTTACATCTTAATGTGCTGGTGAAATGCTGTGCAATACTTTGTCAAGTATAAAGACTTTCAAGATTGTGTTGTTATAGATTAAAAAAAGCATTCAACGCTTCTTTGCTTTTGCTTTCAGATGGTGTTATCAGAAAAAGTGAGCCAATTAATGGAGTGGGCTAGTAAAAGATCCGTTATCCGAATGAACGGAGACAAGTTTCGACGCCTTGTGAAGGCACCACCTAGAAATTACTCAGTGATCGTGATGTTCACTGCTCTTCAGCCTCACAGACAGTGTGTTGTCTGCAAGTATGGGCTTAATTCAGTTCTAAGTTAGAGCTTGAAAATCTTCATACACCTTGTAGGAAATTAAGTTTAGGAGGAGGATGAATTTTTTTTTTTTTTTTTTTTGCTCCAGGCATGTGGCAGGAAGATATTAAAGCACATCATAGTAGAATCTTCTTTGAAGTTAACTGTGTGGGAATAATGTATAATACGTATGTGGAAAAATAACGATTTGACGGCCCTCCTCAAATAATTGCTGTTACGCAGACAGAATATTCGTCGTAATAGGCCTCTGGAAAAGTATAGGATGAAAACTCAACTTTTCTGGCATGAGCTGCTAAGAAAGAAGAATATTTGCAGAATTACTGCTGGCCTTGCAGTGTAAAAGTTACTGTTAATCAATATGTTGATTGGCACTTACTTACTTACTGTGATGATATGCTAGACCCTTAAACACATGGCATTTATGTATTGATTCAGAGGAGGCAGGGGTCTGTAAAGATGAATTTTTTTTGTGCCTAGTTATGTGAAGCTAGTTGGTTTCCCGTTCTTTGGCACGGAGAAGAGAACACACCTATACTTGTTCTGGTGCTCCATAGACTAGCAAGTCATGAGCTGCCGTGTTTCACTTGAAGCTTCTCTAAGCATCCCCTGGAAATTACCATTGCTTGTGGTCGTGGTATCACCGTTTTTGAAATGTAAGGTCAAAGGCAAGTAGTGTTGTGTCCAACTGCTGAATGTGGTTGTTAGATGAATATCTAGCCTTGAACTTTTTAAAATCTGAACACTTGAAAATGAACATAGAGAGGTGAATGGGGTGGATGGTTACATTCTGTAACTTGTGTTTGGACAAATGCGGCATAGCGTCTCATTTTTGTGTTTTTACAGGCAAGCTGATGAGGAATACCAGATTCTGGCAAACTCCTGGCGATACTCCAGTGCATTTACCAATAAGATTTTTTTTGCTATGGTAGATTTTGATGAAGGCTCAGATGTGTTTCAAATGGTAAAACCTTTCTCTTCTCTTGAGACGTTATTCTTAACTCGGATTTTGGAGAATGAGGACAAGAGGATAGAGATATATATGAGATGTAGTGTTACAGTGATTAAAGAAATAATTGAAAAGTTAAAAGCTGCCACACTAATTCGGAAGAGATGAGGAGAGTAGAAGACGGTAGCGTTTTGGCAGTAATATTAATAGCACGGACAAATCTGGAATAGGCACAAGGAGTGAACTGGGTTATCTGATTGTTTCTGCTGAGTCTCCCTCTTTAATAGCATACAGTGTAAATTTTAATGGAATTGTCCTTTAACATAGAAAGAGACAAAATAGAAAACAGTGATGTCCTGAGGAACAGCTATTAAAGTCTTAGATAACAAGAGAATGGTAGAACTTTCAGTGTCAGTTAACCTGCTGATTTTTGAAGTACCTGGTCATTTTGCTCTTCTACCAACATTATGTAACTAGTTTTTTTTTTTTTTTTAGTTTACGAGAATGTTGCATGTACGTTTGCTATTCCAGATCAAATTAATAGTCGATCGTAGTTTTACAAATTTACAAAGAGGTATTCATCTCAATGTTTAAAAGCTACATAATTTGAGCGATGATGTTTTAATGAACAGAAACGTTTGGACTAGAGAAGTGGAAATGGTTGTCTTCGTTTTTGTTAAATTTTCCCATCGTGTATTATATCAAAAATTCATTCATTAAGCTACAGACTTCTTATATTACCGTGCATATTCTTACTACTGTTTGGCAGATTTCTCTCTGGGTAATGGTATCTGTAGAAGGGACAGATTACAAAAACCTGAAATGCTGTGAGGAAGAATGGTCTTCATTAGGAAAAGATAGAACTTTATTTTCTAAAATATTTTCTGCTTACTTATGTATTATAAATCTATTAACTGGACTGAATCTTTTGGATCACCTGTTAGCTATAGACCTGAATACTAATGAAGGCTTGTCAATCACATTAATAAGCCCTCTTGGATGTGAACAAGTTTACTGAGAAATAAACTTTTTTTTATTAAAGGAAAACTTTTTTTTCCCCTTTAAGAAATAGGGATGAAAATGTTTCTGAATACTAAAAAGAGAAAACAGCATGGCACGTACAAGGGAAATATGCAGAACTTCTCATACGTGTTGATTTTTAGCCTTAGAACAGGCAAGAATTTAGGCTGTTTTGTAAGATATAGAAGTTCAAGTTGCTGTGCTGTCTTCCCTCCCCCCCCCCCGCCCCCAATTATCCATTTAATGAATAGCTTCTGTGATTGGTTTGATGTCTACTGTGTTGCAAAATGCAAATGAAATGTCTACAGAAATGAAAGCATATGTTAAGAAACTTCTCTGATTTTTTTTTTTAATTTTACTTTTTTTAAATACAGCTAAACATGAATTCTGCCCCAACCTTCATTAACTTTCCTGCTAAAGGGAAGCCTAAAAGAGGTGACACATATGAACTTCAGGTGCGAGGTTTTGCAGCTGAGCAGCTTGCTCGTTGGGTGGCTGATAGAACTGATGTCAATGTAAGTATGGATAATTTCCCCCTCCTGAGCGCTTCCTTATTATATAATTTTAGTTATGAAATACCTGTCAGTTGTATTTTATGGATAACAGTGTACTCTCAGCTACTCTAAATAGTTCTAGTCTACAAAATCTAGATTGGGTCCACAAGATTTTTTTAAAATCACTACATCTTTGGAGACTCTTAGATTCTTGCATTCTGTGTCATATTTTGTGTTCTTCCCTTTCTGATAAGGTGATAAGACTCATTTCCTTCCTTCTCCCTTTCCTGTTGCTTTGGAAGAAAAGCAGTCTTTGAATTATTTAGCAGAGTAAAAGTGTGTAAAAGACTTGCCTGACTTTCCCTACAGTAAAGGGAGAAGAAGCATTGCTAACTTCACTAGAGTCGGATTTATTATGTATAGCTTTTTTTTCCACTCTAGTATGTTGTGTGTTTGTTAGGAGGAGGAAGACTATAACGTATGTTCCTGTTTAGGGGAATAATTTAAATTTCCTTTGTGCATAGATTCGTGTGATAAGGCCGCCAAATTATGCTGGACCATTGATGTTAGGACTGCTGCTGGCTGTCATTGGAGGCCTTGTGTATTTGCGTGGAAGCAATCTGGATTTTCTGTATAACAAAACTGGCTGGGCATTTGCTGCTTTGGTGAGTAATTGTAACTCTTGTCTGCCTGTTGTCATGAGGTTTGAAACAATTCAAATGTCAAAAAGCCTTTGTTTAAAGAAGATCAAATTGGGTAGAGGAAAGTGGGATGCATTTACCTTTTCTTCTTGCTAGTCTGATAACACTATTTGGTCTTTTTTTTTCTTTAGTTAATGCTGGATTAGATGCTTTTGTGCTAATAAGAGATAGGGCAGTGCAAAGCCTGAGGTTGTATTCCAAGCTGATACTTTTTAGTATGAAATGAAAAGAAATTGGGTGAAACAAGACAATCCTCATTGATTAGTGTTCTTTCCTTTTTAGTGTTTTGTATTAGCAATGACATCAGGCCAGATGTGGAACCACATTAGAGGGCCACCATATGCTCATAAGAATCCCCATACAGGACAAGTGGTAAGCCAATTTTTTTGTTTGTGTAGTTATTGTGTAGAAATACAATAGAAACACAGAAGAGGCCAACATTAAAAGAGGAAAGTCAGAGCGCAAATTCTATTCTTGACTTCTTAGTAAGTCAGTGAGGCTAATCTGTCTTGTAGTCGGCAAGGCAAACTAGAGCTGTTGATTGGTTCGGAGAGGATCTGTCTTCTCTTAGAATATATGCCTGCGAAAGAAGGGTTTTATAGGTAAGCTATGGGAACAGGAAGAATGTTAGCGCTCCAGTCAGGATTTAGATAATGCTCCAAATAGCTTTATCCTTTCCTTGGCTCAAGTAGAAGAAGAAATTCTGTTTTGGAGGAAGGTCAGCATTTTGTGATCGTGTAGTAGTAGAATAAGAGTTGGCAAACAAAGCGTTGTGTTCTGTAATGGCTATGTAATGATTTCAACCCTGTCACCTAGAATTGCATCTTAATAGGAAGGTCATTGCTCCAGTCTTTTCTTGTTCAGTGATCAGTATTAATTCTGTAGGAATGGTGGTGTTAGTTGTGTGATGCTCTAAGGGTAAGAGGTGTGAGAGAAATATTTGAAGAGTTCTAAGGTCAACATTGCTTCTTAGGTTTTTTGTTTCTTTTTTTTTTTCATAGGTGTATTGCTTTATAGGTGTATTATTATTTTAAAAGCTTTTTAAGAGAGAATAAGAAATGCAATTCTCAATCAGACTAGAAATGTTAAGATTAATTTAGTAGGTAATAACATGCTCAGTTTTGTGTTAGAAACTGCTCAAAGTGCTCCCCAGGCAAAAAAGTGATAGGCAGTAGTCATCTGGATGGTACTGTGTTGGAAACAGGGCATACTGGTTCTAGAGCGTTGCCTTGGAAGTTTTTATTTTTATTGCTTTAATACAAAAAGTTCAAGGTGTGTCTTGTTGTAGAAACTTCAAATTTTCAGCATAGAAAGCTAAGCAGATACCAAAATAATGCCCTAGGGCACAAGGGACAGCATACTGAGTTACCAAAGCTATTTGCTAACAAGAGATCTGAGGCAGGGAGTTCCTTCCTTGCTTTAGAACCTAAGGTAAGCATATCTTTCATCCTTCTTATTGTTTTGTGTCTCCCCCTTAATGCAAGTAAAACATGTGATATGCTTGGGAAGAAGAAGAGGAGAATGCTTTTTCCTTAGCTATTGAGGGTAGATTATTTTAAATGACTTAATCTGTTCCATCTCTGGCCTTCCTATGCATCTTTTAGCGATTCCCATTTGTTTTCATGTTTTCATATTGATGCTTACTTGTCTATGACTTTGCTTTACCCTTTCACGTACATAGGTTGTATCTCTAGCTATGAGGAGACTTGAGAGATCTAAATTGCCAAAAGCAAAATACAGGTGCTTATGCTGGGTCTTTATATGTAAACAGTCTTATTGCTAAGCCTGGCAGTTTCATACAAACCCTTCTCTTAGCTCTTCTACCTAATAACTCCCACATAAACCTGTTTTGAGGTTCTTGTCATAAGTTATGGATGCCTAGTGACCTTAAACTTGTGACATCTCTTTCTTGGGAAAGATTAGCTTTAGTAAGGCGTGATATATGCTGCTATACGTAATATACTATATACATAATAGAGCATGAGAATCACTGTAGGAGTAGGCTGTACTGGGGATATTGCATCTCTCGAGATACTTGCGCATACTGGCTCTTCTCATGTATTTTACTCGGAAAGGGATGAATCTGGTAATGTCCTTTCATGTCCAGTTAGGTGGGTTCAGGCCCTCTGATCTTTTTTCATTAAAAAGCTGATCTGTTCATCAAACATGCTTTTCTATGTAAATATAACATCGCAGGACATAGAACTTCCCATGAGGGATTCAACAACAGTAGGCTTGACCTTGGAGTTCAGACTTTGTCACCCCACTTGGGGGTGGGGTGGGGGGGGAGGTTAACAAATAAAAATTTACTAACCCTCTGAGTCAACTTGTAGAATGGAAGTTCTTATTCAAAACGTTTTCTCAGAAACGTTTCCTTTTGTTTTGCAATATTTCTTCTGTTTACGTCGTTTATAAGCCTTTTTTGATCTTAATATGGAGACTAAAGAGTAAAGTTGCAACTGTTAGTGATGACTTTCCTTTTCCTGGTATGCCATGGGAAAACTTGCAGTGCTGGTGAGTAGGGTCTGCGTGCAGCTTGAAGAGAATGCCCCTCAGCACAAGTGCAATGTAGGCAGCGTAAGGATCTAGGTCTAACCTGAATACCAGACTTGGATAACAGTGGGTGTGGGAGGACATGGCTGTGGTATTTTGCACTGCAAAACAGGGAGTCTGGGTCATGAAGGTCATAGCTGTACTTGCATTATTATAATCTGAACACTGTTTTGGGCTGATTGCACTTGATACTAGAGGGGAGAGATTTGACAGTGCCCCCCTCTCCCCTCCCCCCAAAAAATCAGTAGTCAGCAATTGAAAATTTTCACGCGCTTTCTGGGCTACTACTTCTGTATCTCCTGAAAGAGACGGTGCAAAAACAGTTCCAAGCTTTATAGCTGTTGTTAATTATTCTGACATTGACTCCAGTCTGTCTTATAGTTAATTACTTTTTGTCTCTTACAGAACTATATCCATGGAAGCAGCCAAGCCCAGTTTGTGGCAGAAACGCACATTGTTCTTCTGTTTAGTATCCTTCTTAGAGAGATGTGTGTGGTTGGTGATGGTTTTTTCGCTAACTTATGCTAGTGTCTTTTCTTTGAGAGTACTTTGTCAAGTCTCGTATCTGTCATCTAACACTGATGCAGAACCTTGTAGAGTTTTCCTATGTTGACAGCTATGTTTTTCTTATGCCAAAGATCTTTACGTTGAGTAGAAAATCGTTTACTGATCTTTCTTGCCGCTTTCTTCCTTGCTCTATTACTGAACTGAATACAGTGTTAAAGGTGTGGATGCTTGTGGAACCACAAGATTTATTAAAATAGCTCCTGTTCTTCTGCGTGTCTCATCTTTTTTGATCTCTCCTACTTAATCATTCTTGCTTTGGTGTTGAATTCTTTTCTTTATTACTGATCTTTCTTCTTTTATTTTTTTGCTCATCTTCTTTACTTTTAGTCTTAGCTCTCATTGATAATGATTCAGGATTTTTCCATGCCAGTATTATTCCATCAAGAAGAGCGAACAGAAACTTGCATGTTGAGAGCTTTTGCCTTTTCCATTTATTTAAAAATGTTTCTTTTGAGTGATAGGAATACTCTGAAATTCAATACTTTCTTCCTCAGCTCACGCATGTCTTTGATCAATCATCTGTAACTGTAGTTACAGTCTCTGACCCAAACTTTTCTTCCTTGTCTTGTTGTCTTGTCACCTATAACAGCCTATGCATTGTTTTATCTTCATTCATGAGTTCTTCTTGTTTCTTTTTTTTTTTTTCCAAATGTTATCTTTCTTGCAGCTTTACAATCCCAAATTGTCAATGTTTTCATAGTACACCAGTGCACAGAATAGCAAACTTGCTTTTGGGCACATCAATTAGTTTCTCACTTACCTGTATAGCTTCAGTATTTAATTCAGAGTACCTGTCCCCTTCTGTACTGCTTGACCATGTTTTATAAGTCTTTTCTGTTGCAAGAACAGTAAGGTTCTTTAACCCAATGACTATGACTACTTTCTCCCTTTTCTCTTCTTACTTTTTAATCTTTTCAATATCTTAATTTCACAAGCAGTGTATTGTGGTTTTTTTTCCTTATCAAATAATGTAAAGTAAGCAATTGATGTCTAAAAATTGTGATGCTGAAAGAGCTCTGTGGTCTTGCTGTGTATTTACTATAAAAATGTTGATGTGGTGTTGGTGGGTTTTTTTTTTTTTCTTTAAACTGAGAAACTTGGTTTGGAGGAGGACGTCTGATTTTCCTTTCTCTAGGTATTGCTGTACTTCTCATGCATCTAATCAGGTGCGACCTAACAGCTTTGCTTATTTGTGCTAATGTTATCTTATTGCTGCCTCTAAAATATTGTACTATACATGCCATCGTGGACCAAATTTACCAATTGCTGTAGAACTTAAAAGTTGGCAAGATTCCTTTAGGTTGAAGTCTGTTTTATCCTGTGGTTCCCTTATGCCGAAGGTGGACTGCATTTGAAATTGAAAAGCCTCTTATTGTTCCCATAGCAGTCTGTGATAAATACTCCTCCTTTCATGAGCAGGACTGGGGCTGAAACATCTATGCTGAAATGCACTTAAACCTTAGAGTTCTGCGTTTTGTTTCAGTCGTTCCACAATTTTGCTTTAAGATTCGCTCTTGACAAATGTCAGGCCTTTTGAGTTGTCTGTGCTACCTTAATTTTAGCAGCTTTAATTTTTAAATTGAAAAATTAATACTTAAATGTTGCTACTTGAAAGATACCCTGTTATGTTAAATACTGTTTAAATATTTTATTAATTTTTTCAGCTTATTAAAATGCACCCATGTTAAATACCTCTTGAGATTTTTCCAGTAGTGTGTAGAACATGATTAGAAGCAGACCTACCTCTCTATAGGAAAGAGTGCTATTTCATTTCAAGCTGAGATAGTAAATACAAATTTTTAAATTTGTGTTAAGAGACTCCCATATCTTCCAATTTATATTTTAAGGTAAATCATACAATTGAGTGCCTTTATGTTGCTTTTTTCCATAGTTGCTCGTTTGGCTGGGAAGTCATTACTTTGTTTTCAGTGAGTTTTAATGCCCCAGGTGTCAGGTTAGAGCTGAATTTATGAAATTAAGAATGAGTGTATTGTATTTTTGTTGATTTAGCCTTAAACAGCGCTCATAGATGGTGGTGTTACTTTAGGAATGGTACTCCTCCATGAAGCAGCTACTTCTGACATGGATGTGGGAAAAAGAAAAAGTAAGTACTTCTGTCTTACTAAGGGGAGGCATTCAGTAAAGATTTCTGATACAGACAGCAATAAAAATAAATTGTTTCTAGCAAACAACGGCATTTGGAGTTCCCATGGACTCTTGCCTTTCAGCCATGCAGTTGGTGAAATAGGCATGGATTACAGAGTAGAAGAAGTTAGTATTTCACAATTTGATCTTCTTTGAAGGGGAGGGAAAATAAAAAACAGACTCAAAGCTTAATGTTCTGACAACTGAAGAATAAGACTAGACTGTTCCACATGGCCTTGTTTAATAACCAGGTGACCTGAGGAGGATAGAGATAAGGCATCTTAAGACTCTTACTTTAGTAAACAAAGTAAACCATAACAAATGATCACAAAACAAAATCCTCTGGAAAGCACCAGGCACTAACTTACGAAGGATTTCATTATTTTAGCTGTCCAAGAAGAAAGAGGTAAGTTTTCCTTTTCTGATGTTGTTCTCATGTTATAGCTGTTTTTATAGCTGTGTTTCAGTCCTACATGTCTTAGGCGATACTTCTGTTTTGGAGTACATGAATCTTTGTCATTTTCCTTCCCCAGTGCTATTCATGAAGAGTTTCAACATAAAAGTGTGTGCAGGACCTATACCAGTCTTGTATAAAATGCCGAAGAACTTCTTTGTACATGTGCCGATTCCTCTCTACTGTTCTGATTGCTGTTGTGAACCAGTAGTTTATTGGTTCCTGCTCAGATTTCCTTAAAACAGTTGGACCTGCGGTGGGAACAAAGTGAAACAGACTTCTGCTTTACTCTGGGAGAGCACGCGTGTGTGCTTGCTGGTTTCTTTTCCTTACGTGGTTTATTGTGTACTTTGCACCTTTAAGCAGATGTGAATCCTCTGGTCTTTCAACTACACTTGGAGTTGCTTTTGGCAAAGTGCAAGATCAACTCAAAGACCTTCTGAGTGGAAGGGAGATGCACAGCTGCTTTGCAGCCTTTTGTTAGTAAGGGAGGAAAGACTTCAACCAATGCTATAAAATGGACTTACAGTGGGAATTTGAAAGAGAATTGATAGTAATCTAGTTCTCAGTGACAGTAGTAAAGCTCTTACCTGACCAAATCTGTAAATATTGCAGAATGCTTTTGAAAATCCCACTTACAGTGGTATTTTCAGAGAGGACTTTCATTTTACCATAATCCTATTCTGTATCTCTTGCAGTCATGTGTATTGCTGGTATTGGCTTGGTGGTGTTGTTCTTCAGTTGGTTACTCTCCGTCTTCAGATCTAAATACCATGGCTACCCATACAGGTTTGGGTTGTTTTTTTTTTTTTTCCTCTGCTCTTCCAGTCATTGTTTTGCTATACATTGCAGTACAGCTATATCGCCATTGACTTTTTTGGAGGAACTGGGAAAAATGCAAATACGGAGTTAAAGACTGAAAGTAGTAATAGAAGGTTTTAAATATTGACTGCCTGCTTATGAATGGATTTGTTTTTGCCAACTGGTGTTTTCTTGTCTGGTAATGTTAATGTAAATTGGAATGGAGAATTAGGCCAAGAGCTTATTTTCTAAAATCCAGTTTGGTGGGAAACGCTTCTTTTAAACACTTGTTACTCAGTGATCAGTAATATTGGCTGATACGATGACCAAAAATACCGGTATTCTGAGGGCAACACCGTTTTTTTCCATCTGGCCAAAGCAAAGATTGTGGTATTCCTTTTCATGCAATTACATATTACAAAATATTTTCATTCCCACATTGATACCTCAGCCAACATATGTTGAAAAATAAGTGCCTGTCTTCTGTTTTTTTCCTCCCTACTTATGCATGTTGATTATTAATCCTTATTTATGCAAATGTCTGATTCTCTGGACACATGTGAAAGCTAAGTGGAATGTTGCCCACCTTTTAATTTTTCTAAGATTAATAAGTGTTCTTTTGTTCCTGCAGCTTCCTAATGAGTTAAAGGCTTCCAGAATCTAACGGCAGAAGGATGGCGACTCTGAAATTGAGCCTAACGGAATGGAAGAGCTAAATGTGTATGGTTCATGCTACCTCTCTTTACATTGAATGAGATAGTTAAACACTGAACCAAAGACAATGTGTAGTGCCTTAAGTATAGCAAGCAATTTGCTGTGAAGGACACAGAGTATTAAGATGCAATCTCTTTTCATAAACTTTACATCTTCTTAAACAACTTTACTTTAAATCTAGTGAAATTCAAAGCTTACTGTTTAGAACTACTTTGTTTCCTTAGACTAACTATAAAATCTTTTAAATTCAATTGGATAATCTGTGTTCCATATGTTTCTTTTTCCCTCAAATATTTGTCACTTTGTTTCTTATTCATGCATAGCTGGTGACAGTTGCTTCTGTGGATCATGCTCTCTTACGGTTGAGGAAACCTCATCTTGTATCTGGAAACCTCTTCCTTCAGTCTGTACAGTGACCCTTGTAGCATACTCCACGTTGCAGTGGGAAATGGGCACATCCTAGAGCTGTATCTTAATATGAGAAGGGTACTTAATTGCTGTATGATGCAAGAGGTCCCCTCACAGAGGAAGAAAGTTTTTAACAGGTAGAAATGACTTTTAAAATAACTGAATTCAGGATTTTTTGTTAAGTGACCTACTAATGAGTTTTCTACTTGATATTCAAGGTTTAAAAAAAAAAAACAAAACAGCCAGATATACTTCTCCTTGCCCTTTCTCCAGCCTCCTCCCCCCGAGTAAATAACCAATAACTCCTATCCTCAGTTCAGTTGAAATCCCTATTTGTTACAGAGCATCTTGTTCAATCATTCACTGAACTTTCTTTGATTGCCAAATGCTGAGACTACCATGCAAGTTGTAAACATTGGCTCAAAGTCAAAAAATATTCTTAGCCTGTTCAACATTCTCCTCCCAAAAATCGGAAAACCAAAGCTACAGAGGTAACTCTCTGTAGCATGAGTGGCAGGGTGTTAACTGGCTTTTAAGTGATCGCTCAGTGACCTGACAAACCAGCAGGTATCAGATTTTTTAGTCTCCAT